>NC_135430.1:11212097-11890906 GCF_051991245.1 Festucalex cinctus | reverse complement strand
TACTATACATGGTCGTTTTTTCCCAAAAATAAAACGCCTTACTATCCATGGTCGTTTTTTCCCAAAAATAAAAAGCCTTACTATACATGGTCGTTTTTTTCCCAAAAATAAAAAGCCTTACTATACATGGTCGTTTTTTTCCAAAAATTAAAAGCCTTACTATACATGGTCGTTTTTTTCCAAAAATAAAACGCCTTACTATACATTGTCGTTTTTTCCCAAAAATAAAACGCCTTACTATACATGGTCGTTTTTTTCCCAAAAATAAAACGCCTTACTATACATGGTCGTTTTATTCCAAAAATAAAACGCCTTACTATACATGGTCGTTTTTTCCCAAAAATAAAACGCCTTACTATACATGGTCGTTTTTTCCCAAAAATAAAACGCCTTACTATACATGGTCGTTTTTTCCCAAAAATAAAACGCCTTACTATACATGGTCGTTTTTTCCCAAAAATAAAACGCCTTACTATACATGGTCGTTTTTTCCCAAAAATAAAACGCCTTACTATACATGGTCGTTTTTTCCCAAAAATAAAACGCCTTACTATACATGGTCGTTTTTTCCCCAAAAATAAAACGCCTTACTATACATGGTCGTTTTTTCCCCAAAAATAAAACGCCTTACTATACATGGTCGTTTTTTTCCCCAAAAATAAAACGCCTTACTATACATGGTCGTTTTTTTCCCAAAAATAAAACGCCTTACTATACATGGTCGTTTTTTCCCAAAAATAAAACGCCTTACTATACATGGTCGTTTTTTCCCAAAAATAAAACGCCTTACTATACATGGTCGTTTTTTTCCCAAAAATAAAAAGCCTTACTATACATGGTCGTTTTTTTCCAAAAATAAAAAGCCTTACTATACATGGTCGTTTTTTTCCAAAAATAAAACGCCTTACTATACATGGTCGTTTTTTTACCAAAAATAAAACGCCTTACTATACATGGTCGTTTTTTTCCAAAAATAAAACGCCTTACTATACATGGTCATTTTTTTCCAAAAATAAAACGCCTTACTATACATGGTCGTTTTTTTACCAAAAATAAAACGCCTTACTATACATGGTCGTTTTTTTCCCAAAAATAAAACGCCTTACTATACATGGTCGTTTTTTTCCCAAAAATAAAACGCCCTACTATACATGGTCGTTTTTTTTCCCAAAAATAAAACGCCTCACTATACATGGTCGTTTTTTTTCCCAAAAATAAAACGCCTTACTATACATGGTTGTTTTTTTCCAAAAATAAAACGCCTTACTATACATGGTCGTTTTTTCCCAAAAATAAAAAGCCTTACTATACATGGTCGTTTTTTTCCAAAAATAAAACGCCTTACTATACATGGTCGTTTTTTTCCAAAAATAAAACGCCTTACTATACATTGTCGTTTTTTCCCAAAAATAAAACGCCTTACTATACATGGTCCTTTTTTTCCCAAAAATAAAACGCCTTACTATACATGGTCGTTTTATTCCAAAAATAAAACGCCTTACTATACATGGTCGTTTTTTCCCAAAAATAAAACGCCTTACTATACATGGTCGTTTTTTCCCAAAAATAAAACGCCTTACTATACATGGTCGTTTTTTCCCAAAAATAAAACGCCTTACTATACATGGTCGTTTTTTCCCAAAAATAAAACGCCTTACTATACATGGTCGTTTTTTCCCAAAAATAAAACGCCTTACTATACATGGTCGTTTTTTCCCCAAAAATAAAACGCCTTACTATACATGGTCGTTTTTTTCCCCAAAAATAAAACTCCTTACTATACATGGTCGTTTTTTTCCCAAAAATAAAACGCCTTACTATACATGGTCGTTTTTTCCCAAAAATAAAACGCCTTACTATACATGGTCGTTTTTTCCCAAAAATAAAACGCCTTACTATACATGGTCGTTTTTTTCCCAAAAATAAAAAGCCTTACTATACATGGTCGTTTTTTTCCAAAAATAAAAAGCCTTACTATACATGGTCGTTTTTTTCCAAAAATTAAAAGCCTTACTATACATGGTCGTTTTTTTCCAAAAATTAAAAGCCTTACTATACATGGTCGTTTTTTTCCAAAAATTAAAAGCCTTACTATACATGGTCGTTTTATTCCAAAAATAAAACGCCTTACTATACATGGTCGTTTTTTCCCAAAAATAAAACGCCTTACTATACATGGTCGTTTTTTCCCAAAAATAAAACGCCTTACTATACATGGTCGTTTTTTCCCCAAAAATAAAACGCCTTACTATACATGGTCGTTTTTTTCCCCAAAAATAAAACGCCTTACTATACATGGTCGTTTTTTCCCCAAAAATAAAACGCCTTACTATACATGGTCGTTTTTTCCCAAAAATAAAACGCCTTACTATACATGGTCGTTTTTTCCCAAAAATAAAACGCCTTACTATACATGGTCGTTTTTTTCCCAAAAATAAAAAGCCTTACTATACATGGTCGTTTTTTTCCAAAAATAAAAAGCCTTACTATACATGGTCGTTTTTTTCCAAAAATTAAAAGCCTTACTATACATGGTCGTTTTTTTTCCAAAAATTAAAAGCCTTACTATACATGGTCGTTTTTTTCCAAAAATTAAAAGCCTTACTATACATGGTCGTTTTTTTCCAAAAATAAAAAGCCTTACTATACATGGTCGTTTTTTTCCCCAAAAATAAAACGCCTTACTATACATGGTCGTTTTATTCCAAAAATAAAACGCCTTACTATACATGGTCGTTTTTTTCCAAAAACAAAACGCCTTACTATACATGGTCGTTTTTTTCCAAAAATAAAACGCCTTACTATACATGGTCGTTTTTTCCCAAAAATAAAACGCCTTACTATACATGGTCGTTTTTTTCCCAAAAATAAAAAGCCTTACTATACATGGTCGTTTTTTTCCAAAAATAAAAAGCCTTACTATACATGGTCGTTTTTTTCCAAAAATAAAACGCCTTACTATACATGGTCGTTTTTTTCCCAAAAATAAAACGCCTTACTATACATGGTCGTTTTTTCCCAAAAATAAAACGCCTTACTATACATGGTCGTTTTTTCCCAAAAATAAAACGCCTTACTATACATGGTCGTTTTTTTCCCAAAAATAAAAAGCCTTACTATACATGGTCGTTTTTTTCCAAAAATAAAAAGCCTTACTATACATGGTCGTTTTTTTCCAAAAATAAAACGCCTTACTATACATGGTCGTTTTTTTACCAAAAATAAAACGCCTTACTATACATGGTCGTTTTTTTCCAAAAATAAAACGCCTTACTATACATGGTCGTTTTTTTCCAAAAATAAAACGCCTTACTATACATGGTCGTTTTTTTACCAAAAATAAAACGCCTTACTATACATGGTCGTTTTTTTCCCAAAAATAAAACGCCTTACTATACATGGTCGTTTTTTTCCCAAAAATAAAACGCCTTACTATACATGGTCGTTTTTTTCCAAAAATAAAACGCCTTACTATACATGGTCGTTTTTTCCCAAAAATAAAACGCCTTACTATACATGGTCGTTTTTTTCCAAAAATAAAACGCCTTACTATACATGGTCGTTTTTTTCCAAAAATAAAACGCCTTACTATACATGGTCGTTTTTTTCCAAAAATAAAACGCCTTACTATACATGGTCGTTTTTTTCCAAAAATAAAACGCCTTACTATACATGGTCGTTTTTTTCCAAAAATAAAACGCCTTACTATACATGGTCCTTTTTTTCCCCAAAAATAAAACGCCTTACTATACATGGTCGTTTTTTCCCAAAAATAAAACGCCTTACTATACATGGTCGTTTTTTTTCCCAAAAATAAAACGCCTTACTATACATGGTCGTTTCTTTCCCAAAAATAAAACGCCTTACTATACATGGTCGTTTCTTTCCCAAAAATAAAACGCCTTACTATACATGGTCGTTTTTTTCCAAAAATAAAACGCCTTACTATACATGGTCGTTTTATTCCAAAAATAAAACGCCTTACTATACATGGTCGTTTTTTTCCAAAAACAAAACGCCTTACTATACATGGTCGTTTTTTTCCAAAAATAAAACGCCTTACTATACATGGTCGTTTTTTCCCAAAAATAAAAAGCCTTACTATACATGGTCGTTTTTTTCCAAAAATAAAACGCCTTACTATACATGGTCGTTTTTTTCCAAAAATAAAACGCCTTACTATACATGGTCGTTTTTTCCCAAAAATAAAACGCCTTATGGTCGTTTTTTCCCAAAAATAAAACGCCTTACTATACATGGTCGTTTTTTCCCAAAAATAAAACGCCTTACTATACATGGTCGTTTTTTTTCCCAAAAATAAAACGCCTTACTATACATGGTCGTTTTTTTCCCAAAAATAAAACGCCTTACTATACATGGTCGTTTTTTCCCAAAAATAAAACGCCTTACTATACATGGTCGTTTTTTCCCAAAAATAAAAAGCCTTACTATACATGGTCGTTTTTTTCCAAAAATAAAAAGCCTTACTATACATGGTCGTTTTTTTCCAAAAATAAAACGCCTTACTATACATGGTCGTTTTTTTACCAAAAATAAAACGCCTTACTATACATGGTCGTTTTTTTCCAAAAATAAAACGCCTTACTATACATGGTCATTTTTTTCCAAAAATAAAACGCCTTACTATACATGGTCGTTTTTTTACCAAAAATAAAACGCCTTACTATACATGGTCGTTTTTTTCCCAAAAATAAAACGCCTTACTATACATGGTCGTTTTTTTCCCAAAAATAAAACGCCCTACTATACATGGTCGTTTTTTTTCCCAAAAATAAAACGCCTCACTATACATGGTCGTTTTTTTTCCCAAAAATAAAACGCCTTACTATACATGGTTGTTTTTTTCCAAAAATAAAACGCCTTACTATACATGGTCGTTTTTTCCCAAAAATAAAAAGCCTTACTATACATGGTCGTTTTTTTCCAAAAATAAAACGCCTTACTATACATGGTCGTTTTTTTCCAAAAATAAAACGCCTTACTATACATTGTCGTTTTTTCCCAAAAATAAAACGCCTTACTATACATGGTCCTTTTTTTCCCAAAAATAAAACGCCTTACTATACATGGTCGTTTTATTCCAAAAATAAAACGCCTTACTATACATGGTCGTTTTTTCCCAAAAATAAAACGCCTTACTATACATGGTCGTTTTTTCCCAAAAATAAAACGCCTTACTATACATGGTCGTTTTTTCCCAAAAATAAAACGCCTTACTATACATGGTCGTTTTTTCCCAAAAATAAAACGCCTTACTATACATGGTCGTTTTTTCCCAAAAATAAAACGCCTTACTATACATGGTCGTTTTTTCCCCAAAAATAAAACGCCTTACTATACATGGTCGTTTTTTTCCCCAAAAATAAAACTCCTTACTATACATGGTCGTTTTTTTCCCAAAAATAAAACGCCTTACTATACATGGTCGTTTTTTCCCAAAAATAAAACGCCTTACTATACATGGTCGTTTTTTCCCAAAAATAAAACGCCTTACTATACATGGTCGTTTTTTTCCCAAAAATAAAAAGCCTTACTATACATGGTCGTTTTTTTCCAAAAATAAAAAGCCTTACTATACATGGTCGTTTTTTTCCAAAAATTAAAAGCCTTACTATACATGGTCGTTTTTTTCCAAAAATTAAAAGCCTTACTATACATGGTCGTTTTTTTCCAAAAATTAAAAGCCTTACTATACATGGTCGTTTTATTCCAAAAATAAAACGCCTTACTATACATGGTCGTTTTTTCCCAAAAATAAAACGCCTTACTATACATGGTCGTTTTTTCCCAAAAATAAAACGCCTTACTATACATGGTCGTTTTTTCCCCAAAAATAAAACGCCTTACTATACATGGTCGTTTTTTTCCCCAAAAATAAAACGCCTTACTATACATGGTCGTTTTTTCCCCAAAAATAAAACGCCTTACTATACATGGTCGTTTTTTCCCAAAAATAAAACGCCTTACTATACATGGTCGTTTTTTCCCAAAAATAAAACGCCTTACTATACATGGTCGTTTTTTTCCCAAAAATAAAAAGCCTTACTATACATGGTCGTTTTTTTCCAAAAATAAAAAGCCTTACTATACATGGTCGTTTTTTTCCAAAAATTAAAAGCCTTACTATACATGGTCGTTTTTTTTCCAAAAATTAAAAGCCTTACTATACATGGTCGTTTTTTTCCAAAAATTAAAAGCCTTACTATACATGGTCGTTTTTTTCCAAAAATAAAAAGCCTTACTATACATGGTCGTTTTTTTCCCCAAAAATAAAACGCCTTACTATACATGGTCGTTTTATTCCAAAAATAAAACGCCTTACTATACATGGTCGTTTTTTTCCAAAAACAAAACGCCTTACTATACATGGTCGTTTTTTTCCAAAAATAAAACGCCTTACTATACATGGTCGTTTTTTTCCCAAAAATAAAACGCCTTACTATACATGGTCGTTTTTTTCCCAAAAATAAAAAGCCTTACTATACATGGTCGTTTTTTTCCAAAAATAAAAAGCCTTACTATACATGGTCGTTTTTTTCCAAAAATAAAACGCCTTACTATACATGGTCGTTTTTTTACCAAAAATAAAACGCCTTACTATACATGGTCGTTTTTTTCCAAAAATAAAACGCCTTACTAAACATGGTCGTTTTTTTCCAAAAATAAAACGCCTTACTATACATGGTCGTTTTTTTACCAAAAATAAAACGCCTTACTATACATGGTCGTTTTTTTCCCAAAAATAAAACGCCTTACTATACATGGTCGTTTTTTTCCCAAAAATAAAACGCCCTACTATACATGGTCGTTTTTTTTCCCAAAAATAAAACGCCTCACTATACATGGTCGTTTTTTTTCCCAAAAATAAAACGCCTTACTATACATGGTTGTTTTTTTCCAAAAATAAAACGCCTTACTATACATGGTCGTTTTTTCCCAAAAATAAAAAGCCTTACTATACATGGTCGTTTTTTTCCAAAAATAAAACGCCTTACTATACATGGTCGTTTTTTTCCAAAAATAAAACGCCTTACTATACATTGTCGTTTTTTCCCAAAAATAAAACGCCTTACTATACATGGTCGTTTTTTTCCCAAAAATAAAACGCCTTACTATACATGGTCGTTTTATTCCAAAAATAAAACGCCTTACTATACATGGTCGTTTTTTCCCAAAAATAAAACGCCTTACTATACATGGTCGTTTTTTCCCAAAAATAAAACGCCTTACTATACATGGTCGTTGACACGAAGCGAGGAGGTAGGACTCAGACGCAGAGTGTAAGTTGGCCAACAAGGCTGCAGCTTTAATCCAATGAAACAAAAAACACCTCTCAAGGAGGGAAAAAAGGCAGAACAAAAAGAGCTCCAAACTGGAGATAAAACAAGGGCACTCAAAAACAGGGACAACTAAAGGCGCTCCGCTAGGGAGGAAAACAAGGGGCAAACTAAGGGCGCAAGACAAAGCAAGGCTAGACATCGAACGAGGACTGTGGAACAAGGACTGTGAGGACGCTTCCATGCACTGAGATGTGACACTTCGGCAACGGAGGGGAGAATGCAGGTGGCTTTTATGTCCGGGTTGATTGGGAACAGGTGGTGGTGATCATGGGCGTGGACCGGTAATCAGTGAGCTGCAGGAAGGGTAAGTGACCTGGGGTGAGAGGAGAGTTAATACTTTCAAAATAAAACGGGAACCTGACTTTGAAAACAAAAGCATGAACCGCCACTCTGGTGGCGGCGTGACAGTACCCCCCCCTCAACGGCCGGCTCTCGACGGCCCAGGAATGTCAGGGTGCTCTTCATAGAAATCGTCGATGAGGGAGGGGTCCACGATGAACCGGGCGGGCACCCACTGCCTCTCTTCTGGCCCGTAACCCTCCCAATCCACCAGGTATTGGTGTCCCCGGCCCCGCTTTCTGACGTCCAACAACTTTCTCACTTTATAGACCGGGCCCCCCTCCACCATCTCCGGAGGGGGCGGCGCGGGCTCGGGCGGGACCAGGGAACTGTCCTGGACTGGCTTGACCTGGCTCACGTGGAAGGTGGGGTGGGTGCGGAGGGATCGAGGCAGGCGAAGGCGCACGGCGGCAGGGCCTATAGTCTTTGCAACTGGGAATGGCCCCACGAATCTCGGGGCCAACTTTGGACAGGGAACTTTGAGATGAAGATTTTTTGTTGAAAGCCATACCTTCTGCCCTGGCTGGTACTGTGGCGCGACCCTCCTCCTCCGGTCAGCAGCTCTTTTCACCCTGTCGCCTTGACGTTGAAGTGCCAGTCGAGCTGCTGACCAGATTCGGCGACATCGGCGGATCATGGCGAGGACCGAGGGGACTGAGGCTTCCTCCTCCAGGTCCGCGAAGTACGGTGGATCGTATCCGTGAACACACTTGAACGGCGTGATTCCTGTGGCAGAGGTGGGTAAGGAGTTATGCGCCAGTTCAACCCAGACCAAGTTCTTGCTCCAGGACGACGGATTTTGGGAGATCAAGCATCGTAGTCCGGTCTCCAGCTGTTGGTTGAGCCTCTCGGCCTGTCCATTGGCCTCTGGGTGGTAGCCTGAGGTCAAGTTCGCCTTTGCCCCTATGGCTCTGCAGAACTCCCTCCAAAAACGAGAAACAAACTGGGGACCGCGGTCCGACACTATGTGCCGCGGGAATCCATGGATCCTGAACACTTGGTCGATCATGACTTCGGCGGTTCTTTTGGCTGAGGGAAGCTTGGGTAATGGGATAAAGCGGGCCATCTTTGAAAAGCGGTCGACAACTGTGAGTATTGCGGTTTTACCATGTGAAGTGGGAAGTCCAGTCACAAAGTCCATAGAAATCTCTGCCCAGGGTCTTGAGGGGATCGGCAGTGGTTGGAGGAGACCCATCCGGGGTTGGTTTGATGTTTTATTTCGGGCACAGACTGGGCAGGCCTTGACATATTCATGTACCGAGGTCTCCATTGAAGGCCACCAAAATCTCCGGGCGACGACGTACAGGGTCCTGCGAGTACCTGGGTGGCAAGAAAGACGAGAGGTGTGTGCCCAATTGATCACCTGTGCTCGTAGACCCTCCGGGACGTAGAGCCGTCGTGGTGGACACTCCTTAGGAACGATCGTGTCTTGGAGGGCCTCCTTAACATCCTCTTCAACCTGCCAGGACATGGCTCCGATAATGCAGTCTCTAGGCAGGATGGGTTCAGGTTCGGTTGCTGTGGTTTCCGGGTCATGAATTCGGGACAGAGCATCTGCTTTGACGTTCTTGCTTCCGGGTCTGTAAGTTAGAGAAAACGAAAATCTGTTAAAAAACAATGACCACCTGGCCTGTCGTGGGTTCAGTCTTTTGGCGTGACGTAGGTATTCCAGGTTGCGGTGGTCTGTCCAGATGATGAAGGGGTGTTCTGCGCCCTCCAGCCAGTGCCTCCACTCTTCTAGGGCTACCTTGACCGCCAGGAGTTCCCGGTCTCCCACGCTGTAATTGCGCTCAGCCTTGGAGAGCTTTCGGGACAAAAATGCACAGGGGTGCACCTTCCCATCTTCCTGGCTCCTTTGGGATAGGACGGCCCCGATACCCAGATTGGAGGCATCCACCTCGACCACGAACTGGCGGGTAGGATCAGGAACTCTGAGTATCGGGGCCTCTGTGAATCGTTTCTTGAGTTCATTGAATGCAGTGTTGGCTTCCGGGGTCCAGTTGAAGCGTTGCTGTGGGGAGGTCAAGGCATGGAGTGGAGCTGCGATGGTGCTGAAGTTGCGGATGAAACGTCTGTAAAAGTTGGCGAATCCCAGGAATTGTTGCACCTTCTTCCTGGATTCAGGTGTGGGCCAGTCCCTGACTGCGCTGACCTTCTCTGACTCCATCTCAACCTTGCCCGGGGAGACAATGAATCCCAGAAATGAGATGGTGTCGGTGTGGAAAACGCTCTTCTCAGCCTTTACATAGAGTTGGTGGTCAAGCAGGCGTTTCAAAACTTGAGTGACATGATGCTGGTGGGTTTTTAAGTCCGGTGAGTAGATCAATATGTCGTCCAAATAAACATATACAAACTGGTCGATGAAGTCCTTGAGCACGTCGTTAATCATGGCCTGAAAAACTGCTGGCGCATTCGTGAGTCCAAAGGGCATGACTAAGTATTCATAGTGACCTCTGGGAGTATTGAAGCCGGTCTTCCACTCATCCCCTGCACGAATACGGACGAGATGATAGGCGTTTCGAAGATCTAGTTTGGTGAACACCTTGGCTTGCTGGAGCTGGTCAAATACTGAGGACATCAGAGGCAGAGGATAACGGTTCTTGACTGTGATTTCATTTAAGGGGCTGTAGTCAATACAAGGGCGTAACGAACCATCCTTCTTGCCCACAAAGAAAAAAACGGCTCCAGCTGGCGATGACGAGGGCCGAATAAGTCCGGCTTTCAAGGAAGTGTCTATGTACTCGTTTAGGGCCTTGCGTTCGGGACCCGAAACAGAGTACAATCTCCCCTTGGGGATGGTAGATCCAGGAATCAACTCGATCGCACAGTCATAGGATCGATGTGGGGGAAGCGACATGGCCTTGGTCTTGCTGAACACCTCCCTGAGAGGATGATAGCAGGTGGGAACGGTGTTCAGGTCCGGGTAATCCTGGTCATTCACGAGAGACACCTGTCGGATGGCAGCGGGAGGTGCCTCTGCCGCTGGCCGCTCCACCCCATGGTGTTCACAATCATCTCCCCAGTCCAGGACTCGCCCCGATCGCCAGTCGATGCGGGGGTTGTGCAACTGCAACCAGGGATGACCCAGGACCAGTGTGTGTGATGGGGAACGGAAGACATGGAAGCGAAGAAGTTCTCGGTGCTGTCCAATATGGATCTCAAGAGGCTCTGTGACATGTGTGATGAGGAATAAGTCTTTCCCATTGAGCGCCCTGGCCCTCATATGGGTGGAAAGTGGCTCCGTGCCTGCCTGCAATTTTTCCACCAGACCCCAATCCATGAGGCTCTCGTCCGCTCCGGAGTCAATGAGAGCTAGTAGGTCTGTGGAAATGGCATTGCAGGAAATCTTGACTTGCGTGAGTTTTCGGTCCTTGACCGGTTTATGAGTCTCGGACCTCACCGGAGGGCCTCGCTTGGTGGGACAAGCTACCACCAAATGTCCTCTTTCTCCACAATAGTAGCACCGCCCCTCTTGGCGACGTCGCTGGCGTTCATGGTGAGTCAGTCGGGCGCGGTCGAGCTGCATCGGCTCCTCGCCAATCTCGCTGGGCCTCCCCGCGGTGGACGACTGGAGAGGTGCCTCTTGTGGTGACTCCTTTGCTGCGGGGTGCCGAAAGAATTCGGAGCCGGACCCCCGATGGTGTCCGCTGGCCTGCATGAGATCTCGCCGTCGGTGATCGGTGCGGATGGCCAGCGAGATCAATGAGTCCACGTCGCGAGGTAAGTCCACGGGCAGTAGGAGTTCTCGCATAGCGGCGGAGAGCCCCTTCAAAAAATGATCAAAGAGGGCTGTCTCATTCCAGCCACTCTTGGCCGCTAGAGTTCGGAATCGGATCGCATAGTCATTAACCGATTCTCGGCCTTGTCTGAGATTACTTAGCTCTCGAGTCTTTTCCCGATCCATGTTAGTGGGATCGAAAACAAGACGAAGTGCCCTGCTAAACCCGGCTGCAGTTGAGCAAGTCGGGGAGTGCCGTGCCCATTCTGCGGTGGCCCAGTCTCTGGCTCGTCCCGTCAGGTGGGAAATCATGAAGGCCACACGGGAACGGTCGGTGGGAAAAGCCTGTGGCGAGAGTTCAAAGTGTAAGTCGCATTCGGTCAGGAATGCCTGACATTGTCCTTGGTCTCCCGAGTATCGCTCCGGGGGAGCCAGTCTCAACCCAGCCCCGGTCAAGGCTGGAGTTGGGATCGGTGGTTCTGCGGTCTCTGGTTTCGTGACGGTCGGCTTGGAGAGTTGTAGGTAGCTCACCAGCTCCTGCACTTGTCCAGCAAGTTCCCCCATCCGGGTGTCCATGGCTTGCTGGACCTTCTCCTGGTGCGACATGCGAGTCTCTTGGGTCTGCAGCCAGATCTCCAACTTCTCCGCTGGGTCCATGCTGGCCGAAGTGTACTGACACGAAGCGAGGAGGTAGGACTCAGACGCAGAGTGTAAGTTGGCCAACAAGGCTGCAGCTTTAATCCAATGAAACAAAAAACACCTCTCAAGGAGGGAAAAAAGGCAGAACAAAAAGAGCTCCAAACTGGAGATAAAACAAGGGCACTCAAAAACAGGGACAACTAAAGGCGCTCCGCTAGGGAGGAAAACAAGGGGCAAACTAAGGGCGCAAGACAAAGCAAGGCTAGACATCGAACGAGGACTGTGGAACAAGGACTGTGAGGACGCTTCCATGCACTGAGATGTGACACTTCGGCAACGGAGGGGAGAATGCAGGTGGCTTTTATGTCCGGGTTGATTGGGAACAGGTGGTGGTGATCATGGGCGTGGACCGGTAATCAGTGAGCTGCAGGAAGGGTAAGTGACCTGGGGTGAGAGGAGAGTTAATACTTTCAAAATAAAACGGGAACCTGACTTTGAAAACAAAAGCATGAACCGCCACTCTGGTGGCGGCGTGACAGTCGTTTTTTCCCAAAAATAAAAAGCCTTACTATACATGGTCGTTTTTTTCCAAAAATAAAAAGCCTTACTATACATGGTCGTTTTTTTCCAAAAATTAAAAGCCTTACTATACATGGTCGTTTTTTTTCCAAAAATTAAAAGCCTTACTATACATGGTCGTTTTTTTCCAAAAATTAAAAGCCTTACTATACATGGTCGTTTTTTTCCAAAAATAAAACGCCTTACTATACATGGTCGTTTTATTCCAAAAATAAAACGCCTTACTATACATGGTCGTTTTATTCCAAAAATAAAACGCCTTACTATACATGGTCGTTTTTTTCCAAAAACAAAACGCCTTACTATACATGGTCGTTTTTTTCCAAAAATAAAACGCCTTACTATACATGGTCGTTTTTTTCCAAAAATAAAACGCCTTACTATACATGGTCGTTTTTTCCCAAAAATAAAACGCCTTACTATCCATGGTCGTTTTTTCCCAAAAATAAAAAGCATTACTATACATGGTCGTTTTTTTCCAAAAATAAAAAGCCTTACTATACATGGTCGTTTTTTTCCCCAAAAATAAAACGCCTTACTATACATGGTCGTTTTATTCCAAAAATAAAACGCCTTACTATACATGGTCGTTTTTTTCCAAAAACAAAACGCCTTACTATACATGGTCGTTTTTTTCCAAAAATAAAACGCCTTACTATACATGGTCGTTTTTTCCCAAAAATAAAACGCCTTACTATACATGGTCGTTTTATTCCAAAAATAAAACGCCTTACTATACATGGTCGTTTTTTCCCAAAAATAAAACGCCTTACTATACATGGTCGTTTTTTCCCAAAAATAAAACGCCTTACTATACATGGTCGTTTTTTCCCAAAAATAAAACGCCTTACTATACATGGTCGTTTTTTCCCCAAAATAAAACGCCTTACTATACATGGTCGTTTTTTCCCAAAAATAAAACGCCTTACTATACATGGTCGTTTTTTCCCAAAAATAAAACGCCTTACTATACATGGTCGTTTTTTTTCCCAAAAATAAAAAGCCTTACTATACATGGTCGTTTTTTTCCAAAAATTAAAAGCCTTACTATACATGGTCGTTTTTTTCCAAAAATTAAAAGCCTTACTATACATGGTCGTTTTTTTCCAAAAATTAAAAGCCTTACTATACATGGTCGTTTTTTTCCAAAAATAAAACGCCTTACTATACATGGTCGTTTTTTTTACCAAAAATAAAACGCCTTACTATACATGGTCGTTTTTTTCAAAAAATAAAACGCCTCACTATACATGGTCGTTTTTTCCCAAAAATAAAACGCCTTACTATACATGGTCGTTTTTTCCCAAAAATAAAACGCCTTACTATACATGGTCGTTTTTTCCCCAAAATAAAACGCCTTACTATACATGGTCGTTTTTTTCCAAAAATAAAACGCCTTACTATACATGGTCGTTTTTTTCCAAAAATAAAACGCCTTACTATACATGGTCGTTTTTTTCCCAAAAATAAAACGCCTTACTATACATGGTCGTTTTTTTTCCCAAAAATAAAACGCCTTACTATACATGGTCGTTTTATTCCAAAAATAAAACGCCTTACTATACATGGTCGTTTTTTTCCAAAAATAAAACGCCTTACTATACATGGTCGTTTTTTCCCAAAAAATAAAACGCCTTACTATACATGGTCGTTTTTTTCCAAAAATAAAAAGCCTTACTATACATGGTCGTTTTTTTCCCAAAATAAAACGCCTTACTATCCATGGTCGTTTTTTTCCAAAAATTAAAAGCCTTACTATACATGGTCGTTTTTTTCCAAAAATAAAACGCCTTACTATACATGGTCGTTTTTTTACCAAAAATAAAAAGCCTTACTATACATGGTCGTTTTTTTCCAAAAATAAAAAGCCTTACTATACATGGTCGTTTTTTTCCAAAAATAAAACGCCTCACTATACATGGTCGTTTTTTTTCCCAAAAATAAAACGCCTTACTATACATGGTCGTTTTTTTCCAAAAATAAAACGCCTCACTATACATGGTCGTTTTTTTTCCCAAAAATAAAACGCCTCACTATACATGGTCGTTTTTTTTCCCAAAAATAAAACGCCTTACTATACATGGTCGTTTTTTTCCAAAAATAAAACACCTTACTATACATGGTCGTTTTTTCCCAAAAATAAAACGCCTTACTATACATGGTCGTTTTTTTCCCAAAAATAAAACGCCTTACTATACATGGTCGTTTTATTCCAAAAATAAAACGCCTTACTATACATGGTCGTTTTTTCCCAAAAATAAAACGCCTTACTATACATAGTCGTTTTTTCCCAAAAATAAAACGCCTTACTATACATGGTCGTTTTTTCCCAAAAATAAAACGCCTTACTATACATGTTCGTTTTTTCCCAAAAATAAAACGCCTTACTATACATGGTCGTTTTTTCCCAAAAATAAAACGCCTTACTATACATGGTCGTTTTTTTCCCAAAAATAAAAAGCCTTACTATACATGGTCGTTTTTTTCCAAAAATAAAAAGCCTTACTATACATGGTCGTTTTTTTCCAAAAATTAAAAGCCTTACTATACATGGTCGTTTTTTTCCAAAAATTAAAAGCCTTACTATACATGGTCGTTTTTTTCCAAAAATTAAAAGCCTTACTATACATGGTCGTTTTTTTCCAAAAATTAAAAGCCTTACTATACATGGTCGTTTTTTTCCAAAAATAAAATGCCTTACTATACATGGTCGTTTTTTTTACCAAAAATAAAACGCCTTACTATACATGGTCGTTTTTTTCCAAAAATAAAACGCCTCACTATACATGGTCGTTTTTTCCCAAAAATAAAACGCCTTACTATACATGGTCGTTTTTTTCCAAAAATAAAACGCCTTACTATATACATGGTCGTTTTTTTCCAAAAATAAAACGCCTTACTATACATGGTCGTTTTTTCCCCAAAAATAAAACACCTTACTATACATGGTCGTTTTTTCCCAAAAATAAAACGCCTTACTATACATGGTCGTTTTTTCCCAAAAATAAAACGCCTTACTATACATGGTCGTTTTTTTACCAAAAATAAAAAGCCTTACTATACATGGTCGTTTTTTTACCAAAAATAAAACGCCTTACTATACATGGTCGTTTTTTTCCAAAAATAAAACGCCTTACTATACATGGTCGTTTTTTTCCAAAAATAAAACGCCTTACTATACATGGTCGTTTTTTCCCAAAAATAAAAAGCCTTACTATACATGGTCGTTTTTTTCCAAAAATAAAACGCCTTACTATACATGGTCGTTTTTTTCCAAAAATAAAACGCCTTACTATACATGGTCGTTTTTTCCCAAAAATAAAACGCCTTACTATACATGGTCGTTTTTTCCCAAAAATAAAACGCCTTACTATACATGGTCGTTTTTTCCCAAAAATAAAACGCCTTACTATACATGGTCGTTTTTTCCCAAAAATAAAACGCCTTACTATACATGGTCGTTTTTTCCCAAAAATAAAACGCCTTACTATACATGGTCGTTTTTTCCCCAAAAATAAAACGCCTTACTATACATGGTCGTTTTTTTTCCCAAAAATAAAACGCCTTACTATACATGGTCGTTTTTTTCCCAAAAATAAAACGCCTTACTATACATGGTCGTTTTTTCCCAAAAATAAAACGCCTTACTATACATGGTCGTTTTTTCCCAAAAATAAAACGCCTTACTATACATGGTCGTTTTTTTCCCAAAAATAAAAAGCCTTACTATACATGGTCGTTTTTTTCCAAAAATAAAAAGCCTTACTATACATGGTCGTTTTTTTCCAAAAATTAAAAGCCTTACTATACATGGTCGTTTTTTTCCAAAAATAAAACGCCTTACTATACATGGTCGTTTTTTTCCCAAAAATAAAAAGCCTTACTATACATGGTCGTTTTTTTCCAAAAATAAAAAGCCTTACTATACATGGTCGTTTTTTTCCAAAAATTAAAAGCCTTACTATACATGGTCGTTTTTTTCCAAAAATTAAAAGCCTTACTATACATGGTCGTTTTTTTCCAAAAATTAAAAGCCTTACTATACATGGTCGTTTTTTTCCAAAAATAAAACGCCTTACTATACATGGTCGTTTTTTTTACCAAAAATAAAACGCCTTACTATACATGGTCGTTTTTTTCCAAAAATAAAACGCCTCACTATACATGGTCGTTTTTTCCCAAAAATAAAACGCCTTACTATACATGGTCGTTTTTTCCCAAAAATAAAACGCCTTACTATACATGGTCGTTTTTTTCCAAAAATAAAACGCCTTACTATACATGGTCGTTTTTTTCCAAAAATAAAACGCCTTACTATACATGGTCGTTTTTTTCCCAAAAATAAAACGCCTTACTATACATGGTCGTTTTTTTTCCCAAAAATAAAACGCCTTACTATACATGGTCGTTTTATTCCAAAAATAAAACGCCTTACTATACATGGTCGTTTTTTTCCAAAAATAAAACGCCTTACTATACATGGTCGTTTTTTTCCAAAAATAAAACGCCTTACTATACATGGTCGTTTTTTTCCAAAAATAAAACGCCTTACTATATACATGGTCGTTTTTTTCCAAAAATAAAACGCCTTACTATACATGGTCGTTTTTTCCCCAAAAATAAAACGCCTTACTATACATGGTCGTTTTTTCCCAAAAATAAAACGCCTTACTATACATGGTCGTTTTTTCCCAAAAATAAAACGCCTTACTATACATGGTCGTTTTTTTACCAAAAATAAAAAGCCTTACTATACATGGTCGTTTTTTTACCAAAAATAAAACGCCTTACTATACATGGTCGTTTTTTTCCAAAAATAAAACGCCTTACTATACATGGTCGTTTTTTTCCAAAAATAAAACGCCTTACTATACATGGTCGTTTTTTCCCAAAAATAAAAAGCCTTACTATACATGGTCGTTTTTTTCCAAAAATAAAACGCCTTACTATACATGGTCGTTTTTTTCCAAAAATAAAACGCCTTACTATACATGGTCGTTTTTTCCCAAAAATAAAACGCCTTACTATACATGGTCGTTTTTTCCCAAAAATAAAACGCCTTACTATACATGGTCGTTTTTTCCCAAAAATAAAACGCCTTACTATACATGGTCGTTTTTTCCCAAAAATAAAACGCCTTACTATACATGGTCGTTTTTTCCCAAAAATAAAACGCCTTACTATACATGGTCGTTTTTTCCCCAAAAATAAAACGCCTTACTATACATGGTCGTTTTTTTTCCCAAAAATAAAACGCCTTACTATACATGGTCGTTTTTTTCCCAAAAATAAAACGCCTTACTATACATGGTCGTTTTTTCCCAAAAATAAAACGCCTTACTATACATGGTCGTTTTTTCCCAAAAATAAAACGCCTTACTATACATGGTCGTTTTTTTCCCAAAAATAAAAAGCCTTACTATACATGGTCGTTTTTTTCCAAAAATAAAAAGCCTTACTATACATGGTCGTTTTTTTCCAAAAATTAAAAGCCTTACTATACATGGTCGTTTTTTTCCAAAAATAAAACGCCTTACTATACATGGTCGTTTTTTTCCCAAAAATAAAAAGCCTAACTATACATGGTCGTTTTTTTCCAAAAATAAAAAGCCTTACTATACATGGTCGTTTTTTTCCAAAAATTAAAAGCCTTACTATACATGGTCGTTTTTTTCCAAAAATTAAAAGCCTTACTATACATGGTCGTTTTTTTCCAAAAATTAAAAGCCTTACTATACATGGTCGTTTTTTTCCAAAAATAAAACGCCTTACTATACATGGTCGTTTTTTTTACCAAAAATAAAACGCCTTACTATACATGGTCGTTTTTTTCCAAAAATAAAACGCCTCACTATACATGGTCGTTTTTTCCCAAAAATAAAACGCCTTACTATACATGGTCGTTTTTTCCCAAAAATAAAACGCCTTACTATACATGGTCGTTTTTTTCCAAAAATAAAACGCCTTACTATACATGGTCGTTTTTTTCCAAAAATAAAACGCCTTACTATACATGGTCGTTTTTTTCCCAAAAATAAAACGCCTTACTATACATGGTCGTTTTTTTTCCCAAAAATAAAACGCCTTACTATACATGGTCGTTTTTTTTCCCAAAAATAAAACGCCTTACTATACATGGTCGTTTTATTCCAAAAATAAAACGCCTTACTATACATGGTCGTTTTTTTCCAAAAATAAAACGCCTTACTATACATGGTCGTTTTTTTCCAAAAATAAAACGCCTTACTATACATGGTCGTTTTTTTCCAAAAATAAAACGCCTTACTATACATGGTCGTTTTTTCCCAAAAATAAAACGCCTTACTATACATGGTCGTTTTTTTCCAAAAATAAAACGCCTTACTATACATGGTCGTTTTTTTCCAAAAATAAAACGCCTTACTATACATGGTCGTTTTTTTCCAAAAATAAAACGCCTTACTATACATGGTCGTTTTTTTCCAAAAATAAAACGCCTTACTATACATGGTCGTTTTTTTCCAAAAATAAAACGCCTTACTATACATGGTCCTTTTTTTCCCCAAAAATAAAACGCCTTACTATACATGGTCGTTTTTTCCCAAAAATAAAACGCCTTACTATACATGGTCGTTTTTTTTCCCAAAAATAAAACGCCTTACTATACATGGTCGTTTCTTTCCCAAAAATAAAACGCCTTACTATACATGGTCGTTTCTTTCCCAAAAATAAAACGCCTTACTATACATGGTCGTTTTTTTCCAAAAATAAAACGCCTTACTATACATGGTCGTTTTATTCCAAAAATAAAACGCCTTACTATACATGGTCGTTTTTTTCCAAAAACAAAACGCCTTACTATACATGGTCGTTTTTTTCCAAAAATAAAACGCCTTACTATACATGGTCGTTTTTTCCCAAAAATAAAAAGCCTTACTATACATGGTCGTTTTTTTCCAAAAATAAAACGCCTTACTATACATGGTCGTTTTTTTCCAAAAATAAAACGCCTTACTATACATGGTCGTTTTTTCCCAAAAATAAAACGCCTTATGGTCGTTTTTTCCCAAAAATAAAACGCCTTACTATACATGGTCGTTTTTTCCCAAAAATAAAACGCCTTACTATACATGGTCGTTTTTTTTCCCAAAAATAAAACGCCTTACTATACATGGTCGTTTTTTTCCCAAAAATAAAACGCCTTACTATACATGGTCGTTTTTTCCCAAAAATAAAACGCCTTACTATACATGGTCGTTTTTTCCCAAAAATAAAACGCCTTACTATACATGGTCGTTTTTTCCCCAAAAATAAAACGCCTTACTATACATGGTCGTTTTTTTTCCCAAAAATAAAACGCCTTAATATACATGGTCGTTTTTTTTCCCAAAAATAAAACGCCTTACTATACATGGTCGTTTTTTCCCAAAAATAAAACGCCTTACTATACATGGTCGTTTTTTCCCAAAAATAAAACGCCTTACTATACATGGTCGTTTTTTCCCAAAAATAAAACGCCTTACTATACATGGTCGTTTTTTTCCAAAAATAAAAAGCCTTACTATACATGGTCGTTTTTTTCCAAAAATTAAAAGCCTTACTATACATGGTCGTTTTTTTCCAAAAATTAAAAGCCTTACTATACATGGTCGTTTTTTTCCAAAAATTAAAAGCCTTACTATACATGGTCGTTTTTTTCCAAAAATAAAACGCCTTACTATACATGGTCGTTTTTTTTACCAAAAATAAAACGCCTTACTATACATGGTCGTTTTTTTCCAAAAATAAAACGCCTAACTATACATGGTCGTTTTTTCCCAAAAATAAAACGCCTTACTATACATGGTCGTTTTTTCCCAAAAATAAAACGCCTTACTATACATGGTCGTTTTTTTCCAAAAACAAAACGCCTTACTATACATGGTCGTTTTTTTCCAAAAATAAAACGCCTTACTATACATGGTCGTTTTTTCCCAAAAATAAAACGCCTTACTATACATGGTCGTTTTTTTCCAAAAATAAAACGCCTTACTATACATGGTCGTTTTTTCCCAAAAATAAAACGCCTTACTATACATGGTCGTTTTATTCCAAAAATAAAACGCCTTACTATACATGGTCGTTTTTTTCCCAAAAATAAAACGCCTTACTATACATGGTCGTTTTATTCCAAAAATAAAACGCCTTACTATACATGGTCGTTTTTTCCCAAAAATAAAACGCCTTACTATACATGGTCGTTTTTTCACAAAAATAAAACGCCTTACTATACATGGTCGTTTTTTCCCAAAAATAAAACGCCTTACTATACATGGTCGTTTTTTCCCAAAAATAAAACGCCTTACTATACATGGTCGTTTTTTTCCAAAAATAAAACGCCTCACTATACATGGTCGTTTTTTCCCAAAAATAAAAAGCCTTACTATACATGGTCGTTTTTTTCCAAAAATAAAACGCCTTACTATACATGGTCGTTTTTTTCCAAAAACAAAACGCCTTACTATACATGGTCGTTTTTTTCCCAAAAATAAAACGCCTTACTATACATGGTCGTTTTTTCCCAAAAATAAAACGCCTTACTATACATGGTCGTTTTTTTCCCAAAAATAAAACGCCTTACTATACATTAGGGGTGTTAAAAAAAATCGATTCGGCGATATATCGCGATACTACATCGCGCGATTCTCGAATCGATTCAATAATCGGCAGAATCGATTTTTTTTTTTTTTTTTTTTTTTTTTTTTTTAGGATTCACACCTTGAGCATGGAAGAATGTTATATGAACGGAACATTAAGCCTTAATATTTTATTTTAATGCTGTTCAAACATAAAACAGATTACAACCTCTATAAGACTGAAATTTCAGATAAATAAATAATACATTTTCATATAAATCTTACACTCTACAAGCTTACTGATTAGTATTTTCTAAATTTGAATGAAAAAAAATCGCAACAATCGACTTATAAATTCGTATCGGGATTAATCGGTATCGAATCGAATCGTGACCTGTGAATCGTGATACGAATCGAATCGTCAGGTACGAGGCAATTCACACCCCTACTATACATGGTCGTTTTTTTCCAAAAATAAAACGCCTTACTATACATGGTCATTTTTTTCCAAAAATAAAACGCCTTACGATACATGGTCGTTTTTTTCCAAAAATAAAACGCCTTACTATACATGGTCGTTTTTTTCCCAAAAATAAAACGCCTTACTATACATGGTCGTTTTTTTCCAAAAATAAAACGCCTCACTATACATGGTCGTTTTTTTCCCAAAATAAAAAGCCTTACTATACATGGTCGTTTTTTTCCAAAAATAAAACGCCTTACGATACATGGTCGTTTTTTCCCAAAAATAAAAAGCCTTACTATACATGGTCGTTTTTTTCCAAAAATAAAACGCCTTACTATACATGGTCGTTTTTTTCCCAAAAATAAAACGCCTTACTATACATGGTCGTTTTTTTCCAAAAATAAAACGCCTCACTATACATGGTCGTTTTTTTTCCCAAAAATAAAACACCTTACTATACATGGTCGTTTTTTTCCAAAAATAAAACGCCTCACTATACATGGTCGTTTTTTTTCCCAAAAATAAAACGCCTCACTATACATGGTCGTTTTTTTTCCCAAAAATAAAACGCCTTACTATACATGGTCGTTTTTTTCCAAAAATAAAACACCTTACTATACATGGTCGTTTTTTCCCAAAAATAAAACGCCTTATACATGGTCGTTTTTTTCCAAAAATAAAACGCCTTACTATACATGGTCGTTTTTTTCCAAAAATAAAACGCCTTACTATACATGGTCGTTTTTTTCCAAAAATAAAACGCCTTACTATACATGGTCGTTTTTTTCCAAAAATAAAACGCCTTACTATATACATGGTCGTTTTTTTCCAAAAATAAAACGCCTTACTATACATGGTCGTTTTTTTCCCAAAAATAAAAAGCCTTACTATACATGGTCGTTTTTTTCCAAAAATAAAAAGCCTTACTATACATGGTCGTTTTTTTCCAAAAATTAAAAGCCTTACTATACATGGTCGTTTTTTTCCAAAAATTAAAAGCCTTACTATACATGGTCGTTTTTTTCCCAAAATTAAAAGCCTTACTATACATGGTCGTTTTTTTCCAAAAATAAAATGCCTTACTATACATGGTCGTTTTTTTTACCAAAAATAAAACGCCTTACTATACATGGTCGTTTTTTTCCAAAAATAAAACGCCTCACTATACATGGTCGTTTTTTCCCAAAAATAAAACGCCTTACTATACATGGTCGTTTTTTTCCAAAAATAAAACGCCTTACTATATACATGGTCGTTTTTTTCCAAAAATAAAACGCCTTACTATACATGGTCGTTTTTTCCCCAAAAATAAAACGCCTTACTATACATGGTCGTTTTTTCCCAAAAATAAAACGCCTTACTATACATGGTCGTTTTTCCCCAAAAATAAAACGCCTTACTATACATGGTCGTTTTTTCCCAAAAATAAAACGCCTTACTATACATGGTCGTTTTTTTCCAAAAATAAAACGCCTCACTATACATGGTCGTTTTTTTCCCAAAATAAAAAGCCTTACTATACATGGTCGTTTTTTTCCAAAAATAAAACGCCTTACGATACATGGTCGTTTTTTCCCAAAAATAAAAAGCCTTACTGTACATGGTCGTTTTTTTCCAAAAATAAAACGCCTTACTATACATGGTCGTTTTTTTCCCAAAAATAAAACGCCTTACTATACATGGTCGTTTTTTTCCAAAAATAAAACGCCTCACTATACATGGTCGTTTTTTTTCCCAAAAATAAAACACCTTACTATACATGGTCGTTTTTTTCCAAAAATAAAACGCCTCACTATACATGGTCGTTTTTTTTCCCAAAAATAAAACGCCTCACTACACATGGTCGTTTTTTTTCCCAAAAATAAAACGCCTTACTATACATGGTCGTTTTTTTCCAAAAATAAAACACCTTACTATACATGGTCGTTTTTTCCCAAAAATAAAACGCCTTATACATGGTCGTTTTTTTCCAAAAATAAAACGCCTTACTATACATGGTCGTTTTTTTCCAAAAATAAAACGCCTTACTATACATGGTCGTTTTTTTCCAAAAATAAAACGCCTTACTATACATGGTCGTTTTTTTCCAAAAATAAAACGCCTTACTATATACATGGTCGTTTTTTTCCAAAAATAAAACGCCTTACTATACATGGTCGTTTTTTTCCCAAAAATAAAAAGCCTTACTATACATGGTCGTTTTTTTCCAAAAATAAAAAGCCTTACTATACATGGTCGTTTTTTTCCAAAAATTAAAAGCCTTACTATACATGGTCGTTTTTTTCCAAAAATTAAAAGCCTTACTATACATGGTCGTTTTTTTCCAAAAATTAAAAGCCTTACTATACATGGTCGTTTTTTTCCCAAAATTAAAAGCCTTACTATACATGGTCGTTTTTTTCCAAAAATAAAATGCCTTACTATACATGGTCGTTTTTTTTACCAAAAATAAAACGCCTTACTATACATGGTCGTTTTTTTCCAAAAATAAAACGCCTCACTATACATGGTCGTTTTTTCCCAAAAATAAAACGCCTTACTATACATGGTCGTTTTTTTCCAAAAATAAAACGCCTTACTATATACATGGTCGTTTTTTTCCAAAAATAAAACGCCTTACTATACATGGTCGTTTTTTCCCCAAAAATAAAACGCCTTACTATACATGGTCGTTTTTTCCCAAAAATAAAACGCCTTACTATACATGGTCGTTTTTTCCCAAAAATAAAACGCCTTACTATACATGGTCGTTTTTTTACCAAAAATAAAAAGCCTTACTATACATGGTCGTTTTTTTACCAAAAATAAAACGCCTTACTATACATGGTCGTTTTTTTCCAAAAATAAAACGCCTTACTATCCATGGTCGTTTTTTTCCAAAAATAAAACGCCTTACTATACATGGTCGTTTTTTCCCAAAAATGAAAAGCCTTACTATACATGGTCGTTTTTTTCCAAAAATAAAACGCCTTACTATACATGGTCGTTTTTTTCCAAAAATAAAACGCCTTACTATACATGGTCGTTTTTTCCCAAAAATAAAACGCCTTACTATACATGGTCGTTTTTTTCCCAAAAATAAAACGCCTTACTATACATGGTCGTTTTATTCCAAAAATAAAACGCCTTACTATACATGGTCGTTTTTTCCCAAAAATAAAACGCCTTACTATACATGGTCGTTTTTTCCCAAAAATAAAACGCCTTACTATACATGGTCGTTTTTTCCCAAAAATAAAACGCCTTACTATACATGGTCGTTTTTTCCCAAAAATAAAACGCCTTACTATACATGGTCGTTTTTTCCCAAAAATAAAAAGCCTTACTATACATGGTCGTTTTTTCCCCAAAAATAAAACGCCTTACTATACATGGTCGTTTTTTTCCAAAAATAAAACGCCTTACTATACATGGTCGTTTTTTTCCAAAAATAAAACGCCTTACTATACATGGTCGTTTTTTTACCAAAAATAAAAAGCCTTACTATACATGGTCGTTTTTTTCCAAAAATAAAAAGCCTTACTATACATGGTCGTTTTTTTCCAAAAATAAAAAGCCTTACTATACATGGTCGTTTTTTTCCAAAAATAAAAAGCCTTACTATACATGGTCGTGTTTTTCACAAAAATAAAAAGCCTTACTATACATGGTCGTGTTTTTCACAAAAATAAAAAGCCTTACTATACATGGTCGTGTTTTTCACAAAAATAAAAAGCCTTACTATACATGGTCGTGTTTTTCACAAAAATAAAAAGCCTTACTATACATGGTCGTTTTTTCCCAAAAATAAAAAGCCTTACTATACATGGTCGTTTTTTCCCAAAAATAAAACGCCTTACTATACATGGTCGTTTTTTTCCAAAAATAAAACGCCTTACTATACATGGTCGTTTTTTTCCCAAAAATAAAACGCCTTACTATACATGGTCGTTTTTTCCCAAAAATAAAACGCCTTACGATACATGGTCGTTTTTTCCCAAAAATAAAACGCCTTACTATACATGGTCGTTTTTTCCCCAAAAATAAAACGCCTTACTATACATGGTCGTTTTTTTACCAAAAATAAAAAGCCTTACTATACATGGTCGTTTTTTTACCAAAAATAAAACGCCTTACTATACATGGTCGTTTTTTTCCAAAAATAAAACGCCTTACTATACATGGTCGTTTTTTTCCAAAAATAAAACGCCTTACTATACATGGTCGTTTTTTCCCAAAAATAAAACGCCTTACTATACATGGTCGTTTTTTTCCCCCCCAAAAAAAGCCTTACTATACATGGTCGTTTTTTTCCCCCCCAAAAAAAGCCTTACTATACATGATCGTTTTTTCCCAAAAATAAAACGCCTTACTATACATGGTCGTTTTTTCCCAAAAATAAAACGCCTTACTATACATGGTCGTTTTTTTCCAAAAATAAAACGCCTTACTATACATGGTCGTTTTTTTCCAAAAATAAAACGCCTTACTATACATGGTCGTTTTTTTCCAAAAATAAAAAGCCTTACTATACATGGTCGTTTTTTTCCAAAAATAAAACGCCTTACTATACATGGTCGTTTTTTTCCCCAAAAATAAAACGCCTTACTATACATGGTCGTTTTTTTCCCAAAAATAAAACGCCTTACTATACATGGTCGTTTTTTCCCAAAAATAAAACGCCTTACTATACATGGTCGTTTTTTCCCAAAAATAAAAAGCCTTACTATACATGGTCGTTTTTTCCCAAAAATAAAAAGCCTTACTATACATGGTCGTTTTTTTCCAAAAATAAAACGCCTTACTATACATGGTCGTTTTTTTCCAAAAATAAAACGCCTTACTATACATGGTCGTTTTTTTACCAAAAATAAAAAGCCTTACTATACATGGTCGTTTTTTTCCAAAAATAAAAAGCCTTACTATACATGGTCGTTTTTTTCCAAAAATAAAAAGCCTTACTATACATGGTCGTTTTTTTCCAAAAATAAAAAGCCTTACTATACATGGTCGTTTTTTCCCAAAAATAAAAAGCCTTACTATACATGGTCGTTTTTTCCCAAAAATAAAAAGCCTTACTATACATGGTCGTTTTTTCCCAAAAATAAAAAGCCTTACTATACATGGTCGTTTTTTTCCAAAAATAAAACGCCTTACTATACATGGTCGTTTTTTTCCAAAAATAAAACGCCTTACTATACATGGTCGTTTTTTTCCAAAAATAAAAAGCCTTACTATACATGGTCGTTTTTTTCCAAAAATAAAACGCCTTACTATACATGGTCGTTTTTTTCCCCAAAAATAAAACGCCTTACTATACATGGTCGTTTTTTTCCCAAAAATAAAACGCCTTACTATACATGGTCGTTTTTTCCCAAAAATAAAACGCCTTACTATACATGGTCGTTTTTTCCCAAAAATAAAAAGCCTTACTATACATGGTCGTTTTTTCCCAAAAATAAAAAGCCTTACTATACATGGTCGTTTTTTTCCAAAAATAAAACGCCTTACTATACATGGTCGTTTTTTTCCAAAAATAAAACGCCTTACTATACATGGTCGTTTTTTTACCAAAAATAAAAAGCCTTACTATACATGGTCGTTTTTTTCCAAAAATAAAAAGCCTTACTATACATGGTCGTTTTTTTCCAAAAATAAAAAGCCTTACTATACATGGTCGTTTTTTTCCAAAAATAAAAAGCCTTACTATACATGGTCGTTTTTTCCCAAAAATAAAAAGCCTTACTATACATGGTCGTTTTTTTCCCAAAAATAAAACGCCTTACTATACATGGTCGTTTTTTTCCAAAAATAAAAAGCCTTACTATACATGGTCGTTTTTTTCCAAAAATAAAAAGCCTTACTATACATGGTCGTTTTTTCCCAAAAATAAAACGCCTTACTATACATGGTCGTTTTATTCCCCAAAAATAAAACGCCTTACTATACATGGTCGTTTTATTCCCCAAAAATAAAACGCCTTACTATACATGGTCGTTTTTTTTACCAAAAATAAAAAGCCTTACTATACATGGTCGTGTTTTTCACAAAAATAAAAAGCCTTACTATACATGGTCGTGTTTTTCACAAAAATAAAAAGCCTTACTATACATGGTCGTTTTTTCCCAAAAATAAAAAGCCTACTATACATGGTCGTGTTTTTCACAAAAATAAAAAGCCTTACTATACATGGTCGTTTTTTCCCAAAAATAAAAAGCCTTACTATACATGGTCGTTTTTTCCCAAAAATAAAAAGCCTTACTATACATGGTCGTTTTTTCCCAAAAATAAAAAGCCTTACTATACATGGTCGTTTTTTTCCAAAAATAAAACGCCTTACTATACATGGTCGTTTTTTTACAAAAATAAAACGCCTTACTATACATGGTCGTTTTTTTCCAAAAATAAAAAGCCTTACTATACATGGTCGTTTTTTTCCAAAAATAAAACGCCTTACTATACATGGTCGTTTTTTTCCCCAAAAATAAAACGCCTTACTATACATGGTCGTTTTTTTCCCAAAAATAAAACGCCTTACTATACATGGTCGTTTTTTCCCAAAAATAAAACGCCTTACTATACATGGTCGTTTTTTCCCAAAAATAAAAAGCCTTACTATACATGGTCGTTTTTTCCCAAAAATAAAAAGCCTTACTATACATGGTCGTTTTTTTCCAAAAATAAAACGCCTTACTATACATGGTCGTTTTTTTCCAAAAATAAAACGCCTTACTATACATGGTCGTTTTTTTACCAAAAATAAAAAGCCTTACTATACATGGTCGTTTTTTTCCAAAAATAAAAAGCCTTACTATACATGGTCGTTTTTTTCCAAAAATAAAAAGCCTTACTATACATGGTCGTTTTTTTCCAAAAATAAAAAGCCTTACTATACATGGTCGTTTTTTCCCAAAAATAAAAAGCCTTACTATATACATGGTCGTTTTTTTCCCAAAAATAAAACGCCTTACTATACATGGTCGTTTTTTTCCAAAAATAAAAAGCCTTACTATACATGGTCGTTTTTTTCCAAAAATAAAAAGCCTTACTATACATGGTCGTTTTTTCCCAAAAATAAAACGCCTTACTATACATGGTCGTTTTATTCCCCAAAAATAAAACGCCTTACTATACATGGTCGTTTTATTCCCCAAAAATAAAACGCCTTACTATACATGGTCGTTTTTTTTACCAAAAATAAAAAGCCTTACTATACATGGTCGTGTTTTTCACAAAAATAAAAAGCCTTACTATACATGGTCGTGTTTTTCACAAAAATAAAAAGCCTTACTATACATGGTCGTTTTTTCCCAAAAATAAAAAGCCTACTATACATGGTCGTGTTTTTCACAAAAATAAAAAGCCTTACTATACATGGTCGTGTTTTTCACAAAAATAAAAAGCCTTACTATACATGGTCGTGTTTTTCACAAAAATAAAAAGCCTTACTATACATGGTCGTTTTTTCCCAAAAATAAAAAGCCTTACTATACATGGTCGTTTTTTCCCAAAAATAAAACGCCTTACTATACATGGTCGTTTTTTTCCAAAAATAAAACGCCTTACTATACATGGTCGTTTTTTTCCAAAAATAAAAAGCCTTACTATACATGGTCGTTTTTTTCCAAAAATAAAACGCCTTACTATTAGGGGTGTTAAAAAAAATCGATTCGGCGATATATCGCGATACTACATCGCGCGATTCTCGAATCGATTCAATAATGGGCAGAATCGATTTTTTTTTTTTTTTTTTTTTTTTTTTTTTTTTTTTTTTTTTTAGGATTCACACCTTGAGCATGGAAGAATGTTATATGAACGGCACATTAAGCCTTAATATTTTTATTTTAATGCTGTTCAAACATGAAACAGATTACAACCTCGATAAGACTGAAATTTCAGATAAATAAATAATACATTTTCATATAAATCTTACACTCTACAAGCTTACTGATTAGTATTTTCTAAATATGAATGAAAAAAAATCGCAACAATCGACTTATAAATTCGTATCGGGATTAATCGGTATCGAATCGTGACCATTCGTATCGGGATTAATCGGTATCGAATCGAATCGTGACCTGTGAATCGTGATACGAATCGAATCGTCAGGTACTAGGCAATTCACACCCCTACTTACTATACATGGTCGTTTTTTTTCCCAAAAATAAAACGCCTTACTATACATGGTCGTTTTTTTCCAAAAATAAAAACGCCTTACTATACATGGTCGTTTTTTTCCAAAAATTAAAACGCCTTACTATACATGGTCGTTTTTTTGCAAAAAAATAAAACGCCTTACTATACATGGTCGTTTTTTTGCAAAAAACAAAACGCCTTACTATACATGGTCGTTTTTTTCCAAAAATAAAACGCCTTACTATACATGGTCGTTTTTTTCCCAAAAATAAAACGCCTTACTATACATGGTCGTTTTTTCCCAAAAATAAAACGCCTTACTATACATGGTCGTTTTTTCCCAAAAATAAAACGCCTTACTATACATGGTCGTTTTTTTTCTCCCAAAAATAAAACGCCTCACTATACATGGTCGTTTTTTTTCCCAAAAATAAAACGCCTTACTATACATGGTCGTTTTTTTCCAAAAATAAAACGCCTTACTATACATGGTCGTTTTTTCCCCAAAAATAAAACGCCTTACTATATATACATGGTCGTTTTTTTCCAAAAATAAAACGCCTTACTATACATGGTCGTTTTTCCCCCAAAAATAAAACGCCTTACTATACATGGTCGTTTTTTCCCAAAAATAAAACGCCTTACTATACATGGTCGTTTTTTTTCTCCCAAAAATAAAACGCCTCACTATACATGGTCGTTTTTTTTCCCAAAAATAAAACGCCTTACTATACATGGTCGTTTTTTCAAAAAATAAAACGCCTTACTATACATGGTCGTTTTTTCAAAAAATAAAACGCCTTACTATACATGGTCGTTTTTTCCCCAAAAATAAAACGCCTTACTATACATGGTCGTTTTTTTCCAAAAATAAAACGCCTCACTATACATGGTCGTTTTTTTCCAAAAATAAAACGCCTTACTATACATGGTCGTTTTCCCCCCAAAAATAAAACGCCTTACTATACATGGTCGTTTTTTTACCAAAAATAAAACGCCTTACTATACATGGTTGTTTTTTTACCAAAAATAAAACGCCTTACTATACATGGTCGTTTTTTTCCAAAAATAAAACGCCTTACTATACATGGTCGTTTTTTTCCAAAAATAAAACGCCTTACTATACATGGTCGTTTTTTTTCCCAAAAATAAAACGCCTTACTATACATGGTCGTTTTTTCCCAAAAATAAAACGCCTTACTATACATGGTCGTTTTTTTTCTCCCAAAAATAAAACGCCTCACTATACATGGTCGTTTTTTTTCCCAAAAATAAAACGCCTTACTATACATGGTCGTTTTTTTTCCAAAAATAAAACGCCTTACTATACATGGTCGTTTTTTCAAAAAATAAAACGCCTTACTATACATGGTCGTTTTTTCAAAAAATAAAACGCCTTACTATACATGGTCGTTTTTTCCCCAAAAATAAAACGCCTTACTATACATGGTCGTTTTTTTCCAAAAATAAAACGCCTCACTATACATGGTCGTTTTTTTCCAAAAATAAAACGCCTTACTATACATGGTCGTTTTTTCCCCAAAAATAAAACGCCTTACTATACATGGTCGTTTTTTTACCAAAAATAAAACGCCTTACTATACATGGTCGTTTTTTTACCAAAAATAAAACGCCTTACTATACATGGTCGTTTTTTTCCAAAAATAAAACGCCTTACTATACATGGTCGTTTTTTTTCCCAAAAATAAAACGCCTTACTATACATGGTCGTTTTTTCCCAAAAATAAAAAGCCTTACTATACATGGTCGTTTTTTTCCAAAAATAAAACGCCTTACTATACATGGTCGTTTTTTTTCCCAAAAATAAAACGCCTTACTATACATGGTCGTTTTTTTCCCAAAAATAAAAAGCCTTACTATACATGGTCGTTTTTTTCCAAAAATAAAACGCCTTACTATACATGGTCGTTTTTTTTCCCAAAAATAAAACGCCTTACTATACATGGTCGTTTTTTTCCCAAAAATAAAAAGCCTTACTATACATGGTCGTTTTTTTCCAAAAATAAAAAGCCTTACTATACATGGTCGTTTTTTTCCAAAAATAAAAAGCCTTAGTATACATGGTCGTTTTTTTCCAAAAATAAAAAGCCTTACTATACATGGTCGTTTTTTTCCAAAAATAAAAAGCCTTACTATACATGGTCGTTTTTTTCCAAAAATAAGACGCCTTACTATACATGGTCCTAAAAAAAATAACAACAACAACAAAAACACTTTACTATAGTCATGATATAAGGCATGATGTATAATAAGGCTAAAAATAGTAATGATGTAATGCTCACAAAAGAGGCATGACGTAAGTCTAAAAAAATGCCGATTAAAAATTGGCATGATGTAAAGACTAAAAATGGCATCATGTGAAAAAGCTGAAACCACTGTATGATGCAGTGACCACTTGAGGAAGCCCATGTACAACTAGTGAGTGAGTATTAAGTGAGCTCAACTAAATTGTGGTGTCTTGTAACAGACAACTTTGTTTACATTTTAAATGAAAAAAAAAATGTGATCAATCTTTTTCTGAGTGAGATGGATAATGCAAGAGTTACCCTTTTCGACCGCTCTGACATTGTGGGAGCCCTCTGAATAAGTTTATCCAGGAGGTAGTCGTGAGTCTGTCAAAAGTTAGGAGCAGAAATGTTTAATTATTATTCATGTTTTGTTCCAACCAGGTCATCAGGTGACATTACGCTGTACTCAAAGACTACTCGAAAACAGGAATTATCACACTTGGAGCTTTTTAAAGTGTTCCAGACAAATGACATAAAAAAAACAATGTCTGATGACTATAATGTTCTACTTTCCTTGAGTGTAGCATTCATAGTGAGATAAATAAAATCCGCAAGTCTGCCATCTCATCCTATATGTTGACTTTCTGCCAAAGCCTGCCCTCTGCTGTACACATTTGGGAACGATAAACGCTCTCTTCAAAGTTCCAAGTCAGCACACCGGTTGTTCTCGTCTGGCTGCTTTAAATTGTATCATCGTTGCCAAAACCACTTTCCGAGAACATTATTGAATGGGAGGCTCCTGCCTACCTTGGCTTTCTGGAAGAATTTATTCTTCAGCAACTCCGAGGATGTTGGCCTGAGAAGCACAAAGCCGGATCATTAATGTAGCTGGGGGCTTGTAAACACGTTTTACGACAGTCAAACACTGGCGGCTGCAGCAATAAAAGCAAGAAATGAACAAAAAAATAAATAAATAAAAAAAACAATAGTGACAACAAATTAAGAGTTCCAGGATAGTTGTAAGTTTCAAATTTCAAAGGTTTCAAGGCTGGGTTCGCGTTTCAAACCAGTGATGGGAAACTGACAAAATCAAGCGCCACTGAACACATAACCCGCAATATGCTAGCATGAACAAACAACAATGGAAAAGGAAGCTACATGCTATTTGCTAACAAACAACAATTACAACATTTTGAGGATTCTACATGCTAACAAACAACAATTGAGGAGGATGCTACATGCCAACAAATAACAACAACGGAGGAGGGTCTCCTGAATTGTCAGCTCAAACATGCACGTGCCCGGCCACCTTTTCTCCGGATCCTTCTGCAGACACATGGAGATCATCTTCCTGAAGGACTTTCCATACTTCTTCACCATCTCCTTGTCGCTGACGCCCGTTTCCAGGCACGGCGGCTCGTTCTGCAGCGTTAGCATCAGCACCTGAACACACGGCAAGTCGTTTGTTCCCCCGATGACAAGCAAGCAAGCGAAGACACGCCAGCCGACTGACCTTCATGGGCGGGTATTTGTGGTAAGGCGCAGCCCCGGTGGCCAGCTCGATGGCGGTGATCCCGAAACTCCAGATGTCCGCTTTGAAATCGTAACCCTTGACCTGGAGGCAGCAGTTTGTGAGCGTGCAGCGTGGAAAGCGCTGGTCGTCGTTGTTTACCAATGAGGCCACGCCCACCTGCTCCATGACTTCGGGCGCCATCCAGCACGGCGTTCCCACAAACGTCTTGCGCACTTTGTTGCGGGTCATGTCGCCACCCGTGGCCAGGAAGGCACTCACGCCGAAGTCTGGCGGAACACGCACACACTCACATTAAGGTTTCAAACTAGTAACAGGGTTTCAAACTAAGGTTTCAAACTAGGATTAGGGTTCAAAGTAATGAACTCAAAGTTGTGAAAGTACAAAGTTCCAGTTACCAGCGATTTGCACTGAACCGTCTTCTCCCAGAAGAATGTTTCCAGCTTTGAGATCTCTGTGGAAGCGGATAGTTTTAAACAGTCACTTTTAACACTTGACACTTACTAATGACTGATAAGAGGATTTAGCCTGCACACCTACAATCCTCCAACCCCACCGCCGCCTCTTACCTACGGTTGTCATGGTGACAGCCCCCCCCCCCAATGTGGATGGTAAAAGTAAAAAGGAAATGCAGATGTAAGGAGGAGGAGAAAGGATGCCGCTGGTGCTTTTCTGCCTGCCACCACATGGGGGCAGTGTGGTCAAATGCTTGCACTGATATTGACAATGTTGCCAGGAAGGCTCTGTTCAAAGTTCACATCAAGTACTCACACTCTGTGCAAAAAAATAATTCCTGCACCTAACATGTATATTTTGTATCCATTAAGCGTAAAGATAAGCATAAATAATGAAAATATTTTTGTCTCATCGATTTGGATGACAGAATCTTTGAAGTTTGCGGCGTAAAGTTTGCGCTGGATGCCTCTGCGGGACAATCCAAATTAGGATCTTGTCATTTGAGACGAAGGAGGAGGTGGAAAGAGGACCACCTGAGGCTTAAAGGCTGGAATACCCTAAAAAAAAAAAAAAAAAAAAAAAAAAAAAAAAAAAAAAAAAAAAAAAAAAAAAAACGCTTTTCCTTGTTTACATAACGACTATTCCCGCTTTTGTCGAGTCAAACGTTCAACTTGGGCCACATTTTGTGGGTGCAGTTTGATCAAATAAGCCCGCTTGTTGATTTTTGTTTTTATTTCCCACCATACATGAAAGACGTGATGGGAAGTGCCTTAAATACCTTGATTATTTCATTGATTCACATTCAGTTGCTGGAGCGTCAACTTGCCATTGGAACTTTCATCTCAAGCATGAGCGGCTGTGTTCTTCAGCCAGAATTCATTCAACTCAATCACAGTGTTAACGTCAGACCCAATCAAGTTCGCAATTAGATTAAGATTTCTAAAGTCACTTTTGTCCAATTTCAGTCGTGGACAGACACCAAGTTCCGTTTGGGGTGATTTGCCGATTTGGAGTTGCACTGGAATTCGCCTAAAATGCAGTCAATTGAAACATTACTTTTGGAAAATGAAACCTTTTTTTTTTTTAAACAATATTTTATTGCATTCTTCTTGCATGCAATTGTGGTTTGCTTTTTTCTCCAAAAAATTCGATAGCATTAACAAGCGATGCTGAGTAAAGTTAAGCAAATTAGCTAAACAATAATAATAACTAGACTAAGCAATTTCTGAAGAAATTGCGTGGGATGCTGAAAGCCGACGCAAATAGCTGAATGCTAAGTTGACTGCTAATAGCAGAATGCTATTGTTATCATTGAAGTGTGAAATGTAATTGAGAGATGTCTTGCTGAACCAGAATGCATTAAATAAAACGTATGTTAAATTAATAAAGAAAGATACATTGGCTGTAAATTACATATGAGAAATTATGAATGAATTATAAATGAAAAGACTGAAGTTTAAACTCAACCAGTCTGAGATTGAATTTGAACCCTCACCTCCTGTTTACTGTTCAATGAGCTACTGCACTGCCAATCTATCCACTGACCCACAGAAGACTTGGTGGCATCACTGAAGTGTTGTGAAATGGAAGCAGCGAATGTGTCTGAACATGCAATAAAATGTATGTTAAATAAAGAAAGATAAATTGGTTGTAAATTACAAATGCGAAATTATGGTTGAATTATAAATGAAAAGAAGAAAGTTTTAGTTTTAACTAAAAAAAAAAAAGAAGTATGTCCATGTCCAAAAGTTGCTCCATCCAAGGTTTGAACCAGCGAACCATTCATAGGGCTGTCTTTGCTATGCAAGCGCTTAAGCCAGTGAGCCACCGGACCTGTGAGCAGCAGAGCGAATTGGCGTATTTGTAGTTCAAAGTGTCACCTGACGCTGAAAGTCATCATCGCTGATTTGGGACACATGTGTTCGATCATGTCAGTATAACGCATTTCCTGGTGTGATAGTCAGTTGGTATACTTAATATCTGTTTATGTAATTGCCACAGACATATGTGCAATGTACAGTCGGCGGTGGGCTTTGAACCTGCGACCTCCTGCTTACTGTACATGCACTCTCCCAACTGCGCCACGAAGCAATATCTGAAAGCAAGTCAAGATGGTCTGTTGTATGTATGGAAGTGGGCGTGGAAAATGGGACTTAGAAAAAATTCAGTGTCAGTCCCATTAAAACTGAATGGGGAAAAGTAGACTTTTAACATTAAATTATGCGAGTACTGTAAGTAATATGAAGTCAAACGATAAATAGCCCGAAAGGCGTGAATTTTGTCAGCAAGTTGAAATTTGAACGGTGTAAATCGGAAGTATAATGTAGGAGTAGTTTGATTGCAAAAAGTGTTGAGAATAAAATGCTATAATAATAAGTTTAAGTATAATAACTAGACTAAGCAATTTCTGAAGAAATTGCGTGGGATGCTGAAAGCCGACGCAAATAGCTGAATGCTAAGCTGACTGCTAATAGCAGAATGCTATTGTTATCATTGAAGTGTGAAATGTAATTGAGAGATGTCTTGCTGAACCAGAATGCATTAAATAAAACGTATGTTAAATTAATAAAGAAAGATACATTGGCTGTAAATTACATATGAGAAATTATGAATGAATTATAAATGAAAAGACTGAAGTTTAAATTCAACCAGTCTGAGATTGAATTTGAACCCTCACCTCCTGTTTACTGTTCAATGAGCTACTGCACTGCCAATCTATCCACTGACCCACAGAAGACTTGGTGGCATAACTGAAGTGTTGTGAAATGGAAGCAGCGAATGTGTCTGAACATGCAATAAAATGTATGTTAAATAAAGAAAGATAAATTGGTTGTAAATTACAAATGAGAAATTATGGTTGAATTATAAATGAAAAGAAGAAAGTTTTAGTTTTAACTAAAAAAAAAAAAGAAGTATGTCCATGTCCAAAAGTTGCTCCATCCGAGGTTTGAACCAGCGAACCATTCGTAGGGCTGTCTTTGCTATGCAAGCGCTTAAGCCAGTGAGCCACCGGACCTGTGAGCAGCAGAGCGAATTGGCGTATTTGTAGTTCAAAGTGTCGCCTGACGCTGAAAGTCATCAGCGCTGATTTGGGACACATGTGTTCGATCATGTCAGTATAACGCATTTCCTGGTGTGATAGTCAGTTGGTATACTTAATATCCGTTTATGTAATTGCCACAGACATATGTGCAATGTACAGTCGGCGGTGGGCTTTGAACCTGCGACCTCCTGCTTACTGTACATGCACTCCCCCAACTGCACCACGAAGCAATATCTGAAAGCAAGTCAAGATGGTCTGTTGTATGTATGGAAGTGGGCGTGGAAAATGGGACTTAGAAAAAATTCAGTGTCAGTCCCATTAAAACTGAATGGGGAAAAGTAGATTTTTAACATTAAATTATGCGAGTACTGTAAGTAATATGAAGTCAAACGATAAATAGCCCGAAAGGCGTGAATTTTGTCAGCAAGTTGAAATTTGAACGGTGTAAATCGGAAGTATAATGTAGGAGTAGTTTGATTGCAAAAAGTGTTGAGAATAAAATGCTATAATAATAATAAGTTTAAGTATAATAATAATAATAATAACTAGACTAAGCAATTTCTGAAGAAATTGCGTGGGATGCTGAAAGCCGACGCAAATAGCTGAATGCTAAGCTGACTGCTAATAGCAGAATGCTATTGTTATCATTGAAGTGTGAAATGTAATTGAGAGATGTCTTGCTGAACCAGAATGCATTAAATAAAACGTATGTTAAATTAATAAAGAAAGATACATTGGCTGTAAATTACATATGAGAAATTATGAATGAATTATAAATGAAAAGACTGAAGTTTAAACTCAACCAGTCTGAGATTGAATTTGAACCCTCACCTCCTGTTTACTGTTCAATGAGCTACTGCACTGCCAATCTATCCACTGACCCACAGAAGACTTGGTGGCATCACTGAAGTGTTGTGAAATGGAAGCAGCGAATGTGTCTGAACATGCAATAAAATGTATGTTAAATAAAGAAAGATAAATTGGTTGTAAATTACAAATGAGAAATTATGGTTGAATTATAAATGAAAAGAAGAAAGTTTTAGTTTTAACTAAAAAAAAAAAAAGAAGTATGTCCATGTCCAAAAGTTGCTCCATCCGATGTTTGAACCAGCGAACCATTCATAGGGCTGTCTTTGCTATGCAAGCGCTTAAGCCAGTGAGCCACCGGACCTGTGAGCAGCAGAGCGGATTGGCGTATTTGTAGTTCAAAGTGTCACCTGACGCTGAAAGTCATCAGCGCTGATTTGGGACACATGTGTTCGATCATGTCAGTATAACGCATTTCCTGGTGTGATAGTCAGTTGGTATACTTAATATCTGTTTATGTAATTGCCACAGACATATGTGCAATGTACAGTCGGCGGTGGGCTTTGAACCTGCGACCTCCTGCTTACTGTACATGCACTCTCCCAACTGCGCCACGAAGCAATATTTGAAAGCAAGTCAAGATGGTCTGTTGTATGTATGGAAGTGGGCGTGGAAAATGGGACTTAGAAAAATTCAGTGTCAGTCCCATTAAAACTGAACAGGGAAAAGTAGATTTTTAACATTAAATTATGCGAGTACTGTAAGTAATATGAAGTCAAACGATAAATAGCCCGAAAGGCGTGAATTTTGTCAGCAAGTTGAAATTTGAACGGTGTAAATCGGAAGTATAATGTAGGAGTAGTTTGATTGCAAAAAGTGTTGAGAATAAAATGCTATAATAATAAGTTTAAGTATAAGTATAATAATAATAAAGGTTAGAAACAACATATGTGGGATGCTTTCAGCATCCCACAATAATATGATTTTATTTCTGTAAAATAACATTGGATGGAAAAATATAGTTACAACGGTTTCTTCATAACATAACTTTATTGACTATTAACTCTGGTCAATTAGTGGAACCCAAAGCAAGCATGGTGAACCTGCATTTAGCTGTTATGCTGCATATAAAATGGAATAAGCTGCCAATAGAAGTAAAGTCAGCCCCGAGCATAAATGCTTTTAAATCCAGATTTAAAACTTTGCTTTTCCCCCTTGATTAAGGTTGTTTAAACATTTTGAATCATTTTTTTTATTAGGAATTTTAGAAACCTACTTTTTAAATGTTTTAGAAGTTTCTAAAGTGTTTTGATTACATGTTGATCAATGTGAATTATTTTAGTAATTTTGCTGCTGTGAAGACTTTCAGTCAGTGATCCTTTAGCATACCACTAGAGGGAGCCCACAACCACTTTTGAAACTCACTATATCTGACCCCAAAACAACTTTTAGTGAAAACCTTCTTCAAGACCAATTCGAGCATTTGATTTTTCCAATTAAAGACAGTACCATTACGCGGTTGCGTAATGAATGGTGACATTGTGCGTTCACTGAGATTGTTTTGTGTGTGTTTGTGTTTTGTGTGAGCATGATCTCATATTTATAACCTTAAAAAAAAAAAAAAAAAGCCTCCACGTGACACCACCACGACAGTCGCGGCCGCTTGAACCACTTGAAATACGTCAGGCCACAAGGCTACTGTTGGTTGGATCCCACTGGCACTCTTTGCTCTATTGATGGTTGACTGCAGCAAACTGTAACGCTCATTATCATTCACAGGAGGGGAAGAAGTTGGAGCACGGAAAAATACTGGAGACAGAAATCTGTCTACGTGGTCATTAAATGCAAGAAAGCTTTTATTACTAAAATAAAAAGTATATTTAGTATTACTGCAAGCCACTGTGATGTATTACACATCTCGAACATTAACATTGAGCTTCAATATAGAAACATTAAAAAACAAATACTTCAACGACTCAATTAAAATACATTGGGGCCTATTCACAAAAGGTTTGCGTCGCCTTTGCACGGCACTAACCGGCAAAAATGGAGCAATCTGCGAGCGCCTAATTCACTAAACGCGCAGATGGGGAAACCCGTCAATGAGTGCTCTGCCGAACAGATTGCGTCACGGTGCGCCGGTGTTATTTGCGCGTATGTAAATGAGGTAATTTGCATAGATTTGATGCAAAAAAATGCCCTCCCCAATGCAAATGAGACTCATTGATATGCAGCGTCTAATTCACTAATGCCAGCGCAAATAGCCACACCGCGTTTGTGTGACGCAAATAACGTTTTTGGAAAGCATGTATTAACTGCTCCAACCTCGATCATGACAGCAGTGCGTGCCATTTGCAGCACATCCACGGCAGATCACGCAGAGAGGAGAGAAAGAGAGAGAAAAGGAGAGGGAGGGGGAAATCGTTCTATGTTTGTTTTAGGACACATAACGTAACCCGGGCTGATCGGCAATGGCAGGGAGGCATTTTACGATCATTTTTTTACGTGCCGGTGCATACTGTACGCCCACTCCAACCCCTGAAAATATATTTTTTAAAAACGATCGCCCCAATAATTTGTACTTTATGAATGAATGACGTCGTTGTCGTCTTCTCTGCTCTGTACAGCTTCATGGCGCTATAAACACTTACTGTCGGTCCAACTCGCTTTCTGATGATGTCATCTTTCTCGCAACTGTTACTATAACAACCATGTTGTTGGCGCAAATCCATTGCCATGTGTGGCAAATCAGGTGCAAATTTGCTCCAAGCTGTCAGTTTTGTGGGCGTGTTTGCGCCGGTATATGATTAGAGCAATATCCTTAGTGAATAGGTGGGTAACTGGGCGCAGACTGCGGGTGCAGTTGTGGTGCAATATTTCGCGCTATTACCGGACACAGCGCATTCTTAGCGAATATGCCCCATTGTTTTATCATTTTGATTGCTTTTTCATTTATTATTACTTTTATTAGTTTCAACTTATTTCTGTGACAAGTGAAAAAGTGCAGCAATAATACTACCCCCGGGTGGCCATGATCACACACCAAATGAAACTTGCATCATTATTGGCTCAAAGAGTGCAGCGGACGCACCACATTTCCCATGACGTGATTTTATGACAACTTGCTGGTTTGTGTGGCCACCATAAAACGGCGACAAATAGAGAAGTAGGTGAGGGCGGCTCGAGTGAAATATTAGCCAGGTGGTTGCCGGGTAGGAGCAGGCATGGTATGAAAGTGTCAAGGAGATTTTTATGCCGCTCATCATCGCACGTCGCAACTAACGCCAGGTCACCTCGTGTGAGTGTGACATCACATCTTGGTGCCATACTGGCATTGTTGGTGGGGGGTTATGAGACATACCCCCTTCAGACTTTTTCCTTAAAAAATAGTCAGACTTTTTTTTTTTAAATCATACAATATTTTACGAATTGTCCTGTAATGATGGGATTTTATTTTCATAAAATTATGACTAGTGAAATTGAGACTTTTTGCTAATATGCGACTATGTAAAATTGCAACTTCAATTACAAAAGTACAATTGTGAATATTTTCAAACTTTTTGCCAGTTAGAATGATTTTCTCAAAATATTTCATGACTTTATTTGCATACAATTTCAATGCAATTTTTGTAGGCAAGGCAAGGCAAGGCAAGTTTATTTGTATAGCACATTTCATACACAAGGCAACTCAATGTGCTTTACACGAGGAAAGACAACACATAAGCATCAAGAAACAGCAGTTAACATTCAGAGGAAGAAAAATAAATGAAAATAGGTTACAAACTAACAATCTTAAAACATTATTCAACAAACTTTAAAAAAATTTAACATAAGGAAGTTTAAAATGATAATGCTAAAAATAAAAATAAAAATAAAAATAATAATTAAAAAAACACTGAATTAAGCTGTTTAAAAGTCCCTAATCAAAGGTATAAGAAAAAAGCAAAGTTTTTAACCTGGATTTGAAAGCATTTACACTCGGGGCTGACTTCACTTCTGTTGGCAGCCTATTCCATCTGTGTGCAGCATAATAGCTAAATGCAGCTTCACCATGTTTGCTTCGAACTCTGGGTTCCACTAGTTGGCCCAAGTCTGTAGATTTCAGAGCCCTGCTGGGTTTGTACTCCATCAGCATTTCTTGGATATATTCAGGACCCAAACCATTTAGTGATTATAGACGAGTAGCAGAACTTTAAAATCAATTCTACAGCTGACTGGGAGCCAGTGTAAATCCTTAAGTACTGGAGTAATATGTTCTGATCTTTTTGTTTTGGTCAGAACTCGAGCTGCAGCGTTCTGAATGAGCTGCAATTGTCTCATGTTCTTTTGAGAGAGTCCAGTCAGAAGACCGTTACAGTAATCTAGTCTGCTGGAGATAAAAGCATGGATAAGCTTCTCTTGGTCTGCTTGAAGCATGCAGTCCTTCAGTCTGGATATGTTTTTCAGCTGGTAAAAGGCTGTTTTAGTGATGAATTTAATATGATTGCTGAAGGTCAGATCTGAGTCTATTAGTACCCCAAGATTTCGAACTTGGTCTTTAGTTTCTAAAGACAGTGACTCAAGCTGTTTTTTAACAGCAATCCTCTTTTCTTTATTGCCGAAAACAATGAGCTCCGTTTTGTTTTCGTTCAGCTGAAGGAAATTTTGGTTCATCCAGTTGTTAACTTGCTCTAGAGAATGACACAATGCGTTAATAGAACTGCTGTCATTTGGGGACATAGATAAATACAGTTGTGTGTCATCTGCATAACTATGATAGTCAACATCGGTGTTCTGAAGCATTTGACCCAAAGGTAACATATACAGACTGAACAACAGGGGTCCAAGGACTGACCCTTGAGGGACCCCACATGTCATGGCCTTTCGATCAGATTCAAAATTTCCGATTTTGTAGTTAACTGTAATTATATATATTTTTTTCTTGTACTAAAAAAACGTTCTTGTAAAATCCTGAGTATTTTTCCATGAAATTAAGACTTGTTTTTCCTCATACTGTGATTTTTTTTCTTCAGATTTTGCAACGTAATTTGTGTACAACTGCAACTTTATTCTTGTAAAATTGTGACTTTTTTTCTCAGATTGTACGAATTCATTCCTGTAGCATATTGACTTTATTTTTATACAATTACAAAAACATCATACTATTGTACATTTATGCTCATAAAATTAAAACTATTTCTTGCGAAATTAAGAATTTTTCACAGATTGCTACTATTTTTTTTCTCATATTTTCGGCTTATTAAACTAAAAGAAAATCCAACTAATTTTTGTTTAATTCCAACTTTTTCTTCACTATTTTGATAGAACAACAACTTTTCTCTAAGACTATATTTACGACTTTATTACTGTAGAACCATGACATTTACCATAACATTATCTAACCATTTACTATAGAATACCAAGCAAATCTTCTTTTGTGTGTTTTCTTGTCGTGCGGTGGTGTCAGAGTGGCACCTGGGTAGTGCGAGGTGGAGCAGTTAAACAGCACCTGGCAAATATCTGCGGAGGAGCCAAGAGTCCAGGCGGCAAGACTAATTGCTTGGGGGCAAGATGGGACCTTCCGACTTGGTCTCACCCCCTCCCAGCCCCGAGGGCGGCGCACACTCGTGATCCAGCTTAAATGGGTCGGGAATGTGCATTCGTCACAAATGCCATTCTCACTTAGCCCAAAATAGCACATTTTCTTTGTTTATTTTAAATTTTTTAATGTTTTTTTATTTCTAATTACGCATCATTTTCAATTGTATTCTAATTAGATCCATCTCCCCTCTGTCCAAATTGTGCATGAAAGGAGCTTCTTATCTGTTTGCATCATCTCAAGCGCTTCATCATTCCTCAGCACACTTGTCAATCAATAGCTTCAATCGCTTACAGTGTGACTTTGTGGCGAGCTTCTCGGAAAGCTGTCAAGCGCCTGACCCGGCCGAAGCTCTCTGCATAATTTACACGTGTGGCCTGTTGGTCTGGAGACCAGCAGGAAGTGGAAAGGAAGACGGACGGACCCGGTTTAACCCGCTCAAAAATAGTTTCGTCGACAGATCTCGCGACCACCATTTGATGCGAGCAACATTACAACATTTTGAGCGGATGATGATTTTTCCTAATATGATTTTATTTTCATACAAGTTTGGCTCTTCCTAATGACTCTCTCTCATAGTACTGTATAATAACTTCAATTTCAGAAGACTGTGACTTCTTTCATACAATTACGTTTCATTTTTTTTTTTAGGAATTTGTCCTTATATTATAATTTCATTCTCATGAAATTGTTTGTTTGTTTATTGAACGTATAAACATAACATAGAAACATATATAAACATAAACAAGTAGCAAATAAAAATTTTAAGAAAGAAGAAACTCATAGCAATCATTTGTGATGGTTTACATGTCCAAAGGGGGTAGGAAGACGTTAAAAATGTATCTAGTCCTACCCCTTATTCTTTGTATCTTTGAATTTATTTCATTATTAATACAGTAAATTAAAACATTACAATAAAAGAAAATACGTAATCCTGCTCGTGTAGACAATTGCAATTACACTTTAACATGCGTACAATTGTCAGTAGCGTAAAATGGCCACTTCTTTTCCGTATTACAACCCTCATAAAACAACTCATAAAATTATGACTATATTCTTGTAAAGTTATGAGTTTTTAACCATATGTAGACTTGTCTTTTTGAAATTATGATTTTTTTTTATGCAAGGTTTTTTCTTGTTTATCAATTATTTTCCGCATTTGTAATATGAAAATGTATATTTCTTGTAATAGTACTTAATTCTCGTAAAATGACCAATTTCTCCCCAATATTTCATTCAACCTTTATAAAAAGTAAACGTTTGTAAAATATGACTTTTTCATGCTAAGATTCTGTAAGATTTCGTAATATTACAAAAAAAATCTACTTTGTACTCATGACTTTTTCTCACATTAGTTTTGATTACGTTTTTTTTTTATCATGACTTCACTCATAACATTACAATGAAATTCATATATTACTTCATTCTTCATTCAAAATCTACGACTTTTTTCCCCCACAACATATTAAATTTAGTTCTCATACGATTCAGACTTCTTCTTTTTTTTTTTTTACATGTAATAAGCTTTTATTATGTACAAATTATTCTAATTTTATTTTGTAAAATGCCTACTTTTCTCTCATCCTTTTTCCCTTGTAAAATTGCATCCTTGATGAAAACTGCCAACCACCTGACCCGACGGTAAGCTGTGCATTATTTACACGTGTAGCACGTCTTAGACGACTCGATGCTGGCAGACTGTGAAAAGGAAGCGCCAAGGAGAGGAGGAAGATCAAGTTGAGAGGAGGTAGCGTTGAAGGCCGTCGAGTCTGCGACAGCTTGGGAGCGAGCGAGGACTTAGCCCAGTCTTGAACTGGCTTAGAGGAGAGCTTTGGGGATCACATTTCCTGTGGCACGCAAATCTGCCATTGACACATTCCACTCGTGCATATTCATGCAGTCAAGTTCCAAAAGATCCTCCCAAGGCTCGTTTGGATAGCAAACGAGCCTTTTGGTTTCTTTATCTCTATGACCTTAAAACGTGACTCATTTTTTTCCCCTCATCACAATTGGGTAGCGATAAGACATAAAGTGCTCAGTCAGACCCATTTACAGCTTCATCTCCACGACATCGCTGACCTTTCATGGGGAAAAGTGGCGCCGAGTAAATGCCACGTCCTTCATATGGTCACGAGTCGGACCCGGGCAGGAATATGAACCACTTTCACACACTTGCCGCTTTCACCCAACCACATATACAAGTTAACATTAGTTCACAGGCGCAATCTTAGCAGCGATAAGATGAAAATAAATGATTTATTTCACTTTGGCTTCGGGTGACTTCATTACTTGAAAATGTTTTGGCACATTTCTGCAACTTTGCTTAGGGCCACGACATCATTTGCACTTCAACAAGCGAGTAACTATGTTGTCATTTGTTACTGTCTAACTTTCACAAGATTAGGCTCATAAAATTTGGATATTGTGATTTTATTGTTGTAAAATTCTGAGTTTGTCATAAGACTACTAGTGTATGCTTGTTAAATTATACTTTATAACATTACAACTGTTATATAATTACACCCTCATAACTTTACGACTTTCGTCTCACTATATTAAGACTTCCTCCCCGTATCATAACTTTCTTTGTAGAGTCTAAAAAAATATTTCTCAGACTATTATTTGTGTTTAGTCTAATAAGATTAGCCTATTTATATTGAAACATAATATTTGGACTTTTTCTAATAAAATCTTGATTTTTTTTCTCATAAGAGTTTGACTTTTTCACGAGTCTCATGGGTTTATCATTGTATAATGATTACTTTTATTGTCATAATACTATGTTTTTGGAAATATACAACTACTACTATCATAAAATTCAGATTAATGCTTCCACTTTAAACTTTTCTTATATCAATTTTTTTAGTTGCACTGTATATTATCTTTATTTTTGTACAGTTAATTTGTCTTAAAAAATTACAAATTCTTATTTAGACTTTTTTTCACTTATGTCTTTTATCCTCCTCATATTACAGGCTTATTTTTCTATTTATCTATTTTTCTTCTCCATTCATTAATTTTTACTGAATTGGTTCAAACTGAATTCTTATTTATCCTAATATTTTAAAAAAAAATTTATTTGATTTATTTTTCATAAAATTACGACTTTTTCTTCTAATGTTGCCTTTTATTCTCATTCAATTTTGTTTTTGTTTTTAAACACGAGTTCTCGTGTTTACTATCGCATGGTGTGAGGCATTAAAGAGTTTTGTTTTTTTTTACCTGTGTATCTGTCCATTCTTGTGCAGGTACTCGAGTCCCTCAAGAACATCTTTTAAGACGGTGGCTATACTGGCTTGGTCCAGGACGCCCGTTTTGTGCTCGCCTCGTGAGATGATGTGCTTGATTACATCCAGCACGGAGCCTGACAAAGCAAAAGAAAACAAAGAACTTCAAAAATGCATAACACACTTTTTAAAACAAAAGTGTTGGCATTATGGTGCCTTTTAAAAAGCAAACCACAAAGAAAGCTGTTTGTGCTTATTAACAGACCACGCATATATCAAAACGTGTTTGCGAAAACAATTACTCGCAGATGAACAAGAGCGACCTCAAAATATTTGGATGGACTCCAATAACCTTTTAAATTAGAATGTGGTGTAGAGAAAACCCAAGATTCATTAGCTTGTCAAAGGGGAAATCCCCCTTCTAACATCATCTTGTGCTCTCGAGCCATGTGGACCGACTCCACATTGATGTGCACGCACGTCATTTCTTTCAAGTCTTTATGGCCTTCAATACAACTTCTGTCGCAATGTGCTAACCACAACAAGGTTGTTGTATGATCTAGTTTTCACAAGACTTGGCTTTATTTTTCCATTTTTATGTTTTTTTGTACCCCCCCCCCCCCCCCAAAAAAAAAAACAACTAAATAAAAATCTAACATCCTGTCAAAAGTTGGACCTTCAAAATAAATGTTCACACAAAAGTTTGGAGTATAGCTGCTAAACAAGCCAACATCGGGCCAAATTAAGTGTGGTCAAACTGTTAGTGAACTGCTATGCTTTTATTTTGAAGGCCTGATTTTGGACAGGATGTTAGGCTGATGCAACCTTAACTTGTTGCCGAGCAGACTGGGACAGTTAATAAACCCTTGCATTGTGCACTACAGCTGTCGAACACTTTTTACGTCAAGAAATGTTTATTTCACACTACTTTTTATGTAAAGCATATATTTTGTATGTAAAGCATATATTTTATATTCTCTATGAAATGGATTTGGTGGTGTCTGGAACGTATTCATTGGGTTTCCATCATTTCCTATGGAAAATACTGCTTTGGATTTCATTCTGTTTGACTTTCTGGAACAAATCAATCATAAAAAAAAACTGTTAAAATATTATGAGGGGATAGAAGTAGTAAATTCAAAAGTCTAAAGTCAATATTAAGTGGAATAAGTAATTTTAAACTTGTAAGTGTACCCGATTCATGAAGAACTCAAAGGGTGTCATTTATGGAGCGCGAGTGCAAAATGTTTGGCTTGCTAAAGTGCCAGGTAGTGTCAGGCCTCCAAAACACGCTAATGAGCCTTGACGTGTTCAGTCAGTCGAATCTGAAAGCAGCTGACAAGGTTGCCCTTCAGCAAACCCGCACCAAAAATGAATCATGCTTTGTACCCTCAAAACACAAACCAACACTTCACGACATTATTAGATTACACTCAACTTTCTTCCTTGGACTTCTCTTTGTTCTACTTTCATTTTTTTATGGCTTCATTCTCATTAAATGACATGTTCTGATTGTATTAGCAGTTTATTTACATAGATGTATTGTCATCAAAACACAGCTTTTATTCTTACAATTACTACACAAGTAACGATAGTAGACTTAGTCACTGAAGACGGTGACGAGTAAGAACATATTGAAGGTTAGTTGCCATGACCGCCAACTAGGTTTTCCAAAGGTTGCAGACCCAGGATTAGATCTTTGTTTTCAGTGTCAGAGCATCTAAAACCTTTCAAATCTTCTTGAATCTACACTTGTGGCCAAGAACACAACAGAAGTGGAAGTAGAGAGCAGGGTAGTGGAAGGCATGGACCACAAGCACAGGTGCCAACTGTGTGAAAGGCCGATGACAAACGGAGAGTTGCCATGCGGGGGGGCGGAGGCGGTGGCAAGGTGGTATAAGAGAAGAAGACTGCTGGCTCAGACTGAAGAAAGAAAGGTTATAGATTACTCGGTTTATGGGATTGAATAAGATCTGAGTTTAGTGAGGAGTCATCATCAAACTGCCGGTCAGCAGGTAGGGGGATAATTGATGCAGCAAATCTACTGACTTGTGCTAAAATTCACAAAGTCGATGACAATCTTGATCTGGCATCCAGCGTGAGCGCGGCGAAGGCTTCATGTTCACTTTCTGGGAAGACATTCCTCTGCTTGCTGTGGCATGACTCATATTCTGTCCCGGTGGCTTTGGAACTGGATGTCTCTCTGATGGGAATTCAATCAGTGGCCGTTGTTGCGGTCATATGTCACTTTCGGAACTGGAATTTCCGGAAATGCCCAAAAGCGTACCTACGGCAAGCCTCGAATCTTGAATGTTGGCTCTGGATGGATTTTCCAGAGACGATCTTTAAAGATACGGTTATTTAAAAAAAAAAAAAAAAAAAAAAAAAAAAGGAGACTTTGGCTCACTTGCTATAGAGCAGGTCGTGTAGTGACCAAAGGATCGTTGGTTGGAATCTCGCCTATGACTGTCCAAGTGTCCTTGAAATTGCTTCCGGGTCAACTTTGTACACGTGAAAGGATGTTTCTCAATATGAGGAATGCAGAGTACAGTCTCGTGATTTGGCCAAGGGCGGTCTTCCCAGATGCTTTTTGTAAAATGGAACTTCCACGAAATGCATCTTTGATATTTTTCCAGAACGACATTGGGGTATTTTGTGCATTCTTGGTTTATTCATACTTTCAATTGGAACAGTACAGTACTTCAGCGGTGACTGTTGATGTTTCACAACATCACAAGGACTAGGAACTAAAAACTAAGTAATAAGAAGAACGAACAAGAATGATTCAAATGGTTTCTTGATAACAGCTCGGAACTGATGGGTTTGCAAGGCAGGCAAGCGGTAACGAGAGAAGTCAAGGAACGTCAGTTCACATGGCCCATACAACATATGACACCATGTAGAAATGGTGCTGACAAAGCAAAGTCAATAGTGACATGTCACTTCCAATCGTCACTGTGTCAGGTCGTTATCAAGCATTGAAGACGTGGAGGCTCGTTTTTCCATACAGTAGCTGGCATTGAGAGCGGTAACACAAACCCCGCCACAGTGGAACAAGTCCATAAACCCGAGGCAGACGCGGCCCCGGCCATCATTTAATTGCCACGCACAATAAAAGTCAACATCAAGTGGGCCGAGCGTCTAAGCGGGCCGAGTGAAACCAGAGAGAGGAACCCGCTGAGAGGCCGGCTGGCTGCTGGCTGGCTGGCTGGCTGGCTGGCTCGTGTACTCAAGCCCGTCCATCCTCGAGGGCCAGACAAGCCATCTGGATGCTATCAGTTACATGGAGTGCAACGAGAGTCACTTCATTTCATTCACAATTCAACACACATCTAATGTGATGAAAATGGAGACCGGATGACGTCATATTTTTTCAGCACAGTATGTCTCAACTTTTTTTTGCTCCTTAGCTTAGCATGTTGTCAGATGGGACATTGGAACCAAACGTTGCTCTGATTCAGGGTTTATTTTTCACTTGTGTTTTTATTATACTGCATTGTAGGATGTACTTGCATATTTTGAAAATGACCAGTCTCACTTTTGGCCAAATATTTCCACTTGATTGTATCTGTACTGGTCTTACAACACAATGTCATCAAGTGGCATGCGTCATCATCTTGGTATGTTGTCAAATTAATAAAGTTATGGAATAATCACACGGTTGTTGCCCACACATTATTGGGCGTAAGATTTTGCCAACAAAGTCGGAGTTTCATTTTGCATCGCTGCCACCTGTCCCACATATGCAAATCTTTTAAGACTAGCGGCAATCGGAAGCGCCAACGCTAGCAAGGCTAACCGCTATTCTCATCCATCATCAGCTTATTTCTGTACTCTCCAACCAGGCAGGATGGAAAAAATTGTGTGGTTAGCCTTTACTGGAGCTTTAATAGTCATTGTGAAGCTATAAAATCAACAAGTCGACTAATCAGTTCAACCCCAACTGCAGACAATATTTTATATTTTGTCTAGACATTCAAAAAATAATAATAATTTGGCAAATTACAGAAATTCTATTTTTCCTAAGAATGTTGGAATGTTACTTAAAACATTGCCAATAAAAAATAAAAGTTGTATAAAGGAAGAGGGTTTATTCACATTAATTGTTGAGAAAAGTAATTTGCAGCATCCCACAGCTGGTGTTAACGTTGAAGGTTACACTGACATGAAGACGGAGCCACAAAGCCACGACCATCGCTTTCATCATGTCTATCCCCCCGCGATTAGGAAGTGGCCACATATTTCCTGCTCGTCAAACGACTTGATACATTCCTGGGGCCAAGGAACAATGTAATCAGATACAGCTGCGCTGTTTCCTCGACGGTGGCCTCCTCCACGCGGCTCCTTAATTGCAGCTCTGCCACACGGACGCCTCGACGCCTGTTATTACCCCGGCCCTGTCATTAGCTTGCACACTGTACGGAAGTTAAAAGCACCTCACGCGGGTAACACAATGAGGATCAGCGCTGTCACATTCCCCACAATCACGGGCGACATCCGCGGGAATGAATCGCGCTCTTCCTATCACCATGCCGAAAATTACATGACATCATGATTCGAGGATGCGCTCATGCTGACAGGTAGAAGTTGTCGCCATTCACTTACCGCCACTAAGCAGCTTCATGACCAGCCACAGCTCATCCTTCACCACGAATGAGGTGTAGTAAGACACGATGTTGGGGTGATGGCACTGGCTCATGGCCTGGATCTCTTTCTGAAATGCAACCAATGGAAGGAAATGAGAAAATGGTGGCAGCAAACCTATTTCAACTCACTTTTTAAATTGTACAATAAACTACTAAAATAGTCATTTTTCTACGCATGGTCATATGCATATTCATTAATGTTTAGAACATTAATATTAGTGTCATTTTTCTTGGCCATGGCAACAGCATTCAACAAGGTAAAAAGCTTTGCTTTTAGTTTTCATCTTGAGCATCTTCAGATCAAACAGCCAAAGTTTTAAGACAAACGGACGAAATCTGTCGGTGGTCCGATGGTTCGGACTAATGACAGAGTGACATTGTGTTTGGGGCATGATATGCAGCTGTGACGAAACTAGGAAGCGGCGACACATGCAAACTAAACTAACATGGACGAATGGACGCTGCGATTAATTGCAGGCACCATTGAGGTGATTTATTCTTCTTCAGAAGAAGATTGTCTGGTGCTTGGGCCTCAGTGAAACAGTAACAGTGCAGTAATAGTGACATATTTCACGATGAGGCAATTAAGGAAATGAAGTGGCATGGAAATGACATCAGAGGCCGGTCACTAGAACACATAATATGGGCAGCAGCGAAAAAAGCTTTTATGTGGCTATTAAAAAAAAAAGTGTAAGTATGTGAGTGTGTCCTTGGAAATCAGGGAGAGTGAGGTCATCCAAATGAAACACCCATCAACTTCAAAAGACACTTTCAAATAAACAATTTTAAAATGGATTGTTAATTGTTAGTTACCAGGATTTTTTTTTAGAAACGGACTTCTCAAACTTTTTCAGGTTGCAGGGAGGAATGAACAATTCTAATTGCACCAAGTGCAGCGATCAATCACCACAAGCCCCCCGGAGTCGAGCCGTTGTTAACAAATGCTTAGCTCACACAATTCCAAGCACTGAGCCTCCTCTGTCGACTCATCACTCCAGACACGATGAGCAGGTGACATCATCATGGTGACATTAAAAAGCTCCATAGGTGGAAAAGTACTCAAAATTAGTGGTGCTCGTTTGAGAACCATGCCAACATTTTTATGTGCTCCCATCCCTAATTTCATTAGGGTCTACTAAGGGCCAAAAAAAATAAAAAATCATTTTCATTGACAGGTTCTTTCGGCAAAAGATCATTTTCCATTGACTGACCAATCGGGTTCTTTCAACAACAGGTGAGTCTACATTCCACCTGCATTTGAACCCAAACTGCACGCTTGTCCTCATATCTTCCAGTCTGGCGGGCCAGATAAACAGCTCGGTGGGTTGTCTTCACCATCTTTCCATCTGTGGACACTCCACAACAATAACGTAGCAGGATTCACTCCAGCCTCACCCCCGTCTGTCCTCGGCCCGCTGGAAGAGGCGGGTCAGCGCCGCTCGGCGGGCCAGAAGACAAACAATGGGCTAACGGGGAGGATATCGTGCTCTGGCAGTTGGCAGGTTTGCCCATCTTTTTCCAGCAGACAATGTGAGAACCAAGGGAGCGTCTTTGTTGTGGGGATTAGGTCACTGTAAGCGTATGCCGCAGGGAAAAAAAAAAAAAAAAAAAACGGACTTCCTGACATGTTCTCATGGCTGAAAGCTCTCACACTGACATATCTGTGTCAAGCAAGTGTGTGCACTTTGGGTAGGACACAGTCAGACGCCATCAATGAGGATGGAATGGAAAAGTTGACTGTCTTTTAAATCATGAATGTCACTATGTCAAAATGTACAATTTTTGGCCCATGTTGGATTTAAGGTACTGTTATTGGTAAGAAGTGCGACCATATGTTCTGAGCACAACAAGACATTAGACAAATGATTAAAAGAGTCAGGATTTGGCTATAATGCAACTTTTGACTGGACAAATTAGCTTGTTTATATAATCAGTTATTCAGCTCCACCAACACAAACATTAGCTTGGAGTAAGCCATTAGCACAAAATGCTAACTTGCCAAAGCATTAGTGTCAATGTTGACCAAATTAAATGAAACAAATTAAGACCTATACATCCCAATATAGCATTTTTCCTTAAAACTGCATGGAATTAGTGGCAATTTTCCATTCTCATAATTTTTCATTTCTGGTTCCTGATCTTAAAATGGCCACAAAGCCGTTGCGAGTGCCGATATCTTGAAATAATGCTGGGTAACGGCCTGATTCTTTATTCACATTAGTGATTAGTGATAGAGTGATTTTTGGATTTTTGTTTTCTTTTTTTTTTATTACATTTTTATTTTTATTAATTAAATTTTGTTCTGGTATTATATATCTTCATTCAGAAATAACAGTCGATCCCTGATAAAACAATTACAAAAATAGCAATTTAAAAACAAAAAATCTATCTACTTTATATACCTATCTATCTAATCTTATTCTTGTACTTAATTTAATATTCAGATATATAGTGTACTGTTACCGTAACAGGAAAATATATATTTTAGGCCAAATCACATGGCCCGAGCTCTGCTTAGGTTTAAATACGAGTGTCACAGATGTAATGGACATCAGATGCACATGACCTTTATCAACAAAGAAACACCATCCGACCAGGTGGCGGATTGGAAAAAATACCACCATTTGTGAGGGTTAGTTGAGGCGCATGACCTCACCATAAATACCCAGGCATGAGGATGGCTTGAAATTTATGGTGATCCAACCCGGAAACAACCAACTGTCAACCTGACACTGAGCCAGCCACCTGCGCCATAAATTGTTTTGAACTGTTTGAGGCCACACTTTGCATGACGCCGTCATACCTTTTACTTGTCGTGATTTATTTGACAAGTGGAGATGAGTGTTATTTTACAGCAGAACTTTAACCGAACAGTTTCACAGACTTTGGATTAGTACCAGTCCGTGATCTGTTCAAGCCAAAAAATAAAAAGTTTGGACTCACGTCGAGATTATCATCATCTGTCCTGTGATGGATGCTCGAGTCAATGTAAGAGAACACAAAATTACATGAGTGCGCTCCAGGAAACAGACCTCTCACGGTGACGGTTTTGTTTTGTTTTTGAGTCAGACGGCTTGCATGTGGCAGGACATCCAAGCTGAACGACTAAATGACTGATTGTCATGATCCGAGCCCAGGCGGGGCTGTGTCGCAAACTGGTGCCGCGCTCGCACAGAGAAGCCACTGTGGGAACAGCGTGGCGTCACGGCCGACAAACATAAACATATTGTTGGACGAGGAAGGCACTCGGCGGAGCACAGACGTCAAAAGATTGTTTTGGCACAAGGGATTCCTTGCAAAGATCAAGGATCAATCTTTTTATTCATGTGTATAAAACTCAAAGTGTTTCATTCTGAAAAAAATATATGAAGAAACTCAAAACAAAATAGTGTTTATTTTGTTATTGCATGATTATGCTTATTATTTTTGTTGTGCCATGTTTGCGCGTGCATAGCTAAGAACTTTTCTGCCATGCAAGAATTTCACAGACTTAGTTGAAAACATTTTTTTTTTCTTCTTCTTCTTCTTCTTCTTCAAAAAAGGAAATCTGGTTTCTATTTCAAGCTTCCTTGCTGGTTGAGTACCCAGCAGGCTGCGGCATTGCAGGCGAACCACAGATAGGAAAACCAACTGTACTTCATGTCATAGATACGAAAATTTGCCAAATCCTCCTCTGCAGAAAAAAAAATGTAGCCAAGAACCTGCCAGCTATTTCCTATCATCACAAAATTAGCATTTCAGAAGCTGATCTCACGCTTTAATTAAAGACCAGTGAGTCCAAAATGAACACCGAGAGAGATCTTTTCACAAGGACCAATCAGATTTGAGAATGTGAATATGAAAGATTTGCGACTCTCGCTCTTGCGCTTACCAAGAGTTCGTCCATATTGGTCTGGCACTTCTCGAGGTTGATGCGCTTGATGGCCACCTTCTCCTTGCGCGGTATGCAGTAGGCGGCTTGGACCACAGCTGTGGCCCCGCTCCCTGCACCAGAATGAAACAACAACACTCCCATTATGGATCAAGTTAACGACATCCACCCCGCTCGGATTAGTCTGTCCTGTGGTACGTAACAGGACAGTTATTTTTACAGCTTACAACTGTGACCACAGATGAGGGAATCTCCCGTACGGCCAATTGAATGGTCACGAATCGAGTCACCATCCATCAGCCATATCACTGACTTTTATTTGTCTTTAGTAATTATTAGAACGTTGGTTGGTTTTAGTGGAAAAAAATCAGAACAATCCAATGGAAAATCCAAGATAAAATGCTTTTAATATTCATCAAAGGCCTCCTAAAGGTCTCATCGCGCATTAGTTTGCACTCAATCCGTGGTTGACGCGTGCAATGCTGAGAGCACTTTTTCCTCTGGCAAGAAGCTTTGAGGGGCGAAAGAATGAGCAGCGTGCTCGTCCACCCTCCACTAAGCTTTTCCTAACCCCCCTTTGCCCTCATCTTGGCTATGCCCAAATATTAACAAAGTGCCCATTGTTTAGACTTTTCATTGAGCCGAGAGCCTCTGAAGATTTGGAAATATGGGAGGAGGCGTGTTGAAGATAAAATCTGCTCCCAGAGTTTAATTAAAATAGAGCTGACCGACCCTAAAAGTTTACATTTCTAATATGGCTTCAAGCGATGCTGAAGAAATACTGTACAAAGCGATTCAACGTGATGCAAGTTTGGCTCTCCATGATAATCCAATAAAATTGCAATTTCCCGTGTCATTTCCTGGATGCGACTGACCAATAAAGGATCACTTTTTTTGATGATTGCAAATACCGACGACGTTGGACATTTCGTTATCTGGAAAACTCTTATAGAAAAGTTTCCAGCGTTCTTACATGATGACCAAGACAACAGTTCAACCAAAGAATGAGATCTGCAGCTTCTGCTTTGTTTTTGTTTTTATTTAATATATAAGTTAGCATAAATGTGAATAATTCTCAAAGTTAGCATTGACTGTTTTCTTGTTTTATGTATCACAATGACTTTATGTCTTAATCATTCTGCCATTCTGTCTCTGTATGGCAAAAATAGGGACAATATTGGCTTTGGGGTCACATTTCAACATACTCAATCAAGTAGAGCTTTGAGCTAATACCAGACTGGGACAAGGATGCACCAACTGCTGGTGTCGCTATTTGCCAGCATATTGCCAGCAAATGTTTTACATTTATTTATTTATTTAGGACAGGAACGGATTTAAACACAATATACTAAGAGAAAGAGCAAGAGAAATAGACAACACAAGAATATTGTACAAACAGTAACAGACTGGACCAATCTCATATTTTCTAAACTAACAAACTAAACTTATCTCACAATAGTACATCAGGCATAACGCCCAAAAATGTGAATTATCAAATACACTTACGGTCATTGCTTCATGTAGCCATAAATCACAGGATTACAGCGGATAATTATTTTCAACAAAAACTATGAAACACTGAAATATAGTAATGTCGTGCTTGAGTTGTTCTTCTTCTTTGGAATTTACATCGCCTCAAATTAAGGGTGCCGCCATCTCGTGGCGAAACGTAGAACTACATTCGATTTTTCTGAGCGTTAGACCATCCATCCATCCATTTTCTTGACCGCTTATTCCTCACAAGGGTCGCGGGGGGTGCTGGAGCCTATCCCAGCTGGTTTCGGGCAGTAGGCGGGGTTCACCCTGTACTGGTTGCCAGCCAATCGCAGGGCACACGGAGACAAAACAACCATCCACGCTCACAATCACACCTAGGGACAAGCGTTCAATTAACCTGCCAAGCATATCTTTGGAATGTGGGAGGAGACCGGAGTACCCGGAGAAGACCCACGCAGGCATGACGAGAACATTGACATTGCAAACTCCACCCAGGAAGGTCGAAGCCTGAGCTCGAACCTGGACTGGGAGGCAGACGTGCTAAACCGTGCCGCCAGTGTTAGACCAAAATAGTTATTTATTGCAGAAAAAAATATATAAATATATATATAGACCGTGAGCATGGAACCCACGATGGAGGGCTACTGTAATATTACCGACATTTTACTGAAACAGGCCAATTCAGGTTTCAGTATTTATAGAATAACCTATCTACAATTTTTATACTCAGCTATTTGCTGACAAAAATAAAAATAAATAAATCACCTGTTTAATATTTATACTTTTTCTGTAAAGCCCCAGTATGCCAAAAGATGGCACTAAAGTCCCAGCTAATAAGAAAGTAGTAATTGGTGTTAAAGTATGTTGAGGCAATACATCACGAGTGAGAGATTTGAATGTCAGTGATGAGTTCTGGGGCATTTTTCTGGGGAAAAAAAAAAATCTGTAAACCATAACTTTTTAAGGTTATGAGTTTGAGACAAACTGTTATGAGATCAAGTTTATGATTGAATTTAAACTACTGTAATTTGTAAAAGTGTGTCAAATACTTGTGGTTTTTCACTATTTGCAGCAGGGCTTGGTCTTTATTATCGTAATATGAAATGTTGGTAATTGATTTAACATGTTTGTTTTTTTAGTAGTGACTAATGTGATTCACTGTGTTGAATGAAAATCCTTTCAGTAAAAATGATCGGAAAACGAATCATGAATAGGCAAGTCACCTGACAGGCTGCTAGCAGCCATAAATCATGGTTTGCAGGCTTTGTTCAACGCAGAACAAAGAAGTGGAAAGACCAGCTGAGCAAGTCTGAGATGGATCGTTCTTCGGAATCCATCAAACCAGCGACGTCCTCCTCCTCCTTTTCCAATAGTGTCCTTTTTACTATGACATTCTTGTGGACATCTGAGGAGCAGTTCACAACTTTTCCCGCTTTGGACGAAAGAGAACGCGGCGCTATTGACCAACTGTCAGACAATATCAATTGTGGGTTGGCGTTGGCAACAGCAGCGAGCGGGCACTGCTCCAAACTTCACGCTTCGCCTGCTAATGATACGGCAGGAGACGACTTAATCATTGATAGTAAAACATAAGCGCTAGGAAATTTTAAAGGCACATTTAAAACAACTTTTAAATGTGCCTATCAGGAATACAAAGAGTGAAGCTGTTTGAAGCATTTATAAAGAAATATCCGTTGCAGAAAGCATTAGAACGCTTCCATGTCAATGCTAATTGTTAGCCTATCTAGCATTAGCATCTTAGCAATAAGATAAGCATACTCTAAGGCAAAGCTATCAAATTGGCTCAACATATAATTCTCTCTGTTTGGTTTGATAGTAAATTTGAGACTGTGACTATTAAGATCTGATTCATTAGTAAATTATCCATGTGCTAGGTTGTGCTAGCGTAACATTTTTTTTCCCCCCTCTCTAGGCTCCAAAATTTGCTTCCATCACAACCTTGACATAAATATCACAAATGTATACAGTATACTGTCGGAAGGACTTTCTCAAACAACATTTTCAAGTCAAGCGTCCACTCTGAGACGGTGTCCAAAGCAGCGGACAACGTAAAAAGAAAAAAAAAAAAAAAAAGAAAGGAAAAACCGAAACATTGACAAAACAAGTTTGCTCTTTGCAATACTTTGCCATGTGTTTTCTGTAAGCATATATCTTGACCAGCCATATTATGGCTGTTGCCATAACGCTTCCAATGTGTGAAAGTGACATTGTGACAAAGAAGCTCTTACTGTATGTTGCTTAAACCCCATATAAGGAGAAGTTATTGGTTGATTATGATTAATTCATTGGTAGGACAGCCCCCATATATTAACTTTTTAAAATTAAACAACATAATTTTTACAGATTATTTTGCGGACTCACACAAACAACATAATCCCGGCAGTCCGGGTATCCTCATTTAAAATACTCTGCTCTAAGGTTAGTGTATTCCAACATCCTTGGACAAGAGTGCAGAAGAAGCAATAAAAAAAATTGCTAAATTGATTGAAGTGGTTTGAAAACACAAGGAGGCGATTCCGACTACTAATGAGAAGTCTCACTGGGGTCAGCTCGAGTTCATTAAGTGCAAAAGGCACATGATCAGATTAGCATGGCCTTGAATTAGCTTCTTAATGGAGCACGTATGCGAGGGCCGTGTCAATGTCACAAGCTAGCTTCACAAGACTTTTTTTAATTGAAATTTTAGGATTATTTTTTTGTTTTTGTAGTGGCAATGTTGCAGAAAATATAAATATTAGGGCTCAACAATTTTGCAAAATAATCTAATCCACCACCACCACCACTCTACGATTTAACATGCAAATAATTTTTCAAAGTTCTCTTCCTGTGCATTTTTTTTAAACACAAGAAATAAATTAATCTGTATTTCAATAAACGATATCAGATTTTAATTTGATTAATTGTTGAGCCCTACTCTAAGAAAAAAAAAAAAGAAAAAAAAAAAGAGTGGGGTAAAAGAGTGATTAGCACAACACAGTTTGTGTACCCTGACACATTAGCTTTGTGATGGTGTAATCGCTGCGTCTTTAGCAGCATTCAATGGTGTGCTTGTCACCGTCCACCCCCCTTCCTCATATACACCAATCACCAACGGAGGGAGTGCATACAAATTCACCCCTCTTATAAAACTGGCTGTGGAAAATAAAGCATTTTTAACTACATTTAAGTGACATAAAATGTAAAATCCAACTGAAAATGAACTGCTGTGAGACTTAAATGAAAGTACAGCACACAACTGCCAATGTGCATCTGATTTACCCATTTCTCAGATGTTCTAGTAGGCTTTTGCTGATATATTTTTGGTGCTTTCCAGCAGAAGTCGTCACATTTTGTGCTAGCTGTTCCGAGGTGCTGACCGGGTGACGCTGCACCGGTCTGCTACATACGCGCACACACCTTTGTGTTCTTAGCAAAGTGGGGCAAAGCGAGGGCAGGGTCACTTATCTGAAGGATGGGACAGTGCAAGGATGCAAACGTGACTCGGTAGAGCAGGGGTGTGGAACCTGAGGGCTGCAAGATCTTTGGATAAAGCCTGACTTGCAGTTTTTCAAACAAAAGAAAAACTGCACCTTTGAGTGTCTAGAAAAGTGATATATAAATCTGATGCATTATTATTATTATTATTATTATTATTAAAACATTAAATGAGCATCTCAATATAGCATTTTCCCCTTAAAATTGCATGAAAATGACACTTTTCTATTCTTCTAATTTGTCATTTCTAGGTCCTGATCGTAAAACAGCCACAAGAGGGCTGCCGATACATCAAGAATACTGATACCTTAATAATTTTAGTATTTATGTTTAGTATCAGCCCGATACAGATACCTGGTATCGGTACTTGCCCATCCTTAATTTTCACAAGTCAATTGTTTGAGCGGTTAAGTCAATGATCGTTAAAGGTATAGCAGTGAAAATGAATTTGATAAAAGATTAATTATTTATTTTTGGCGGTTTGAATGGTTTCATTTTTCTACATTAAAGATTTTTGGAGAAATTAAACAATTCAAATTCTTATCAAATTAAAAGCAGAAGCAGTTGCGATTTATTTTAAAGTCCCTACGTAATACACAACAGAGTAAAACTTTATTCAAGATATAAACAGTGAAAAAATTATTTCTCTATGCAAAATATGATTAACCATGCCACGCACTATTGAGCCTCAAACGCTCGTTTCACTATACCGGTGTAGCCCAACTGGGCGGGGCTGTCTTTCTCAGTGGAAACATTCCACATACTCGAAGTTCTAACACCGCCCGGCAAGGACTGTCCTAAGATTAAGTCACCCTTCCTTTGGCTCGGGGGGAAATTAGATGCTTAGGAGATTTAAAAATAAAATAAAAACGTAACGGTTTGTATTCAGGGTTCAGCATGCGTAATTCACAGACTCCCAAGCGGAAGGGAAGCTAGCAAGCAGCAATATCACATACCAATCACCTCGTGTAGCTCATAGTCATCTCTGTTGATGGACCACGGTTGGGAACTCAGGTCCTCCGACATGGCTGAGGTATTTGCCATCTGACACCGTCGAAGAAAAAGTGTCGGCGCCGCACGCAGGGCGTTGGGGGGGGAAAAAAGTCGCAACTAATCCAAGGAGCGGCACCAAGGACGACACTTTCCCTTCTTTGCGAATCCTGCAGCACTCCTGCTGTCATTCCCAAAGTTTGACACAAGCCTCGCGGCCCCGCCTACCGCATTCCTCCTCGGCAAATGTGGACTCCCTCGGCGGCCATGTTGCTTGCGGTCACTGAATGACTGAACGGCGGTGAATGACCAACTACCGCACCGGCATTAGGGCAAATATGAAAACACAGTCGCGCCACGCTGCACTACACTACCGTGGGTTTTTCTACTGAGTCACGTTCACGCAACATTACATTAGTTAATGACTTGAGCGTTAAGTCACGAGTGGAGTCCGCCACACGTGCATTATGTTTCAATTCATTTTCCTCCCGTTTTATTCTTGCAGGCATTTCGTCTCAAATGTACAATTAACAAAAATGATTCGTTTACTTATTACGATCGCCTCAAAGTCTTTCCTTAATTATAAAAGGTAACTGATAGTACTAGATTTGGGTGAAGCAAAAACGGCAGTGCAAAGTGAGGGCACGCTTGAAGTGGAGACCGTTTTGATTGGACAATGCGACAAACGTCGCCGCTGTGATGTGTCGTGTCGCGTTCAATGCCGACAACACTGGTGGTGGCTGGAACAACATGCGAGACTTGCGCAATAACGACACATAGTGGACGTTTTGTCAAATTTGCTGCATTCATTCAGGCGTTTTTCCTAAAATTACAATATTCGATTTTTTTTATTCATTCACACGTAATTAAATATTCCGTTAATTGATTTAGTGTAAAAATATTTCATTACATTTTTCTTCAGTAAAAATCTGTTTTACATGGTTTTAATATGGGGCGGCACGGTAGTCTAGTGGTGAGCACGTCTGCTTCCCAGTTCTGAGGTCTCCCGTTCGAGTCCAGGCTCGGACCTTCCTGGGTGGAGTTTGCATGTTCTCCCCGTGCCCGCGTGGGTCTTCTCCGGGTACTCCGGTCTCCTCCCACATTCCAAAGACATGCATGGCAGGTTAATTGGGCGCTCCGAATTGTCCCTAGGTGTGCGTGTGAGTGTGGATGGTTGTTCGTCTCTGTGTGCCCTGCGATTGGTTGGCAACCAGTCCAGGGTGTCCCCTGCCTACTGCCCAGAGCCAGCTGAGATAGGCGCCAGCAGCCCCCGCGACCCTTGTGAGGAATAAGCGGTCAAGAAAATGGATGGATGGTTTTAATATGGTCAAGAGTTTTTTTTTTGCATTTATTTTGGCGTTTTCCTCTCTAAAAATGGTTAACTCAAATTCATTTTATACCATAAAAAGTAAAAAGTTTTATTTTTTTCAAATTGCTGTAAAAAAAAAAAAGAACATCATGTACAAACATAAAATATAAGTGAGAAAAGCAGTCAGTCAAATGTAGAAGTATACTGCACTGCATTTGCACTTCCCTTTCCGCTGTAATCTCATACAATCAAAGAGGAAGTGCAATAGTAGCCGCAAAGCTTTGCACTCTTCAAACCATACAATAAAAATTACTAGCAAAAATATCTTTGTGCATTGTTTTTCATAATAATCACAAAATACATTCTAAAGGACATACAAATATATTTAAATCGTTCCAGTGTGAAGTTTGGTATTGGGTCCCAATAATTCCTTTACAGTCGCTGCAATTACAGAAGAGCACTTTTCAAAACATGCATAAAAGTCACATCTACGGCAGTGAAAGAGCCTTGGCCAGCCGTTCCCAAAACCAGGTCTTCGTGTACGGATTTGTGTAGTCGCACGCGGTCAGAAAGCTCAAGATCCTCGGGAACTGTTTTGTCATCGACTTGTAAACCACAGGGATGAGTCGTTTATTCCGAGCTCCTGTCGTGGCAGAAGGACGCAAAAAGTTGTCAGAAATAAAGTCATCAAACAAGAAGGAAAGGCTAACAAAGTTATTTTGTGTGAATTACATCCTTAAATACGTTTGTAAGGACAAGATTTATATTGTTAGTGTTATAATTTGCTACTGTTTCCGTTGAACTCTCTCTATACATGAAATATTTCAAATGCAACTGTCAAAGAAGACATATTTTTATCGTGAGAAAGGCGAGCGCATTGTTAAGTCCAGGTACGGCTGAATAAAGTCAAATATGAACCAAAAAAAAACCAACAACTGTTCACCAGGAGAGAGGCTGAGCGCAAACTTGGTCTGGAAGTCACAGGCATCGCTTTCAATGTATTCATCTGAGATCACAACCACCATCCTCTTACACCTGCACACATAATCACCACAGTGAAAACCATAAGAAGAAAAATCAAGAAACAAAAAACGCAATAATGACGCATTATTATCTCCCCTCCTCTCAATGAGCTCGCTGGTGATGGTCCACACGCACGAGCCAGGCAGGACGTTGCGGTCGAATACGCAAAGCTTGAGCCTGTAATCCGTCTGCTCCAGCTCTCGGATCATCTCGTGCACGAATGTGATGTCGCTCTTGCAGTAACAAATGAAAGCGTCAAATAGCTCGGGAGAACCTGGAGACAAAACAGAACAATAATAAAAAGTATAGAATGCAATTTCTGCTGAAAGTCCAAATGAAAAAGTGAAAAAGTGGTCACTGACCATCCGGATCATCCTCCAGGGTGAGGCCGGACCGCTCGGGCGTGCGAGGGATGCAGCTGTCCACCTCGGGGACTTGGAGTGGGCGAATGGCCCTTTTTTTCAAACTCTCATGATATTTCTTTACATCCTCCTCTGGTGGACATACACACAAAAAAAGATAGTTATTCTCCCTCCACCACGGGTTCCGCGTCTACATTTCAGATTTATTTTTCATAACTTCTGTCCCTCGCCTTTATTTTGTTTGCAATTCCACTATTTGCCACAAGATGGCGGCACACTTATGTTTAACAAATTGCAAAGAAGAATGAGTGAAAACACTAAGTGTTTCAAGATCAACTTTTTTGCTGAAGATGAATGGATGCGAAATTTTTAATCCTGCTTTTTACACCTACAGACAGTGACGGATTTAGGTTCTTTTTGTAGTGTACATTTTTGAGCATGATTAATGACTTCCATTGTGACAAGATAGGTTTGTTAGCTTGGGGGGGGGGGGGGGGGGGATTCATTATTGTAAATCCAGAGGGATTGGTGCACAATAGTTTTGTCTTATCCACTGCTCTCAATATATTGTTTTTAAAAGTGTTTTTATTATTTTTAAGTGTGTTAAAATAACACAGGTCACCTAATTTTTACGTTTTAATCTGAGTTTTAAGTAAACTTTTCTAGATTTTTTTGTTTTTGTTCCAATTCTGAATCTGTCATCAGTTTTTCTCCAGCACACCAAGTTTTCATAATAAGTACATATATTATTTGATTACAAAGTAATATATTTAGTAATATCTATGAATTAAGAGTTAGGTTCGGCAACAGGTGGACTTTTTAGGGACATGTATGTCTGATTAAAATTTGCCGTTGTGTTGATATAAATACTTTTGTAATAATGTCCCTTATTCCGGGCTGGTCTGGCACGTAACCCCCGCCATGGAAGGCAATTTAGTGTACTTCGCAACTGTAATAGTTTTCAATTATCTTAAGTATTAATTGTACAGACGGCTTTTTTACATTTAGTTATGTGCATGTACTTTTATATCAAACTAAGCATGTTGATCAACATTTGCAGATAACACGGCGTTAAATTAAAAAAAAAAGAAAGAAAAAAAGACCGCAAGCAGAAAAGTTCAAGTAAATCGCGGTTTGCGGAAGTGCTACGTGCATTGAAAAAGTTTCATTTTGAAACCGGAAGTGCCTCCTATAGCTAACGAATAATACTTTGACAGATCGAAAAGTTTTTGTACCCATCAAAGGACGAAGGTCCTCCACGACGTCTTTCCTCTCCACTTTCTCCAAGATCGACAACAAATTTCCCACGCTGGCCTCGGTCGAGCACGCCTGCCAGTCGTTCAAGACCCGCTCAGTGGGGTTGGGGACCGTCTGGTAGTTGGTGATTTCCAGGTAAGAGAAACCCATTGCCTCGGCCACCATCGTCCAGTCGGCGGCCACCATGGTCCGGGGGTTCAAGTAAAGGCTCAGCTGCTTCCTTACGGTCATGTTGAGGGCGACCAGAGGGACCGTGGACAGGTCATCCACCGCCGCCGAGGAGCAGCCTGCCATGTTGCTTCTTCACTTTTTGAGAGGACTTTTTACAACATTGCACAATATACCTGAGGGGCGGAAGTGCGTCACGGGTGGGCGGAACCACCAAAATCACTCTGCTGCTGTCGCAAAAAAAACCCAACAGAAACCACCTCTCCTCTACAATTGCACCGAGATCTACTAGTCTTTTTGTATGTTTGTTTGTTTTTGTTTTTTGTTTTTTGAGAAAAAAAAGTGTTTATAATAAAATTTTGTACTTTTTTTTTAAAATAAACAATGTTAGTGTGTATTAATAAAATACTAGAACAATAATCTTAAATACCCAAATCCAAAATGATAACATTTTAAATTTACAATTTCACAATACTACTGCATGTTTGCAGTTACTAAAAAACTATGTGTATATATATATATATATATAAATGTAAGTTTATACTAGATACTACAATTGGCATTTTTTTTTTCTTTCAAGGTGTAGTAAGTGTAAATTAAATATCCAAACAAAAAAATATCAGTGTTTTACAATACAATCAATGCATTAATACAATGAAAATGTAACTTCTGGATTTGGCTATATCTTTTATGTTTTTGTATTATGTATACATTTTTAAAAAAATATATTTTTTATCTTCAAATGACAAAAAATAAAAGAGACAAAGGATGTTGCAACAGATAACAGTAGTAAAATAAACATGTACGTGTTAAACATTAATTTTATTAAATAATTGAATCATTATAGTTGAATTATTTGTCATTATATTTTTAAATACATTAATGATGAGGTTATTTTTGAATAAACCATTTTACATTACATACTCATGTTAGCCATATGTTTTATCTAATTTGAAATTAAATTATGTCGGTTTGAAAAGTGAAATGTGGCCACTTTGCGCTTCAAAGTTTTCCCACCACTTCTGTGTGGTTTTGCTTACTGTATTTTTGGTTCTGAGAACTTCCTCAAATCATCTCCCCTCCCCTTTCGTCTCATGTGAGCATATTTCCTGTAATCGCCGACCACACAGATGGGTTAGGGAGAAAAAAAAACATGATTTAACCATAAAATGAAGATAAGCCCCCTGTAATTTAGCCCCATTTAATATGCAATAAACCAGTTAGAACAGGGAAATAACTTAAAACAGTTTGAGTAACAGAAGAATGCAAAACAAAGTTGTTGACTTTTTTTTTTTCTTTTCAGTTTTTGCTTCTGGAGAAGTAGAAATCAATGCCTCTGTCGCCATGCTGTTTGGGAGTGTGCCTCTTGGGTACGGCCCGCTACCATTCTGCTAAATGACAAAGCGAGTCAACATGCAGTCAAGCAACTTTGTGAATAAAGGGTTTTAAAATCTGATTTTGTGTGATTGGTGTTTGCACATTTGAGTTCATCTTATTGTACTGCATGGCAAAGAAAGTGAAGCTGTTAGACTGTTACGTTAGCTTGTCTAGCAAATGACTGGCTTGGTGATGTATTCTTCTCACCTGTTTTGAAAAGGTAGTGTTAATAAATTTGTCTTGAGTCACGTGACTGACCCGTTTGTGCCGGCTCCATTCGGTCGCCATGACGACAATGATTTCTGTGATAGAAAAGTAGTTAACATTCACAACAAATTCTGCAATTTTAGCAGGACAGCAGTGGGAGAACAAAACTTGGATATAGCAGGGATCTATGATCATATGTTAACTGTCGTAGTCGAGTCCTTGCTTGACCAACGTCCTGTTCTCCCGGGGGTCATTTCCAATGCCTGTGCTGTACAGCCAGTTGCCATAATTACTGCAGACATCATGGTCAATCTGGACACGTTTAATTCTAGGCTATTATTGACACACACAAAAACACGGAAATAAAAATGAGAAGTACAAGGATAATAATGTTAAATGTGCTAGTTCTGAGAAATGATGACTTCACTTTCTATTATCCAGAACTGAAAGATATGCATTAAATATTACCAAAAGGTACTCAAAGAACTCGGCATCCTCCAGTCCAGGCCCAGGTCCTTGGTGAGGAAGCTGGCCACGTTTGGCGCCCTCTGTTGGACATACAGCCCATCATGGCTAACTCCCTCATGTTGGCGTCCACGAAGGGGACACTTGTACGGCCCTCTGGACATGGGAAAAAATGTCTCAATGTTTTTATTATATAATAAATAAACATATCAGCACCCATTTGTAGATTTCAGTTAGAGTTCAATTAATTTATATTACTACCCAAAGAGAAAAAAAATTAATTGAGGTCAAATTCACATTTGACTTGAAAAAGACGATTTCCATATTTGAGTGTTACGAACTTGATGCACGCTAAAAAAATAACCCTGTAAATGAAATGAAATAGTGAGAAAACAAACACACAACATATTATGTTTAAAAAAAAAACTCACCAGGGCGCAAATTTTGTGGAATGGTCCACACCCACCAAGCCGTTGCGCGTCTCCTTGTAGGATGCGACTGCATTCTATGAGAAAAGACAAACATTACCTTGAAAGGTGATCTATGCAAACATGCTGTTTTAACAAAAAAATCCATTTCATTTTTTAATTCATTTTAGTACAAAAATACTAATAATAAAACCAATTTAAAAAAAATCAGAAATAGACTCTCACCTGTCTGTTGCAGGTCGGCTGCGATAGGAATGTCTCCCTCTTGAAGCCCCTGAGGAAGAGGCTTCAGCCGGTCCGGGGTGGGCAACTCAGGCCTGACGTGACTCTTGAACTTTCACTTCCTTCCTGAATAGAGTGTAAACATCCGGCAGCCTGACAAACGGAATGAAATAACTGGACAGTATAAATAAAAACTAAATGTGACAAGAGGCATCAGGCTGTTGAGAGAGGCGTTTTGGTGCCACCAACTGGCCAAGTTGCAGATTGCTACAAAGACGATGAGGTAGATTGTTTCTGACCTTTAGATAAAAAATAAAATACATCAATGGAATTAGGCAAAACAAATGTAAATAATTTTCAGTCATTAAAATATTGCAATAAATTCCAATAAATGCAATTACAATTAAATATGCTGTATTGTTTTTATCAAGATTTTTTTTAAGATTATTAAAATCATTCTTTACTGTTTAATTTTATACACACAGACTTTGTGTCACCATTATTTGGTTAACTTATGGATTTTTAATTAATGGCCACTAATGTGGACTCAGACTTTTTTTTTTTTTTGTTTGTTGAGGTTGCAATTAATATTTTTTATTATTACTAATTTATTTGTTAATTTGTTGCCAACCAATAAAAGAAAAATGACCCCGCCCATTTTGGAAATTAATACTTTGTGCTTCTCACTGGCTTTGTGTGTGCGTGTCAGCTAACTCTCACCTGGAAATGTGTTGAAATGGCAGATCATCTTGGTGGTACAGCGTTTTGACCCCCAGCAGGTGAGCACTTCATGCGGGCGCACATATGCTTTACACATTTCTCCATGGTCAGCTCTTCAGAAGTCACAGTCTGCAAAAGTCATAATAACAATAAATACAGAAATGATGATGATGATGATGATGATGATGATGATGCCGGTTATTTGAGGACGCCAACTTCTTGGTGGTACGTGACGACGCTGAAAGAGCCCAGGTTCTGGATAAGGTCGGCGATGACTTCTTCCGGCTTGCTGTGGCTTATTTACCAGGTTGCTGTTTCTCACACATACAAAACCTTGTTTGCGTCATAGAATACAACCTGCACCCTGGATAGGATAGCAAAAATTACTCGGAATTGCACCCATAATATGAACCCAACATCAGTAATGTGGGCAAAAAAATCACGAACTGTAACTTGATAAGTCAAACTAGAAAAAGGAAAAATGAGTAAAAGAAGCTATAACATGCAAACATTTGAGTCCAAAGTTGAGAATTTGCTTCCTGGTTTTACTTTGAATAGCGAACACCACGCTTGGCTACAAGTATACGAGGACAGGCTTAATGTTCTGCCTCTGGCTGTGAAACGTGTTAATAATCAGATGGCTCAAACCAATGTTTATCTATATTGCCAAGTTAAATTCGATTAACTTTGCTGCTTAACTGTAAACACGTACACTTTGTGGCCACAAGTGGCAAAGGGTCACAAACCAGGAGCACAGCACAAAGTAGTTTAGGCAGAACTCACCTGCCTCCGTTCACCAGCGTCTTCCTGAGCTCTCCGATGCTTTCCAGCAGGAAGCGCAGGCGAAAAAAGGTCCTCTCTTCATTCCCACGTAGTGTCTGGGATCAAAGCAGTACAGCGGCACGATGTGATCGGCGTGCTTTTGAGCAAAGTGGAACAACTACACAGGTGGGAGAACATACACGTCACAAAATCTATTAAATTACTCACAAATGGTGAGAGGAAAATAGTAGTAACTGACACCATTTTAAATTTTATTTATATCATCTATAACCTGGTAATAGTTTAGCTATACTATATTTCCTTTAACATCCAACCATGTGAACTGTACATTTGTAAGGCTCCGCCCAATATTCACTCTGCTCACCATGCCAGATGCCACGGATGTAAATATCTAACTATCATATTGTGCACTTCGCTCGACTTGCATTTGTATTGTATTTGGCTTTATTGTATTCTGTTTTCTGCAGCCAGGCTGGCTGTCTAAATGTATGTAGCAGCATACATTTTATTCATTTTAATTTATTAAAATCTTTTTTCAGTGTTACATTTTCATTGTTATTGGGGTATGTGTATTTTGGTAGATACATATACAGGTGTATACAAATACATGTATTTGCTTTTATTTTGCTTTGTTGGACAACCGGAAATACAGACAAAGCTCATTAACAAGTCAACCCCCAATGGCTTAAAAGTTAAACCTTCCCATGGTTAAATATTTTTAAGATAGTGGGTCTGAAGGGGTTAATAATGTTTACATAATATCCATGTAAGTGAATCTGTGATCACTGATATGAAACTTTTTTTTTTTATGTATAGTTTGTTTGTTTGTTTTTTGATTCAAATTTGTAGTCTGGGTCATGTTTTCAATATTTAACATTTATACTTTGTGTGAGACCAGCATGTTGACTTACTTTACTGTACTGTACTTTCAGTTGGTTTTCTTATATACATACAGTATAGTGTAGTTTTTGACCTGATCAAAGTGCACTGACTTAACTTTTGCTGTGAATTGGCGCAAAATAAATAATATTGACCTGACTTGAGTCAACCCTCTCTTAAACGTGAGATTGTTTGCCATTTCTGTCTGCTCATTGGTCCACCACTTGGGGTATGAAATGGTTTGGGACCAATTGGATTTAGTCCTTGCATGATAAAGATGTTAATAAATTACTACAGTTTGGACTCTAACAAAAAAAAACATCTGCTTGGCGGTTGTCAGCATTTCTCTGACTTAGTACAGTAATGAAACAGCAGGTTTACATAATAAAAACATCAGATTACTGATTAATGGTTAGGATTGAATACGTTTTCCCAAGTTTGCACGTTGTTCTGCAGGCCAGCGAGCACTTCACCATGAGCACTTTCGCGCACATCCTCAAGGAGATCGGCGAGTTTGGCTTGTTCCAGAAGCGCCTGGTGGCCGCCTTGTGCATTCCCAGCATCTTCGTGGCCTTCGACATCATCGGCCAGGTTTTCGTCGGCCTCGACTTCCCAAACTACTGCAACACCGACTGGATCCTGGAGCGAGGGGACGCCAACCTGACACGTGAGAGGCAGAAGGAGCTCACCATCCCCGTGAGCCCGGACGGAAGCCTCCAGAGCTGCCTCATGTTTACGCCAGTCGACTCCGACTTGGAGACCGTCGAGTTGTACGGCTTGAACTTGACAACGGGATGCCTTAATGGATCCGAGTTTGAGTTGTCAACTGGGGCATCCAGCATTGTGACGGAGGTGAGAAGGCATTTTTGTCTGCACTTGGCATTTTTTGTTATTTATGTTCACCAACAACTTATTTTTCCTCTTCGGTTCAACCATCAGTTTAATCTGGTGTGTGACAGGAGCACGTTTATTGAGGCGTCTCAGTCCATTTACATGGCCGGACTTCTGATCGGGGCCTTTGTGTCGGGCGCCATGGCTGACAGGTATAATACTTCAGTGTCCATCTGCTAGATCACAAATTCTTATATGGAACGTATGCAAAAGTCTACACACCCTGGTTTGAATCCCCAAATCAACAGAATTCAGATTTAATGGAAAGAAAATGGTACAAAGTCTGTTAATTCCAGAATTAGCCACTGTTGTTTACTGGTGTTGTAGCGCAACAGACGTGCCAACGTGGCGGCCATGTTGGTAGGGGCAACAGTACCATCAAAGCAATGGAAAGCACGTTAGCCAATACTGCATTTTCTAATTGTATTTTTTTAGGTTTGGTCGCCGTTGTGTGGTCTTGCTCGCCCATCTCCTTCTTCTCTTGTTTGGCGCCAGTGTTGCCTTCTCTCCCAACGTCTACGTTTATATTGTTGTCAAGTTCCTCTGTGGTGTGGCTGTGGCAGGAATCCTCGCCAACGCATTTGTTATCGGTGAGTGACATGTTGCCAGAACACTTCCATCCAAATATCTTGTTCCACATCGCCAAAACTTAATTGCACTCTTCCACTGAAGGTGGCGAGTGGTGTGAGTCGTCCAAGTTTGCCTTCTGCACCATTGTCAGTCACAGTTTTTATGCCGTCGGTCTCTTGCTGTTGTCCGGGCTCGCCTACTTGATCCGCGACTGGAGGATCCTCCAACTGGCCCTCTACAGCCCTCTTCTTATTGTGCTGGCCATATTTTACTGGTCGGTACCATCACTTGACACTTGGCCAGTGGCCACTCATTTATAATACTCGAGTGAGAAAATATTGACGGTTATGTATATGGCATACCTTTGAACCGACCAGGATTCTCCCAGAATCGGCCCGCTGGCTCATTACTCAGGGCAGGAGAGAAGAGGCGGGGAAGGAGGTGCGCAGAGCAGCAAAAGTCAACGGGAGGGAAGTGTCGCAAAAACTGCTGGACAAGGTAAAGCCCAACACAAACCGCAACCATCATCCATACCTCAAATTCATAGAAACCGAAAAAATGGGGTAATAAAAAGCAACATGAATGATTCTCTTGCACATTTGTATACACTGGGAATGGGCAAATTAGGTTCATGGATGGAATCATTTTTTTTAAATCATTCATAATCGGTTTGAACCGAATTGTTCTACTTTAAAATTAACTTTGTTTTAGTAACAAAAATGAAGAAAAAGGTAATATCCGAATGATATGTGTGTGTTTAGATGGAGGTGGATGGAACGTCCAACAGAGGCAACATGTTGGATATCTTCAGGATAGCATATTTGAGAAAACGATCACTCATCATGGGATACCTCTGGTGAGCATTTAACATCGAACAGTGCACTGTGCCAAATATGAGATTTAAAGAAAAAAAACAAAAAAAAAAACAGTAATGAGTAATCTTTAAGGTGTACTACAGGTTTGGAATCAGCGTGGTGTATTATGGCCTGAGCCTGAACGTTGGCAACTTTGGACTGAACATTTACCTGACGCAGTGCGTCTTTGGCCTGGTGGAGCTTCCCGCCCGTCTGGGTTCTTTACCGCTCATCGGGCGTTTCGGGAGGCGACGGTGTGAGGCCATGTTGTTGATGTTCGCAGGGGTCGCTTGCCTCTCCATCATCGGCGTGCCAAAAGGTAACCGTAACACACGGAGGCGTTGCTACAGAAGAAAAATCGCATGCGTGTTATGTCTCAAGCACAATTTTATAACAACAGAAAATTTGAAGAGCAATTATTAATTTTATTCAGACAAGAAATAACTTCAAAATTGTCTTGAAAATGTATTTATTTTGCAAATATCTGACTTTACTATAAAAATATTCTTTTTTATTAAGAAAATATTTACATGGCAGGTTAATTGGGCGCTCCGAATTGTCCCTAGGTGTGCTTGTGAGTGTGGATGGTTGTTCGTCTCTGTGTGCCCTGCGATTGGTTGGCAACCAGTCCAGGGTGTCCCCCGCCTACTGCCCAGAGCCAGCTGAGATAGGCGCCAGCAGCCCCCGCGACCCTTGTGAGGAATAAGCGGTCAAGAAAATGGATGGATGGATGGATATTTACATATTTTTCTCATGATATTACTACTTTAATCCCTAAACTATATTACTTAAAATGTCAAAATGTATACAACTTGAAAATGTGACTTTAATCTCAGTAATGTACCTTTCTTTGTTTGTTTTTACACATTTGACTTTAATTTCAAAAGTATATTACTTCATATTTAATCTTGAAAATATACTTTTAAATCAAATACATACCTGACTTTATTTGAAAAATATGCATCCATCCATTTTCTGAACCTCTTATCCAACTAATTTAAAAAAAGAAAAGAAAAGGATTTATAATTTAAAAAAAATTCAACTTCCTCCAACCTCCCCCCAAAATAGGACTTGAAAATATGGATATTTTGTCTTGAAAATATGACACTAATCTAAAAAAGCAAAATACATGACTTTGTCTAAAAAAACTTACCATACATAAAAAATTCTCTAAAATATTGCATTTTATATTACTTTGTGTAATTTTAATTTAATTTAGTAATTTAATAGCTAAAATATGATCTTTGATCTCAAAATGATGCACATATTCTCTTTTTTTCTTTTCTTTTTTTTTTCTTTTCTTTTTTTTTTTTTCTCCCCACCCCCACCCCCCCCCCCCCCCCCCCCCCCCCCCAGATATAAGACTAAGTCTAAAAATATAAAACTGCTATTTAGCAGATATGACTTTCTGGAAAATATGACTTCATCTTGAAGGTTTTTTTTTTCTTGAAAATATACAACTTAATTCTCTCAAATATACCTTAAAAATATGTAACTTAAAAAAATATGACATTTCATCTGGAAAATACTATATACGTACTATTTATTTCTAAAAAATTTAAATACCTTTAATTTAGAAAATATGTTTTGGGGAAAACATTAAATTAAACACGTACAACATAAAACATATGTTCAAAATATATAACTTGTCCCAGGTAGAAATTACTATTTTGTCTTTTTCCAAATTATATGACTTTCTATTCTTTTAGTTACTTACTTATTTGTAGCATTTTCCTCCGACTTGTGATTCCAGACCTGCCTGTTGTTGTGACCGTCGTCGCCATACTAGGCAAATTTGCATCCACTGCCTCCTTCACCATCGTGTATGTTTACACAGCAGAACTGTACCCCACCACGCTAAGGTAAAGTAGGTCACCTCCAAGGTTTCATTTGTTTATGCACGACGTGAAGTGAGGACACATAAACTTTCTGTGTGCTGCTAGGCAGAGTGGCGTAGGCCTGAACTCCGTGTGCGCTCGCGTGGGAGGCATCCTGGCCCCCCTGATAAGGCTCCTGGGTGCCTACCATCACGCCATCCCCATGTTGGTGTACGGCATCATACCTGCGAGTGCAGGGGGCCTCTGCCTGCTGCTGCCAGAGACCCTCAACGCCGAACTTGAGGACCACGCCCAGTTAAGGTGAGTTGATGAATCCTACGAAAACAAAATAATTTTCTTTTAAACATGACTGTTGTTTTAATTCAGGAGGACTGACAAGCCATATGAAGAGATTGAAGAAAAACGAAGCAAATGCACGAAAATGTAGAAATAGATGATTAGAGGCGCTTGCTCCGTTGTCATGGCGACAGCTGCTCAGCTCTTATGCCTCTTTCGTGGCCACAAATTAGCATTTTGTGTCCAGGTCATTTCTAGGACTCTGTAGATACTGTACATGATATTTGTCATGTATATATGTAATACACTCCTGTTTTTATTGACTTTTAATAAACTGAGTAAGTCTTTGGATGTCCGCCTATTTTTCAAAACCTGTTTGTGAGCAAGCCGTTCTTCACCTCCTTCCCCAGTTCTGTAATTGTAAAGCTGATTTAAATAACTGCCCACACATCGAGTTTCTCCGCCCCAGACATGATAATTGTCTTTTATATATATATATATATATATATATATATATATATATATATATATATATATATATATATATATATATATATATATATATATATATATATATATATATATATATATAAAACACACACACAAAAAAGTTCTACAAATTTTCAATACTGTCTATATTCATAATTTATACCAAGGAGTCCTTGTCCATGTGGCATCTTAGTGTTTTGAGAACGAACTCATAAAACACTGAAGGGTGAATTCAATGAATGGTGAGGGAATTACTGCAGAGACATTTTACTTTGAAGGGAAACCTGAAAGGCATGCGTGAAGCTCATTAACAAGACGACCTGCCGAGTGCCGACATTGAAAAAGTTAAGTCTTTCCATGGTTATATTCTATGTATGTTCATAGAGGCTTATATTTAAAACAGGCTTGTACAGTCAAGTGACAATCTATGCCGGAAATTCCAGCTGCTACTTAATCAGCAAATTGGGAAAACTAGGTAGTAAAACATCTGTTTTAAAACAGCTGCATGCTCTCAAGTCAAGCAACTGACAATAGCCTCCAAGTTATACTTAAAGCGTGAACGTAGAAAAGAAAAAGAAAAAAAATCAGTAGTACTGTGTGCTCTAATTGTAACGTCGGTGTTTCTCTCTTTTTTATTATTATTATTAACAAAATCAATATATTGAGCATTATTACCTCAGTGTCATGGAGTCGTATGGAACAGGAGGCAGACATGACACCTTGTCGATACCAAGTCGAACCAAAACAAGAACCGACTTTGAAAAACAAACGGTCACTTTGACAGCTTCATCGCCACTGACGGTTTCTTGAATTATTATTAGTATTTTTTTATCTCATGCTGTTTGCACTCTGAGTCAAGTTTGGCAGCGTCACATTAAAAACTGGTTAAAAAACAAACAAAAAAAGGAAATGCATCACGTGTACAGTACATTCACCATACTGTGTATACTGGCCAAAAGCAGTTGTCAGTTAAAAATGAGTGTATTTGCCATCGCAATTTATTACTTAGTCAATAGGTATTAAACAATAAATTTTGGCCCACCTAAAGGTAAAGGCATGTAGTATTCCCTTTTTCTTTATTCTATTTTTGGCCATTTCAACAGGTCCATGGCTGTGGGACAAAGAAAACTTTTTTTCCTGCATGGCTGTCACAAAATCTGACATTTTTCAAATTGCTGGGAAAACAGTTAAGGTATAAAAGGACACAGAAATCTTCCATACTCTTTAAAATCCGCCTTATTTACAAATCTCTACATGGACAGGCACTATAGTAATATATATATAGTACCTGAAAGAGCTTTTGGTGCCTTATCAACCTAGTTCAAAGGGGTGACACCTGCTCTGCAAGCTTCCCTTCCTCTTTTCTTCTTTTGCAGCTCCGTAACTCAACCTGTTTATACCCTTAATAATATTACAGCTAAACAAAAATATCAGACTGGAACCACAAACCCTTTGAACATTGTGATGAAGAAACCAGTATGGATATCTTCTGTTTCATTTAAAAAAAATTTTTTTTGCCTCTCTCGTTACCTTTTGGACATTTTTTGGCATTTTATGGTAATTTTTGGGATATATTCTTTTGTTTTTGGACATTTAGTTACTTTTTAAATGTTTCTTTTTCGGACTTTTTTTGTTGTTGACAATTTTGTGTATATTATGATAATTTTCAGGATTTCTTCTTTTGTTTTTACTTTTTGAACGTTTTATTTTCTGCCTTTTTAGAAATAAATTTTATGACTTTGAGGGTAATTTGTTACATTATATGGTAATTTTCTGCTCTTTTTTTGGACATTTTTAGATACAGCATTACAAAAAAAATACTTTTCGTCTTTTTCTGACAACTTACAAATTTGGAATCGAACATTTTTGTGAACATTTACCAGTAATTATTAATATTCTACGATTGGCTGGCAACCAGTTCAGGGTGTACCGCACTCCTGCCCGAAGACAGCTGAGATAGGCTTCCTGCATCCCCGCAACCCTTGTTTGGAATAAGCGGTTCAGAAAATGGATGGATGGAATTATTCCTTTTTTTTTTTAAAATCCAAACCATCAATTAAATCAGAATAAATTATCTAAAAATATTTTTAAAAATAAAATAAATAATAAAATAATACATCAATGAATATAAATACTATGCAATATAATAAAAATATATTTAATGTACCAATTCACTAAAATATAACAAAAAACAAAAATGTAAGAAAATATATTTCTTTTAGAGATCCACAAGTAGCCAAGGTTCAGGTTTTCTTATTAAGAGTTTCATCACCTCATCACCAGATCATGTCTTGTTCTGCTCAATCTATAAGTATGTTTATTAATTAAGAGGTCCGCCACTTCATGTATGGACGATTTTGGGGCCGAATGGATTTTGTCCTTGCATGATAAAGATGTTAATAAATTCCGACAATTCCGACTGTAATAAAAAAATAATAATTTTGGTCATCAGTTTTCAGCGGTTTTCTCACTTTTTCTAGTTAAGTCATGATAATGCAGCAGATTTGTGTCATAACAACACCTCCGTTTAAACATTAACGGCGGGCAAATCAAAAGGCTTTACATTGTATGTTGCTTGCAGTCCAGCAAGCGCATCGCCATGAGCACCTTCGCGCACATCCTCAAGGAGATCGGCGAGTTCGGTTTCTTCCAGAAGCGCCTGGTGGCCGCCTTGTGCATCCCCAACATCTTCATCGCCTTCGATGTCATCGGTCAGGTCTTCACTGGCCTCCACTTCCCAAACTACTGCAACACCGACTGGATCCTGGATCGGACGGATGTCAACCTGAGCTCACCATCCCCGTCCGTCCGGACGGAAGCTTCCAGAGTTGCCTCATGTTCACGCCAGTCGACTCCGACTTGGAGACCATCGAGATGTACGGCCTCAACTCGACCACGGCCTGCCTCAATGGATCCAAGCTTGAGGTGCCAACTGGGGCGTCCAGCATTGTGACAGAGGTGAGACGGGAATGTCGACGCCACCAGTGAGATGGGAATGTCGCCACGGCAACAGTTTGGTCATGCGCTTTTGTTTCTCCGTCAGTTTAATCTGGTGTGTGACAGAAGAATGCTGAATGAGGCGTCTCAGTCTATTTACATGGCCGGACTAATGATTGGGGCCGTCGTGTCGGGTGTCATGGCTGACAGGTACGACAACATTACATAGTGGGGATGTGACGAAAAGGGCAATATCGTGATATCATGATATTAAAACTGCCACAATATCGTCGTCGTCATCATGTTCACGATATATAAAAGAAACACATCTGTTAAAAAGTCAGGTTGATTTCCATTTGTGCAGTTCAACCACCCCCTGGTGGCTAGTTTTTTTTTAGTGTAATTAAATTTTCATTAGAGATGTTTTGGCTCTTCTATGTTTAATTTATGTTTACGCTAATTGTCAGATGAAGGGGAAAGTAATATATATATATTTTTTACAATATTGTGACCTTTTTTTTAAATATCGCCAACCTGCCTACAATATTGTAATAATTATCGTATCGCGAGCTTCATTGATCGTGATTGTTTCGTGTCGTGATGTTTGGATATCATTAAATCCCCCTTACATAGTTGACCTTACAGTAGTCAAAATACCTACAGTAGGTGTCTGGAGCTTTGATTGCGCGCTACGATGTGGTTGTGTGGCCCTGCTCGATTAACTAGGATTATTCTGTATTTTTTTTTTTTTTAGGGTTGGTCGCCGCTTTGTGGTCTTGCTGAGCATTCTTCTTCTTTTCTTGTTTGGCGTCATTAGTGCCTTCTCTCCCAACATCTACTTTTATATGGTTTTCAAGTTTCTGTGTGGTGTGTCCATGGCGGGAATCATAACCAACTCATTTGTGATAGGTGAGTGACCAGAACACTGACATTAGGTTTTATATGAAGAATTTCCAGTATCCATGGCATTTTTTTCAAATCAGGATCAATTATTGGCAAACCAAACAGCAGTTCCTAGAGCAGGCGTTCACATGAGCAGTGATGAAGCTTTACTTCAGGTTGCTCAAAATCTTCAAACAAGAGATAAGAATGCTTAACAACTCTCCAAAGCATCTGCTCAATCGAATTTTGTGGATGCCAAGGTCAAGTGCAGTCGTCCGGATCGACTTTCCATGACTTGACCTGAACGCTTGCTTTAGGAGTTAAACTCAACTTTATGCACAACCATCGCTGAATATAATCTGGTGTACATTGAGTACAAATAAGACAGGGGTCATTCAAAAACAAAGACAGTTAAATCGATCACTAACCCTAACTCAGCTTGAAAAAAAAAATCGACTTAACAACAGCAACAATTTGTCGGTCCCATTTAAAATCACTGTCCAATGGATTGATTTCAATGCAGTCTTTTCTATGCCAAAAGTTAATTGCATGCTTGTGTTTAACTCAAGGTGGTGAGTGGTGTGAGTCATCCAAGTTTGCCTTTTGCACCATCATCAGTCACAGTTTTTATCCCGTTGGTCTCATGCTGTTGTCCGGTCTCGCCTATTTCATCCGTAACTGGAGAATTCTCCAACTGGCCCTCTACGGCCCTCTTCTTATTGTCCTGGCTGCATTTTACTGGTCAGTGCCATCATGTGACACTCATTGAGAACATTTACAGGAGAAAACAGTGAAGCTAATTTTTACGAGCCGTACCTTTGGACACGCCAGGATCCTGCCAGAATCGGCTCGCTGGCTCATGACTCAGGGCAGGAGGGAGGAGGCGGTGAAGGAGGTACGCAGAGCGGCAAAAGTCAACGGGAGGGAAGTGTTGCAAGATCTGCTGGACAAGGTGAAGCCCAACACAAATCTCAACCATCATCCATACTTCAAATTCATGGAAAGAAACGAAAAAAAGGGCAATAATAGAAAAGTGATTTAAACTTGTAAGTCAAACTAGGACTAAAAAGTCGACGAAAGATACTTTCAGTGAATAAATACAGAAAATATAATGTCCCGTGTGGTTGTAGATGGAGGTGGACGAATCACCCAACAGAGGCAGCATGTTCGACATTTTTAGAACACCATATCTGAGAAAACGAGCGCTCATCATAGGTTACGTCTGGTGAGGATTCAACATCTATAAGTGCACTGTGTTCAAAATGAAAGCTAATAAAAACAAAAAAAAACCAAGTCTTAGAATTCCTCACTGCGTACGACAGGTTTGGAATCAGTGTGGTGTATTACGGCCTGAGCATGAACGTTGGCAACTTCGGACTGAACATTTACCTGACGCAGTTCATCTTTGGCCTGGTGGAGCTTCCCGCCCGTCTGAGTTCTTTGCCGCTCATCGGGTGCTTCGGGAGGCGACGGTGTGAGGCCATGTTGTTGATGTTTGCAGGGGCCGCTTGCCTCTCCGTCATCGCCGTGCCCAAAGGTAACCTTAATATAAGGCGATTTCTTGATAGGGAAAAAAAAAAAAAAGGAAATATTAAAAAGTAGTTACTAACATTTTTATCTTTTTTTTTCTCTCGAAAATGCTGTTACCCATTTTACTTGGAAAATCTTTGAAAATACTAACACTACTTTTTATCTAAAATGTTATTCTCATAATATTACAAATATTGATATGTAGATTATATGGCTTTTTAGCATGAAAATACCTGTAGATGAATAATGACCAAAATATGTTTTAAATCTCAAAAATATAGTTTTAAAATTATCTTGTAAATATCTGAATTATTTTTTTTAGCAAATCATTATTTTTTCTTAAATATGTATTTTATATTTAAATAAAATAAAAATTGACTTTTGGCTTGTACTGTAACTTTAAATCTAAAAATATGCAGTATATCTTGAAAATAAGACTTTTTCAGGAAAATTTGGTGGCTTTTCATCTTCTCCAAAATATATGACTTCCTATGCATCAATTATGTTCTCTATTTATAATACTCACCTTATAACTTATTTCAGACCTTCCTGTTATTGCAACTGTCATAGCCACACTTGGGAAATGTGCATCCACTGGTTCCTACGCCATTGTGTATGTTTACACAGCAGAGCTGTACCCTACCACACTAAGGTAAGGTAGTTTGTTCATGCCATTGTGTCTAAGAAGTATGGCTACAGAGTATTTTTAGGATAGATTATTTTCCTAATTATCTTATTGATAAATGGAATAACTATTATTAAATTAAACAACAAACTTTGCATGCAAGGTCCAAACAATATTGTTTTCCACTATAATATCTGTGACTGTGTGTGTGGTTTTGAAAGGCGGGGCCTGACCTGGTGAGTGATGTGGGTGTCAGCAAATGAGAGTGTAGAGTTGCCTGTTGTGGACTCCGGTTAATGAGTGGCTGTAAACTGTCAAATTTTCCACATTCTGTTCTACTCAGAAATGGTTGCAGAAATAGAGTTTAAAAACAACTTCTATAGTTGTTGAAACGCAGTTTGCTTTGCTTATGTTGCTAGGCAGAGTGGCGTAGGCCTGAACTCCATGTGCGCTCGCATGGGAGGCATCCTGGCCCCCCTGATAATACACCTGGGCGTCTACCATGACTACATCCCCATGCTGGTGTACGGCATCATACCTGCTAGTGCAGGGGGCCTCTGCCTGCTGCTGCCAGAGACCCTCAATGCCGAACTTGAGGAACACATCGAGCGAAAGTAACGGAACTCTATGAAAACAACAGCAAGTGTAATGATTATTATTATTTTTTTTTTTAACATTACAATGTTTTATTGTGTCCAGGAGGATTGATACAGGACACATTTTGTTACAATCTTTTTTTTTTTTTTTTTTTTTTTTTTTAAACATGATGGTGGGAGACTACACACAAATAATAAAATTGCAATTTTATGTGATTATATTGACATTGTGGCCATGTCATGAATCAGGTTCGATAGGTACTGTATATTTGTTCTGAATTCCTGTTTACGTTGACTTTTGAATTGCTTGTATGCAAATAATAAAATACCGTACCTGCCCACAGATCAAGTGTGAAATTAAACAGCTGAGAAATTTGAGTTTAAATACCTATTTATAACACTGCCTTTAAAAAAGTAAACTTATAAAAAAAATTATTTTCTTTGGTTTTGCGTTTTACTTCCCCATTTTTTTTAACTTATTCAGACCTTTCCCACTTTGAACTGTTAACCCGTAGGCAGTATTTATTTTGAAATGACGTAGTCAGAACCATCAAAAAGCCCAAAACATTACTGCCCACGGATTAAACTTATAACTATTGCAAAATGTTTTCAAAATTTCAAAATAAAAAAAAATTATTTATTTTTTTTACCCTTATTTCTTCATTTTATTTTTATTTTATTTTTTTTTATTTTTATTTTTTTTAACCAAATCAAACTTTAAACTGTTGAGGTTATCACTATTACATTTGTCTTAATTTCAAAGTAAAAGCAAAAATGTGTGATCACGTTTTCACACTCCTTATTTATTACGTTGGACAGTGCACATGTTGCTTATCAGTAACATAATTACACAACCCATTAGAGTAACATGAACAAGTTGTTACACGTGAGTGTTACATATAATAATATACTGTAAGATATATTGCACATCCGTGAGCTTGATGGATTATTTTGACAAACAAGAAGTGGCAGATTTGTGAACAATATTTAAGAAAAATGGGCCTTTTTTGGGAAATAGGAGCATAAAGTCTTATATTTAAATGTATGTTTTGTGTAAAAACACCACAAGCTGTTACTTAATGACAATTTATTAAATTGATGGTTACCAGACATTTATGAAATTGAAAAAATGAAATGGAAAAACAGATTATTTAGATTTTATTTTAAAGGTCATTATGTAGATTTTTTTTTTTTTCCATTGAAAGCCTTACGGAAGACTTTCTGCAATGCATTTTTTGAAATATAATTGGTCAAAAATCTCTCTCAATAAGCACTTAGACCAAGTGGGCAATAGATGGCAGCAAAATCTCAAACTAAGACGACAATGTGGCCCTCTTAAGATATGTGCAAGGGGATTGTTTCTCTACATTTAATGGGCCCTTGCACAGTTGCAAAACCTGCTTTTTACATATTAAAAAAACTCCACCTCATCTTCCACCAAGTCGATTTGCTGGAGGAAATTACACAATCCTTGTTTTCCTCCCCTTTCACACGCGGGTGAGATTGATCGGCCAACTTGAAGACTGCCAGACACACAAAGTGCAGTGCAAGACAGATTACATTTCAGTACCATTTTCCAAACGAGTGAGTGTTTGTTATCGCTGTGGAGGATTCTGTTCAGCTGCTTTTCCGCTGCAAGAAGGATGACTCAAATTTCCACGGTGTGCCAAGGTCACTTGGACACGAACCTGAGTTAAAACACGTCGTGGACTGGCGGCTTGCTGGTGAAAAAATGACCAATTGTGGCCGTTTGTCACTGTCGCACTCGCGGCTTCACACAAGCCGGGGCAGTCTTTCCTAAACTTTATAAGATGAGCACCCCCTTTGAGATTATGACCGATAGTCTCCTGTTTATACTTAAAAAAGTCATAAGAAAGCTTTTTAGGTACTTTTAGAGCAGTGTTTTTCAAACTTTATTAGCCTCGCACCCCCTTCAACAACCTGGCAAAAAGTGTGCACCACTGCACACCCTCTCCCAAGCAAATTCTCAATAGAAGTCCGAACATTGGCCAACTCTAGTCTTTCTGTTAAAGGGATGTGTGGATTGAAAAGGTTGGGAAAAACTGCACTTTAAAGTATTCAATAGTCTTTGTGTCATGACTATGGTCATGCAAGGGTTATGTTTACTATCATGACTAGGGTCATGCAAGGGTTATGTTTACTGTCAGGACTAGGGTCATGCAAGGGTTATGATTACTGTCATGACTAGAGTCATGCAAGGGTTATGTTTATTGTCATGAATAGGGTCAGGCAAGGGTTATGTTTACTGTCATGACTAGGGTCATGCAAGGGTTATGATTACTGTCATGACTTCATGCAAGGGTTATGTTTATTGTCATGACTAGGGTCATGTAAGGGTTATGTTTGGGTCCTGACCGAGTGGTCAAGTATTTGTTTTGAACTTAGGTCAAGTGTCTGTTTTGAACTGATGTAACCAGCATCTAGATTCAACTGGTAAGACGCTATGTGATGTCAGGAGCTATGTGATATCAAGAATCTTTAATCTCTTTATCTGATCAACAGTCAATCAGATAATTCCATGTCAGTCCTGTTACCCACATGTCTAGCCACAACCAATCAGATTGATTCGCGGTCTATATAAGCCTGTCTGAGGAAGGTGTGTTTTTGTAGGTGTATTACTTCTGTTTCCCTGTGCACCTCCACAGCCCAAGTTAGCTTAGCATCTCGCGATGTTATGCGAATAAAGAGTAAAAATCTTAATTGTGTCTGCGTTTTTGGGATCCAACCTCAGAACATAACACTTTGTTTTTAATTTTTTTTGGATGTCCCATGTAAAAAGAAAAAAAACAATAGGTGCGCTAACTTATTTATTTTACTTTTGTAGGAGGTGTGCGCCAATTTATTAGAATGGTAAAAGGGGTGTGTATCTTAAAAAGGTTTGAAAAAAACTGCTCTTGAAATATTCAAAAGTCTTTGTTTTGACATTTTTTAGGTCATATGGCATATAAAGGAAGTGCGCCAATTTTGATGAGTGGCGTAAAACGTCTTTGAAAAGACTGATCTAAAAGCATGCAAAGGTCAAAAAGGACCTAAAGGCAAGGAAGCAGGCAGGATTTCAAGAGAATCTCAGAAAATGTAACCATTCATAAAACCAGCCAGCCAAATATACCGACTGACTAGATAAACTAATTAAAAAAAACATGATAATCAATAATAAAATAAAATTGGTCAAGGGAGACATGTGACGTCTGCTCATTAATTTGAAACCAATGTGAGAAGCCATCATCTGGGGAGGGAGGGTGTGCGCGCGCGTGTGAGCCTGCCACATCGCCTGCGAGAGCCTCTCAACGCACATTCGCCTGTGCGCAATGGCACCGAGCGCACCAGGCAGCCCGCAGCCGCCGCGCACACATGGGTGCGAGGACCCGATAAGTTTAAATTCGCCATTGACGCTTGGGATCTGATGATTTTTCCAGCGGGAAACACTAAGAGGTAGGTTGAGACTTTAGAATGACAGTCTGATTGCTTTCTATATGAGGCTTTAATGGCTTTATTTGGAGTGAGTGCTTTGCTGGAAGGGTGATGGTTAAGCCAGATATGATGTTGCCATCTCAGGCTTTAATTGGATTTTATTATCGTGTTAATTAAGAATTCATGGGGGGAAAAAAACCTCACTCTTTTGTGCTAGTGTGCTTTTGGTTTTGTACATGTATTAAAGGGAAATGAGTTTCAATTAACTCCAAGGTGCAACAGATGTTTTAATTATATGTATAGTATGTGGATGGACAAATGATGATCCTACAGTATGTTTGTGTATATGTAAATTGACAGGCAGATTTACAATTCATTGTGTTAAAGCGAAATAGAGATTTATATTGTGTGGTGGCAGATGTTGATGCGTGTTTGTGAAAGGACAGACAGATATGTGAATTGTTGGATGTGTCTACATTGTGCATAAATGCCAAAGTTTACATTCAGTGTTCGTGAATGTGTGTGAGTATGATTCTATAGCCTGTAAATTACATTGAGTTTATGTAAATAAACACTAATTACAGTAATTTATTACTGCATGTATAATGCAAATTGTGCTTTATAAAAACATACGATATTACACAATTTATGGTAATTAAGAATGAATAATATTGAATTTTGGCTCTTTCTGGTATACAAAATTTTTTTTTTTTTCCATTGAAAGCCTTACGGAAGACTTTCTGCAATGCATTTTTTGAAATATAATTGGTCAAAAATCTCTCTCAATAAGCACTTAGACCAAGTGGGCAATAGATGGCAGCAAAATCTCAAACTAAGACGACAATGTGGCCCTCTTAAGATATGTGCAAGGGGATTGTTTCTCTACATTTAATGGGCCCTTGCACAGTTGCAAAACCTGCTTTTTACATATTAAAAAAACTCCACCTCATCTTCCACCAAGTCGATTTGCTGGAGGAAATTACACAATCCTTGTTTTCCTCCCCTTTCACACGCGGGTGAGATTGATCGGCCAACTTGAAGACTGCCAGACACACAAAGTGCAGTGCAAGACAGATTACATTTCAGTACCATTTTCCAAACGAGTGAGTGTTTGTTATCGCTGTGGAGGATTCTGTTCAGCTGCTTTTCCGCTGCAAGAAGGATGACTCAAATTTCCACGGTGTGCCAAGGTCACTTGGACACGAACCTGAGTTAAAACACGTCGTGGACTGGCGGCTTGCTGGTGAAAAAATGACCAATTGTGGCCGTTTGTCACTGTCGCACTCGCGGCTTCACACAAGCCGGGGCAGTCTTTCCTAAACTTTATAAGATGAGCACCCCCTTTGAGATTATGACCGATAGTCTCCTGTTTATACTTAAAAAAGTCATAAGAAAGCTTTTTAGGTACTTTTAGAGCAGTGTTTTTCAAACTTTATTAGCCTCGCACCCCCTTCAACAACCTGGCAAAAAGTGTGCACCACTGCACACCCTCTCCCAAGCAAATTCTCAATAGAAGTCCGAACATTGGCCAACTCTAGTCTTTCTGTTAAAGGGATGTGTGGATTGAAAAGGTTGGGAAAAACTGCACTTTAAAGTATTCAATAGTCTTTGTGTCATGACTATGGTCATGCAAGGGTTATGTTTACTATCATGACTAGGGTCATGCAAGGGTTATGTTTACTGTCAGGACTAGGGTCATGCAAGGGTTATGATTACTGTCATGACTAGAGTCATGCAAGGGTTATGTTTATTGTCATGAATAGGGTCAGGCAAGGGTTATGTTTACTGTCATGACTAGGGTCATGCAAGGGTTATGATTACTGTCATGACTTCATGCAAGGGTTATGTTTATTGTCATGACTAGGGTCATGTAAGGGTTATGTTTGGGTCCTGACCGAGTGGTCAAGTATTTGTTTTGAACTTAGGTCAAGTGTCTGTTTTGAACTGATGTAACCAGCATCTAGATTCAACTGGTAAGACGCTATGTGATGTCAGGAGCTATGTGATATCAAGAATCTTTAATCTCTTTATCTGATCAACAGTCAATCAGATAATTCCATGTCAGTCCTGTTACCCACATGTCTAGCCACAACCAATCAGATTGATTCGCGGTCTATATAAGCCTGTCTGAGGAAGGTGTGTTTTTGTAGGTGTATTACTTCTGTTTCCCTGTGCACCTCCACAGCCCAAGTTAGCTTAGCATCTCGCGATGTTATGCGAATAAAGAGTAAAAATCTTAATTGTGTCTGCGTTTTTGGGATCCAACCTCAGAACATAACACTTTGTTTTTAATTTTTTTTGGATGTCCCATGTAAAAAGAAAAAAAACAATAGGTGCGCTAACTTATTTATTTTACTTTTGTAGGAGGTGTGCGCCAATTTATTAGAATGGTAAAAGGGGTGTGTATCTTAAAAAGGTTTGAAAAAAACTGCTCTTGAAATATTCAAAAGTCTTTGTTTTGACATTTTTTAGGTCATATGGCATATAAAGGAAGTGCGCCAATTTTGATGAGTGGCGTAAAACGTCTTTGAAAAGACTGATCTAAAAGCATGCAAAGGTCAAAAAGGACCTAAAGGCAAGGAAGCAGGCAGGATTTCAAGAGAATCTCAGAAAATGTAACCATTCATAAAACCAGCCAGCCAAATATACCGACTGACTAGATAAACTAATTAAAAAAAACATGATAATCAATAATAAAATAAAATTGGTCAAGGGAGACATGTGACGTCTGCTCATTAATTTGAAACCAATGTGAGAAGCCATCATCTGGGGAGGGAGGGTGTGCGCGCGCGTGTGAGCCTGCCACATCGCCTGCGAGAGCCTCTCAACGCACATTCGCCTGTGCGCAATGGCACCGAGCGCACCAGGCAGCCCGCAGCCGCCGCGCACACATGGGTGCGAGGACCCGATAAGTTTAAATTCGCCATTGACGCTTGGGATCTGATGATTTTTCCAGCGGGAAACACTAAGAGGTAGGTTGAGACTTTAGAATGACAGTCTGATTGCTTTCTATATGAGGCTTTAATGGCTTTATTTGGAGTGAGTGCTTTGCTGGAAGGGTGATGGTTAAGCCAGATATGATGTTGCCATCTCAGGCTTTAATTGGATTTTATTATCGTGTTAATTAAGAATTCATGGGGGGAAAAAAACCTCACTCTTTTGTGCTAGTGTGCTTTTGGTTTTGTACATGTATTAAAGGGAAATGAGTTTCAATTAACTCCAAGGTGCAACAGATGTTTTAATTATATGTATAGTATGTGGATGGACAAATGATGATCCTACAGTATGTTTGTGTATATGTAAATTGACAGGCAGATTTACAATTCATTGTGTTAAAGCGAAATAGAGATTTATATTGTGTGGTGGCAGATGTTGATGCGTGTTTGTGAAAGGACAGACAGATATGTGAATTGTTGGATGTGTCTACATTGTGCATAAATGCCAAAGTTTACATTCAGTGTTCGTGAATGTGTGTGAGTATGATTCTATAGCCTGTAAATTACATTGAGTTTATGTAAATAAACACTAATTACAGTAATTTATTACTGCATGTATAATGCAAATTGTGCTTTATAAAAACATACGATATTACACAATTTATGGTAATTAAGAATGAATAATATTGAATTTTGGCTCTTTCTGGTATACAAAATTTGGCCACTGAGCGGCAGTAAAATACAGTCTTGCAGACAAAAACGAAGCATTTTTCACTTAGCTGCAGTTGTATTTGTTGTTTGTAACAGAGGATAAAGAATATATGCTTATGAGTATGGTTTATTGTCTGTCTACATGTGCTTTCAAATATCCATAATAGCACTACTGCCATAGATGCTATTTGTTAGCCCAACGGCTCAGGTAACCAATCACAGCTCACCTGTTTTCTAGGTTTGGTCATGTGACATTCACAAGCTGAGCTGTGATTGGTTACCTGAGCCCTTGTGATGTCATTTTCAGTCGACAGCAAGTTGTAAAATGTATTTTTAAAGGTACTAATTGTACATGAAAAATAATGAAAATATCAAATTTATTATAGGCAAAATATTAACACATTCACTGCCAGCCCAGCAAAAATGCATTATTTGACGTCTTTTTCCGTCAATGGCAGTCAATGAGTTAAGATGAGATGTAACCAAAATTGACAGATTTTTAAGCAAAATTTGCCTTAAAAAAAAGAAAAAAGGAAAAAAGGATGCTGCAATATAATCACAAAATATATTGGCACATTGTTTTTAACACATTCACTGCCAGCCCAGCAAAAATGCATTATTTGACGTCTTTTTCCGTCAATGGCAGTCAATGAGTTAATGTTTGACTGCCAAAAATGGCTAATTAAGTAAAGTATCCCTTTAAATACCAAAGTGTCTGTTTTACACGCGCCCATCCCATTCTGTTAAGACACTGAGACAAGATCCAGCGTGAAATTACAGAAAGCTCACCTCAGACGAAGAGAGAGAAGATTTGTGTTGAAGTTGTGCGCATCGTGGCACTGCAGCCAGACGGCGGCAGGGGAGGGAGGCTCGATTTGGTAATAAAGGTGAGGATAGATGGAGTGCAAACAGCAGCGGAGCCCACAGCCAGACGCACATCATCCCAATAGCCCCTCCTCCTTTCGCCATCCTGGTGCCAGGCTCTCGTTAATTGCTTCTAAAAGATCTTCACGGGTGTTGGCGTCAGTCCTTAAGACATCTGCTGATGGGTGCAACACTTTTTTTTTTTTTTTTCTATCTCTCCCCCTGCGTCTCTTGTCACAAGCATCAGTTCATCTGTTTTCTGTACACCTTCAGGGTCAGTAGGGAGCTGGAGCTAATTCTGATGGATTTAGGGCAAGAGGTGACACCTGTCAATCACAGGGAACACACATACAACAGTATTGTACAGAGACACGGCCGTTGCTACATCATCTGGTCTTGTTAAGTCGCTTACTTCTTCTCTAGATCCAGCTAGTAAATCAATGTTCATGAAACGGAGATTGCACATTTTTCTTCCACCTAATGACACAGCCTTAGAGAGCATCCATCACAATTTGTTCCAGGAAAAGATTAAACAGACATGGGGAAAGTAGGCAGCCCTGTCACATACCAACTGCTGTTCTGAATTTCCCACTGACTGTCAAAAGTCCTGTTCTATAAGGATCTGATAGTGTCTGTGATTCATGAGCTTATGTTGTTTTTTTTCAATGTAGCCAATACATATGTCATACATAGTGGAAGGCCTTCTTAAAGCCAATTAAGTTGTGATGTAATTCTTTCTGATGGCAATGTATTGCACATATTGAAAATTTGTTCAATGGTGCTTCTTCCAGCATGGAATAATCATTTTGGAGTAATTCTGCAGGTATGATATCGTAATTGCTAGGGATGTAACGATATCCAAATATCACAATACCATATTACCACAATATGAAGCTCACAATGCGATAATTATCACGATATTGTGGGTAGGTTGGTGATATTTAATAATTGTAAAAAAAAATAATAATAAAATAACTCAAACTGAAAAAAAAAAAGCATATAAACCACCAACAATCTATAATCACAATATTGAGGCGCTTACTTGTTAATGCACACACACGTTGGGGTTTCTCCACATATTGACTCGGTTCACTAGCATATTACGTTCCCCTTCATCTGACCATTACCGTAGATTTTAAACATAGAAGGGCCAAAACATCCCTAATGAAAATTAAATTGCACGATAAAAATCGCCACCAGAGGGTGCTAGAACTGCACAAATGGAAATCAATCTGACTTTTTTTTAACTCTTTCACCGCCAAAAACATTTAGTGACGTATGCTAAAATCCTAATGAATGCGGCCATAAACCTTAATTGACGTTTAGTGTTTTATTTATTTTTTTTACTCAATGGGCAGTGCGACGTCTAAGTGGAGCGCTGCCTGGTCAATAAGTTGTGGAATCAAAAACATTAACTATGGCCAGCAGATGGCAGTATTGTATATCTTTTCAATGGGCTGACTGTGTATGAAAATTACAATAAATCCTTACATATCTGATGGAATAGAATAGTTTTCAACGATGACATGAACGATCAAAGTCTTTTTCACTTTCAATCTAATTCACAGTGTCCCTAAACAAAATATATTAGTGTCAAAGTCGCTGTTGTGCAAAAAAAATGTATCATCACAAAAAGCTTGTTTTCTCTCTATTTCTTTTTGCCATTTTCGATCAATGTCACTCAAATGACCTATTTTCAAATGGTGATTACTAAAGAACGGAATAAGGTAGAAACATACTTTTTTTTTGTTTATGTAGTCGTAGCGCACAATATTTTGTCTGCCTTGAAAGATGACTGAAAATACTCCAACATCAGCTGGCACACTCTGGGTTGTTTTTTGGATAACGTTTGGCAGTCAAAGATGTGTTAAATATCGTGAACATGACGACGACGATATTGCGGCAGTTTTAATATCACGATATCTAATTGCATCCTCGACCTCTGTCTTTATTACGGATGGCTTCTCTTCTAGACAGATCATAGACACAGAATATAGAAGTTATTCTATTGTTTATTCTACCTTGACTTGACCTGACTGATATGTTTACATCTAATCTCAACATGGTGGAGTGCACATCTGCGCCATGAAGTGGGTGCACGCAAACGTAAAGGGCCACAATTACATTATGTGTACAGGCCAAAGCCCTGTCAAATGTAAAAGTATTGCTTTGGCGCCATCTTGTCCCCCCAAGTACTATGTTAAGGTGACAGGAGCAGCAGACTTTTTGGAGGGGATTGCGAGAATGACTAAAATTGAGTCATATCCTCAACCCAATACACTAGTTATAAATACTGCAGCATATTCCAGCCAATTTGATACCGTAAAGACTGCACATACATTCTATGCATATACAGTACGACACTGACAAACACAGTTGCCCGTACAGGTCTGCCAAAAGTGTCACCCCCCCAATGTCGGCGGGACATGGCGATGCTTAGCGAAGCAGAGCAGCCATGGTGGAACGCGTCGGACGAGCGCAACGGCAGCGGCGAGGCGTCGGAGTCGGACGCCGGCAACAGCGAGCGGAACTACTACGCCATGCTCTACTCCCTCCTCATCCTGGCTATCGTGTTCGGCAATGTGCTGGTGTGCCTCGCCGTGCTGAGGGAACGCTCCCTGCAGACCACCACCAACTACCTGGTGGTCAGTCTGGCCGTGGCCTGGGCCGTCTACCTGGAGGTAAGACATCATGATCGTCTTTATTGATCAGATTTGATTTGATTTGAGTCATACTTGTAGCATTTGATACAAGGATTGAACATAACGACAGACTCAGTGGTGTGTGCCAAAACCACTCCCAAAAATGGTATCTTATTATGCTATTTACTCCACTTCTCCACATAGCAGATGAAGTGCAAAACACAACAACAAATGAAAAATACACAAAAACTAAACAAAACAACAACAAAACATACAAAATACAAAACAAAAAGTAAAAAAGCAAATGAAAAAAGACAAAAACAAATTGCTAAACAAAACAAGAAACTAAAGAACAGCAAACAAAAAAAGAAAAAAAATGCTAAACAAAAAAAAAAAAAACAACTAAAGACCAGCAAACAAAAAAAGGGAAAAAAATGCTAAACAAAACAAAGAAACTGCATGTGAAAAAAGCACAAAAACAGATAGCTAAACAACAAAAAGCTCAACACCTAGCATTGGGAAAAAAAAAAAATAATAATAAAAAAATTGTTAAGCAAAACTACAAAAAAAACTAAACTCGACAGCAAATCAAAAAAAGACAAAACAAATAGCCAAAAAAAACAAAAAAAACTGAAAAACACATTTCTAAACAAAACAAAAGAAATCTAAACAGCAAAAACAAATTGTAATCATCAAACAAAACAAAGAAACTAAAAATGCACATTAAAAATAAATTAATAAGTTGGTTTTTTTTTTTTTTTATTTTGTTTTTTGTAATTTGCCATTGTTGTTTTATTTGTTGTTTAGTTTTGTCAAGGTGGATATGGATAAGGATTCAATGTAGGGAAGCAGGGAGGCAAACATTTTAAAGCGCCACTTGACTCATTGAGCCATTTTCAGTAGTGAAATGTTCATATTTTGTCCAGAATTAATTTGATAACTTCATTATGTTTCATGTACAAATAATACCTTTAAAAAGTATTTTTTTTTACTTGCTGTCGACTGATGATGACATCACCTGTGCTGAGGAAGTAGGTAACAACCAATCATGGTTCAGTTTACTGACCAAACCCAAAAAACAGGTGGGCCATGATTGGCCGTAACCCACTTCCTGACCACAGGTGATGTCATCATCAGTCGACAGCAAGTAGAAAAATTAGTTTTTTAAAGGTACTAATTGTACATGAAAAATAATAAAGCTACCACATTAATTAGACAAAATATTAACTTTTTACTGCTGAAAATGGCTCAATGAGTCAAGTATCGCTTTAACAAATGAACAAAGTCCAAAAACAAAAGCCATCGTAGAAAATCAAAAATTTTATGACTGTACTGTTGTTTAGCATGCTGCTGGACCGCTACTGTTCGATTGTAATGCATCAAGGAAGTCCGAGTTCATATAGGGCTACAGACGGGAATCAATATGATCCCCCCCCGAAGGCGGACGTTTGCCCACTCGAGGTCGAAAATTCAGACTTCCAAATATGTCGAATAAGCAGCCGCCTGGCCACTTTTCAAGTTTGCACTCTGTCAGCAGAACGCTTCGTCTTCGCCCAGAGTTCAGACGACTGGAGAGAGCAAATTAACCGGCCGCGCCAAAAGATAGATGGCAGACTTCATGTGGGTGCTCCGTTTTCTGCAGGACTGCACTCCCTCATATCCATTTCAAACGGGAGGAAAGACTCATTAAGACGTCACATTTTCACACGGAGGCAATTTGAAGGGCGTTGCGAATGGGCCCCGCAAGAGGTAATCTGTAGAATTGGATTGACCTGTTACTGGATGGTCGTCTACTCGGGAGCATCGGCGCTCATCATAACACATTGGCGCAGCTGATCTACGGCTCGCCCTCCAAGGCCGCGGAGACACTTGATCGCCTCGCTTCATAAGGGCTTCATTAGCAGCACAGGAAGTAACTTCTACTGACACAAATGTGAAGCGTCCGCTTCTGATTTTTGGATGGCAGATGAAGAGTGCTTGCTCAAAAAAATGTGTTAGCATTAAGCTAGTTGCGGTTTTGGCAAGTGCAATGCTCACATTCACACTTTCGTACAATTTATTGTATCATGTTTTTGGAATGTGGAATGCCAAATCCACAGATTTGAACCCAGAACCTCAGAGTTGCGAGGCAGCATCCACTAGTTCACTGCTACATCCAATCCAGAGCGAAAAAAGTAGAATCTCGAAAGAGTTTAAGTTCCAATGCTGCCTCATTTTGTCATTTTATTCATCCATAATCGGTCGGCCGAGGCACAAAACGTCCGAGCCCAATAGTGATTCCCGCCGGTTTCCTCTCCCTAATTGAGGCCCCCCCTCCTCACGTCCCAACAATCGGCGCACCCGCTGAGTCGTTTTGCACAGCGAGAGCTCGAGATGAGGAACCTAGTGTGTGTGTGCGTGCGTGCGCACGTGTGTGGCCACGATTTTCCCATACTGCACGTACAATGCTCAAGATATCAATATATTGTTGAAGAACAGGCCAAACGTCTCAAATTTTTAGAAATTCTCCTACAATTGCTCACAAACACAAGATACAGTTTATCATTGCTGTACTGTGAAAAACACGTGTCCATTTTTGACTTTTTTTTTTTTTTTTTTTTTTTACATTTATAGGATGAAACTGAATGCAGACATCACGAAAAATTAAAAATTAAAAATGGATGTGACAGTGGCGATATACTGAATTAGGGTTGGGACATAAACCGATTTTATCGATTAATTCAATTGAACCAATTTATTATTTGCATAGCTGCAGATGTGCATTGCTTACACCAGGGGTGTCCAAACTTTTTCATTTGAGGGCCACAAACAGAAAATCAGAAGGACGCAAGGGCCACATAATGTTATGAAGAGAAATTGTGTTTAGTTTAGTAATTTATTTGTTCTTTTGCATATTTAGAAAAATGCTATAGTATATAAACCAATTTACTTGTAATATGGCAGTAGGGTTATTATTGTATTGGAATTTTTCATTTTAGTTAGTTTTTATTAGTTTTCAGGGTGGTTCTGTAGTTTTTATTAGTTTATTTATTTAAAAAATGCTTCATTTTAGTTTCAGCATTAATATTAGTTTGTTTGTTTCAAAAACACCATGGGAGCAACGTCATCTGAATATGCTTTTCTATTGGCTGCTGCTAGATGACGTCACTTCTGTGTGACATACTTTCAAACGTCATTATTCCGGTTTATATCAAAATAAACATACTAAAAATCACATTTAAAATAATCTCCAAAGGCTCATGCATTAAATTAATTACCAAAGACTAAAACGAAGGACATGTTTGCTATAATTATAGTTACTTTTAGTTAGTTTTGTCAAATAAAATGTAGTTTAAGTTAGTTTTCATTTTTAAAAAAGCATTTTCGTTTTTATTTTATTTTGGTAACAATATTGTATTATGAAAAATAGTTTTAGTTTTTTCATTAGTTGTAGTTAACTAAAATAACCTTTAATGGCACCTGTTTTTTGATACCCTCCCTTCTTAATTTGACCATCTCCGAACATTTTTGTTTTGTTTATTTTATTTGAACTTAGTCAAATGCCATTTTTAGTATATGTCGCGAGCCATTGAAAAATGGACGGCGGGCCGCAAGTGGCCCCCGAGCCGTAGTTTGGATACCACTGACTTGCACAAATGGCAAGGTCGCAAACAAAGAGGAGCTAGTTTACAAAAGCAGTCAAGTCTTTGTCTTTGGGATGCTATTTGTAGCAATTTTTCATCATCTTTCCTCATTGAAATGTATGGAAATGCTATTAATACGTTCCAGCGACCCCCCCCCCCCCCCCCAAAAAAAAAAATAAAAATAAATAAATAAATCATGAATTCTTATAATGTGTTGTTAGTCATAAAAATAGCACTCGTTAATATTGTACTTGTGTTTACCTTGAAGAATGAGCCTGTTGTAGAACTAGCACATGTGGACTTTGATGAAGCCCATTTTAAAAATATCCAGTCTTGATCACAACCTTCACTGGAATGATGGATTAAACTGCAACACATTACCTAATTTGAATGTTTATTCATAATTTAACCTCAGCCGAATGAGAATGACATATGGGCAAGTCGTTTTTCGCAGAGGATAAAGAAGATATGCCTGTCTATAATATTTTTAAGATATTCAAAGGCCAAATCACTTTAGAATACATATCATAGGGCACAACATCAATAGCACACAAAGGTCAAATTTGTCACTTGGTGGCAAAAAAAAAAAAAAAAAATAGTTGGACTGGCCCTTGAAGACACAAAGTCCAGTAGGTGACAGGCGAGAATAGGGTGGTTATCACAGCGATAGCATCAGGAGGCAAACTCAAGTGGGGAATTATGTTTGTGGGTGTGTATTCCCCTACGTCGCTACTTTGTGTGTGTGGGGATACTGGTTATTGTATACAGTCCCACAGGAATCCATCACAACAGTGACAGTTAATCACTAAGCCTTATGTCGCCTAGAATGCAAGCTTCCATTTTCCGAGTGTCATCTCGGCTCCAAATGTAAATGCTAATTCACGATATCCGCATCAGTGGATGATAATTGCGGTCACCTGGGTGCATCATGGTGTGCTTATAAATGATTGCGATGATTAAATGATGTGATGTATTTTTTACGATTTTGCAATAAAACAAAAAGGTCATGATGTATTCGATCAAGAAAAGTTGGAACGAGAAAAAAAACAAAAACATCTGAATGTTCCAAGAATCAAGTCATATTTTTACCAAGAAAAAAGCCATAATAAAAGAAAAAAAATCATATAATTAAAAAACAAACAGAAAAAAACATCATAGCTTACAAGTATGACGTCTTTATAAAAAAAACAAAAAAAACAACAACATTTTTTCAGTCATACGGTTATTTTTTCTTTGAAAATATTAAGACAGATGAAAAATGTAATATGTGGGAAACAAATATATTTTTCAAGAAAACGTGAGAATTCTGAGAAAATATTCATAATGTTATTCATTTTAAAAAGTCATATTCTGAAATGTTATGCTAATATGGACATTTTTTTTTAAGTTTTAATAAGAGAAAAAAATCCTAGGGAAATTAGTATTTCACGTAGAAAAGGAGCAAATTAATAAAAATTCAGAATTTTTGAAGTCAGAATATTATGAATTAAAAACTAGCAAAGTTACTAGTATAAAACATGTTTTAATGTTAAGTGAATAATGTTTTTTTTTTGTGCAAAAACGATTATGAAAACAATCAAGAAAAAAATGCATTTTAAAGAAAATACTTTTTACATTTACGCAAATGTATTTTCAATGATAAAGTTCATCTACGTGATAATGAATGAAATCACTGACATAATCAAATCAACTAAAACAGCCATAAAGTTCTCAAAAATAAATTGCAGTATTGAATTTACCGGTAAACTGAGCAAAAGCTGAGGGTGAAGCACAGACCCTTGAGGCACACCTGAGCTCAATAAGATCTGGCATTCCTGACTTTGTTCCGTTCTTTGACATTTCAGAGGGTATTGAATTGTCTCTACTTGCTACGCAAGACGTAAATGAACATTAGCTTGGCCTCCTTGGCGTGTTATTCGCACACGTGACGGTGACAAACGTGTAGCCTAATCTTTTTGCCGCGTGTGCCGCGCAGGTGGTCGGCGGTGCCTGGCTCTTCAGCCGCCTCTACTGTAACGTCTTCGTCACGCTGGATGTGATGATGTGCACCGCCAGCATCCTCAACCTGTGCGCTATCAGCATCGACAGGTGAGTGCGTGCGTGAGACATACGCCAGCGCTCATTCACAGTTGCCATGGCGGCACTTGTGGAAATGTCAAACATAAGTCTGCATTTCCAGGTGTGCTCAGATTAGTGTGATTTCAAGTTTATAAGAATAAAGATGTATTTTAGGATATCATATTATGAAAATATAAGCATTCTGCCCTGCAATTGGCTAGCAACCAGTTCAGGGTGTACCCCGCCTACTGCCCGAAGCCAGCTGGGATAGGCTCCAGCACCCCCGCGACCCTAGTAAGGAAAAGCGGTTAAGAAAATGGATGGATGGATATAATCATTCTGTTTCAATAATTGTATAGATTTTTAGTCATAATTTTATGTGGATATAATTATAGAAAAATAATAAGTTTGTTTCTTTAGAAGATGTAATGTCAACCTTTTAAAATATTATGCAAAAGTATGTTTACAATAAAAAGCCATAAATAGGGATGCACGATGACATCAGTGGCCGATAATTATCGGCAATTATCGGCCAATTTGACGACAAACAGATAAACCAGATAATGGAGAAACCTGACGATAATTATCGGCAATTTGATTTCATACAGATAATAATTATAGACATGCCACGTTGGTCCATCTGTTGTGGTTGTGGCTCATATCAATAAAATTCAGCTTCATGGTGCTTTACATACATTGAAACATTGTGCAAAGTTTATACAATGATTCAATGTATTTGTTAGACTCATAGTAGGACTCGAAAGCATATTTGTATTCAAGTTATTTTTGCAAACAATTATCGGCTTACTTATCGGTTATCCACATCGGCACCTCTAAATTATTGGTTTATCGGTATCGGTTGAAAATAGCATTAGCGTGCATCCCTAGTCATAATGTGATTTTTCTTTTAATTTGTAGTATTAGAACTTTATTATTTTATTTCTGTTGTTTGCTAAATCACTCGTGAAGCAAAGTACAACTTGTGCAAATGGAATATTATTCAACTTTTTCCCGTCATGGTCAAATTTATTCTTGTAAAAAATTTTGCAAAATCATTCTCATAAAAATACGACTTTTCTCATATTTATTTTTTATTTTATCCTGTAAAAAATAACAACATATTTTGTCAAGACTTTTCACAAAATTCGTTATTTTTTTTTAAATATGACTTTTTTCTTGTTCATGGCTTTCTTGTCAATTTACTTTGTTCTATATTTGAGACTTTTTACTCCAACTTTTGTAGAATTAACATTTGATTTTGATTAGATGGACATTTTTTTTGGTAGGTTGCTTAATCACTTGTAAAACCAAAGTACAACTTCTATATTATGACTTTTTTGCCATCGTTTAATTTTTTTCCCGTAAAAGCCCAAACTCCTACAGTCCTTAAAAATAAAGTCATAATATTAGAAATATTACGACTTTACCGTCATATGACGTCAACGTTTTTTTCTTTCCTCGTAAAATGAATTTATTATGGCCCTTGGGGGCTTGAAAAAAAAAAAGAAAAAAAAAAGCTTCCCCATTCCTGATTTGGATCCGTGTACGTAAATCACCTTGATGACTCAAAGGTGAACAGTGTGAAGTTTCATACGAGTCAAATTTATATTCGGTGAGCCGTATTTGCCTCACGAAGAAGTGGAAGCAGCGTTTGATCAGTTCTCCGGTGACTCACTACTGAGTGGACCTGCTGCTTTTATTCTCGCAGACGGCACATGGCTAAAAAAGTACAGCTGGGGGTGTATTGGTGCGTGTGTGTGTTTGTCCTGTGTTTGGCCCCAGAGAGGAACCCGAGTAATTAGTCCGATGAAGATAAACAATCATGGCAGCAAGCTGGCCCCAAACGGCAAAACGCGGCATCCGAGTTGGCTCCGGGTCGGCTTTTAATTGCCGCCTCTTCCACACAAGCTCATTACGCACACTTCCTGTCCAGAACGCCCCTTTTTAGCTTTTAGCTAAAAGTTGATTGATCAACGCCGCAAACTGTTTGCCTCGCCACGGTCGGTCTTCGTATTCCTCACAGCGGTGGCTTTCGTGTGGGTGAGTTATTTTCCGGAATGTTAGAATGCAGGGATTCGGTGAGAATCACAGTGTGCAGTATCATAATCACGCTTAGAATAAAAGGGGAATTACTAGTTGTCAATATGATGTATGTCAATATTTTTTTTAATGCAAATTAAGTGGCATGTAAAGTTTTTATATTATGAATAAAAACAGTAATGTTCCAAAAAGATGTTTTACTATAATGCAACATTTTAATGTTTTAATGTTAAAAGTAGGTTTTTAAAAGTATAAAGACACTTTTCTAATAAGATTATGACTTCTTTCTAATAACATTTGAACGTAAAGTATAACTTTTATTCTGGTAAAATTATGACTTTTTTTCATTTCTTAACAACTTCATAACAACTATTTTTGTCTTGCAAAGTTATATCTTTCTGCTTTGAAAAATTACAACTATTGCCAACCAAAATTTTAAAAAAATTATCATATTTCCAACTGCTTGGAAAAATTATGATTTTTGTAAAATTAAAATTGCTCTGTATTCAAATTAGGACATTGAAAAAGTTTTTTAAAAGACTTTTTTTCTTTTCAAATTAAAACTCATAAGATAACTGTTTTAATATTGTACAAATTACGACTTGTTTTGCTTGTTGACGTGAGTTTTTCTATAATAATATAATTTTTCTTGTAAAACCTTACCCTATAAAATTATGAATTCGACCCTTTTTTCCTCATGACCTACATTTTTCTTGTGAAATAACATTTTCGTGTAAAATTCCAATTAATTTCTGGCAAAATTTGACTTTTTTTTCATGCAAAATTACGACTATTTTTTTTTTTTTAATTGACTCTCCCATTGAGACCTTTTTACCTCATTTTACCATGTAAAATTAGGACTTATTTTTCTAAAATAATGTTTTCTGCTAAAATATTTTTTTCATGTAAAAATGACCACTTTCTTGTCAAAAACGCTTTTTCTTGATATCGTCTTCTTCAAAACAACATGACTCAGCATTTCTGTTTGCTGATAAACAGCTCACTGGACCAGTCTATGTTCTGAATATATGTGACCAGAAAGATACAAATTTTGAAATGACCACTTTTGTTGTCAAAAAAAGCATGTTTTTTTTTTCTCCCTTGTCACCGGAATTTTGTTCTGACAGCTTGCAACGTCTCCTACAAGTTGTGCGTTTGTGCGTGTGCAGGTACACGGCGGTGGTGATGCCCGTGTTGTACAACACGACGCACCGTTCTCGCAAGCGAGTGTTCGCGATGATCGCCACCGTGTGGGTGCTGGCCTTTGCCGTGTCCTGCCCCTTGCTGTTTGGCTTCAACACCACAGGTCAGCTCATCCTCGTCAATCACAACGACAACATGGCGACCGCACGGGTATGCTAGCCGAAAAAAAAAAAAAAAAAAAAAGTGCATTTCCAGTTTCTTCACGCAGCCTACAAAAGTGTTCCGTTGCTGTGTGGCCGTTGACATAATGAGCACACTGTGGCGCTTTTATTGTGTAGCTTCCAATGTCTTCAAGCTATTTTGGGATCGGAATAAAGTTTGGTCCCCAGAGTTTGTCACCCATCCTCAGGCAAGAAACCAAAATAGTGCAATTATTCGAGGTTTGGTTTTAATAGTACGAGACTGAGGTTATACTCAGATAAATATAAAGTAATGGGGTTAGGGGTACTGAGTTGTATTTAGAGAGGGGCTGGGGGAGGGGGAAATCGGAAGGAAGTATTGTTAAGGAAAGAGTCAAAGTTACGAGATAAAATCAACATGAGGAGAATATCGGTCGTCTTTAGGCCAAATATTCATTAAATTAAGAGAAAAGTTCATGACTGATGTAATATTGACTATGACTGTTTCTCCTCTGAATTACATCTTTTTTTTTTTTTTTTTTTTTTTCTCGCTTGCACATGTATTATCGTTAAAACTAAAAGTTTTTATGTTTGAAATTTTGTCACTTGCCAGTTTTTTCTTGCAAAAGCAAAACTCCAACTTTTGTAAGACTATGACTTTTTTGTGGAAAAAAAAACAAAAAAACAAGACGTTCTCAACTTCTCATAAAACTCCAACTTGTTTCTCGTCAATTGGCAATTTTTTTTAAATTCATGCTTTTTTGTGTGAATGTTTTTTTGTTTTGTTTTTAAGTACAATTTCTACATGTGTAAAACTTTGTTCTCACAAAATTGTGGGATTTGTTTGTTGTGGAATTTTTAATTGTTCATATTTTCACGTTTTTTCATTTACAATCACGCCTTTCTCATAAAAGACAAATATATTTGTGTAATTTATGGACATTTATTATTGTAAAAGCTTACTCTGGCTTTTGTCAATTGTGACTTTCTAACTTATAATAACAACCTAAAAATTAAACGATGGCTCTCATAAGATTACAGCTTTTGCTCATTTATTTTACTAAAAGCTCAACTTCCTCTTTTTTTTGTAAAAGGACAGTTTCTACTTTTGTAATAGTACATCTCAATTTTTGCGTGATGAGCTTTCATTTTACAATTATCTTTTTTCTGGTAATATTTCATCTTGAAAAAAAATATTTTTCTCAGTTTGGCAAATTTATTTTCATAAAAGCAAAACTATGTAAAAATCCAACTTTGTACTTGTAGCATGTTGGCTATAGTAAATTTAAAACTGATTTCTATCAGTTTGTAAATGTATTGTTGTTAAAACTTGTACTTTTATAATATTTGGATTCATTCTCTTAAAATTACAATTTCTACTTTTGGAATAGGATGACTTTATTCTCGCATAATTTGAATTTTTCATAGTACAATTTCCATTGTTAGTCTTGTCATAGTTGAGTTTAATGTAAGTATTATTTCCACCTCTGGACAAAAAGTAGGAATATCTTTTTTGTTGGCCGCGCACTACAATGTAATGTTTTCCGGCTCGAAACTAAACATAAACAAGGTTGCTTCTGACAAATTGCTTAGCATTGCGGTCTTCAATAACCCTGTTGATTATTGTCTTGGTCTGTTTTGTCCAAAGCCAAACAGGCTGGCTGACTGAACTGCATCCTCATTTGTCTTGTGAATGAACTTGCGCACACAGTGTAGAATCGCCAGTTGTTATTTCCGATCCAATGACAACACGCGCGTAGCTGCACACCGCAATGGAGAGCGGTGGCCAGTGTACACAATGCAAAGAAAGAGGGACAGAAAGCCGCGGTTCAATGACGCGCCATTCCTCAATCAGCGGCAAACAATGGGCGGGAATATGATGGAGGGGGTCATGCCAGGGTTCATCCCGGGTGCAGCGCTCATCATCGTCATCCACAAACAAACGCTTCCAATTAACTCATCCGTCAGCCTTTGTAGCCAAACATAACGCAGGAAAAAGTCGGAATTGTGTGAAAAAGTCTCAATGCTACGAGAATAAAGTCTGATTTGGGGGGGCGGGGGGTTTTTTGGGGGAGGAAAGTTTAATATTATGAGAGACAAATAAGAATGTTACAAGAATAAAATTAGTTTTTTTTTGTTTTTTTGTTTTTTTTGAGAGAGAACTTGGAATGTTACAAGAAAAATGCAGTATTTTTTTCCAAGAAAATGTTGTACTATTGTGCACCAACACATTTTTTACAGTAAGTGAAGCCTTACGAGAATGAGTTAAACAAGTGAAAATTCCCACACTAATGTAAACGCAACATACCGGCACCAATAAGCTCCACATTTTATTCTCAAATTGTGACTTTTTTCGAATGTATGCACATAAAGGCGCAAACCGCATCCTTTATGATCATTTGCACATATCACAGGATGAATACGTAAGTATTCCACACATGTATGCACAGTAATATCAGCCACGGCTCACTTGCGGCATGTAACCTGTTATTACTATGTGACAGCGTTCAAGACAACTCGAGTAATTGTCGTTTGGACGGCGAAGACGTTTCATCATCGCTGTCGTCATCATCATCATCTTTGTGCGTTATTGATCCAAGGAGGAGGCAATCATTCCCAATGATTTTGGCACATACAGTGCACGGCACATATTTAACAGGAGAGCTGGCGAACGAGAACGCGCCATCCTCTAGCATGATGTCGAAGGCAATCACACCCACAGTAATAAGCTGTGAGCCGAAGGGTAGAGTTGAGCGTGCGGCGAGAATATCAAGCAGGGCAGGTTGTGGAAGCCAAGCCCAGACCTAATTGAGCCGCAGTGGGCTAACTCCGTTTTTGTCATTTTTAAGTTACTCTCCTAGAAAATGTCAAAATTAGCCTACTCTAGTTCTGAGTTGCTCCTTTTGTTTCTCCAGACGACCCCCTGGTGTGCTCCATCTCCAACCCCGACTTTGTGGTGTACTCGTCAGTGGTGTCTTTCTACCTGCCCTTCATGGTCACGCTGCTGGTCTACATCCGAATCTACATCTTCCTTCGCATGAGGAGGAAGAGGATCACCTTCAGCCAGGCTAGCGGGAAAGGGCACCCCGGCTCCATGCCGCCCTCTGTGGTCAGAGCTTTTTTCTTTCGATTTTCTTCCGCACGGCTGCTAAATGACGCGCAAGCTTTTTAATTAACGGCTTTGTTTAAAGTCGTGATGGAACCGCAAAAGTCCACTTACCAAACATGCTACCCTCTGTACTGTTTCTAGCAAATTTGAGTGCCCTGAAATTAATCTGCTACAGTTTGATATTTTACTGAACGGAAACTAAAGACTTTAAATTGACTAAATGATGAAAAAGAAGGATTTTTATTAAAGCTGACACGGGGATGTAATTGTCAGATTTGTGGTATTGAGCATCGTGCCACATGAATAACAATTGCATTAAGTATCAAATTCACCTTTAAATTGGACCCTTCCTTTCACATCCAATATAGTCACATGCACACGCACACTCTGTGTGACCTTCGGCGATGCAAAACTAAACGTGTAATTGCATTGATGGACAGCGACAAGCAGGACTGCAATTTGATATCAATATAATGGGAAAACTGTTATTTGGCCTCAATGGAGGAAAATTAATTTGAAGGAAATTACATAGCTTAAAAGAAAAGAATAAAAGCAAGTCATTGCGTAATGTTTACCAGAGCTTCAATAAAACATCATTTCCTATTAGGTTGAATGGTCCAGTTAAATTATGAACAAACATTCAAATTAGACAATGTGTCCCAGTTACATCCATCATTCCAGTGAAGGTTGTGATCAAGACTGGCTATTTAAGTCCACATGGGCTAATTTTACTACAGACTCACTATTATTGACTGACACCCATGTCACTCACCAGCCAATGCCCACCTTTTAAAGGTACGCACACTCAAAGCCTCAGATATTAAAGTGTATGCGAAATAAATTTGTATCTGATTACTCGATTAATCAATAGGTTAATCAGTTGAATAATCCATTCTAAAAATATTATATTGTTGCATTCCTACTCTAAAGTGTCCAAAGGGTTTGTTTTAAGACAAGGTAGAGGTTGTGTAATTTAATCATCTACTTGCCTCTTTCATCTGACAGGAGATGTGTCTACAGGACGATCCGGCTAAGACCAACCACGACCTGTCACCTATAAGGATCAGAGTGGTGAGTTTTATTTCAGTGTCAAACATGGGAATTTTCATGATGCACAATTTTTTCTTCATGTAAAACTATATGAATGTGTTCTTTTAAAGTGAGGACATTTTCTCATTACATTTTATTATTTTATTTTATTTATGAGTTTTTTTTCCTGGTAATATTTACACTTTATTTTCTTAAAATTAGGATTTTTCTCTATTTTTTCACATATTACAGTTCTCAAATCAACTATACTCATAATTTTTCTCGTAAAAATTTGATTTTATTCTATTTTTTGAAAATATTTCATTATGACTTTTTTTCTCTGTAGTGCATTACATTTTTTTTCTGACAAAATCCATACTATTCTCCTAAAAATGGAATATTTACTTCTAATATTGCGACACATTTGATGGTAAAGAATTAGGAATTATTTCATAATATTCACATTTTGTTTTATTCTAATATTAGAACTTTATTTTTCTTAGGATCTTTTTTTTTTTTATGGTAAATGCCATACTTTTTTTTCTGGCAAAATCATATCTTTATTCTCCTAAAAGTTTTATTTTTGGTTGTAATAGCCTGACTTTTTTATGATAAAGTATTTGGACTTTTTCTCATAATATAATATTCTGACTTTATTTCACAATTTCAATATTACTCTATATTTTTATTTATTGATTTTTTTTTCTCATAAAAATATGACTGCGTTATCGGTAAAAAATAATTTTCATTATAATATGACTTTTTTTCACCTGTATTTTTGCTATATTAAAAAATTTTTTTGGGGGTAAAATCCTTGCCATCCTCTTAAAATGTGAATTTATACTTTTATCCTCGAATTTATTTCTTCTTGTAATATTTATATTTTTTTCTTGTGATTTACAACTTAATTTCACAATATTATGACATTTTGTCTCTAGTAAAAATATGACTTTACTCGCATAAGATGAGGACATTATAATATAAAATCACGATTTACAATAGTACCCTCTGTAAACTATTTTTAAAATAAGCAAGCGATTCTTCCATGTTTATGATGTTGTCTTAATCCCGGCAGCAGTGCGTGGAGCCCTCGGGCCCGTCCAAATCCGACCTGCTGTCGGGATGTCTGTGGCGCAAGCGGCCCAAAACCGGACCGGTGGAAAACTCAGCACTGCCCCCAGTGGACATGCAGAACTACTGCAGCATAAGCCACGCGTCCTGCGGCCGCACCGAGTTGGACGCTGAGCATGACGATGTGGCGCTGGGGTCCGGCGGCAGTGCGGCAAAGGCGGCTGAGAACAGCCGGCAAGCGGCGCTGTCAATGGGCGCGAGCTGCGAGGTGAAGGATGTGTCCAACGGACGCACGCACACCGCACTGCGGCGAGTCAACAACAACAATCCCAGATTCAGGAGCATGCACGCCCGCGAGAAGAAGGCCACACAGATGCTGGCCATCGTACTTGGTGAGGAAACGCGAACATGTTACTGCACTAACAATTGAATAGGATATTGTCCAAAAAGTTGAACTTACTTTCCTGGTATCTTTTCAGGGGTGTTCCTCATTTGTTGGCTGCCCTTTTTCGTCACGCACATCCTGAACACGCACTGCAGGACGTGCGCGGTCCCACCGGGCCTCTACAGCGCCTTCACCTGGCTGGGCTACGTCAACAGCGCCCTCAACCCCATCATATACACCACCTTCAACGTGGAGTTCCGCAGGGCCTTCATCAAGATCCTCAGCTGCTGAGAAAGAGATCGAGAAGAGAACAGGAAAAGTCACTTTTTTGTGCTCAGCGTGGACACAAGTCGGATTGTTTTTGTACTCTCTTTTTGGGAAAGGGGCTGCGGCATGGTCAAGTTTTTGTGGACGTCTTCGTGCCAGCATTATGTTCCCTTTTTGCACTGTGTTGGAATAACATGTCATACAAACACACTCACGTGCTACAGTGCATGCAGATGGGTAAAAATATTGGAATATCAAAAGTGGAACACTTTTTTTTTTTTTTTAACAAAGTGCCATTTATTGTCTTTGTTGGCGGCCATCTGCAAAAATCAACTACAAACTCTATTGTGTGTTGTAAATAAAGACATCATTCCATACACATGCTGTGATGTATTCACACACTAATAATGATGTGGGAAGAACGAATTGCAGAGGAGGATATGACTATGGGAAATTGGATTTTATTTATTTATTTATTTATTTTTTAAAAGAGTGAAAAAAAAATAGGATGGTACAGACCTTTACCAGGGTTGAACTGTCACATAGATGTGTAAAATGAGTGGCTCAGAAAGAACACAGGATAAAAGGACAAGAAGAATAAGGTGTCTGACCTCTAGGGATGTAATGATAAGGGCAATATCGTGATATCGTGATATTAAAATTGCCACCATATCATCGCCGTCTCACAATATTTAAAAGGAACACATCTGTGAAAAAAAAAAAGTCAGTTGATTTCCATTTGTGCAGTTCTAGCACCCTCTAGTGGCTAGTTTATTAGTGCAATTTAATTTTCATTAAGGATGTTTTGGCCTTCTATGTTTAAAATCTATGCTAATTGTCAGATGAAGGGGAACCTAATTTGCTTGTGAAACGATCAATGTGTGCTTGCATTAGCAAGTAAGTGCCTCAATGTTATTAGAGATTGTAGGTGGTTTATACGCATTGTTGTTATGTATACTTATTAATATTTATCTTTAGTTTTCAACTGTTAAGATAAAACAGGGTTTAAAAATGTCTAGCACTGAATGAGTTAAAGGAGAAGCACTAGAATCAGAATAACTCAATTTCTTCATTCTTCAGAATGCCAAAACAAACACAAGACGACTCATGATGCAAGGTTGTTGTTTTCTTTTAGTAGTTTGCAATGTAAGCTGAATCTCCATGCACTTCATTATCACTGAAGAAAGTGCGATGTTCACCCAGCACATTCTTTTCTCCACTTGGAAAGTGCGTGAAATCAATATTTAATAACTAAGTGCATATTTAAGAGGATGTAATCAGTGCGTACAGTATGAAACCAGATGATGAGCACTGCCTTTTCCCCAACCACCCCACTCCTTCTCACTCCTTTAATTGAATTTGAATATGGATGAAGTGCAGCTGCATTCATGCACTTCTACAGTCAATTTATTCATTCACAAGACTGCGTGGACTTGCATCATGATAGATTTTTGTCGTGGTTATGGCGAGTAAAGCGCTATGTAACACTCCATTTACCAGATCAAACATATAGCTGTTGTTCACGGCCCAACATACAATGACCAAAACTAAAAAAGAAAGTAAAGAATCATTCTTGTCTGTCTATTATGGCACCCTGTACGTAAAGTATTTTAATTATTTGGGATGATGATAGGACAAACTGGCTAAATGCTAAAATAGGTACTTTATACCGAAATGGCAGACTTCTTGATACTTTTTTTGTGGGTCTACACATGATAGATATGGCAACCAAATTTTATGTTGCTGACATAAGAGGGATGATCTCTCCCCCCCCCCTTTTAAATATTCCAGGGCACTACCAAGCCAATTTTTTTGGTTCCAGGTAGGGCTTCTTTGGACTTTTTGTGGGTCTACTCATGATAGACATGCCCGCCAAATTTTAAGTTTCGAAACCATTCTGGCTTTGGGCACTGAATTTTAAAAACATTCCAGTGGTGAGCCATCAAGCCAGTTAGTTGCCAAATGTAAATTCCAACCACGATAAACACTCTTGTAAAATTCATGAATATGGATGGATGGTTTGCCCTGAGAATAAGGGTGAGAAAACAAATCAATTTTTTATCTCAGAGGCATGTAAACATTCAATCCACAAATGCTGGTAATACATAATAATGAAGATTTGTTCAATGCTTGCATCATAATTCTTCATATATTTATCTTGGGCCTCAAAGGACTTTATAAAAACTGATAGGAAAAAGCGTCCCCGGTGTAAATGGAGGGAAATATATTAAGCCAGGCCTTGAGTCACTCTAAAGTTGCACTTTTCATCTCCACCATATTAAAAGCCGCGAGGCTCTCTCACACACGCGCGGGCGTGAACAGTGATAATGTTGCTGTTCACCTCTCAGTAAACGCCAGATTAACAACATTCACGCCAGTGCGGGGAAGGAAAAAGGTTAGAAGGTCATTAAAAACAAGAGTTCCTTCCTGTGGCAGTATCAATGCGCTCATCCAATTTCAAAGCAATCTGACACCACAATGTGTGTGCACGCGTGCGTACTGTAGTTGACATTTACTCCCGCAGGTGCACCCTGACTGTGATGGAAAGTTAACGCAGATGGAATTTTTAAAAATGTGAAAAGAAGGCGGTGTACTGTAAGAGGCAGGTGAAATGAGGTGTGGTTATAAGAGTTGACAAGCTAGGCAGCTTCATGTCCCATTTGACGGCTGTCACGCTGCAGTACATCACACTCGGAGGGCTTTCCAGCCATTTTGATACTTCGGAATCATGTGCGAGAGGCATTATCAGGCTGAAGACCATTCTGGATGGTGTTATCGCTTGCGCTGTGAGCATTACTAAAAATATGCCATCCTGTTGCTAGTATTCCATGAAAATAATAACAAAAAATAAAAATAGCTCGCCTGAGGCACCACAATTGTTAAACACTCATCGTGATGTCGCTCAGTAGACGGAATGTTAAAATGGCTTTCAAGTTAAATCAATAAAATCCTGCATGTGTGTGTGTCCTACGCTTCCCCCAGTGACAAGCTAACACCATTAGAATGTAATTAATGCGCGGTTTGGCCCCAGGGTGACTTATAACCCTTTAAACGTGGCAGGCACTTATAGTAGATCAAAGTGTACGTGTAGTTGCTCATGTGGCACATTCAACACACACGAGCATAAGCTGTTCCAATAATTAGATACACTCCAAAACCCGAACAATGTCAATTTGCACATTTGTGTTTAATGTGTGGAAAAAAAAAATATATATAAGCAAGTCTAACAGACGAGATGAATGCTGAGTGACGTGTGCCATGTCGTAACGAAGTTATGTAAAGCCATTATAACGACGTTTGGCACTAGCTCACCATATTGCGGAAGCAGTGGTGTGCAAAGGGTGGGTGGAGACACAGGACATTCAACTGAGGAGGTGGGAGGGGTCTAATCCAATGAAGCCCCCGAAGCCCCCAACAATCATTAATTGAAAGGGCATTCGCCTGGGATTGATGTGTGATTAAGTTTGGTTTTTTGTTTTTGTTTTGTTTTTTTAATAATTTATGAAATCCTACACTGTTTTTAAAAAATAAATAAATAAATAAATAAAAAATATAATAAAAAAGCTAGCTTATAAAAAATAAGTGTTTGATAAGATTGTGTGCAAAAAGTTGACAGACTGTCAATAATCCGTGAAAATCACACCAAAAATGTTACGAACTCTAAAGTAAAAAAACAAAAACAAATATTTTACGTTTTCCAAGTGCTTGAAAATGCATATATTATAATGTTAAAATATATTAAAATATTGTAGAAAATAATATACAATCCTCTAAAAGAAATGTACTTTAAAAATAATATGGATAAAATAAATGTATTACATTTTTATTTAAAAGATAAAATAAAAATGCATTTAAAAGGTAAAATAAAAATATTTTCTATGAAAGTAAAGATAAATATATAAAATAAACAAAATGACAAAAAAATGAGAGGTATTTAAATATTACAAATAAAATTAAAATAAAACACAAACTGTATTGAAATAAAATAAAATGCATGTATTAAAAAACAAAACGTATTCAATTAAAATGAGAAAAAAAAAATCTGATTGTAAACAAATACTATGCATTAGAAAATACGAAATATATTGTCCTAAATGAAAATAAAGCCAAATAATTGTTTGTGAGTCACATTGCAATGATTGATCACTTCAGCTTCTGTCTACATTTCCCAACAGCACTTTGGAGCTTCACCTCTGATGGAATGCAAATCTCCTTGAGCTACTGCACACAAGCAATGCACCTACTCACACCTACTCCACACACGCAACCCCCCCCCCCCCCCCCAACACACACACACACACACACACACACACACACACACACACACACACACACAGCTACGCCCCCAGCTACTGTGATAAGACACTTGCCACAGGAGCACCAAACACGTAGAGGCCTCAAGAGAAGCCGACTGCTCCGTGACTTCCATTCATTAGCGGTCACTCGGGATGGATTTGAGGTGTCTATTTGTGGGAATGATTACATTCCGGGATTATAATTTATATGTGGGTTGAGGGGGTCGTTTGGGAAATGAGTCCAAGAGAAAAGATGAAGGGATCAGGAAGGGTAAGGATAGAGCACTTCCCACACAAAAGCGTACACAATGAATGCAAAGGGTGCGTACTGAAAGGAACGCGGTGCACTCTGGAGAGCTCCCGTTCGCCGTGTTCCTTCAGATGTTCTTCACCGCGCCAGATTAAAGGGCAAACGCTGCCGCTGCCCTGAGAATTTGCATCACAATGCCACTCTTATCTACGGGGCTGGCGGATAATGAGCGGGGAAGAAGAGGCTGGACATCAATGTTATATCTTGCCGGTACAGTGGATACTACAAAGAAAGAAAAGAAAAAAAAAAAAAGTCTACACACCCATGTTGAACACCCTCTCAGAACTGGGGATGTGGCTTTGTTCAGAATAAACCATGTTAAGTGGGAGTCACAACACACCTACAACCATTTTAAGTACCACCGATTAACCCTAAATAAAAGTTCAGATGTTCTAGTAGGCTTTTTCTAGTCATCACATCTTACTGGCACAAGCCATGGTCCGCAGAGAGCTTCCACAAAATCAGAGGGATCTTGTTGTTGAAGGGTACAAACTAATTTCCAAGGCAATAAGCATAATGTGGAAGATGGTGAAGACAGTCATAATCAAATGGAAAAAAAACCAGCATGACCATGACATTACCAAATGCTGGACTTCCCGCCAAAAATGATGAAAAAACTGGCAGCCTGCCAAGAGGCCAGCAACAAAATTGAAGGAGATGCAGGAATTTCACGCAAGTACAACAATCTCCCATATTCTAGATATTTCTGTGCTATGGGGAAAGTTTGGCACTGAAAAAACAACAACAACATACCAACAATGAAGTTTTGGTTAGTTGGCATTGGTGCCTTAGTCAAGGTGGAGAGAACTATGAACAGTTTCGAACAGTTGGCACAAAACCTTCAGGCTCCTCCTCGAAAGCAGACAAAATGTCATACACTAAAAGCCTAGTAGAACTTAAGTTGAGGTGCTGGAATTACGAACCGTTTAAATTATCACAAAAAAAAAAAAAAAATGTCAGGAAAAGCCTACTAGAACATCTGAAATTTAGGGTTTATCGGAGACACTTTAAATGGTGGCAGTCGCACGCTGACTGATTGGTTAATTCTAAATACAGCCACAGGCAGTTTTAAGCAGGTGTGCACACTTACGCAACCCCATCTTTTCTATTTTCACTTTCTTAAAAAGTACTTTAACATTTCAGTTGTACAGGTTATATTAATGGTGGAATTATTTTTAAATATGATTTATCTTGAGCTCATTTAAAAAAAAAAAAAAAAAAGCATTTAAGCAGGGGTGTGTAGACTTTTAACAGCCACTGATCGTATACAGTTCTTCAGCCACTTTTGAGATCTCGAGTTGCAACAAGTGCAGGAGGCGTACTCCATCATTACCGCACTGAAGCCCCCCGTGAGAGTCGCCACAAATTACACCAATGAAATTAAACAGAGGAGCGGAGCGCATATTGGGAAAGGCACTTAGAAGAAGATAACCCTTAAATAGAGGCCCCTTTGCATTCAATTATGTAGCCGCAGTCCATAAGTAATGCCGGCCATGCACGGTCACACATCTTTTCTCACTGTGCACCCACCATACCTATGTTAACCACAGAACCGCCTTCTCTTGCCCCCCCCAGCCTGACAGAAATTACAGCGAGACCTTGCCGCCATGTTGGCAGCTGGCCTGTGATGGCAGCACACAAGAGACAAAAAAGTGACAAGAGGAGAAGCGTCATGGTGATAATTGCACTGACACGCATACGACACTACACCTCAGCATAACATCAGGATTGTTATCAGGCAGAGCTTGCTGATGAGCTGATTAGATCAATCAGGGGTGTTGGAGGACGGAAACATGTAAACCCTGCAGGACTCCGGCCCTCAAGGACCAGGATTGAGGGAAGCCTGACCTTGATTATTGAGATGTAACACAAATTGGTCTTCAAATCCAACCTCCTATCATTCTACTGCATTTATTTCCTCAAACTTTCCTTCTTCTTCGCCCCCTTAATCCCCCTCTTCTCTCGTCTCGTTAGTCCACTGCAAACTTGATAATTGAATCACAGCAGGATGTCACAACAAGATGACTCTCTTTTTCCTCACACAATCCCTCAAGGCCGACCAATCTTCCAGCAAAGACACTTTGGAGACCTTCTCAGTGCGCCAGTCAAGCAGCATTTGTTGATCTCTAAGATGTCACTGAATGAAATTTTGCTTTTAATTTGACACAAAATGCAAATGGTGGCTTTATCTTCGGCTTGATGAGAAAAGCCTATCAGGTTAATAAAGACGAAAGCGTTTTATTAACAACGTTACCGTTTACATTCAGCTCACAATTTATCTGCGGCTACCATCTTAATAGAGCAGCAGATAGCTGTTAGTTTCTAATTTATCAATATGCACAGTCTACCACTGATATGAATCTCACACATCTAACATATAAATGACTGCCTCCGACCGGTTTTACGAAGATGCGATGATAATCACTTTCTGCATAGTCTGCTGAGGCTGAATGGCACGCAAATGTCAGAATATTGTACTACTTTAGCCGTCTCATTTTACTTCAAAAAATTGTCTTGATAGCAGAAGGAACAATGAAATTGGATATTCACATGTTGACAATCATAAAACAGAAAAATACAGCTTTGTGTTCATCTAAACAAGCTGAGAAAGTGCTCTGAGATTCTCGATAAAGGTTAGAAATCTAGCTGGCAGGCTACTTCCTGGTTTATGACGGATAATAACTCCAAATGGGGGGGTGGGGGGGGGGGTGTTCTGGGGACCATTCACTCCCAGTCATTGTTTTTCTTTTGAGAGACAAAAAGTAATGCTAACCAAATGCCTAGTAGTTATGTACCTAACTACGTAACTAGCCTACGGGTATGAAAGGAGACTGGAATGCTCATAATGCGACATAACTATCAACTAGCATCTATCTCTAATGCATAAAGAAACACCTTAGAGGTGATTTGTGAGGTTCAGGATTTTCTTTAAAATATGTTGCAACTCTAAAATGTTGGCATTTCCTGTCAAATCTGGCATTTCGGTTATTCTCCCACCGACTTAAGATGAGGCTGTTTAAGGTCAAGTCCCTCAGGACAGTTTGGATAACTATATGCTACGTGTACTAAGAATATTGTTGAGGAAAAAAAAAAAGAAGAAGAAACTTTCAGAACACTGTCAAATACTGAGTTGATCAAAGTGGTGCTGTGTTTAAGCTACGATGTTTCTTGGGAGATTCTTTTCATGGATTTCGATGACGTTCACAACTTAGTCTCAGGAAAAGTACATGTTCCAGGATTTCAGCACTGTCAATAAATAACACCTATCGGTATCGGCAGTTGGTATCGGTAAGTACTGAGTCTGAGTATCGGTCTGAAAAAAAGTGGTATCGAAGATCCCTAACACATACATACATACATACATACATACATACATGTACACACACAAAAATTGGACCATTGCTGACTTTGAAAAAATAACAAAAAAAGCTCAAATTAGACTTGATTATCATGACGTGTACCTCGTTTATATCATATATCATCGCACATGTAATGTCTGCCAAAGGGTGCAAAGTTATATATAAATAAAAACAAATATGCATGCAAGAAAACATACAGTACATACCGAGTACACTTGTTAGTCACACACTGACTGGGGGGATGTTGGGGGTGGTGTTATTAGAGGGAGGGCTTCTTTAAGCTACAGGCAGAGTCCCATGTCACCCAGCTGTTCTTTTGGCCCCCAGGGCGTATGACCTCCGCCCGCCCCGGCTGGCTGCGTCTTCATCATCACCGTCATGGCTGAAGTGAAGTCAGAGACATGAAACATCCAATCAGCAATCACAAGAGTTGTCCCCCTCTGTAAAAATAGCTCACTACCCAAGACATAGACACAAACGTTATCAGTGACCTTGTGTTTGTTTTTTGATAAGTTAGCCTTTTTTTTTTCTTTTTTTTTTTTTTTTTAAGTGATATTCTGTGGCTTTTGTTGGTTAAGAGTTCAGAAGAGGGGCCGATTTATTCACTAACAATGCTGTCAGTCAAAATGCAGCTGCTGTCGTGTTCGGCTTCTGCCTGAGTTTTTAAATAAATCTTGAGACAAGATGGATTTGGTGTTGCCAAGGCGACGGGCCACGACACTGGTTGACAACTGCCTATCTTAATCATGAGACGGAAGATATTCTTCTTTACACAGCACTAGACCAGAAAATACATATCAGAGGGGACAAATTAATTTAGTGATTTTTGTTTTCTTGAGCAATATTATAGCTGGTATCATGGCACTGCAATTTAACATGACATAGATGATGTTACTGTGATATCGTGGCTGCATTGATGCACAGTATTGCAAGTTGCAACCGATATTGGGATATTGGGATGAATCTTAGTTTTGTGATAGCATAGATAGACGGATCGGGATATTTGATATCATATTGTGATGTATAATAAATGATATTGCAATGTGATATATGTCGTGATGTATTGGAGATGGTATCGTGATTATTGTGATATCATGATGCATCATAGACTGTATTATATTGTGAGGACATATGGTATTGTGATATCATAGATACATTGACATATCACAGACGCTATCATGATACAGTGACTTTTTTTCTAATATTTTGCACACACACAAAAAAGTGGTTCCTGTGGCGTTGTGCCCCACTTTTTTAAAACAGGTCAGAAATTGTACATACTGTATCTCCTCAGTGAATAACACATTCAAGTCTATCTACATTTAGCAAAGTGTACCCTGGCTTCACTCTGCTGAGGGCCATTCTAGTACAAGATGAGGTTGTCAAAGTTCGACCCTCTCTAGATGAACAGGCGGTGGAACTAATTGCCTGTCAAAGTGACACGAGCAAGCCCGGAGCAATAATAATTATACTGTAGTATAGTATAATAACGACAGTAATATTATATTCGATTCGTGCTATAATTATAACAATGAAATCAACTCGGAATCCTCTCAAAATGAAAATTAAGTCGGTAAATCTTTCAAAATAAAAATTAAATGACACAAAAATATTACATTTTATTGGTAACAATACTTTATAGACTGATAAAAAAAAAAAAAAAAAAGGCTCCAGGCTTGCTAATCATAGCCGTGGAGATTCATGAAAACAAACTTTGATCATCAACTAAACCTTTTATTAACCCAAAGAAGCAAAATAGAAGGGAATATTACACACACACTATTTGTGTTAGTAAACTCAAGCGTGTCACTGCGGTGTCGCTTATTGGCTGTGGGTATACACGCGACCCATGCTATGCATTTGAAATGAAAATATACCCGCGTGTATCGGAAAACAGATGCAAACACGTCCCTTTGGCACGCGTGTCTCGGCCTCTGATCGGCGCTGCCGCTGTCTCGTGTCTCAAGTGGGAGTCATGGGAGGGTTGCGAAGGCGGGCTTCGTATGTTCTTTGTATGCTGCTGCTGCCGCTTCTACTCGGCAGCCTTTTTCATCACTGTCCTGACAACGGAGTTTGACTCCATCATTCATAATAAATATCAAAGTAGTTGCCGTGGATGACATACATAGATGGTGGAATTTGATTACTTTCTGGCTTCAGGAGACAAGGGTATAGGAGCAAATCAGTGAATTCCAATCCAATGTACTGCCTGTATCATAACCGATAAAAATATGCAGATTTATTGAGATTAATTTGCTTCCATTTTTTTTTTTTTTTGGTGTAATTTTTCATACATTTGTAGACTTCTGTGCGTTTCTGTTAATTGTCTAACATTTTTGGCTATTCCATGGACGTTTTATGGTAATTTTCTACTTTTTCTCAATTTTTTGTACCGTCTATGACACAGCCCCATATCACCAGATCAATAGCATTTCAACACCACTAAAGACCCTGCACAGTAACTCTGATATCAGAAAAACATCTTCAACACGCCACAATATCACAATGAAATCATCTGCCGAGCATTTTCCACATGCAAATCCAACAAGTGGATTTGCTGTTCTCAGATAAGCGGCCCACCTGGAGCTGCTGTCATTTGCATAATGAGGCTCGACAGTTGTACTGACAACCATAAGGAAGCAAAATCATTGGACTCAAGCCAATCTCTTTGATGTTTTGTCAATGAAGCTTGAGAATCCGCAGCTACTTCCTGCTGCTTTCTTTCACTCCACTTTCCTCTGATGTATACTTTCCTATAGTAGAGTCATCAGTGTGAGGAAGCAGCAAGTTTTTCCCTCCGAGTATCATCACCATTTCATCAGGAAAGTCCACGCTGCAATCATGCTCGATTGATGCTGTGGGTGACAGAGTCTATTGCAAGCCATCACTACCTCCACCAAGGAGATTTTTTTTTTTTAAAGCTGCTTGTTCCACACAGCAACAAGGCAACTCGCAATACGCCACTGTGATATTTTGCCAATAATAACGATGTCACAGCTCATCAATGTCACAATATCTATGAAATAATCAGAATAACATCTTTCATAGAATGTGATATCAATGATATAACAAACACAATGCAGCACATCAATGATATAACCGTATCATGATACCACCTTTGGTAATCCATAATCAGAAGACCGCAATACATCAATACCATCACAATGCATGCAATATAACAATACAGCCCACGATAATTACCAATACAACAAAATCATAAGTCACAATATCAATGATATCCCAATACATATTCTGTCTGGATCATGTTGATATGATAGCTATAATTACGTATAATAGATACCACATACCAGATGTTTTAGATGTATTAGCGGCATCATATCAAAGATATCAGTTCATTTGTATCAAGTGATTTTCTTATCGTATCACACATAACCTTTTGATATCACAATATCATAATCCAATATACGATACATCACAATATCAATAGACCACACTATCAAAGATATTACTATACCATCAACGATACATTCCAATATCAATATTACAGTATTGTGATGCTGTCTACAACATATCAACAAATCAATATCACAATATCCCAATACCGATACATGAAAATATCAAGATACTATATACAATACCAATAATATCAAAAACATATTCCTTCAGTATCACATTTTAATGGGTATAATGATGCACTAAATTATACTGTATTGTTATACCATATAGCAGATATCAATTATTTTTTATCGAGACTCCTATAGAATTATAAGGCATCCTGTTGATATCAGTTATGCTGTATCGAAGAAGTGTGAGTGTCGCTCATATTTTAATAATCAGGTGTTCCTAATGGATTTGTGCACCCCTTTTGCTGCCCTCCTTTCAATATGACGACTCTCATCAACAAAAAGGCCAAATGCTCACGGCCTTTTCATCTGTCTAGTGTCCTACTACAGTCAACACCGCTGACCTTTCCTTCAACTTCAACCTCTACGCTGGCCTGCGAGGCAACACAGCTTCACTAGGGAGAAAAGAGGGAGAGAAAAAAAAAAAAAAAAAAGGGAACACAAAGGCTCTTTCATAGGCTTTTTGTGTGTGAAATTAGCTTCATATTTTCAACAAAATTCCCCAGACGGGCCTTTGGGTTCTGGAGATAAGGCGCCATGCATAACAAGGGGATCTTTTACACACGACTTCATTCAAACATGCTTCCACAATGTTTGCTGTTGTACTGTGTCACAAAAAATTAACCAAACAAATCATCCATAGCGTTTGACCTCATTGGGGTCACAGCTGTGCTAGAGCCTATCCCAGCTGGATCTGTCGTCAGACCCGTACTGTATAGTATCGACACGCCGGTCTGCGCGTCTAGTAAACACTTCTTCCGCTACACGAGGCTTTCTCAAATTTAAAATCAGCTTTAGCTTTTTCCACGGCTGTCAATGACATAATTTGTGATGACCTTTTCTGTGCGATGTCTATTCCTTGAGTGCACAGAGGGTGGGAGCGCTGCTGTAAAGATAATTACATCAGGGAGGCAATCTAAAAAGACCTGTGAGGATTACAGCAGTCCACCGGTCAGGAGTTGCCAGGGCAGAGGGGTCAAGATATCAGCGTTTATCATGTGATCAGGTGAAATTGCAGCACGTCATATTGTGTTATACAGTATATTTATTATTTATTTATGTATATTAGGGGAGTCAAAATTAGTGTGTTAATTTTGAGTTAATATAAAGTTCCTTTAACGCCAATAATTCTTTTAACACGTGATGAATGACCGCCACTTGAGAAGCATGTACTGGGGGAATTCCAGTCCCAACGCAGCAGACACGTCCATGGCAATATTTAGCAGTAATAAATTTAATAATGCATATATTTGTGGAGACGGAGGTCAAGCAGTATTTTACAATTTTTAAAATGTGCAGAACTTCACAAGTTACTTCATGTTAAAGATTAGATCGCTCTTATTATGAAAAGAAAAATGCACTGAGTTGCCATTTACAAATGCAATTATGCCATCTAGTGGCAGAAATATGACCTCAACACAAATCAATATCACACTTTTTTTTTTAACAGTACAGTACATCTTTTTAATATTAACTCGGTTTTATGATTTACGAAATCGTGTCAGTGACTACAAGACACAGCCATATTTCTATTCGTTTAACATATTTTTCCACTTTTATGTTCAGAAAAAAACAAGTTAGAATTTTTTTTTATTGTACCTTTAGAACAGATAATTAATCGTGACTCTTGAGTTAACCATTGAAGTAATGCGATTAATAACAATTACAAATTTGAATCACCTGATGCCCATAATTTATGTGACCATTACTGTGGATTATAAACATAGAAGGGCCAAAACATGGCTTGTGAAAATGAAACTGCACTTAAAAAAAAACTAGCCACCAGAGGTTGCTAGAACAGCACAAATGGAAATCAACCTAACATTTTTAACAGTTGTGCTGCTTTTAATATTTTGACATGACGACGACGATATATTGTGGCAGTTTTAATATCACGATATTGTCATTATCGTTACATCCCTAGTTTAGACCACTAGTGCGGGCACTAATAAATATTGGTTTAAACCCTACAGCACGTATCAAATACTGAGCTTGTCAGCATGCTAAAGACAGAGGTTTTTATACTGGTGTGCCTAATGACGCGTCCAGTAAGCACATGGGCTAAATTGGACTAGTACTAAAAATTGCAGCCTTTGTACAATTCCGCCTCCATTCAGAGAGCTTGTGACTATCAATAGCGGCCAGTTATTCAAGGAAAGAAGAATCCCATAGCTCTATTTTACCAGCTTATCTGGGAGCACCGACTTGACAACATTCGGCCAACGCCGAAGTCTCCGCTTGGTCATTAAAATTAAACGTCCATAGCTGACCATTTCTCCCACAAGCAGGTATTAATAGGTTTGAACATCCACCTGCCGCCACACTTAAATCCCCCTCCTCCTTCACAAAGCCTCCCGGGTGGAGAACGGCATCTTTATCTGATCTTTATCCTTTTCTCAGGAGCGCCAACGTCTCAGCTGTCAGCTCAAACCTTCACATAACCTTCTCGAGGATGATAAAAAAAAAAAAAAGTTAAAAAATTGAGAAAAAAAATAACTTCATGCTGCCAGTGTCAACTATATTAAAACAGCAATGAATTTGCTTGAACCATAAATGAGGCGTTTTGAACATTCATGGTCCAGATTATGCCGTAAGGAAGAAGGCGGGAAAAGCAATAAATCAAGAGCATGAGGTGGCACATTGATTGATTTTCTCACGGAATAAAACTATAATGGCACTCAGTATGCATGCTGGATGACCACAGCATATCCAACTGGTCATCCCAGCTGTGACGCACAACTTGGAGATGCGTCAAGGCAGGCAGATGACAAAGAAAGTGTAAAATTGTAAACAGGCGTCTTCAGGATAAAATCTGAAGTATCAGATATTATCACGTCAATGCCAGCTTGTAGTCATGGAAATATTTGACTCCCGTTACAGAGGCAGGTAAAAATCTGATATAAAGTGAAAGCATATTAAAAAAAAAAAAAAGGCTTTCTGTAGTTCTATGCCTCCCACAGGTTATAATCACATTTAATTATATATATATAATTATATATAATTATATATAATTATATATATATATATATATATATATATATATATATATATATATATATATATGTATATAAAGAGAAGAAACATTTTTTAAATACATTCTAAATGGATTTGAACACAAGAAAAATGTACGTATCTGCGTAAATGCACATGCATTTAAAGGGAAAGTCAACACCCTATTTATTTATTTATTTATTTATTTATTTTTTTGACAATACGGTATTTTGGTCTGCGATTGGCTGGCAACCAGTCCAGGGTGTCCCCCGCCTACTGCCCAGAGCCAGCTGAGATAGGCGCCAGCACCCCCTGCGACCCTTGTGAGGAATAAGCGGTCAAGAGAATGGATGGATGCATGGACGGTATTTTGGTTAATATTGCATTAGAAAGCAAAACCCAGAAGTTTTTATCATTATCAGAAGGCGGCCATTTTGCCACTTGCTGCCAAGTGAAAATTACATCACAGTTGCTCAGGTCTCTGGTAAGAACCAGTCACAGCTCAGCTTCAGAAAACAGGTGAGCTGTGATTGGTCTGAGCAACTGTGATGTCATCTTTAGTCGACAACAAGTGGCAAAATGGCCATCTCGAGTTGGGCTGGATTTTGCTGTATAACTTATAGTCTACTAAATGTAATATTAATCAGAATGTCATGTTTAGACAAGTGAGGTCGCATAAAAAAATCTTGTCAAGAAAAATTTAAGGTTGACGTCCCCTTTAAGAGGCGGGGCCTGGTGGGGTGTAGTAGTTTTAAGGCAACATAAATGCTACAGACTGCTTGTTGGTCAAGACAAATTTAAGGTTGACATCCCCTTTAAAAGGCGGGGCCTGGTGGGGTGTAGTAGTTTTAAGGCAACATAAATGCTACAGACTGTCCATCCATCCATCCATTTTCTTGACCGCTTATTCCTCACAAGGGTCGCGGGGGCTGCTGGCGCCTATCTCAGCTGGCTCTGGGCAGTAGGCGGGGGACACCCTGGACTGGTTGCCAACCAATCGCAGGGCACACAGAGACGAACGCTACAGACTGCTTGTTGGTAAAAAAATAAAAATAAAAAATAATCATAAGCTACTCATAAGTTTGTTTTTGTTTTTTTTATTGAAAACTTATTCAAGTAATTATTTATAGGTCAGACTCTTACTTTTACTTCTGTCATATTATTCTAAAGTAGTTTTTTGATGACTTTACCTACTGCTGGTATACTTTATACCCAAATAAAAACAATTGCTATGACCTGCAAAATTCCCCAAAATCTGAACTTGGATTTCTGCAAAAGACACAAAGAATGACCGACTGGCAATCAACACGGACCCACATCTGGCCATAAAGCACATTTGAAAATAAACCAGTGAAAGTATAGACAATTATGTAAGGTCTAAATATGCTACATAACAGGTTGTGGTGTGTCCATCATTAAATAAACAAAATAATTGTAGCTATTTAGCAATTTTGGCACTCAGTGGAATCACAATCGTGAAAGATAAGCTTTTAATCGGAATTAGGCAGTTCTGCAACATAAATGCAGTCTAAGATTCATGAATTTGTAATTGTGAGATTAAAAAAAAAGCCTAGTGGAAAAAATAACTCAACCACAGCCGTGGGGAAAAAAATGCCCTCCATACAACATACATATTGAACATACCAACATTTTATGGCTTTGTCCTTGGCCCATGTCCCACATCTTCAAAAATGTTTCATGGAAATGTACTGGGTTCTTTTAAGCGGAATCGCAATTAAACTAGAAAGGCGCTCAGTTGAGGCACTCTTGAGGATGAAGAGTATGACACTGCACGCTTTGTTGATTGAGGAATACATATTTTGACCAGCAACAATTTGAACACATTTATAGAGAGCCGCTACCGGCGGGCATCTCAATTTTGTTGCAGATAAACAACAATGGCATGACAAAACAATTCCCGTTTCATAATCTTAACCATGGCACCAACAAAATTAATCAATCAAAGTTTGACCCATTTTGTAACAGATTTTCGTGGAAATCCATTTAGCGTTTTGTTTCTTGGCACGATAAAAACTAGAACGGCGCCGAGTCCAGGTCGTAGAAAAATGAAAATTCACGCTGGATTTACTGAGAAATTACAGAAAATGTCAAAGATTTCCCGGTCAAAGCTGACGCATGAGACAAAAAAATAAAAAAATAAAACAATAACATGTTTATTCAAGAAACTGATGGGAACAAAAAAAAAAATCAAAAACAAAAGAACAGTTAGGTAAAAATCTTGGAAAATTTGACTTTTTCCTCCCTTCCTCCTCAGAAAAACTCCCAAAATTTGGAGATATGGCGCTTAACAAAATTTACAGCAGATGCTGTTAAAATGTGGAGACGTTGCAGGCTTTAATGCAGACTCAATTGAATCTAATTGGGTTTGTACAATAAATCAATCAATTGAACAATTTCTGTTTAGGGATACACGTAACTATATCAACGTTTTCTTCTTAGGTTTTAGTTGTAATTGAATAAAGTTGAAAATTCATGGGTGGCAATATTTCAGCTATCAGGTTAAAGAGCTTCGACATAGCCTAATGATATATTAATCAGATTTATGTCATTATCACTCCATTGTGTGCTGATGTAATACATTTTATTAAGTACAGTATTCACTTCAAAATGGATTACATCCTGGTCCATTCTACTTTAGGACCTGTCCAAAAAGGTTCATTGAAGTAGCAGCTACTTATTCTTACTGAATTGTACACTTTAAAAGACACTCACCTCCTTTATATGACTTTGAATTTTATCATGATGATTCAAGCTTTGGTCAATGAAAAATCTGTCAGGCAGAAAAGTGCTTGGAAAAATCCTGGATCTGCATCCAAAGTTCCTGGGATTTTCCCCTTGGCCCCTCGCCCAGAATTCTTAATCAAGTTTCACACAAATTGGTTATGGAGTTAAGCCTAACAGAGACAAAAACACAGTTCCACGTGAATGCACAGGAGGAAATTGGTCATGTGCTGAGATGCTTTTCCACTGCACGGTATTGACTCAGGTATGAAGAAGACATTCTATTTAGCATCAGTGTTTGTCATGTCTGGCCACTATTCGAGGAAATATTTTTCTTGTAATACTACGTTAAAAATAAAAATATATATTTTTTTTAAAAAGACAGCATTTTGAGTTAGTTTTTTTTTTTTTTTGCAAAAACACTAACCAGTAACTTAATTAGTAATTCTAAATTTTTTATTTATTTTTTTTAATTAAGTCTCGCAAGGTGCAACATCTTCCTAATAAATATTAAAAAATGCAACCAACCGTTTTTCTTAATTACTAGTTTCTATTTGTAAAAAAAATATGCATCTTGATTTTTTTAATTTAAATATTAATTCATATTTTGACTTAATGCTAACAGACAATGCAAAACACCAAAGGCAGGCTAACAAATAGCACCTGTTTTCTAGGTTTGGTCATGTGACATTCACAAGCTGAGCTGTGATTGGTTACCTGAGCCCTTGTGATGTCATTTTTAGTCGACAGCAAGTTGCAAAATGTGTTTTTCAAGGTACTAATTGTACATGAAAAATAATGAAAATATCAAATTTATTATAGGCAAAATATTAATGTTTGACTGCCAAAAATGTCTAAATAAGTAAAGTATCCCTTAAATCATGATGCATAAAAGTTTATTTTTATTGTGTTCTTTTTAATTAAGTTATAACTGACATTGCTATATTTTTGTTTAAAAAACATCCTAGTAATAATAATAATAATAATAATAATAAAATACATAAATAATTTTGTTGGGTTTTTGGGGGCTGGATGAAATGAATGGAGTTTCCATTCATTTCAATGGGGACGGATGATGAGAGTGGTCACGGAACGAATTAAACTTTTAAGTCGAGGCACCACTGTGCAAACTTTCGTTTCAAGATTTCTCTTAAATGTATACCGTACAGTGGAAAAAAAAAAAAAAAAAAAGGCGAGGGCAGTCGATAGCAAGCGCCACCATTCATCCAAATGGGATCAATACAAAAGAGGTCAATGAGTTTCCGTTGGAGAGGATGTGGACAAAGTTGCTGTATTTGCCAGGGACCCCAGCGAGGGCGAAGAAAACTTTTTGATTGCCTGCGTGCGGCAGAGCCAATCTGCTGATCCGTGACAAAAAAGGCGGGCTGATTTTCCGCACAAACCTCTCCTCCAGGCTCAATCCATCTCCTCTATCTGATCGCGTCCCATCTTAAGCATTCGTTTCCGTCTGAGCGAGGACCCGCCTTTTGAGGAGGTCCACTTTATCTACGGCCAGGGCTCCTCGGAGGGCCGCGAAGAAGGCGAGATAGTGGGCCGTGTTGTGGAGCATGAGCAGCACCCTCGACAGCAGCTCATTGGTGGCCAGCAGGTGGTGCACGTACGCCCTCTTGTGGTTCTGGCAGCAGTAGCAGCCACACCCCTCCACCAGGGGTCGGAAGTCGTCACGGTACCTGGAGACAGATTGGTCTACTCTAAAAGATGTCTTGTCTGATTCCCCCCCCTTTCCTCATCTTTTCGGGTCAGACAATCATAAATGTTACTGTTCTTCTATGTCATTTTCTGGCAGGCTGGATAATCTGTGGCACTATGTTGCCCCTCACAGGTCAGCCATGGTACTCCGTCGGGCATCCGGTTTGTGGAGTACACTTGATTGTATTAAAAAGTAGGGCTGGGTATCGATTCTACTTTCTTCAATCGATTCAATTTTGATTCACAAGAGTTCAGTTCGATTCACTTTTGATTGTTCCCGATTTGATTCGATTCACTTCAGTTCAATCTGATTTCAATTAATTATGGGACGTCAATTCTTCTTAAATGTCAAGGACATAAGAACGCCACAAATATTACGTTCTAAAGTACATTTTGCGGAGACAGTAATTGGTCAAATGATTTAGTTTATTAATGAGAGTAACGTGTTACACAAACATTGACTTCAGCAAGGATGAGATGGAAATATTTTCATCATTCTAATTTAATAATTGTAAATATAAATTTAAAATATTCTGAATTGGCAAAGTGAAGTGTAGTAAGTCAGGTATTTCATAAAATTTAAGAAAATACTTTTGAATTTATGTGAACAGTAAATTTCAAGAAAACAGCAAGATCCAAAAAAAATAATGTAAAAAGGAAAAATCAAATTTATGGGGAAAAAATAGGTATCGAAATAATGAATTCATGGTTTTATGAATTGATATTGGGCTTGATGGGGGTGTGGGGGGTGAGGACGCTTCGATATCGATTATTCGATTCTTTTAAACCCAGCCCTAGTTATATACTACTACCTCTACCTCTTGTCTTTGAGATCCATCTCGAAGGGCGTCATCCGCGTCGGGTCATCGGGATGCTGATCTCCATTCTGTTCTGCTGTGCTCTCTACCCAAACACACACACGCCTCATTAATCCTCATCATCATCTCATTTCCAAGCACATCTCCAGGACCCCGACCCCTCTCCGGCAGCCCTGGCGGTGTAAAGAAAATGTCAAAACCTAACATCATTTGACCCCTATTACGCGACATGGTTCGGCCCCCCTCTGGAAATATAACGGAATTACTCACTGGTAAGTAAGTTCACGAGCAGCTGGGTGAGTTCGCTCCATTTAATGGAGGGTATGATTTTATTTTGCACTTACTGCTTGAGAAGGGAGTACTATGGAAAATATCTTAACTCATACAGTAGCCTAGGGCATTTATTGACTCAACTGCAAAGAAGAGATGGCATCTAATAAAAGAGTTAATCTGCACAAATAAATATGAAATATTTATTGAAACATTTGTTTCAGCCACTGTAAAAGCTTTAAAAAACAAAAACAAAACACCTAGTCCTCCTCACTTGTGCATTCATATGTTTAATAGGGCTGGGTATAGACTCAGGTTTACAAAATCGATTAGATTCACTTTGATTTTGAATTCAGTTAAGGATTTCACGCAGTTCCAATTTTTATGTTATACAGTATATTTAATGTTGTATATTTATATATTATTATGTATATATTGATATAATTTTTGAATATTTTTTTATTTTAGTGAGGATAAGCGGCTCAGAAGATGGATGGATGGTTGGATGAAATAATTAAATATGAATTAAAAATATTCAGAATTGTCTTAAAGTGCAATAAGTGTAAGAAAATGCTGCTCACTTCCTGTGAGCAGCAAATTTCACAAAAACAGCAAGATACAAAAAAATAAAATAAAAATAACCAAACATTTAGGCCTTCTAAGTAAAATTCTATAGTTTCACATGAATTTATGGGGAGAAAAAAAAGATGGATTAAAATGATTAATTTATGTTGTTTTTTGTTTTTTTAATTGATATTGGGTGATGAAAAGCAAAGTCGATTTGATCCAATTATTTGATTTTTTTTTTTTAAGCCAGTCCTATTTATAGGGGTGTGGTGTTTATACATTTATAATAAGAAGGTGAATCTGAGCTTACCATGTCGATTATGAGGGTGAGAAACGTCAACACGCATGCCAGACAGGTTTAGGCTACTGATACTCAAAGAGCATGTAAATATTATGGTATACATGTTAAATGAATTTGACACAGTTAATGGAGTGAATAAAGAATGATATAGTTTTGGAAACTATTTTGAGGTGGTCTGCAGCCATGTGCAACACTACTACATATCCGCCCCTGCCGATGGAAATCTTCATACTGTATTTAGAAGCAAAATAAAAGAAATCTGCAGTAAGATGATAATTTTTAAAGATGTATTTATTTAATTTACAAGTTCATGGCCCTGCTGAAGTTGGTGATGGCCGACGGTGAGACCTGGCAGGACAACACCTCCCGCAAGAGCGAGTCATTGGAGCGGACCCTCGTCCACTTTGATGAAAATCTGGTATCACAGATGCGGCGCAGTTCTAATTTCAAAAGCATTTGGCCCATAGGAAATAATATGGCATGAATTGAAAGTCCCATCATAAAAGTGTTTGCAACTGTTCAGGTGTTAAGTAAAATTCATTCCCAACTGGAAATATGTTATTTTCAAATAAATAATGATATCAAGATGCGATTTTGAAAGACTCCTGTTTCCCTTAAGCTCCTTTCAACGGACAATCTTGTAGCACGCGCTTTGCTTGCGTAGCTGAAAATAGCTCAGATGATGTTGTTGCTCGATGGTGTCGATATGGATTTCACGGGCCCACCCGATGGCTGCTCGATTTGTTTTATCTCCCACCGGCAGATGCGCCAGGCAACGTGTTGAAAGAACACATCCACCAACACAGCCTGTTTGTTTGAAATGGAGCTGATGCATTCATGACAAAGTGTAGCAGATAACTGGATGACTGGCTCAAATTTATTGTACACTCGCTTTAAGTGACAATTCGAATTTTATTTTTGCATGATTGGGATATGCTTCAATGCTAATGTTTAATATTTGAGTCATTTATGCGTTATTTGTTGACTTGTCACTCTGCTTATTTGAGAATCACACCAACATATTTATGCACACCTTAGTTCTCCACCATACACTTTACTGTAAGCATTAAATCAAAACGGGGCACTTGGACTTGCATTATAAATCCATCCCAAGGAAGCTTTATGTACCTTTTTCTCAGTTTGGTCTGCTCAGTGCAATTTAAAACTGGAGGTTTATAACGTCAAGCACCTATTGATATAACCATGTATTCCAAACCGATTTTAAGTAGGCGCAGATAACGCTGACTCATGCTTCTTTTCATAATTTCCCCCCATCAATACTGAACCGCTATTATATCTTGAACTTTCATTTATCTTTGGTGCAATGTGAGAAAAGTCCAAGGAGTCAAGCATGACGAAATGACAAGAGAGAACGCAGTCATTTGTGACGCACAGTGTGATCAAATGACAACAATTAGCGGTGGCCGTATTGAACCGACTATTGCAGTGGGTTAGAAGTTGCTTGTTTTAGTTTCCTGGGTCCACTTCTGTCGTTTTAATAATTAACATAGGCCAATATTTCTTGGAATTCAAGGATGTAGGGGTGGGTATAGTTATTTACACATTATTTATTGCTTTTCCCCTACCTATGTTTTTTATGTTGTTGTTTTTTTATTTATACAATAATTATTTTTAAACACTGAAAAAAATTTCAAGACAGTGGTCCAGGCTGCCCCTAAATGGTAAATTTGAGACAACTACATTTTTTATCTACTCTCACGATCTGACCAATAAATTTTTAGATTTTTTTTTTTCTTCTTGAAGAAAAAAATATTTTTTGTTCAATACTTGAATTTTTTTTTTCTTGCTGATAAACTTCTCTACACTTCCCCCCATTTATCGGAAATATAGTGAAAATCAGTAGAAATGTGAATGTTTATTTTGCAAGTCAATTTGTGACTCGTGCCACTAACATTCGATGTGCGCCCTAAAATTTCAAGTTCATTATATCTTGGTTGGCATCAATTGCTGTACTAATTTCCTATTTAGACAAGAAATTGGCACAATCATGTAGCAGCTCAAGAGCACAAAAAACAAACAAGTGATTAGATTACTGTACTGGCCCTGTATTTACTTAATATCGGACTAGAAGCACATCCCTGATGACAATGCCCATGTCAAAGAGCACCAACTCGACATCGACTGTGAGAGAGCGAGCCTCGATGACGAAAAGATAAGCTATAAAGACGGAGAGAAAGCAGGGATCCATTAGCATACGCTCCGCTGTGTCAAACAGAACCCGCACCCCGAGGCCTCCACCAGGTGTTTGTAATTGGTCGAAGGGGGACTGGGAATTCCTGTTTAACACCGCCCAGCCTGCTCTCACCTCCATTACGCTTGCCAGCGCTGAATCGATTGGTGCTGTCTTGACACGACGCGAGTTTAACGCAACTTTTTAATGAAAAGGCCCGGGCTCTCATCATAACACTTGTTAAGCTTCTTACTTCAGAGGACAACGATCACTACCTATCATCGATTTACTCCCACCGCTGAATTTTCTTTGCCGCCAATTATTTGTAAATGAAAGGGTGACGGTGGATCTTAGCTGTAGAACTTTGCATTGATCTTACTTCAATGTCGTCATCAAAAAATTTATTATATGCACTGTTACTGTACTGTACTCACTGAATTCTAATAATATCAGTTATGAATCACCTCAAATCTCCTTTACATACAAGCCTCATTATTTTTCAAATAGGGGATTACTTTCGAGGTTGAATTAGTGGCCATTCCAGGAATGGACAACGCACCACAATTAATTGAGTGCATCTGACACTTGAAAAAACAAATTTCTCCCTCAAACAGACCTCAGGAAGTTCCAAGTTTATAGTCCCACTATAGCATAGATTTTTCTCATAACTCTATTTTAATCTAACACTCTATATTGCTTGTAATTCCACTATTGAACACTAGATAGTACACCTGTTTGCGATGGTGCAAATTTAAAAGACAAACATAAATGAGTTAGAAGCTCAATCTGCTGCTAATATTCTTTAGTGTTGTTCCTAAAGTAACGGCCTACACATGAATCAATACCTTACCCATCTGCAGTTAAGTCATTGGTATTCAAATGTGAGTGAGCCAACTGTCAATGAGTCATAGGGCACGGAGCGACCTCCTATGCGGTTTACTTGCTTTAACGCACTTTCTGGTGGGAAAAAATGAATCAAGGAAGGCTTGATGCAACTGCAATATTACAAATGTCACCAATTTGCTTTTAACCTTTTGTCCTCCATTTTAGATCCAGAGTATGCGCGTGTTTGTGTGCGGCGAGAGTGGGAGGGGCGGGGGTGATATTTTACTTAAGCAGGTCACACCGCTTGAGGGAAACAAAAGAGTAATTTTGCCACTAAAACGTGGACTCGGCAGCATTGCGGACGTGCTTGCATGTGAATCTGTCTGGTTTTATCCGGTTATAACTGGAGTGTAATAGACAGAAGTTGACAGTTGATTCTTGTTTACAAAACTAAAATAAATAGATCATGAAAATGCTTATTAATCGTTTTTTTCAGAGGATAAAGAAAATATGCCTGTGCGTATTGTGATTGTCCACAGTCATTACTTCAGTTCTTATGTTTAAATATCAGGGTTATAACAACTCCTTAAATGACTATGGGATTGTCTATTATGTGTTAGCATTAAGCTAATTAAGGCAGTTCTAAGGAAAAACCATTTGAAATTAGTGATGCAAAATATGAAAAATTTCAACCGATACCAATAATTTCCTGCTTTGTATGGTCAATACCGATAACCGCTATTTGTTTTTTGTTTTTTTGTATTTAATATAGCCTTCATATAATCTGCAATTTGTTCATCCAGGAATGGAAAAACTGATGTTTTAGTAGCTCTGATTATGACAGCAAACAAATGTGTCTCTTTCAAATGTGTATTTTCTATATGAAATGGCTAACAGATAATTACACAAAATAAAAAGTTAGTTTTTAAATTAATACAGAACTACAACTGGTTTATCTGGAAAACAAAACATTCATGTATGTATGCATTATGCAATAAGAATGCATTTATTCAACCCTAAGTGCAATAGTGCATGAGGATGAGGTAGGTGAACGTTTGGTAAAATTATATGCATTGGCATTTGTCAACCTTAGTTTAAAGAAATGAAATCAAGTAAATAAGACAAAATTGGAAACTAACTAAATAAATAAATAAATAAGCAAGCTACTTAGATTTGCATGTTGTGTTGTGGCTTGGTTACAGCCGACAGTAAATGGTATTAAATAGTTAGTTCACTGCTTGGCTTTAAAAGTTAAACATAAAACAACATATGATACGCATCCTTGAAACCCCCCACCCCGAACTGCGGTGAGACTTACGTGTAGTGCATTTTTGTCAATCAAGCTGTGGCCACTTCGGAAGATGCAACGTGGCTCCAAATGTGCTATTAACTTGTGAAAAAAAAAAAAACGGGTAAGCTACAAAAAGAAAGCCATAACTTTGCCGTTTATGGCTTTAGGTTTGTTGTTGCTGCCTTGCTGGCTTCTTTAACTTAGCGCCGTTAGCCTAGCAACATTAGCTGCTACAGCTGTCCCTCATTCAAGTTCGTTCAAAACGGCTCTGCTCCGCTTTCTCTCCTCTGTGCTTACCAAAAGTAGTCTGCATGGTAATTGTCATTCCGCCTTTAGATTTGTTGCTGCTGGCTTGTTAGCTTAGCGCCGTTAGCCTAACAACATTAGCTGCTGCCTCTGTGCCTCCTTCAAGTTCGTTTCGTTCAAAACGGATCTGCCATGATGATGGATTTTCAGGTGAGAAAAAACCTTCTTTCCCCCTCTTCGAATCCTTGCTGAAAATGTTTTGATCTTCTGCCATGGAGAAAAACCACCACACTGGTGAGGAGGACATGTTGATTGCTACGTGCTAGTCTAGACAGTAGTGTGGGGCGGACCAAGCTTCGGTTAAGCCGTTTTTATTTTTTTTGAGATGCCGGTCTACAAGAGCGAGAGGCGTAATAGATGATGTAATCAGCGCGACATGGTCTATACAAGACGTAAGCAGCGCAACTTGGTGTATTGTTGGGTCCTCACGTTGCAAACAGTGTACAGACCTTAATAAATATATCGGACCTTTGTATCGGCTAAAATACAGATAGGGCCGATCAAAAATGACATCCGATTTTCCCATATCGGACGATATTGTATCGGTCCGATAAATATCGTGCATCCCTATTTGAAATCACACACTACAACCTACTACAACCTAGTAATATAACAAATCCCAGTCGGTCGTGTATATGATTCCATAGTATATCATGCAATACTGTAGAAAAAGTCAGCCCACCTGAGGGGAGGGTCACATCGTCGCTCTTCGGGTTCATCTCAGTGTCAAAGCGGAAGGAGAGGGCGCCGCCTCGCTCGGTGGCCAGGAAGGGGAAGAAGCCCTCGAAAAGGTCCACGCCGGCCTCCACGCACGCCAGCACCTCGTCGGGTCGACCCACACCCTGCAGAAGTCTGAGAGTTCAGCCAAGGACCGTTATGAACAGGAAGTAGAATGAAAGAGCTGGATAAAAGGGTGATACAGATTTTGTTTTATACAATGTTTATTTTTATTTCATCCTGGTAAGATTTGTATTATTTTTTTTTAAACTTTTTTTGTATTAATTATAACAACTTAATTCTGGTTAAATTAACATTTTTTTGCAGAATAATATGGCATTATTCTCCATCAATCTCAACTTTTTCCATAAGGTTTATTTTCATTTATTTATTTTTTTTAATTCTTGCAAATTTCCAATTTTTATTCTTTTTTTTTTTTTCTCTACCTGCTAAAAAAATAACATTGGTTGCATTTGCTGCATATAAGCACACTAGAAGCACTTCTCTCCCCTTTGTCAGCACAAGTGTGTTCTGTCCTCTCTTTCCCTCTCTGGCTGGGCAGATAACCGGATGGAGGCGTCAAGGTCGAGGCCAATTTAGCATTCGAGGAAGGCGCCGCACTCGAGCTGTCCGCAGGTAACTCACTGAAGCTCACGAGGGGCCTCTTGCTTACCTCGTGTATATATATATTTAAAAAAGAAAAAAAAAGAAAAACAATTTAAAAAAAAAAACAGCTGATTTTGTATTCCTGAGAAGTCTCCCGGAACTGAGAAGGAACAGATGGGGCCTACGTGGAGACCTCTTTAGTTCGGGTCCATTATGTTGACACATTGACGTAGTGTACGTGGGCCTGTAAACATCAGGCTGATTGCATGACTGGAGGGTGAGTAATTGATTGGAGACTTCCATAGACTGTCATCTTGCATTTTCAACGCTGAATCTGTGCACTCATGGAAAGTGGCAAAACAGCTCTTTTCTCTCAAAATACACATATTTAAAGTAATATCAAACAATTGGCCTGATGTTAGACTAATTGTGTCATGCTGTCAATCAAAAAAAATAAAAATAAAAAAATAAAATAAAAATAAAAAAAAGGCTGCGGAAACCAAACACTCACTACCAGCCTTTACAATCAATATAGCCATTCGTCATGCAACAAACTCAACAGGGCTCACCTGGGTTTGTCCTCGGGCAGTTCTTTGGTCATCGCGCCAATGAGCTGGCTCCTCAGGGTGCCGTCTAGGCGCCCCGACTGGAGGCCGTCCAGGCAGAAGCCCGCCACAGGGCGCTTGGCCGTCTCCCTGGCCGAGCGTGCCCTCTCCTCCAGCACGTCCCCGCCCTCCACTGCCCCGAACAGCACCGCTCCTTCCAGTTCCTGGCAACCGGCCGGGAGTACAAATCAAATCTTGTAAACAGGCTGCTGTCATGACAAACATTTTTCTTTCCTAACATCTTTATCCTTTAAAAATATTTTTTTTATTTCATTTTTATGTTGATATGGTTTTTTTTTTATTATTCAATTATTTAATTTTAATTCTCAGTTATATTTTTTTCTTGTATTATTACACATTTGTTTTTATGAAATGGCATTTTTCTCAAAATACACTTTCATGCTCGTAATTTGTAATATTTCATCTTTGTTCTTATAGAAATTAAAGAGTTTTGGTTCACGTTGTTACAATTTTGTCATAAAATAACATTATCTCATAATATCAGAACTTTATGCTCACAAACCTCTGCTCACTAGGGTTTGAATGATGAGATACTGTGTGTATGTTTGAGTAAATGTGACTTTGCTGTCTTGTTTTGTTCATGTCCGTTTTGTCTTTTCTAAGATGGTGTGTACTGTTGTTAAATAGAGCAGAGCATGTAATAGGGCCAGCCAGGGTGGAAATAGGGGCTAAGAGGGGGCAAATGGCCCACCCTCACCAGCTCACACTATAAGATTTTCACCTCGCAGTGTTAAACAAGCACAAAGACACAGCACAAGAAAAGAAAGACGCAACATTACAACATAGGATATGGACAAAGAAAGAATAAAACCGAATATATAAACAAACATCAGCAGCCAAGCAAAGAGTTTGATAATTATGACAAGTGTGTTTTCTCGCTATTTCCACTTTTCCTCCATTCTAAGTAAATAGATAATCATAGTCCATCACAGTAATGAGGATAATGGCGAAGCACAAGCAAATGCTTCCCCAAATCAATGAAGTCAAAACAATATAATGACAGTAGTAATAATAAAGATAATAGTAAAAAGATCATCATATTATCATAATAAGGACCATTACGGATGTATACAGCATGAATGAATGGATGTTTTATCATCATAACAACAATAATGATAGGGGAAAGAAAAAGTGTCAAATAAATTCTAAGTAAGATTTTATGAATGATGTCATCAGTCTTATAATAGTTCATCGCGCACCTCTAGAGAGTGAATAATGTATGCAATATGCTACGATCACTTTTTTTTTTTTTTGAATTGTTAAAAATATTTGACAGTTACAAATGAATCGTACTTAGCCCATTTCCAGGGCAGTTACTAAAGCTTTTCCAATAGAATTATCAATTCACGTTGCATTATTTCCTATGGGACAAATGCTTACAAAATTAAAACAGCACCACACCTGTGACACCTGGTGCACCAGCAGACACTCGTCCAAGTGGGCCAGGGTCCGCTCTACTGACTTGCGGACCCTCTTGCGGGAGGTGTTGTCCTGCCAGGTCTCGCCGTCGGCCATGCTCACGTAGCAGTCGGGCCGCACCAGCTTCTGCAGGGCCATGAACTTGGCTGCTGTCAGCTCGATGCGCCCGCCGCTTCCCCACACGGACACCGTCTAGATGCCAGACAAAAGCAAACATACAGGAAATGGCTCACTGTTTACGGGAGGGATGTCTGAGTCAATGTGTACTACCCCCTAGTGGCCAAGGAGCACACATCAGGAAAGAGGAGCACAATGTCCATTGAATTATCATGATGTAAAAACAGTTTAATTCTTTAAATTCTGCTGCTATGTTTTTTTTAAAGGACAAGGAAAAAAAACACTATCAAGTTATTGGGTGGTATTTTTTTTAAAACAAATTACCAGTAATGCCATTTACCATTGCTTTCAATGGAGAAATAAAATCTAAATATATATATATATATATATATATATATATATATATATATATATATAGGACTGTCTCAGAAAATTTTAATATTGTGGTAAAGTCCATTGTTTTTTGTAATGCAATTAAATAAGCAAAATGCCATACATTCTGGATTCATTACTAATCAACTGAAATATTGCCTTTTATTGTTTTAATATTGCTGATTATGGCATTTTCAGCCAAATATCTTATCTCAAAATATTTGAATATTTCCTCAGACCAAGTAAAAAAAAAAAAAAAGCCATATATATATATATATATATATATATATATATTATATAAAATAAAAATGCAGTAAATTAACTTATTCAATAAATAAAAATGTTACAAACATAATTTTAAAAAGTAACACGATTAAAAACACATTTTGATCAAAATTCATTTAAGACAGAGAATATATATTGCAAAATATTTTAGTAATATAATAAAACAATGAAAAAAAACACAATAACAAATACATATTTCTAAAGTTGTAATCTTAATTATTTTTTTCAATTGATAAAAAATACAGACTGCCAGTTATGCAATCGACACCTGCTCAATTATCAAATTGGCAACTATTTTGATAATCAATTAATCGCTTAGAGACCGGTCATTTTTAACTTTAATTTTTCTAATTAGTTGCAGCCCTAATATGACAAAAACTGTTCTGCAGCTTGACTCTGCTTTTAACTATTACAAACTTGATTTGTTCCAAAATATGGAAGGAGCCATCAGAAGCTGAACCAGACAAATGAACTCAGTAATAAATGAAAAAAAGCGAGAGAAAAAAAGACAGTCTAACCTTGTTGGTTGTGTAACCGGTCGGGTTCAGGGTTGCGGGGTCATGCAGCGAGCAAAACAAAACTGTGTCATGAAGACCTGCAGACGACAAAGGGTTAGGGGGGAAACTGCCTCATAAATACAAATTGTTGGGTAAATTATTGCATAATTTGTCACAGAAAACAATAATAATCCCTTGCTGTCCTTATAACATATGATACTGTAACAATTCCACTTCAGTACCCTGAGGAGGCAAAAGCTCACAACTTCACAAGCGCATTTACGTTCATAAAGCAATGTTGAATGAGGTCATGACTGCAGGTCATTTCTATTTACCGGTATGTATGTATGTATGTATATATATATATATATATATATATATATATATATATATATATATATATATATATATATATATATATATATATGACATAATTAAACGGTAACTGTACTTACATTAACAGATAATTTAACATTTAAATTGTGAACATTATCTCTTCCACAGCATACAAAACTTGTCTCTCAATCGACATGACTCAGGACTTCATTGACACCAATTATTGTATTATCCCATTTAGACAGGGCTTTGGAATCGAACAAATATTATCTCCAACTCACACCTGCACACAAATAGTTAGTAGCAATTAGTCACATTTATTTGTTTGTGAGCCATTAAAATATTCTTTTTCCAAATTATGTGTCTCTTAAAGTACCAGAAAACTTCTCAAATCCGTCCTTGAAGTCCTCCAACACCTCTTGGTGTTCTGCTCTGGAAGAAAATGAAAAATATTTTATTAAAAGATCAATATGTGTGTAATGAATGTACGTACATGGCTTACAAATGGTCCAGTGAGACTTGAGTGACAGAGGGAAGCTTGTCCATGGTGTGGAGCGTGTCCTGGGTTAGGTGAGGGACTGTACCGCAGTGTGTGTACAGCAGACAGCCCGGTACCTCCAGGGAGTGCTGCCCAGTCTTGCCGAGCCCCTTCAGTACACCCAGGCGGCTTCCTCCTTGGATAACCCGATACAACTCTAGCTTCATCCTGCTAACAGACACGAGGCTAAGGTTTCGCGAAACACGTGAATTAGCAACTTAGCTAGTAAGTAGCCCTGTGTCTTCTGTACGGTATATATAAAAGACGCCCTGGTCGGATTTGAAAAAAAAAATAAAAAATCGGAATTGTACTGTTCACACTGAATGGGAAAAAAAATCAAATACGTCTCGCATGTGGTATAAAAAAAAAAAATCGGAATTCAGCTTCACAGTAAACAGCCTTTTAGTACCGTTTTGTCAGGAAACTACAGCGCCCTGTAGTACATGGCGCTGAGTTGTGACGGCATCACCAAGCGACTTCAACAAGTCGCGTAAACATATCAAATAAATACCCGCCACTATTGTTTTCTTAACTCTCACGTGACTCTAACGCTGCAACATTTGGTTTAGAACTACTTCTAGGTTTATTTCGTTTTAATATATCTTCTACATTTCGCGAGTCTTAAGGGAGTTGCCACGGTTACCACAAGGACGCCTAAACGCCCAAGTGCATTGTGGAAAACCGAGTCTAAGCATACATGTCTGCCGTAACAAAACATGGCAAAGGACTACATTACCCAGAATCCTTTGTTAATGCATTTGATACTTTGTTTTGACTTTTTTTTTTTTTTTTTTAAATAACAGAACGTGACTTTTCTTGACATTATTAATGGTACTTCAAAGTCAATACTGCCATATGTCATATATTATTGTGTCTTACTAATAGATGGCCGCATTGCCGGGCCCCGAGCCTCGCTTATTCAGGTGTAGGAGGAGCATTGGCAAAAATGGCACAACAAAACCATCAGCATCCAAGGTATGTGTCCTCCATACTCACCAAATCTCATATGAAAACCATTCTTTATCATAAATCCTCCTCAGCACATTTTATAATCTATAAAAGAAACCCTAAAGGATTATTAAATTGAATTAATGTGACATTTGGACATTTATGATTTTTTTTTTTCCAGCTAATCTGATTTAAAGCGACTGGCTAAGCCTTCTATGGAATTAATCCGTCGACATTGGCCCGAGGTGTTCGTGATCTTTTTCGCAACAGGTTAAGCAGGCAAACTTTTTCAGCTCAAGCCCTAAATTAGACCCATAGTTGACAGCTTTTCAAACTTTGACAGTTGGCGACCCGATGTAAATGGACCAGTAACTCATTTTGGGTCCTAAACCAAAGATTGTAAAACCTACCAACAAGTTCGATGAAATGTGGACTAGTTGATTGAAAGTTTGGCTGATACTGGGGGAGTGTTAATTATTTGTGAAAATTAATTTGCAATTCGTGGTCGGGCACAGCCTTTGTCAAGTGCGAATATAGTTTACTTATAAATTCTAATAATTAAAAAAAAAAAAGTTCAACATGCTTACGCTGGATTTGTTTTTTGCTTCCATCTCAGAAGCATGCAAGCAAAGAGGACATCGATCACTGGAGGAAGGTAGGCAGCTCGATTATATGTTACGGCTCAGCATCTGTATAGTGCTGCAACAAGCAGTGCACCGAAGAGGGATGGCTATTGGGCTACACTAAATTACACGTCCATAAGCATTTAAACTGTTTACATCAGCGTGGCTTGCACATGGCCACTTTCCCAACTTTATTCAGTTCACTCACTTTCCACTTTTGCCAGCAAGTGGAGAAGGCCTCTGAGTTCGCCCTGTCCGAGGTCTTCTTCCCCAGGAGAGCTCAGACGGGAAGCAAAAGCCTGGCCGTGGCCCTGCGGAGCTGGGAGCATCTGAAGGATCACGATGATGCCTACACCGAAGGTAGGGTTTTAAAAAAAAAAAAAAAAAGTGATGAGGGCTGTGCTTATGATGCACTGGGGTGTCGCAGCTCAGGCACTGTTGGGAGACTGGCTGGACAACACGTGGAAGCCCGAGCTGGAGACACATAGCCTGACATGTGATAAGGGGAGCCCGGCCACACCGCCGCCCCCTGGCATCAAGTACGACAATTTTGATGGTAAAATACTCATTCACATTTTTCACTGAGATTAGTGTATGATAAAAGTAAAATAAAGTAAAGTAAAAGTACTCACCCCAGAGCTATTGGTGCCTTCTGTGGTGGAATAAAAGAAACAAACAAACAAAAAGCACGCTTTTGGCCGATTCAGATCTGTACGACCATCTGGCCAAGGAGGAGGAGCACCATGCCGTCGACAACTTCCTGCAAGACCTGAAGAAACAGGAAGTGTTGGACAGAGGGATGAAGGAGAAGTTGGCAGCGGACGGTGGCGGAACCAGCAGGACCTTCACGGACCCTGTCGTCACCATGGAGATGCGCCACCAGCAGGTAAATGCCAAATGAAGCTGATCATAAAAAATGTGCCTCACCAGAGATTATTTTTCCACACGGACGCCCATGTCACTCACCAGGGCCTGCATTTTAAATCCATACACACTTAAAGTCACAGATACTACAGTATAATTTGAAGGGGACCACAAGTAAACAAAAATAATATGCAAATTATTGCATTTGGTATCATTACATTTGTATCCAATTATTTTATTAATCTATGGGATAATTGGTAAATTATTTCCACAAAATATTTGATAGTTGCATTCATAGTGAAATGCCTTCTGGTTTAATAAATTACATCACGTGTTCCCGAAAAAAGGTGCGTGAGAGCAGAGCCGTCAGCGAGGAGGAGGCCAAAAAGAGGCGGGAGCAGGAGCAGGAGGAGAGGAAGAGGCAAGAGGCCAGGAAGAGGCAGCAGGAGATGGTGCAGCAGGAGATTGTAAGGATGCGGCGGCAGAGGGAGGAAAGGAAAGGACTGGAACAGCGCCTCAGACATAGGTATGCAGTATTGGCTGTAAAAATGAATGAATGCATGGATTAAATCTAAAAGTCAAATTGAAGTCAAATAAGTCAAATCAAAGTAAACTAAATAAAATTACTAAAGTAAAAAGAAATCAAGTACAATATTGACCTCACCCATATTGACAATCATAGAGTGCGACATTGTTAAAATAGGTTTGAATTGAGCTTTGATGATTTGTGAGAATAGCCCTGAACTGGCAGAAACCTGAAGGAATTTATTAAAAGCAGATGACGCACAGCCGTGTATTAAGTCAAGGAGCCACTCCATGACGGAATGAATGCGAATTACACGCTATTGCTGAATTAATTATGTCCATAAGCTCCCTTGTGTCAACAAGCATTACAACAAAATGACACAAATAAAAAGTCATTAAAAATGTCACCATGTTGCCAATCTCAGCAACTCTTTGTATGATGTACAGGCAAAGCTTGTATTACCATATGTATATTAACATTTTATGAACTCTCATTTCAAATAGAACCCAACTATTGGGAAAGATGTCAAACTGGCTTTTGCAAATTCCCTACTCAGGTTGCTATATTGCTAGACGTTAGCATACCAACTGCTAGCATGTTAGCATTCAATCAACCGGCCTTTGCATTTTGACGCTCACTATGTCGCTTTCACAGGGAACGACTGGAAGGTCAATGGTCGGCCAAAAGCTTCCAGCTAGCTCCTTCATCTCCCACGAAGCAGCAGCAGCAGCCGCCAGAGGAAAATGTGAAACGGCACCAAGAAAAGAAACTTGAAATCTTTGTTCACCTGCATAACCTGAAGGTTAGTGACCGGCGATGCCTTCGTGGGGGCGTAGGGCTTTCTGTATATATTTACTGTTGGCATGTCATGGCAGCGTCTGCAGAGACATTTCTCACGTTGGTACTCGGTGGTGATGGAGCAGAGGCTGCGTGTGGGTAAGGCCAAGGCACTGTGTGACTGGAGGAGGCAGCTCAGCGCCTGGCGAGCGTGGCGCGCCGTCATGTGGGCGGGAAGGAATCAGCGGGAGGTGTCGATGACTGAGGAGGAGCTCCGTACTGAAAACAGGCAAAGAAATTGTGGAACCAATTGACATTTTTCTGCTCTTTCTTAAGATCACAGATGTTACCAGAGTCTATGTAGAAATCCAGTAGTAATTGGTGTCAAGGAAGTACGTAAGCAATTAATACATTCTGAAAACAGTTGGGTCAAAAATAACCCAATTTGGTCAAAAGGGGGCCCCACCCGCTGCTTGAGTCAATTTGACCCAACTTTCTGAGTTGTTTTGCACCAAAAAAACATTTTCTGGCAGGCTCATTGGGATCAAATAATTAGTTTGGCCAACACACACAAAAAAAAAAAAAAAAAAAAATGCAAAAAGGGAGTGACTGCTTGGGTCATTTCGACCCAACTTTCTGGGTTGTTTTGTACCAAACCAATTTTTGTTTTGTTTAGGGGTTTTTTTTTTTGTACCAAACAAAGAGCTGAAGATGGTTGCCATTTTTGAGCTGTATATTGAAGCTGAAGTATATTTAAGTAACATTCGTTAGACAAAGAATTGGGAACACCAACTCAATAGTTCCTTTAATTGTCCCAACACTTTTCGTATCACCTTCCTCCAGACAACACAAGATGGCCGAGGATAGCTACCGAAGGCGCTTGCAACGGCGATGCCTGCACGAGTGGCATCTGTGGACCCGGCAGGAGCGCAACAAACGCGAGCTGCTGGCCCAACAGCAGGAGACCCGGCGCAAGATGATCGCCCTGATCAACGCAGCCACGTCGGGCCAGTTCAAACCCCCGGACATGCTGACAAGTGACCCACCTGACAGCACGGTAAAGGTATACGAACCACTCAAAATACAGTAACTGTAATGGGCATTTTGTCCAAACACTTTTGTCAATATAAACGACTATGTAAGCAGCATGCGCCTTCTATCTAACCTTGCCCCAGATGACCCAAAATGCGTCAACCGCACAATTTTCTTCAACTCTGAAAGCGGCTTATGAGGTGAGGTGTGTATATTGAGGGCGGGATGGTGTACGGAGCAGATGGAAATATGGCCCCGGTATATATGAAGGTGCGAAGGACAGACGAACAGAGCTCGGGGGACATAAGGAAGCGGCGAGCGGGAGATGAAGTTAGACGGTGTAGAGGTCAGTGTGGAGGTCGCGCTCATAATCAGGTTTGTGCCGGTTATCTGTGCGGACTGTGAGCTGGAGGGGCTTTGGGTACGGAGGGCCGATAAAGTAATGGAGGAGTGAGAGTGTACAATGGTGATAGTTGTAGTTCAGCGCAGTTCTAGTGAATGAAACTTGTGAATGTTTCAGCATGCCAAGAGAATTTGGATGAGTTAGAACCCAATAAAAGTTGGGATACACTGCCAAATCCTAATCTTAAAAGGGTTCAAAGCCTTCTTAATGTGGAAGTCAACCGTAAACATTTCTTGACAAATGTTATATGTGACCTCACTAGTCTTCACATGACATTCTGATTAATATTACAATTGTGCATGATGAGTTATGAAGCAAAATCCAGCCGTTTTTGTTCCATCTCAGCGGGTGGCCATTTTGCCACTTGCGGTCGACTGAAGATGACATCAAAGTTGCTCAGGCAACGACCAATCACAGCTCACCTGTTTTCTGAAGCAGCGCTGTGATTGGTTGTTACCTGAAATTTGAGCAACATTGACGTCATCTTCAGTCATCTTCATTTTGCCAGCAAGTGACAAAATGTCTGCCCGCGAGATGAATAAAAACAGCTGGATTTTGCTGCTTAATTCATATTCCACTAACGCAATATTAACCAGAATACAATAGACTAGTGGGGCTGCATAGAACATTATTGTAAAAAAAAAAATTGGGGGAGGTTGACTTCCGCTTTCAGCAAACAGAAAAAGGGAGTTTTATTTTTGTGTACACATCTTTGTCGTGACCTGCTTGATGATCCCCAGAAGCCCCTCAAGAAGCGCCATCGTAAAGGAACTCGGGTCCAATTCAGTAAGGAAGCCACCGCGGAGGCCCAGCCCGGCGACAAGGACACAGACAAGGCCGAAAATGACGGAGACAAAACTGGCCAAAAGACGAAACCCTCGCACGGGAGCCGCTTTGAAAACCGCCATGCCGCCCAGAAGAAGATCATTGTGCAGCAGAGGAGGCAGCTCAAGGAGCAAGAGGAGGAGATCGCACAGCTCAAGCGGGAGAAGGTCATGTCCGCCTGCAAGCTGGAGGCGCAGAAGACTGCTGCCTCCAGAGAGATGCCACAGCCAAGGTAGGATTTTTTAACGGCGGCGCTTCAATCCTTAGGGCGACCATGTTGCGACAAGTGATGTATTACCATCCAGGTTGCCACTTTGCCTAGGGAAGACTTATGACCAGAAGCAAAATTGCATAATTGATGTGGGTTCACACAAAGGTGTGCGAGACCTGCGCACGGTTGAGTAGGAAATTGGATTTTCAGTCCACCCAACAGTTAAGTCGTGACAGAAAACAGAGTCTTAATCACATGGGGCCAAATTCCTGCTGCTTAAGATCGATTCTCAACTGTGCAGACCTTTCAGAACATCTCCGGCTTGAAAAGAAGCAAGGTAATCACGTCACGTCTTCAATAAGCTCACTGCTGTTGCAGAGTGCCGGCGGAAGCAGAAGAACCCGACGGCCCTCATGCACCCCCGGGGCAAAAACTCAAGCCACAGACATGCCCAATCATCTCAGGTCAGCACTTGTGGCTCAGAAAATTGCATGGCAGTCACATTCTACAGACATGTCTCAATGGGATGCATTATCATTAGGGTTTGAATTATTTGGGATTTTTCATTATAGTTAGTTTTTATTTTGACTTTTATTTTTATAAATTCCGTTAAGTTTAATTGTTTTTAGAGCAGGTTTGTTGTTTTTTTAATTATCCGGAAATGCTTTACTTGAGTTCATTTTTGATTAGTGTTATATAGTTTTTTTTTAATACATGGAGTATTTGTTGAGGGCAAGATAAAGATGGTTTTTCATGAACCCAGGATGACAAAGGACATTTTTGTTACAATTATAGTTAGTTTTAATTAGTTGATGAGCAGAAGATGTGGTTTGTTAGTTTTCAATTTTTTAAAGCATTTTCGTTATTTTACTTCGTTAATGAAAATGTTTTTCAATTTTAATTTTAACTATTTCATTAACGTTAATAACCTTGATTATCATGTAAATACATATCTGTGTTCTCAGCCATGGAGCAGCGAGCCCGCATTCGTGCCGAGAGGAAGAAGCAAGCCGAGGAACTCAAGAGGGTGAAGGAAGAAGAAAAAAAGGTGAGAGTAGACTTTAAGAGTCGAACATTGGGCTGTTTAATTGATCTTCTTATTATGCGGGCTTGTTTCATTCAGGCGGAGATGAAGGCTGCTGAGGAGCAGAAGCTGAGGGAGGAGGAAGCAGAGATAGCCCAGAAGCAGCAGGAGAGAAGGCTGGTCCGGATGGTGAGATGCTCTGTTTTTTTTTTTTGGGGGGGGGGGGGGGGGGGTGGGGGCACTACATCTAATTTGTGCAGGATGTCGGTCATGTTAACAAAAAGTTTTGAAATTGATTTCTTGATCTCATTTTTTACATCATAAAAGCCTGCATTGGAACAGGGTTGTGTAGACTTTTTATATCTACTAAAACAACTAATTACAGGTGGTCCTGGTGTACAGTTTTGAGTTTACAACAAGGTTTGAATTTAATTATTTTACATTTATGGCCTACAAATGTTTTTTCTTACAAAACTTGCCACATGGGGTGAGCCCACATGAGAATTATTCGGTTCTTCTTCGTTTTCTACCATGGCAGGATTCGCTCAGTTGGAAACTTCACTTATTTCATTTTGGCACCTTCAGGCACCCTTAAGGGGCCTACCATCTCATTCCACGTACTTCCAGCCCAAAATATCATTCTGCTGCCTCCCTACTGCCTTGCTGTGTAGAAAAAAGAAGAGAAACTGAAGAAAATGAAACTACAGCAGCAACTCCTGGAACGGGCCCGTCACCACTACGACAGAAAAGTGCTACGCCGCCGAGGCCTGGCGCCATGGAAACGCCTAATGGAGCTCAAGCACGCCAACGAAGAGGTAACTGACTTTATTTATTGTGATTGGCAGTCCACTCACCCCTTGCTACTTTAAATTTGAGGCTCTCATTTTATACGGCACATCAGAAGATTTCTGACCTCCAACTTCCAATTAGACACAACATTCATTTGAATAATAAAATCCTCATCTCGTTGGACATGAAATTCAAATGCAGCACCCGTTTATGTGTGCGTGTTAGCTGAAAGGCAAACAAGTGACGCATGTGTTCTTCAAACGTAGACTGCATGTTTGGGGGCTCTATTGGAGATAATCTTATCTCGTGACTAAAAAACCCGTTTAGTCGTCTGTTTCTGCGCGATTATAATGTTAATCAAATTTTGAACTTGAAATTACTTGTTGGGAAATCTTATTTTATGATCCTTAATTATGCATACGTGTGTCATTATTATTCAGGCTGAGTATCCCCTCTGACTACAAGTGATAAATCGATAATGGTGAGAAATCAGAAAGCCGTTTTAGACATTTTTTGTAATTTTTTTATACAGGATATAATTATTTTTGTTAATACATTATTATTCTATTAATGTATTAATAATCAACAACTTTTTTTTTTTTTTTTTTTATAATTCTAGTTTGTAATAATCACATACACTCATTTTCTTTACCCCTATCATCATCATCCCAATATTAAATATATATTTTTAAGAAAAAAAAATATATACACTGTAAAAATGTTTTTTTTTTAATAATTCTAGTTTGTAATAATCACATACACTCATTTTCTTTACCCCTATCATCATCATCCCAATATTAAATATATATTTTTAAGAAAAAATATATATACTGTAAAAATGTATTTTAGAGTGGCCTTTTATTGTGAGCAGCCTATGGCACTTGTGCTGTAATAATGGTGGCGAATCATTTTGGTATGCCATACCTGTGAAGTGGATGGATTATCTCGGCAAAGAAGAAGTGCTCATTAACAGATTTTGTGAACAATATTTGAAAGAAATATGCCTTTTGTGTGTTACATATTTGAGTTAAGCTCCTGTATCAAAAAAAAAAAAAAGTGTTTCATTTATATTTTTGTTCACCATACATGCCTTTCCTCCAGAAGTCTCACAAGATGGCAATATTTCATACCCTTCCATTGTTTTTGTCTGCCTCCGTTAACCGCCCGCCAGCTGGCCGACAGTCATTACTCGGACTCCCTCCTGAGGCAATGCCTTCTGCGATGGCGCCAGGCGATGAGAGAGGTTCAGTCTGAGAAGGAAGCTCGCGCTGACCAACTGCACCAGACACTTCTACTCCAGAGGAGCTTAAACTACTGGAAGAGAGTGCGTATACACACACAAACACAAACACACACACAGTCAATCAGGATTGCAGTGGTCCATCCTCTGGCAGTGACTAATCTCCTCGCTGCCTGCACTTCATATTATGTTCCCTATGTGAGAAAATAAGGTCTGCTTGGACTTTCTGGTAAATACAAGTTCAGCATTAGACGCTGAGGATTGGTAATAAAGTGAAGTCAGATAGGGGCACTTACACATTATGTACACAGTCGAGTGAGCCCTAATACCTTCAACAGCCATTTTGAGTATGTAGTTTAAGTCAGTGTTTTCCAAACTTTATTGAGCTTAGGATTATATTATTATTAAAAGAATTAAACCAGTTTTGTCACACTTTTTGATGCAATTCAATAGTTATAATTCGGACTGATATGGAATTTTTTTAAGGCCGATGTCAATTCCCATATTTGTTACAATAACATTCCAACAACAGATTAATTGGCCTAATTGAATAAATATATATATAATGAATAAAATAACTTTTTTTGTTCTTTGTCTCTTAAATGTTTACAACAGTAAAAGTGAGTAGATTTTTTTTTTATTTTTTTTTTACTGTTTTACAATACTTTTCTACGGAGCCCCTAAAGCCTAAAGTGACATGGGAGAAAAAAATAAAAAATTAAATGTTTCTCGTCCGGACGAGAAACGTTCTTGTTCGGACGAGAAAGTTTCTTGTTCAGACGAGAAACTCTCTCGTCCGGACGAGAAACCAGCATACTCGCGTGGGAGACCTTATACTAACTACATTTCAGTTTGTGTTCATGTGTGAAAATGATAGCACAGGACCTAGTCAGGTTCTATTTTCACCTGGGACTTTATTATAAGGACATTGCTGCGTTACTTGCAAGTCGGCACCATTATGTTGTGTCTGAGAGACATTTAAAACGAATTGAAAGCAAGTTGAACAGTGGTCTACCGTCCACCGCCACAAGCTAGCTCTCCGAGTTCCCGCTCGCAGGTGATGTTTCTTGTCCGGACGAGAAACTTTTCTTGTCCGGACGAGAAACATTTTTTTTTTTTTCTCCCATGTCACTTTAGGGGCTCCGTACTTTTCTTCAGTATGTGTTTAACTTTACAACAAATAATTTATTTTTTCGTGTATGGTTTTTGGGTCAGAATGCTACAACGCCATTATCTAAATTTGTCCTAGATCAAGGGTCACCTGGTGCAAGCCCTCTAAGACCACATGAGTAGTATGCAGGCCTGTTCCAAAAATAGCTCACCATGGATGGGACATTGTGACTTTCTAGGAATGTTGTAGAAGTGATTATTTGAAAATAGAAACAATGCAAGATATTTATAGAAAACAAGTGTGGCATATTGGTATTTGTGTTTCCTAATTATTGAGAGACATTAACACGATCCGTGCTATTAGTTGGTCTTTGCAGAGGATAAAAAATATATTAGCCTTATGTACTGTATGTAAGAGAAAATCTAATGAATGTGATTAGATTATAGATTATAAATGTTCTAATTTTCCTACCTCCATGGTAGCTGGAAGACCTGCGGTTAGTTCAGGAGGCGCAGGCGGATATCTTCTGTCGCGCCCACACTCTGAGGAAGTTCCTACGGGCTCTGCTGGACCACGTGATCCAGGAGAAGAGGCTGGCACTGGAACATCAGCAGATGGCCGAGGAGCATGACAACAGGTCTGGAACGGCGCTTTCACCTGGAACTCTGCAAAGTTTGTAGTCAGTCAGAAAAGAACTAAGTGTTTACGCCAGATGATGATAAATGAGAGTTTGGCTTAAAAACCCATTTATTCGCCGCTGATTTCAGCTTCTATGCGGTCAATTAGGTTGGTAAGCATGCGTAATGTTTTGCTGTTGGCCGTGTGCCATCATAACAATGTATTTTGATGAAATGCATTTGCATAATACAAACTAGCAGTCATAAAGAGTGGTGTGTGGGCCATACAGCGGGAGAATTAATTATTTGATCGCCTGCTGAATTTGTAAGCTTGCTCACTAACAAAGAAATGAACAATCTCTCATTTTTATTGTTTGTTGGTGGTGAGGATTATGGTAATATACTCTTAAATCAGCTGGGTCAAAATTTTTACACAGCGCAGTGAGTTGAGGATTTGACCAAAGTGCAAAAATTATGTATACTGATGAGTTTAAGGTAGCAAGAAGTTGGTTGCCAGGGTGTCAGTATGGTTATTACCAACATTTTCTAGTTGTAGTAGTAACTTTCTCGTAAAATGTCACCTCAGCAAGTCACATGAAATGTTTGGCACAATTTTTACACAAGATTCCCTTCCTGGTGCAACATTTTCATGTTACATTAAATTTTCTTCATCTTCAGTACCCAAAAATGGCAAACTTGGCCTGCACAAACCCAACCTTCAAACCAATCTGTTGGGTCAAAAATAATTAACCTAATATCGGGTTTAATAAAATAATAATAATAATAATAATAAAATAAAAAATAAAATAACCTAATCTGCTCAAAATCCACAACCAGGAAAAAAACACAAAAAAAATTAAGTGGTTATTGATTTATTTATTTTTATTTTTTTACCCCTTTCATTGATTAGGCAATCCAGACATGCTAAGAGCTCTGTGGCTCCAGAAGATGCTACAAAAATAAGGGAAAATTACCTTCAATATAATTACTATACATTAAAACTAGTAACTTATTACTATAACTCTTAAAATGAAAACGCTAACTACACTGAATATGCATCGTAGACAACATGCATCTATAACCATAAAACACTATTCATTTCTTTGTAAGCAAGAAAACATGCATTCAGCAACAGACAAAATAATTTGTCCCAGTAACCTTAATGGGGTCAAATTGAATACGAGTTGCTGATTCCCAGGTGAAGCCACTAAATGGCACTCAAAGCCGGCCGCTCGATTCCCACCATCTGTCCTTGCACGTAAACTCCCCCCTACGGAACGTGAAATCTCATTAAGATGTTGTCAAATGACCAGAACCATTCAATTTCTTACAGCTCTTGTATTTTTTTTTTTTTTTTTTTTTTTTTGTGTTTTCTCTGACTTCAGAGTAGCGCAACGGCGATGCTTCCAGGCCTGGAGGCTGCTCCCTCGTCTGCAGCGTAAGGAAAGGGAGCGTGTGGAGCGGCGGGAGAGGCTTTGCAGGAAAGTAACTGAGGTGCTGCCCAGTTTCTGGTCACGTCCTCTGTGAAAAGCCCGGCGGCGGATGAAGTCACAAATGCCTCAGTAACACAGCACATTGTCAAGAATTTATTGAGAAATAACCATTAAAGCCATACAATGTCAGTCCTAGTGATTTACAACAGTCACATCAGAACATTGAGAAACAAGACGTCTGCAGTTTTTTTTTTCTATTTTGTCAATAGTAACATTCTTCACATTATTTTCTTTAATAACACATAGATCATAATTGAAAAATAAGGCAAAAGGTATGTAGCGATAGCATCTAAATAAAATAGTGCTTGGCGTGAATTACGTTTTGTGTTGTTACTACCATGTTCATTTCTGCAGTGAGTGTAGTCGTGATTTTTCAACTGTGCTGAATCATTAGAATCAATTTATTAAAATGATTTGTTCACCTAATCATCATGAAGTCTTTCTTCTGTCCGTCACTCTACATCTCTTCTGAAGAGAGCAACTCAACAAGGGGGGGCAAATTCCCCAACTATTATGAATCATTGACATTGGAAAAGCATTTCACATACATTTTTTTGCAGTACATTTCCACACTCCATTCCCATATAATGCACATGCCAGAAACTGCCACTGAACCTGTATACCCAGACATTTGCAGATGAATAAGAAATACGAGTTTAAAATTATGTGAAATTATATATAAAATAGTTGAATGATTAAGTCACATTTGTTTATAATTTATTCAATAATAGCAAACTGTTTATAAATATTTTCAAATTTCTATATATTTTATCCTATAATTTACAATAAATTAATTATTGAATGTGCTAAATACATTTAAAAAAAATTGTAAAAAATATTAAATACATTTGAATTTACCAAATTCAATTGGGCATTTTATCAACATTACTTTATAATGAATCAGGGGTGTCAGATTCAATTTCATTGCAGGACACTATGTGGGGAAACCATATTAATATATAATCACCTCATTTTAACATCAAATTGAATTTGAAATCAGAAGTCAAGAAAAACAGTGGCATGCAAATATTTACACTGAAAAACTAATTTATGTTAAGATTAGAGAGAAATTCTTGGAATATGTGTTAAAAATGGATAACATTTTCCGCCAGAATGAAAACAAATCAATTTAGGATGGCACAGGAAGTTTGCTTAAGTCATTTGCTTAAGTGGTCCATATTAAATGACGTGTAGCCTTGAGTTTGACATCTATAATGTAAATTGTCAGAGGGTTGAATTAAACAACTGAGCCACTCATACTTTACCACCCCTCATTAAGTCTTCAATGAACCTTATATAAGTGTTTTTAGAACGTGAAAGGAAAATGAAGAAAACCCAAGCAAGCACATAGAAAACATGGACGAAAAAAAAAAGAAGGTAACACCTGAGCCAATATTTGATCCCAGAAACGTCTCGATGGTAAGTAAACGTATATTTGTACCTGTCCGCTGCTGAAAAATACTGGGCCTGGCTACCTGCGGCTTTTTGTGTCAGCGGTAGAAATGCTCATCAGGCGTCATCTGGGCGTGATGATGCCGCTCCGAAAGCAGGATGGATGTTGAAATGGCTGACTTTCACGCGTGACTCGTCGCCTCCGCTCCCTGGATGGCACTAGAGGGGACACAAAAGACAACGTTCAAGTGTTGGAAGAAAAAGTTAAGGAGACATATGATAGATGAGCACGACACAATGGAAAGGGAAGGTTGCGGTGAGTGGATTTATATAAAATGAAATAGAGGAGGTACAGGGGAAAAAAAAAAAAAAGTAGCACTCTATAAAAGTGTACTTCGAAAGTAAATAAAGTTTTTATATTAATTCAATGTTGCGTTCTACTTTGCCATTGGCAACCGTGTGCTGCTAGGACCACTAGTGAGGAGAGTTGTCAACTAGTATTACTTTATAATGTCAGGTAGTACTTGTAGCATGCAGTCATCAACTAGTGCGCAGTTTTACCTCCATTGTAACATGTAGTTGTCCTACTTTATGGAAAACTGCCATAACTTTGACATCCATGTACTAAGCAGTACGTACTTTGTCCTCACGAGTAGAACAACTGTCTTGATATTATAAAATTTTTTCCTCTACTGTGTTACACTTATGTACACTAAACTACATTTACTAGTTGACGCAAAAATACTTGGGGATTTTGTTTGTTTTTGTTTTTTTGTCTAGAATGTGTGCGTGACATATGCCTGGCTGGCACTAGTAGTGACAAACTGTTAACAGAAAGACTGTTACTCTACTTGTGAGCGTACTAGTAAATCTTGATGACCTTAGCTGCATGTCAAGGATATTGACGGCTTTCTATAGGTAGTCACCAATCACACAGGACTAAAAACCGGCCAAGCGGAAGCCATCCTTGCATGGCCCCATGCTGTCCTCCAGTGGACAAGAGTGGAATAGCGACGCTGCTCTTACACATCTGCCCGTCGTTCCGCCGACATAGTCAAAAACTCGGCCCAGTTGGCGCACAGCCCTCGCGAGTGGACGCCGGTGTCCACGGCCAGCCCCCAGAAGGCCCGGCGGCCGGAGCTCTCCCTGACGGCGGCGCGCGCCTCACGCTCCGTCACGTTGTAGCTGATGTTGAGCAGCTGAGTCAGCAAGAGGTGCAGGACGCCGCACGTCACCACGGTGCAGTACCAGGCGCACGTGAAGCACAGGGAGGCGCTGAAACACACAAGGAGGTGTTAGTGAGTAACATGAATGGGGACATTGTGGAAAATTGATTTGTGGTTAGCATGCCTGCCTCACGGTTGTAGATTTATTTTTTAATAATACACACATAAATTGAGAGAGAACAAGCACAATGGATAAGTCAAAAATATTGGACAAAAACTAAACAATTGTTTTTCCAAACTAACAAACTTATCTCACATTATACAATAGGGATATCCAAACATCACAATATGATATTATCACGATAAGAAGCTCCCGATACAATAATTATTCCGATATTGTGGGGAGGTTGGCGATATTTAAAAAACATCACAATATTGTAAGAAAAAAAGCTCATGCCAAAAAAAGCACAATATTGTGCTTTTGTACATAACAATGCATACAAACCACCTACAATCTCTAATAATATTGAGGCGCTTACATGCTAATGCAAGCACACATTGAGTTCCTCCACATATTGACTTGCTTCACAAGCATATGTTCCCCTTCATCTGACAATTAGCGTAGATTTCAAACATAGAAGGGCTAAAATATCCCGAATGAAAATTAAATTGCACTACAAAAACTAGCGAACGGAGGGTGCTACAACTGCACAAATAGAAATCAACCTGACTTTTTTTAACAGATGTGTTGCTTTTAAATGATATTTATCATGATATTGCCCTTATCGTTACATCCCTATTATACAAACATTAAAAATCAAATGATAAAATAAATAAAATTCACATTTTAATGAAACACTTCTGTTTCATTCTTCTTCTTAAATTTACACTATCAAAATAAATAAGTGCATTGCCATCTAGTGGTTGAAAATAGAATTACACTTAAAGTAATTGAGATTTAGGTCGAAACAGTGTTAAGTTTACACATAAAAACGTGCTTTGAACATTAGCTGCACGGTTAATTATGATTTTTCAACGGCAACAACTTTACATCACTTCCGTCAGGCATTATCTTTTTACCTGTATTCCTGGTAGACTCCTGGGCAGTAGAACAGGGCGGTGAGGACATTTTGGTCTGCGCACACACTCCGCAGCGCCAGACCGATCCCGTACAAGGACGTCGACAGGAAGAGGATGAGCGTAAACAGGAAGCTGCGGTGGTTATTCCGGCCCACGCAGCTGTCGATCCTGAGCCGACCGTGTGTGAAGGGGATGCAAAGGAGTTCAGTAGTAGGGTTCATCAAACGCACGTTGGGGAAGACAAAAGACACAAAGATGTGATCAGTGTTGTCAACTCATTTTCAGGGGATGTTAGTGAAGGTAGACTGCTTAGGTGCTAAAAGTTGCTAAAGAACGTTGCCATTGCATGATGATTTTGTGCATCTAAATAATAAAAGGTTTGCTTTGGCGCCATCTGTTGGCGATCTGGCAACAACATCAAGTGAGTTGATGAGCTAATTCAGAAGAGCTAAATGAGAAAAGGTGAGCAAAGAAGGATAAGAGCTGGAACCAACCAGACACAGTGGTGGTCATGACGCAGCACGCAGACCCCGCATATCCGACAATGTCCCGCCCTGGGGGGCCGCACCACCCGGCACACCGAACACCAGTTCTTCCGGCTAGGCTCTGCCTCTTGCGACCATCCCACCTCATCTTGGAGAATGGGATCCGACGCTTGGTTCGGCTTTGTGACGCCCGGGCCTCTCTTGGTGTTGGCCAGGCCCGTTAGGGTGAGCAGGAACCCCGCGGTAACCACGCCCACCTGAATGCCACCAACGTACCCTAGCGGCACCACTTCCACGACGAATATATAGTACATGTAGGCCAAGGAAAAAAGCGCGAGGCTAAGAAAAAACAGCGTTCGGGCTTTTTTGCGGTGGGTGAAGTAGTAGTACCACAGCATCAAGGCCGGCAGAGTGATTAGAACCGCCACGCCGAGCAGGAAGTGGAACGCGGCGAGGTGCAACAGCGCCGGAAGGAGAACCAGAGGAGGGACGACGGACAGGTCCACTCTGCGGGCGCCGCCCCGCAGCCAGGGTACGCGGATGCGGTCGCTGATCTCGGCAACAACGCGGGACAGGGCCTCAGGACTTTGAGGCTCTCGATTAAAAAACCTGAAAAACAACAGTAATGTGTTTTTATTAGCTAGGTATGTTTTAAGTCACATTAAAGGGGATATTCAGTGGTGCTTTGACATGCAAGCGACCAAACTTAGAAGCTACACTGTAAAAGCTGCTATTAAAACATTCATTCAAGACTCCATGAACTAAAATGGCCGCCTCACAGTCACACGCCACCTGCCAACCCATCACGTCCAACAATCTTGCTCATTATAGGGAGCTAATAAAGTGTAATAAAAACGCCCCCATTTGTCCCTGAGTTCTAAGTATCAAATAATTACAATTCCAAGGAACATGAATAATGATTGACCTTTGTGTTATTGAAGGTCTTGAGATCATAATTTTACCCTATGGGCTAATGTGTCATAATTATCATGTAGAATGTGTTTACAATATGCAGACCTTCGAGTGATGGTCTATTCTAAATGAAATAAATTGGAACAAAATTGTCACTACGTATATCAGAAAAGGTGCAACTAAATAGAGAATAAGAGAGAAATAGCAATATACGGTATTTTTTTTTAAGCACAACATTCAATTATAAGTATTCTTAGCACACAGCACTAATCAATAATGTAGAGTTATGTTCTACATATTACATTTTATGCTTGCAAATTTGTGTGTGTCAATTCGGGCTGAGCGATTTTGAAAAATCATCTAATTTCCCCTACAATATTACTATTGTGATTCAACATGATTTTCTTCCCAAGGTCTTCTTCCCATGTATTTCTTTAAAAAACACAAGCAATAAATGTTACCTGTCGCAGGCCTCGTCCAAGTCCTCGCAGTCGCAGCAGCAGGCCCCCACGTGGCTTCGCTCGCCGCGTCTGTTGACATACTCGCAGCAGCACAAGCGCTCATCTTCGTCCTTGTCCCGCCTTCTCTTCATGGCTGACAGCTGTGCTGACAGAGAAGGAGAGTTGTACTCAAGTCAGTTTTATTTATATAGTGGCAAGTGACAACAGAGATTTTTTTTTCCAAGGCACTTTTTCCACTTTCACATCGGTCAACCTGGCAATGTCGGTAAAACATGACTTGTAAAGACTGAGCAGAACAAGTGCTGACTCCTGGAGAAAAATACTCACCCAGAGGCATCATCCAGCAGCACTTCATTATTTTACTACAACGACTGCCATGCTGTTTCAACTAACCTTTTACATATCACTGTAAGCCAGTGAAGTCATTTGAGACTCTTTTGCTTTGAATTAATTTATACAGAATGTTTACTGATAAAGGCTACTTACTTTTATCACGATCCTGCGAGAATGGTGGTCTCAGAGAAAGTGGGCTTGTGTTCAATCCGCATAGATGGTGCAGGGATGGGTCCGCAACTGATGACGTCATAGAGTGAGCACCCACTCGTTTTCTCGGGTTGGGAGGGACTGTGTACTTGGAAAGCAGAATGATCTAGAATTTCTCAAAGAGGGGCGAACGGAGGCGAATCACTTCTGTGATGTTTTTGGTGAGGAATTTGCTGTCCCTGGGCGGCACGGTCGGTGAGTGGTTAGCACGTTCGCCTCCCAGTACTGAGGACGCAAGATCAAGTCAAGGCTCCGGCCTTCCTGGGTGGAGTTTGCATGTTCTCCCTGTGCCCACGTGGGTCTTCTCCAGGTACTCCTGTCTCCACCCACATTCCAAAGACATACATGGCAGGTTAATTGGGTGCTTCAAATTGTCCCTAGGTGTGCTTGTGAGTGGTTGTTCGTCTCTGTGTGCCCTGGATTTACTGGCAACCAGTTAAGTGTGTGCCCCGCCTACTGCCCAAAGCCAGCTGGGATAGGCTCCAGTAGCCCCGCAACACTTGTGAGGAATAAGCGGTCAAGAAAATGGATGGATGAATTTGCAGTCCCTATAACATCTGCTTGAGTTCATTGTGTGCTTCAAGCTCGCATAAGCTAAACTTGAGAATGCTCATACCCGACTAGTCTCTGTGTCTCACTCTTTTTTTGTATGTCACTCACAGGATCTTCAACTGCCTCTCTTCCCTGTTCTGCGTCTTCTCTCTGACAACCAATGTCCCCCAGGTCCCTTGGCTGTCTTTCGCTGGCACTCAACTTGCTTCTCTTCATCATCAGAGTTTGTCTGCCTCGTTATCCATCACGATGGTGCATAAATAGGATGTGATGTCTTTTCTCCCTGCGACCCTTGTGAGGGGTAAGCGGTTTTAAGAAAATGGATGGATGGATGGACGGACATCTTTTCTCCCCATTTTGAACTGTGGACAAAAAGCAACATAACATTTCATCAACCCAGTCTATAAATGTTGTGGAAAGGTAAATTAATATTAGCTAGAAGTAGATACCGTATACCAGGGGTGGCGAGATCCGGTCCTCGAGGGCCGCAATCCTGCTGGTTATGGATATTTCCCTTCTTCAACACAGCTGATTCATGATCAGCTCATCAGCAAGCTCTGCAGAAACCTGATAACGAGCCTGTTAATTGGAATCAGCTGCACTTCGAGTAGGGAAATCTACAAAACCTGCAGGACACCAGCCCTCGAGGACCGCAGTTTGCCACCCCTGCCGTATACAGTATGCCCCTCTGACAAATCCCTTGGCTAGGCTAACACAGTAAAACTGCTCTAGAACCTCCACTGGTACCGAATGAGGATCGAACCCTAAAACGGGCCGATTTCACCATAAGAAGGAACTGTTTTAAATTGTGGGAAAAGGTATATGCCTCTTGTCAGGATAGTTGTTACATGATATCCTGCCACTCACTACCTTACGTTTTCAGTTGCTATGGTAGACTTTCATAGCAACCGTCATTTTAAGTGACTGGTTTCGAATTCGGGGCAATGACAGTACCTTACACTTGACGAAAAAAAATTGAAATTATACCAAATGTTTGAAACATGACATTTTGAAGCCATTTTACTCAAAACACAGACGAGACAAGTGTTCACTTCCTGCATCTCTACAACTCACCCAATCAAAACGCGACTGGGAAAAATTCCAAACCAATTCAGTACTTTAAACTTCTTGGTTCTGCCACTCGTCAGCGCGATAGTTCATATACGCAGTTTAAGGCTTGATATTGTTCAAATAACGCCCCCCAAAAACGTGGAAGACAACAAACTTACCAGAAAAGTGAGCTGGCTCACGTCTGCTACTCCCGTTCAACTTCTACTCTCGCGGCGTTTCCGGTGTGAAGAGCCTGGCGGAAGTCACCATCCTTTTCAAGTTTTAATTAATAAATGCATTATTAGCTGTGGTCTAAGTGTTTCCTTCCGAGTGCAGGGCTTCAAATCTATCGGTATTTTGGTTGTGGCTCTATTCAGCGGCTCTTTATTTTCGGCATGCCTCCTCTGTCACGTACTAAATTAATGACGTCACACAGACTTGCGTATCCGCAAGAATTTTTGTCATAAAAATCCGACGTCTCCAAAGCGTGTAAAATTACTGTACAACTTTTGAGTTTTATTTTTCTCATTAAAAAAATGCGTTTCATAACATTCATACTTTTCTTTTACTGACTGTGATTTTTTTCCCCCTACTATGTTTTGCCCTTAAAGAGAAATCCCTCATCAAAATAAAAGCATAATTACCTTCTTTTTTTTGTGTGTATATTTGTGTTGTTTTTTTCTTGTATTAAAAAAAAAAAAATACAATGTTCTGTGCGTTCATTAAACTATTGCCCCCCATGTAAAAATGGCTAAATTAATCTTGGAAAATAACTTTTGCAATGTTATTTCTCCGCCCCCCTGAAAATATTTTGGCTTTTCTCACATTATAAAAATACATTTTGTAATATCAAAACGTTTTTCTTGTACTGGGATATCTGATTTTTCTTCTTTCTCATAAAATATTTAAAAACGCCCATTAGAAATCCCCCGTTCCTTGCAGAAAATAGATAATTGCAATTTAATTCGGCTTTGTATCAAAATTATTCTGATTTGATAGCAAGAATCATCATTTATTGATCAGGGAAATAAATTTATCAAAATGGCTAAAATAGAACAATGAAGGCAACAATATAAACAAACATTTATCAAAATGGTGGTAAGCAAACATGCATTTATGACGTGCAGAGTGCAGAACGTATTTAACAAAACAGTGGGGAAAATGCAAAAATAAGACTCGAATGATCCAATTTATAAAATAAAAAAATAAAATTAAATAATTAAAAAAAACAAAAAACATCCTGGGGTCAAGGGAAAAAAAATTAAAAATGTGCAAACTTGTAAACAAAGATATTGTTAAATAATGATCCACTTTCTGACAATAAAACGATCAAATAAAACATTTACACTTAGTTTTGCGTGCAATTCACACAAAAGGCACATTTCGAGAGGTCAGTCGGGAGCAATAAAAACATGGTCGGGTTGACATTTAACGCCCACCCTATGTCACTGTGAAACTGTCTGATTGGTCAATGCAAAGTTCTGCTGCAGTAGCATCAGAGAACGGCGGAGCTGTGAAGAAAGAAGTGCGGAGAAGTTACATTTAATCATGTAACTATAGAAAAAGACTAAGTTTATATATTTTGGTATTTTAAAATACGTACATGCAATTAATTTGCAAAGTATAACTACCTGCTCTAAAAGATTGATGGAGTCCTGCAGTACAGTTCTGAGCAGCTGCGCCTCCTCTCTGCTCCTGAATGGTAGACCGTGCCTGGAAGTGTACTCAGGCGTCATGCTGTTTACGACACAGTGGTCTCATAACATGTAAAACCGTAATATCAACTGCGGAGGAACATCAAAACAAACCTAGCTTCGGTCCTCTCCCTCAGCCGATGTTTTGTCGTCAGGTACATGCGGTGGGCGACATCCTCCATGGCCCATAACTTGAAGAACAAGCCCACATTTAGTACCATCAGGATCAGCAGACTGAAATGAAAAAGAGCCGACTTACGCTGTGCTTCTCTGCCCGTGACTTGGAAGCAAGGCTGGAGGAAGATTTAGAGCCACTTTCAACCTATGTCACTGTCTAAAAATCGGATTTGTGCTGTTGTGGTTGGTGTGTTTGTGAGCAACATGTCCCGACTTGCTGCAGCAATTAAAAGAGGAAACACAATACAGGAAGAATTGCAATCGGTGCTCAGCGTGTTGTCTTACATCAGAGTCATTACAGCCACCGTGGCCCAGATGTTCCATTTGTACGGGCTGCTCCCCTTCGTCAGGCCTGAACGACAAGAAGAAAAAGGTTCATACATTGAAAGATAATTACAAACCGCGTCAGACAAAACACCAGCGGCTGCATGAACATGTTCAATCATAACATGAGCGACTGCATTTTGCGCACTCATCAATACTGCAGGTTGAACAGTTAACGTTGGAAATTATAATTGTACCTATCGGGGTTTTTAATTTTGTACCTCTTTCCAGACAAATTAAAAGCACAATATTTCCTTAAATAGTGGCCATTTCTCTAATCTAGTAAGGTAAGCAAAGCTGCAATGATTTGTTGAATATAAAGATTAGCGACAAGCGGATTGCCAGTAAGGAGCATTTTTGTCCAATCCGTGATCAAACGATAGAAGTTTAATTGCACCTAATAAACTGTCTGGCATTCCATTGACATTTTCTATTATATATTATCAACAATAATGATGCTGTGACATCTGATATGATGACAATGATGTCATACCCATGTTGCTGTCTCCTTGTTCGTCGGGCGCTTGGCCCAAATGCTTTTTAGGCTTCATGTGCTCCTGCATTGTTCGACTGTAAGTCCGCCACCTCCGCCGCGGCGCACCGACCGCCACCACTCCAAGGTTGATCTCGGCCTCCTCCTCCAGAAGTTCTGTCTCTGGATATGAATGCACATCAGCAGTTGACTACAATTTGTGAGAGTGTTAAGATGTGGAAAATGTATTCAAAAAGCTCTAATTTTCGATATTTCGTCGATATTTTTAGAAACAATTATACCATCAATTATTAAATAATACCAATATAAAATGTGTGTGTGAGGTGCAGGTATCATTTTTGTCTACTTGAGTCGCCATCCTCACGTTCTACACTGTAGTATATGTGACTTTGACTGTGTGTGGCTTTAAAAGGTGGAACCTAGCCTGGCGAGGGGCATGCGAGTCAGCGAATGAATAGTTCACTGTTGATTACAGAACAAAAATGTACAAATTCGATCTAAAAATTATTAAACTGTCAAATTCAAAAATACAGATACAAAGACAAAAAATAATACATAAATGAAAATGTATAAAATTGTCCTTTTAAAGTCTAATTTGTAAAGTAAGAAAAATTTAAGATTAAATCAAATTTATCGATTTATGTTAGTAGCAAAACAAAAAAATAAAAACAAATGAAAGTGAAATGTACAATCTGGACCAAATAAATAAATAAAATAAAACAAAAAAATGGAACCAATCAAATAAATTAAAATTCCCTTATAAAACATGATATATGAAGTTTAAAAAAATAATAAATAAATGAGTAAAACGTATGGAATAGACATTAAATGTGATTTTTCTTTTTAATTATCAAATAAACTAAAATAAAGTAGATTCACTTATTTAACTGCATAGGAATTCCCTCTCTTCTTGACAAAACAAAAAATACAAATACGTTCTTTGTTATTTTCTTCAGGCTGCTTTGAACTAGTAAAATATTTGTACAATCACAGCCTTGTACTTGTAGTTAAATAGCTATCTAAACAAAATAATAAACATAATGCAGGCTTTACTCACCTAGTTGTCTGAAATAATCTTCAATGCCGCTCCAGGAGTTCTTAGTGATGAAGGACTTGACCAGGCCCCACGGCTGCTTTTTGTACTTGACATCCGTATACACCCTAACAGCACAAAATAAACACCCAGAGATGTCTGGTGTTAAAATGTCTTTAAAAATAACGAATGCGCACATTTGGACGCTTGATCTTAAAACGTATTACTTGAGCCGACACTTGCGCTTGGTGTGACTTTTGATGTAGTAGCGATTCTGCGTGTAGAAGTAGTCGTGGTAGGGCACATCGTGTGTGTACACCTCCGAGTCCACCAGGTAATACTGACCGTCACGAGACTCTTTGTGCAGCGTCTGACAAGTGAACGGAATTGTTAGTCATCCAAGCCACGCTACTCGATATCAACTCATCACATTGTCATCTTAAAAAAAAACTAATAATAATCTGACGTCACACAACCTCTAACACACCTGTTTTTCTGTTGCTGTGGAGAATTTGCCAATCAGAGGATTACTGATGGTTATGGTGTAATTCAGGCTCCTCTTCATATCCCCATTGGGGTCTTTTTGCCACGCTGCAAAGCTCGGATCTGGAAACGACAGCGATTTTGCAAGGCGGGAGCGCAGCACGGGTTTGCGGAGTGTGGCGAGGAGGAACGCTCACTGGTTATCTTGCGCACGCTCATGAAGCGGCGGATGAAGGCGGACTCGGTGAAGAGCAGGTCGAACATTCGGCTGGCGCTCACGTGGAAGACCTTGTTGAGGTACAGGCGACCCTGCTCCTTCGGCAGGCCATTTCGCCCAACTGGGGAAAGGACAGGACGTTAGTTCACCACAAAATAGAAACAGTGTGATGCCACATTGACAGAATTTTTGTCCTTTCATCCGTGTACAATTTACAACAAGACTACGCAGACTGGATGATGGTTAGCCAGTTAACGCTGCGCACGCAACAGCCAACTCGACACTGCCATTGCCTGACATCCACATCACTCACCAAGTCAACTAATGTTATATTGATTGCTCCCCTCCCCTAAAATCGGTGAACTACTGTACCCCTACTGTAAGAACATAAGCTCCTCCCTTACCTTCTTCCACGCTTTCCGATCCGCTCTCCTGAGTCACGGCGTCCTCTTCTGGGGGAAGTGGCAAAGATTTGGTGGATAATTCCAATTCCACGCGGTCCATAGATGGAATGGGACTGCGGCGCGGAGACACGGAGATGCGGCGCTCCTCCTGTTCGACAACACTGCAAAATGTTAGCAGAGAGAATTATTTGCACGGAGGTATCCCCGTGTTGCTCGACTACCTCAAGGGCAGACTTCTGCGAACTGGTGGTGGATAAAAATTCTTCATTTTCCAAGGATCGCAGCTCAGGTGGGAGAAGCTGAAGCGAGGACGTCCTCTCCATCTTTGGAAAGCAGCAGTCGTCACCACCGTGCCTTGCAGGCCAGCAGATGGACGGACATTAAGAATCACAAGTCGCTCAAAACAAACATACAAGGAATGCCCGAGACAATTTTCGAACCCTAACCTCAGAGCTGTGAGACAGAATTGCAAAGCACTAGTCCACCGTGCTGCAAGTTGAGGACAGCTATTCCGAATTTTTTATTTGTGCTGTTTTTAAATCGTTTAAATTTGACTTCCATAACTTTTGCAATTTTTTAGGTTTTTCTTTTTTTTTGGTCAAATTTCAATTGGGGAAAAAACAAACAAAAAAACAAAAAACAATGTCTCCTCCGGCAGGATCCCAAGGCGTTCCCAGGCCCGCCGAGAGACAGTCTCTCCAGCGTGTCTTGGGTCGTCCCCGGGGCCTCCCGCCGGTGGGACATGCCCGGAACACCTCCCCAGGGAGGCGTCCAGGAGGCATCCGGACCAGATGCCCGAGCCACCTCAGCTGGCTCCTCTCAACGCGGAGGAGCAGCGGCTCGACTCTGAGGCCCTCCCGGATGACCGAGCTTCTCACCCTTGGTGCGGTTTTGTTTGAATAAAATAAAAAATTAAAAATAAATAATAAAAAAAACATTAAAAAAAGACGGTTCAAATAGTTAACTCATTGAATAACATTGAGGGAATTAGTGGATAGCACAGGCACCGATTTGATGGAGGCATATATCCGGCACTGCGCAGATTTTTCAAAAACTCCTGGATCCAAAACAAATGGCTTCCGTAGGTGCTGCTGCTTTGTTTAGCAAATACATACAAAGTGGAGGATTTTATTTATTCAACTAGATGTCTAACTTATGGTTGTATGCTAAAAATGGTAATAGAAAGTATCACGATACCTCGCTGTAAAATATGACATTTTTAGGTACTTTTGTGCAGTTACACTACAGTTCTAAAAAATAAAAATACAAAATGTGTGCTTGTTTCACAGGGTTTATTAGCCACCCCTGTAAAATATGCCCAGCATTTGTATGTGGAAAGAACCGAAGCCGGACAAGCACAATGCAGTAAACCGTAGCGTACTTTATTCAGCCTCTGTTCCAAACCAAATTTGTACATTTGAACTGAATCCATAAGTTGGAATGCACCGTTGTCATCTGTCTGCATTTTTATTGTTCAAAGCTTTTCAAAAAAACAATAAATGCGCTTACCTGCTGTGCATGCTTATGTCTGCAGGAAACTGTGTGCTCTCTATCTCCTCATGGCTCAGACCCAGCTCATTTCCATAGTGCTGCCTGACCATCTGCCAAACTTCGGTGTTGGTCAGCGGCTGGTAATGGAAGAAACACTAACATTTACACAAAATTGCATTATAACGTAAATGTCTGTCAGCATTATACAATAGTATTATGGTATATAGTATAGTAGTATATATAGTATATAAACACGTTTTATTGTAATTTATTTATTTATTCGACAAAATTGCATTTGGGTAAATGGCTGTCACTAAGCATTTACAGTTACTTTACTTGCTTCTTAGCATTTTACACATACATTTTTGGATATGTAAAGAAACTGACGTTTATTTCTCAGTTTCAAAAAATGTTTAGAGGCATTTTGAGAGCTAATGCTAGAATTTCAGGTTTTACGCATGGTCCGGAAAGCAACAGTGTCAACACTCAAACGGTCTCTCAGTAGTATCTGAACTTTAAACGCAACACGACGCACATTCGCGTGAACGCTGTTCTCCCAACATTAACGCCACAATAGTTAATCAAAGTCTTACTTGCTGGAGGTCATTTTCCCCACGGCCACTGTTATTCGACGCGCGGTAAAAGTGTGACGTGAAATTCAATAAACAAATAAATAAAACACTTGCCCTTACTTCCCGGAAGTGGAGACGCACCGCACCACCCACTTCACTTGCTTCAAAAAAAAAACCCGGAAAGCTTGCTTCCGCGATGACACTAACTTTTTTATTTTTATTTTTGTTTTAGAAGTATCGCTTTTTAAAAGTACCTCAGGATTCCCCCGAGTGTTTGTGTCACATGTAAATTACGCCGCCCCCACCTTTTTTTTTTTTTTTTTTTTTTTGCGGAAACACCTGAGGTCAATGAACTTTACATTGGGGTGTTTTTGTATCTCCAAACGGACCAAATCCCCACAGACACACACCCAAGTGGGCTAACATGCTACTCCAGCATATGACGACATAAACTGTCAACTGTGTAATGGCATAATAAACACATTTACAATGTATAGATGGTCACTGCATTAGGTACAGCACATTTGCACGCAAATGCTGAGGGCCTTTTATTTTATTTTCATGAACTGAGCATGTAAATTAACAGTTGCATATTATTCAACTATCAAAACTGGAAGAGCATGAATACACAGCAAAACAGCACAGTTTCTGTCATCAGAGCTTTTGCTATAGAATTTTCAGCTGATCTACAGTTCATTTTGAAATAATGTAAAAAATTAACCACCCAAGCATGTTAGCGAGAGGCTAATTAATAGGTGGGAATTTCCCTCTAATAATACGTTTCCAACAAACTAGAATGCCCTTATTTTATCTAATGATATTGTATTGGGAAAAAAAAAAAATCTTGGCGGGAGGCACATACGGTAAATTAGCGAAAGGCTAAAGTACTACACTCATAAACATTACATGAGAGGTTACGGTAGAATTTAAGTTGGAACCCTCCCCCATAAAACAACAACATACTTTAGTCGCTAAAAGCTGTCCTCATACCTGCATCCTTTGCTCGTTTCTCCTCTTTTCCGTTCTCTTGAAAATGTGCTTTGACCTTTTCCTCTCCACGTTTACAATAAGTGTAACTTCTCTTTCCCATCATTCCCCAGACCCCAACACTGCATCTCTTCTACAGAGGCCAACTCAACAGGGCAGCATAAATTCACCATATGTATCCTAGATTTGTACGTGAGCCAAAATGCACCACAGTCCATCACTCACCCATGCCAATGCAGTTGTAATGTCATAATTACAATAAATATTTCTATGTAAAACATTTACAGGACATAAACATTAAAACTGTTAATGAGGATGCCTTCTTTTGTCACGTGACCACATAATTGTAGGTTATGAGCCCCCTTATGATCGTTTGTGGGTGAAATGTTTCATGTAACTTACATCATCCCCTCATGCTGCTGTGCGCAATAACACCGATAACCTTAAAACCAGCACGACTCCAGCTGGAGCTTTCTCATTTGGACTTTGGGCCGATAAGATAAGTGCTGATGGTCAGTGTAAAGTCGCATTGCACTCTCTGGATTTCAGTTGGAGGGGAAAAAAAAACAAAAAAACAAAAACCTGATAGTATGCCATGAGTTCCTTTATAAAATCAATTTCCTGCATTTTTTTTAAAAATTCTAAGTACAGATAAGAAAAAAAAACAAACAAAAATGAACTAAAATGCTGCGCAGGTGTGCTGCATATCAAAGTTTAGAATTTTACGTAATACGACTGATTACGAAGACTATAAAGACACTGCCTGCCTCCGCAAAGTGTTGTTCAACTAATCGATGGTATAATTGATATTTAGACCCGAAATACTGCTGGTTTGAATCCTAAGACCAGCGGTGATTGGAGACTAACTGCTACACTCTTCCACAATCAGCTTATCTTCTTTGACAGTTCACTGCTCAACTGCGCGTTTGTTTCATCTGGAGTACGGCAGTAGACGGGCGAGTCGAAATTTTCTGTATAACGACTGGAATACAAGATGCCAAAAACACGTTATGATGATTCGTCAACTTAAATAATGCGGACTAGTGAAATTAACTGTTACGTTAAATATTTGATTTTATTGGATATATTTTTATTTATTTTAATGTACTGTAATTGTATTTAGATTTTACTTGTATTTTAGAATGTTTCCTTTAATGGAGAATTTTCCTTTTTTTTTTTTTTTGTTTCATTTTAAATGTCATTAAGATGCAGTTTTAATTCTCTATTTCATTTCCTTAATATATACTGAGCCAGGACTTCAAAAGCAAGGTACATGCCAAAACATACAGTTTTTGAGATGAATCCTTTTTCCATTCTGTACCTACTTGACTCTACTCACTATTAACACTCCTCCATTGGCAAAAGTAGGTACCACAAAATGTTTGACGTAAACGAGTACTGGTCATGCAAATTCATCATTGTAACACTGGATACAAATGTAAAAAAAAAAAAAATATATCAAACATGCGAAGTTGCTAACATTAGCCAAGTCTGTTGTACTTTACGCCACAGTCTCCACCTCGCTGCAGGAGCAGTTAAGTTGTTGCATTACAATTTTTAAGTTAAAAAATAAAAATAGATAGCAGTGCAAAGAACAGCATCATGTGAGAACTGACAACTTCCTTGGTGGAGATAATAAAAAAGTGCCTTAGCATGACTAAATTGGCTGTAGTGGGCTTTACCTTGTCGACGAGCGTGTGCTGCCACAGGTGGAAAACCGCGTTGAAACATTTCTCTCTCGCCGACAAGGAAGTGAAGAAGAGCTGTGTGTGGGTGTGTGAGGGGAAGGGAGGGTGAAAACCGAAACACAAATCACTGATCGCGCCCCAGATAAATTTCCGTCGTCGCTCTCTGTAATGATTTGAGATTGAGATAGTCGCACCTTCTCCTTCTGGGTGCAGATCTGGATGGCGTTCGGTATTATTCGTGCATATTTCTCCCGGGTCATTTCCCTGATGTCTTTGAGGGCCAGGCTAATCTACAGATCAGTCAGGGGACACATTAAAAAATAAAAATCTGATTATTATGATGTCTTTGTTTGCGACTGTCCAATTTAGTTGCATTTTGTTCAGCGCATGGCAGGTCGACATGCGTGTAGGGAGGGAACGATTCTTAATTCACTCATTCAAGTGTGTGGAAAATATCACATTCTGCTCTACCCTTGCATCCGATTACCTTCGTGCCATAGAAGAGACTGCTGTAGAAACACAGAAAATTGTGGGTGAGGTAGAGGCGTCCCTGCAGGAGTATGTCTCGCTGGAGAGCACACGGGCAATCTGAGAAAGAACACGGAGCATGAAAAATGACAACAAAAACATCAGATCCTGCTTACCATGTGTGGCCTGAAATTAGCTTCTACAATAATTAGATTTCCGATTTTAACCGATTTCACCGCAACCCCCACCTCCCCTCCCGTGATAGAAAAAGTGGGTGGCATATTTTTAAAATTATTAATAAATTAATTTAGCTTAATTTCTGCTGATGCTAAACAATACTGTGATGCAAGTAGGACTCATTGCACTAACCTAACCACACACTAGCTAGCTGCTTGTCACTAGCTAGCTAGTCAACAGTAGTAATAGTGTTTCATATTATGTTCACATTACAGTACATTAGCAGTAATTTTGAGTTAATAAAATGTTACATTGCCTTAAATCTGAATAAGAAATTCTTCTCAAATACAATTAATCCCAATGGAAAATTCCTTGGCTAACTGGAGTTGCTAACCTTGATTCTCAGCCTGTGTCAAGTTTGCATTTGCTTGTGTGGGTTTTTAGTTACTCCAGCTTCCTCCAACATTCCAAAAACACACAGATTCATTAAAGATTCTAAATTGTTCAAATGTGTGAATGGCACAGCATGTGCTCATCCAGCTAACCCACCATCCTTATGAAGACTGGCGCTGTAGAAAAATATATATAAAAGAAATGGATGTTTGAGAAATGCCTCAGTGACACTCACCAAGCAGCAGTCTGTCTGAGTTCACCACGTCTTTAAACAACCTCCGGAACTCATCACACCTCTGTTTATAGGTGGTCACGGGGCGTTGAGGTGCGATAATACAGTTTGTCAGGTTGTCCGAGCTCTGAAAGACAAAACAAATTTTAATAAGCGCTCCCGGGTGTCTTAATTGTCTGTGACGTACTTTTGTCATAAGACTTTTTTTCACTTTCTTCTTAAGGGCGCCTGCTTTGTGAGGTGGTCGTGTCTTATACATAGGAGCCAAAGCTCACCCGTCTACTGTGGGGCCAATGCCGAGTATGCCTTTCATTGCCATGACAACATGGGGTCGCGCTACTTGTCAAGCCACGAGTCCCGTTGTGCATTTAAAATAATGCTTTGCCTTACAAAAGTCCACTTAGCTTAATGCTAACTTACATCGCAAAGAGGCATTGACATGCTAACCATTAGCACCGATATTCGCAGTGAACCAAGCAACGGATATTTGAACAAATATATTCAGGGGCATACATATTCTTTATTCTCTCCAAAATATGACTAATATTGCGGTTTCATTATGTTCATACTTTTTGTAAAGAACAATATTGTAGCGTGCTCCTTTTCTGTATCACAAAAATGCACAAACTTGTTTTTGATTTTATTTTTATTTTTTATTTTTTTATTTTTTTTCCCCCCCACGCTTTATCACATGTCGCTCTGGAGGCCAAACACAAACAATTTAAAAAAAATAAAAATAAAAATAAAGTCACTCATACATTTTGCAAGTTTTACTCCACTCGACAATATTTGTTGTGCTTCCCCCTCCCCGGCCCCCATTTTAAAAAATAAAATAAAAATCATTACCTCCCCTCCATCCTCAACAGACCCCTCGCCCTCTAACAGCGATGTGGTCTCATCCGTGTTGTCATCTCCCACGCCAGACGAGTTTGATGGCTGGTCCATCTGATCTGGCACGCTGTACACGAATAAAAAACAAAAAGTTTTTGGTGTGTGTGATCCTATTAGTTGTGTGAGCTTTTTGTTTTGACACCGTGGGGGACTTGGACACTTCTGTCTAATGAGTTCTAAAGTGAATGTCATCAAACATTTTGCAGAGCCCTGAGGGAACTCATTAGAACTGCAGCCCAACTGGTTTGACTGCATGGAAAAACATGCATACACACACATGCACACTCACTCACTCTCAAGAAACCTTTACACTTTCAACCTGTTTGCATTTGGGCGTGCCCAAGCAGATCTACCTGATTGCATGGTCATAAGGTGACCATGAGTGGCCCGGAATATTATGTTTTTGCCCCACTCTGCCTAGCAATAAGTGAGTGAAAATAGCGAAATCTACAAGTAATTGACCCCCGGACGACTTAAATAAATTAAAAAACAAAAAACAAAAAACTATGTTGCTATTGTAACTGGATGACTTGACACTGTAGTTTCCACTAGATGGCGGAAAACGTATATTTTTGCATCAATTAAGCTACTGAATTCATGCACGATGCCAGCAGATGGTGCCAAAACTCACTTTTAATGTAGTTAACTGAGCACAAAAATCAAATAATTTAGGATAGAATGAATAAACATTTAAGAAAACGGATGGATGGATAAAAAAAAAAAGTCGCCTATTACTGGATTAAAAAAAAAAAATGGGATCCCATCTTCTGTCAGCTCCTGAAAAAACTCGATGCAAAGGTTCACTGAACAATATGGTTCCTGTACAGTCCAGATATTTCTAAGTTACAAACACCGTATGTTTACATGGTCGTGATGTACAATAAATTGCCGTTATTTACTGCTTTTATCGCTTGAACATAAATTGGGCAAAAAAAAAAAACAACAAAAATGTAATTCATTAAGTTTTGGTACGCCTGCTCCGCCATGTTTTCGATAGTAGCTACTTGGTATGTTTGACATTTTCAGCGTAGACTCAAAACACCTTTATCAGTAAAAGGCGACAGTTATCACTCCACGTGGATCTAAACTCCAACAAAACTGCGAGGGTGGTGCATTTAAAAACACCTTGACGACTGTGACAATAACCTACCTGATTCGGAGTGGACCCAGGTTGGCGTGACGAGATAAACACTACCAGTTAAAATTGTCTTATTTGCGGGAAAGCTTACCGCTCTGTGTGTTCATTGAAATGTTTTGTTTAGCCCGCAGGTGTAGCTCATACCTTTAAGCACGTAGTCGACTCACTAAATGCTCATTGGAGACATTTGTGGAGGAATCCATTTTGAACAGGCGGCGGGGTGTTCAAACCTATAGCCCGTGGGCAACACTAAATCCCTGAGCGCATGTGATCCGGTCCACATTACAATTGTAAACATTAATAAAACCTACAAATGCTCATGATGTACAACACAACTCTTATCTTTACATCCCATTTTTGAGCATTTAAGACTTCTTCATCAACTACGAGGTATTTATAGGTCACATTGTAAAACTATGTGTGGCATGCGGAGAGACCAGTCCAACAACAGACACCAGTTTTTTCCTTTGTTTTCAACCCCGCACGTTTTAATCGCTAGGGTGCCGTCGGACTCGTACAGACATCCACGCGGCAAAAGTACACAACACAATCACGCACAAGCGTAAAACAAAACAACAAAGCTAACATCAAAAATGCTGCAATAAATAGACTGATCTCAATGACATATTCTGTTCATAATTCTTCTGTACAGTGATGATAGTGTGTGACTAAACAGCCACCACAGACTCACATACGCACATATGATGATGATGTAAACAAAAAGGGACACACAATAATTCAAGATCATGCTGAGGATCCAGAGTGTGCCGACTCGAGGCATCAAATAATCACAAATACAGTACATCTTTTCTCTTTGACCTCCATATGAAGTTGCACGCACAACAGGGAAGCACAAAAGGTGGAATGTGATGGATTGGAGAGAAAAAAAAAATGGAATGTCTATTCTTCCAGAGTGCGGAAGGCGTTCTGCATGTCTTCTAGCAGCTGTGCGTACTCGCCCTTAATCTTGGCCTCGCCGTCCTTCACTGGGTCCTGCATTGATGCAACGGAAAGCTTGTGAACAATCAAAAAAAAAACAAAAAAACTTCCATATTTTTAATAAAGGAAAAAAAGTACAAACCTTAAATTTCATGGAGCTGATCCTGTAGAGGATTTCTCCCAGGTGCTCCCGGATCATGGACCAGGTGATCTTGTTGTCACTCTGCGCCGTGGTCTCCACCGCGTGGCGCGCCATGTCGTAGAAGGCGATCATATTGGACAGGATGCCCACCGTCTTGTAGAAGGGACAGAATCTGGGGAATAACACATAATTGTCAGTGATGACGACAACTGTCTCTTTGTGCACGTAACTTGAACAGGCAACCATCTGAGGGACTGTGCACGTGTCTTGGTAGATGCTGCTGTTTTGGCTAGCAATAGAGTTCAACTGGGCTCTGCAGTAAAAACATCGACGAAAACAATTACACTCACTGTTTTATTCTTTATTAAAATGTACTAATATTAATATTTGGTTGCTGGAAGACCGTCTAATATTTCATAATATTAATTTATTAATATTTTATGCAAATTAATTTATTTGTAAGGTGCCTATCTGCCGGAACATAAAAATAGAGACATACAGATGTTATTGTCTACTGCCACACTAAAAGGCTCTGCGTAACCTAAAATCATCTTTAAAGATATGCCAATAATTTCAATTCAAGTCTCCACATTTTCATTTATCTTAAAGACTGTATACAGACTGCTGTTTTGGTGAGCAACATGTTTAAAACTGGCTTGTGATGCTGCTATTATTTTCTGAAGAGTACTGTTGGGTGATTAATGGGTAATTATTTATTTATTTATTTATTTTTTTTTTTTGGGGGGGGGGGTAACATTAATTAAAAAAATATATAACAAATTGAAAACTATTTCTATTATTATAATTATTATTCTAGCGGCTTCTGCAGAAAACAAACAAAAAAAATAACCTACATGGTAGTGTATGCAAGATTTTGTTTACATTTTCACCCACAAGTGCTCATTTTGTTTGGAAACAGTATCTTTTATTCACGTTATGTTTGGTGACAGTTTTGTTGTTACATATTAATCCTAACGGGAGTATTTTGCTAATTTATTGAGATTAAGTTCTAAAATAATTTATTAAAATGGATTGTGGGTTTTTAAAAACGCAACTTTCTCCAAGTTTTAAATGATTAAAAAATAAAAAATAAAAAATAAAAAAATCAGCCTTTTATATTAAAGCTAAATTGCCCATCCCTACTGTTGAGAGTGGGTTAAAAAAATAATAATAATCTGACCTGTCATAAGGCGTGTAGCCATTCTGCTGCAGGAAGTCGTCTTTAATCAGCTTGGCCACTTCCAGAGTGATCTTGTCCGTTTCCGCCAGTGACGCCTGCCACAGCGAAAGTAATCAGGTGAGCGCTTCTCTTTGAACTCCCTTTGTAAACAGCGACGTTGGCAATTTACCTTCCCGACAAGTTGCACGATCTCAGCCAGGTCTTCCTCCTCCTGCAAGATCTCCTTAGCTTTGGTGCGCAGGGGCACAAACTCGGTAAAGTGCTTGTCGTAGTACTCATCCAGGGCGCGGGTGTACTTGCTGTAGCTGATGAGCCAGTTGACCGAGGGGAAGTGCTTCCTCTGGGCTAGCTTCTTGTCCAGACCCCAAAACACCTGACGCGGCAAGATAAGGTATAACATCAACTAACATAGAGGAGAGAGCATTGGCGCCGGCTGATTGCGGTTTGTTACCTGAACGATACCGAGCGTGGCTGAAGTAACGGGATCGGAGAAGTCACCACCAGGTGGCGAAACACTAGAAACAAAACACATTTTGAAAGGGGATATAGCAGAAAAAACGGTCTTTTTTTTTTTTTTTTTCCCCCCACTCACGCTCCAACGATGCTGACGCTGCCCTCCCTCTCGGGGTTGCCCAGACACTTCACCCTTCCAGCACGCTCGTAGAAGGAAGCCAGACGGGCGCCCAGGTAGGCCGGGTAGCCGCTGTCTGTAGATGAGACACAGCACTTACTTTCACATACTTCACAATTTTGATGCACTGGCTCCACCTAGAGGCCATTTTCTGTATGTTAAACGAAACTTTTGAGGGGAACACTCTTGTTTTGCCATTAAAATCCAAAGTATAAGCACAATGAATTAGAAACATTTCTTACATAAACGAGAATCTCAGTATGGAAAATGTTAATAATTACAATTACATTTGATTTGATACCAAATATAGAATCTACACATTTTAATCATGTCAGACAAATAAATATTTAAATGTAGATCCTTCAAAGATATATAATAGTATATTTTTTATACAGATACACTATAATAAATATATTAATTAGTATAACAAAATAAGAAAATGTGTATTTTATTAGAGTAAGATAAATAAAGTTTGTGTATGAAAATTAATAAATAATAAATTAGATGTTATTTTGACAATATTACAAAAAAAATCTAGATTTTTTTTGTTTTTGTTTTTCTTACTTTGACCTCATTCTAAAAAAAAAAATACTGCAATGGCAATTTTCTCTCTTTTTTTTAATACATTTTATAATATGATATTTTGTGAATTGTTTTTATGTATCTCATATCCTTTTTATGGAATAAAGTTTGAATATAATAAATCTAATTATGTAGTTATATACAGTTTATAGAATGCATTGGCCATTTCATATATTTATACATAATTTTTTTAAATTAAATTGGCCTCATACTGACTCTAATTCTGATTGTACTATAATCAAATATGTAGTTTGGATAAAAAAAAAAAAAACCTACATCTTTTTAAAATGTTTTTTTTTAACATGTAAAAAAAAAAAAAAAAAAAAGGAAAAAAATAAAATAAAATTCCACAAAAATAATTCAGTCATTCTCAACCAATTTAATGACAACATTAAGAAAAAAATACCTGCACTACTGGATGTCCTTAATAAGTGTACCTATTATTTATTTATATGTATACTAATCATAAATAATACTTTAATTTTTTTTTTCCAAGGATTCTCCTCACTTACCAGCGGGCATCTCAGCTAGACGTCCCGAAATCTCCCTGAGAGCTTCGGCCCAGCGAGAGGTGGAGTCGGCCATCATGCTGACGTTGTAGCCCATGTCTCGAAAGTACTCGGACAGCGTGATTCCTGTCCAAAAAACAAGCAAACAAACCAAGTATATGAAGCATGTTAGAAAAGCGAGTTTTGTGACGTTTTTGTGGCGTGTACCCGTGTAGATGGAGGCCTCTCGGGCAGCTACGGGCATGTTGGAGGTGTTGGCCACCAGCGTGGTTCGCTTCATGATGCTTTCAGTCTTGCCGTCCACCTCCATGGTCAGCTGTGCGGGGAACGCAAACAGGCGTCAGTGCTAAATACTCACACTGCAATTATTTGCTTTTTTTTCTCCATTGGCATTTGGTGTACAAGCAAACAATTCTACCTAGCAACAAATATGCTACGTTAGGCTGAATCAAGTAATCGCTACAGGAAATGGATGGAAATTAACATCAACCAAGACAAAATATAGATTACGGTTAGCTGCACAAGTTTCCCACCTCGGGGAAGTCTCGCAGCACTTCTGACATCTCGTTCCCGCGCTCCCCGCAGCCGACGTAGACGATGACGTCGCTGTTGGAGTACTTGGACAGCGACTGGGAGATGACGGTCTTCCCGCAGCCGAAAGCGCCGGGGATGGCTGTGGTTCCTCCCTGCACGCACCTGCGACATGAAACGAGGTTCAGAGATCCAAGTCGGAAGATCTCTCGAGTGAAAAATGTTCAAAAGGTCTGACGGGAAGAGGGCGTCCAGGACTCTCTGTCCGGTCAGCAGCGGGTGATTGGCCGGCAGCTTCTCCGTGACGGGCCGGACTTGTCTGACGGGCCACACCTGCACCATGGTGAATTTCTCCTTCACACCTTCGAACTCCAGCTCCATTACCACGTCCTGATGGGGTATTTGGAAGAAAGCATGTCACTGACGTGTTATTACAACACCTGGGAGCTATTTTGGGACATGAGTTATAGTGTTGGTCCTCACTGAGAGGTCATAGTTCCCCGGCGGGGCCACGTAGGTTACAGTCCCTCTGTTTTTGGGCGGGAGCATGATTTTGTGCTTGATGAGGGAATTCTCGTACACCGTCCCGTAAATGTCTCCACCTGTGATGTGACTGCCAACCTAACAGAAGATAAAAGTGAAAATCCATCATAACTAGGAGTGTGACGATATAACGATATTGCGATAAATCGTGACAATTGTCTCCTGATAAGATTATCGATACGCCTATGCAAGTATTGCAATATTTGTAATTAATATACAGCCACTATAATGGCGCCATTGTTCATTACTTATTGAGCAATTACTTGGCTAGCCTCTAGGGGGAGCACCTCATAAGAGTGGCGGGGAAATGTACAGAAGTCTTCAGGCGAAGAAGACTCATGAGCTTCCTTTAACTTGTGTAAGACATTTATTTGTCCAGCAACTGACTCAGTTTTGCATACGTTTATATGAAAAACGTGTATTATATCTTCAGTTTTAACAGTTTAAAACATATTAAACTAAAAAAATATTAAAGTAATATTAAACTATATATATTTTGTTTTAACTTTTTGAAGCACATAATTTCTGAGGAATATTAATATTGATTTAATATTTAAGTAATTGTATTTATTTACTTTTGAAATGTTACACAAAACAAATGTGTCACAGTTTATAAAATGAAACAATTGACTATGTAACTGACTGTAAAGACACTAATTTGTTCACAGAAAGTAGTCTCTGTTAAGAAGACATTTGTATTTGTTTAAAAAAAAAAATACACGAAAAGTACTCACTGTGAAGAAGACCCAAGTTTTAATATTGTGTTTCAGTGATGGTACAAAAAAAAACTATTTTCTCATTGAATAAACATTAGTTTACATCTTCAGTCGTTTTATCGTAGATTATCGTGGATTTATTACCTGACCAATATATCGATAATCACGGTATCCTTTTATCGTGAGATAATTGTTATCGTGGGCATTGTATCGCACATCGTCTTATATCGTGAGGTACCCAGAGCACCCCTAATCATAACCTTCATCTTTACAGATACCACATCTGGTAATCAACTAGTCTCTCTTGCTCTCTTACACCCACTCATTTTTTTATTTTACCGCCACTCTATCCGTGCACGTACCCGCAGACTCTTAACAGGCGAGAACTCCCACTTGAGGTCTCTGTTGAGGGATCCGATGTTGACACCTCTCGGGATGTAGATGCTCTGTGTGAGATCGTTGATGTCCTTCAGGGGTCGCTGGATGCCGTCGAAGATGGAGCCCATGATTCCCGGGCCCAGCTCCACGGAGAGGGGCTTCCCGGTACGCAGCACCGGATCGCCGACGGACACGCCGGCTAGGTTACGAGTTCAGGAAAATACATATGACTCTTCCACATTTTTACATACGTCTGCAAAAATGTTTACAATCGTAATTGAAGTGAGCGATATTGTAGCATAATTGGTTGCATCATATTGTTTCGTAAAAGGATACATGTCTCCTCATAGACTTGGATGGTGGCCATGTCTCCCTCCAGCCGGATGATCTCTCCCACCAGCTCGCTGTGGCCAACACGCACCAGCTCGTACATGGCCGCCCCTGCCATGGCAGTCGCCGTCACCACTAGAGTGGGGGAAAAAAAACAATAACAATCCGGGTTTTAGGAGTATGGTGGATCACGTAAACAGCACGGTGTGGCAGTAACCTGGTCCAGACACTCCATGCACATATCCAAACTGGCTCTCTCGGTCCTCATCCCGGATTTTGGGCAGCTTGGATGTGTCCATCTTCACTGGATTAACTGAAAGAAAAAGAAAAAAAATCACAGTCATCTGGTGTGGTGGATTCATTAACTTCCCTTTACACCTTCCTTCCCATTTCTCCTGGGAGGCTGCTTCTCTATGATAGGACAGCGCCACCAGATGGCCACTAATGCTTATGTCATCTCACAGCCCAAAAAAATAAAAAATCAGCATCTTGAGCCGAAACAAACTGAAATAATGTAGAGATAAGGTGGCTTGTTTGACTGATTGATGACCTGCCTTATTCATTTAATACGCAAATTGATGTGCAAATATTGACAAGCGGTGTGTGTGCCTCCGCATAAGATCACATCATTATAATCCTTCATGCATTCCACATAAGGACAGGGAGCAAAAACATGCTTGACGATCATGTGACTGTGGCACATGATTTACTGGCCAGATAAGGAAGTGGAAAATGAGCATGCACACTGTGACTGTGAATGGGGAACTTAGCAATCCCCATTTTTATATGTTTTATAGTTAATGGTAGCTATATTCGCAACTGTGTTTTTTTAAAACGTGTACAGCTGGTATTGTGTCCTACTGGTGTCCATGAGGTGTGTGTGTATGTAAATATGTATTGTGTGTCCAGAATGTTACATGTAAGCGGCACGATCCTGGCGTCCTGGTGTGAATGGAAAAGCTTATTAAAAACGAGTCAACACGTTAAACTCGGATAATTCATATGATTCTGAACGTAGCTATGACAGAGAACGAGATGTTTGGCGCATCAGCTTCATTTTACGCCACCATGTCGCCCAATGTAATTACAACAAATAACCTTTAAAATAAGCTTGTTAACACACTCGCGCTTAAATTTTTTGTTAATGACATTGAGCGGATTAGTTGGTAACATTGACAGGACGTGAGTGACTCGGCCTGAGGGAGGAAAGAAAAAAAAATACAGGGGATCCCGGCATTTTAGTGCAATGGGTTACTAGTCTTAAAACAGCAAGCAATTATGAGTTAAATAGCGTATGTGGAGGTTGTAAGAATGTATCAGACTCACCGTGTGCTTGCGAAACGGCGCTTTTGCAGTCTTGCTTCGAGAGAAAACGATGCGCGATGTGATGCGTGACAGCAGCAGACTGAGGTCAGCTGACTTCATTCACTGGACGGAAGCTGCCACTGCTCGGTCCGCCATTTTGGATCCTTCACCGGAACTGCACGAAAATAGTTACAGCAGTACGATAAACCAAGAGGGTCACTATGGATTTTTTTCCCCCCTCGTTTGCATATCCTTTTTAAACCTTTTACGAATACAAATATATTCATTTATTTCACGAAAATGTAATTTCAACGAAAGGCCACGTTACTATTCGAAAGTGGCTTAGGTAAATCAAGCCCATGATTATGTTGGGAGTTAGCTATTACAACTGTGACTGATATCTGTGCAATGACGCCTGCCTGAGCCAAAATGGAGTCGCTCGATAAATTAACTCATTTTAAATTATCTCATTTTAACCCTGGCTGAAATGTATTGAAACATGTACATTTACTGCATAAATGGTTGCTCTCATATCCATTTTATCTAGCAGTAGAAACTGATTAATTGGTTTGTAACTTAGCTGTACCAGACATTTAAAATTAACAAGGAACTGAAGGAATGAGATCTCGATCCCTCCCATGAATATATGATGACCCCTGGGTTTTATTCTTTCCTTTATGTTTTATGTTTGTCTTTGCCTTGTTTTTCTTCAATCATAGTGTATCACAAACTTCTAGATGAACAATCAAGTAATAAATAATTAAGTGCTCTGTTTTATCTTAATTTTTGTCGATATTAATTTTATTTGTTGTCAGATTAGAACTATAATACAAAGAAAGCTTTATCATTACAACTTTTCATTTTTCATGAAACAATAATGTGAACATGGACTGCACTTCTTAAGCGCTGAACTTATCTAGACACTATAGAAATAAATACATTACATTCACATATTAATTCAGCATACCGACTAATCGAATTTATATAAGTTACCCTCGCCCCACGCTAACAGAAACAGAAAATGTAATGTACAGTGTCCTAACAGATCAAATGCAGGGCATACAATCGTGCAACCATGCCGCTAGTACGCATGCGCGGGGCTGGAGTGACACTGGGTTGACCCACTGATCTGAATATATGCTGGATAGCCGATACGCCAGGACTTTTGAAGCCACAAGGCCGCCATATTGTTACTCCCAATAAACGTCAAAATTGGAGAACATTTGAGACAGTAGTTAGTACTAGAAACAGCATGATTTATGATGTTTTAATTATTAAACATAAAGAAGAGGACTTCAGACATTTTAAACTTGACCTAAATACATGTAAAAATTATATGCTTAATGATATTTACAGGAGGGAATGTGTATATTGTTTATTAAAGAATTATAACTGTAATTCAACAAAAGATGCCACTGCCAAACGGCACTGGTTAGCACGTCCGCCTTCCAGTTTTGAGGACTCGGGTTCAAGTCCAGGCTCCGGCCTCTTCGTGGGTGGAGTTTGCATGTTCTCCCCGTGCCTGCGTGGGTCTTCTCCGGGTACTCCGGTCTCCTGCCACATTCCAAAGACATGCATGGCAGGTTAATTGGGCTCTCCGAATTGTCCCTAGGTGTGCTTGTGAGTGTGGATGGTTGTTTGTCTCTGTGTGCCCTGCGATTGGCTGGCAACCGGTTCAGAGTGTCCCCCTCCTACTGCACAAAGCCAGCTGAGATAGGCTCCAGCATCCCCTGCGACCCGTGTGAGGAATAAGCGGTCAAGACAATGGATGGATGAATGGATGCCTCTGCCAAATATAGTATTGTGGTCTAAGGAACTGAGCGATAAAAGGGGGGTCTTCAAAGCAGCACATATCGTCCACTTGTTAATTTATTTATTTTTATTATTTGTTTTACATGTGGGCAGCAGGGTGGACGAGTGGTGAGCACGTCCACCTCCCAGTACTAGGGTTCGAGTCCAGGCTCCAGCCTACCTGGGTGGAGTTTGCATGTTCTCCCCGTGCCTGTGTGGGTCTCCTCCCACATTCCAAAGACATGCATGGCAGGTTGATTGGGCGCTCCAAATTGTCCCTAGGTGTGTTCGTGAGTGTGGATCGTCTGTGTGGTTCAGAAAATGAATGGATGGATGTTTTACATGTTATAAAAGAGCAACCATTCCGCCACAACCCTTCAACCCCAACCCCGGCCCTATACTAAATGGAGGAGCAAGATGGCCGCCTTGTCGCTTCAACGGCTTGCACAGGCGCGTATGGTCTATCGGCTATCCAGTCATATTTTCAGATCAGTGGGTTGTCAGTCTCCTCACAATCGTGGAAAGCGGTGCGGCGGCTAAGCTAACCGTCGCAACGAGCTACATGTGGAGGGTAAAACGGGAAGGCACCCCCGACCCCAACTCTGTCAAATCTCCCCTTGTCCGCCCGCTACGACGATAAAAGTCGAGACTCGGTGAAAATTATATCCGTTTACAATGAAAGGGTGAGTGTCCGCTTCTTAAGCAGTGAAGAAGTTGTTCGCGACTGCATTTTGTCATCGGGGGAGGAGACGGCAAAGCTAGCCAGCTAGGTAGCGTAGCCTAGCTAAGCTATTTTTAAACTCGGTACCCGAAAAAAAAAAAAAAAAGAATCCCGAAACAGCCCCGTTGATGGCCGAATGCCCGCCGGTTTCAAGCCGTAGTGCCAAACGCTTGCTGCAGACGCGAACGAGTCGAGACTGAACTACGAATGTGAGACGTTTTTTTCACGTTAAGACAGCCAGTAAAGTGGACGTTAGACTGTTAAATTCAGTCATACGAAAAAAATGCTGAAACCGAACTTGTTTGTCAACAATGTCAGGTGTGCGTTTTGGGTCAAGAGAGTTCACCTCACGGCAGTACGTTGGTTAGTTCGTCTGCCATACAGTTTTGAGGTTGCGGGTTCAAAACTCGTATGTGTGGATTTGGCATATTTCCCTGGGTACTCTGACTTCCTTCCACATGTTCAAAACATGCATTATAACTCAAATGAAAACTTTTAAAAAGTCTTATCGGTGTGATTGACCAATCTAAAATGGCCATAAATGTAAACTTGAGTGTGATTGGTTGGTTGTTTATACGTGCCTTGTTATTGACTGGCAACCATTCCAGGGTTTACCCCACCTGTTGCTCCTGCTCACCCGAAACCCTGAGGACTATTTAAAAAAAAAAAAAGAAAAGAAAAGAAAAGAATGGATGGATGGGTTCATCTCACTCTTCCTCACCTTTCTCCTGCATTGTCAGTGGAATGGGAGAGAATAGTGAACGCTCACAGGCTGTTGTGAACACAATGCATTCAAACTAATGCTATTGTTTGGTTTAAAAAAAAAAAAAAAAAGATTATTTTCAGCAACGAAATTGCACTAGCCAGTTAATAGTGAAACTACAACAAAGCAAAACTACTCTACTCACCATATTTTAAGTTTCCTCTTCTGTAGTTGCTTGTATCTATCCCGAGGTGGTGTCATCCCCTCCGAAAAAGCCAAAGAAAAAGCACAACACGGTCACTAAGTTGGTGTTTTGCCGCGTGTCAGCGCTTTGACCGTTTTGCTCTTGTTCCAGTAGCCGGATCGAGCTGGGGGACGTGACGCCCCACAACATCAAGCAGCTGAAGCGCCTCAACCAGGTCATCTTCCCCGTCAGCTACAACGACAAGTTCTACAAAGACGTGCTCGAGGTGGGCGAGCTCGCTAAGCTTGGTAAGTAACAGCACAAAAAGTTTTGAACAACAGTCGGAACATATTGATTTTCTGATATTAGGACAGTGGAAGCTTTAACATTTGCATATATTATGCCATACACATGTGATACTTCAGGACCAAAAAAGTGTTTTGCTTTCTCTTTGACTTTTTTTTTGTGTGTGTGTGTGAGTGAAGGGTACCACTGATAGTGAAACGTGTAGGACAGAAAAACGACTAATCAAATTGCTGAAATAAAGGCAACATTTTGACTCTTATGTAGATAATTTTCATGTGAGAAAAAAAAAATCATCAACAAATCAGGTTGACAAGCATCCTGGAAGTTACTGCGTTCAAATTGTGAGGTTCCACTATGTGTACAAGTAACTGAATAATACATAAAAGGCCACTGGAAAACCATTGCGTATGAGAGGTTGATTAAATGGAAGTGGGGGTGTGCTCTTCTTTTGTTTCTTTTGTCTGGCAGCATACTTCAATGACATCGCGGTGGGGGCCGTGTGCTGCCGAGTGGACCACTCTCAGAACCAGAAGCGATTGTACATCATGACGCTGGGCTGTCTCGCGCCCTACCGGAGACTCGGCATTGGTGAGTCACACAAAATGGAGGATTTGTTGTTGTTGTTTTTTTTTTTTTAATGGAACTTGTAAGTTAAAATTGTTCGTTGTGGCCCCCGTAGGTACAAAGATGCTCAACCACGTGCTCAACATCTGTGAGAAGGATGGCACTTTTGACAACATTTACCTGTGAGTGTCCTGTTTTCCCACATGAATCCATCTGCATCATAGAAGACATATTAAAATGAAAATAAAGTCAAACTACTCACCCTTTGAAGACCCTTATTTATATTACTCGTTCCAACAGTCACGTGCAGATCAGCAACGAGTCGGCCATCGACTTCTACCAAAAGTTCGGCTTCGAGATCATCGAGACCAAGAAGAACTACTACAAGAGGATAGAACCGGCGGATGCGCACGTCCTGCAGAAGAGCTTGCGTAGCCCGAGCGCGCCGTCCAGCAGAGAGCTTCAGAAGACGGAGTAGGGTGGTGACGGACAGACGGTCTGACGGACAGGCGGGGCATCACCCGCTTTTTTTTTGGAAAAACCAGCACACCTGACCTGCGGATAAAAGAACTGTGACAAACGCCCTCACCCCCACAAGGACGCTTGGAAAGACAAAATTGGGGAAGAAAAACAAAAACTAAATTATATGGCAAATGAGTCTCTTTGGATTGTTTTGTTTTGCCCCCATGTTACTCATACATGAATTGACAGTGTCTAAAAAGTGCTTCTCCGATTGACAACCCGAGTGTGGCGTTTACAATGCATACTTTTGTGTGACTGGGTTTTGATGCAGCTCTAAAAGCTAAATGGGGACAGGGGGCCGTTATCTATCATTTCTTGTTATGAAACGGTTTAAAAGACCGCACCTGATGGTTTGTGTGGGGTGGGGGGTTTGAATGTCTTCTCCATGGGTCATGAAGAGCAGTGAACAAGATGGCGGTGCGTTCGGAATTCATTTAAAAACCATTAGGCTGTTTTTTTGTTTGTTTGTTTGTTTTGGTTTTATTTTCATTTTACATTGCAGAGGTTAAGCGTTTCAGAGGTTCTCCTGGGTTTGGAAACTAGTATTGAATGTCAATGTGTTCTTCTCCAAAGGGGAAACACGAGATCTTTTGGGATGGATCATGGAGGGCGACACGGCAGAGCTGTCCACCCCTCCAACTTCCTGCCGAGTATTGAACGCCGAAATGGTTGCTTGTGGTCTTTTGAAGCGCTTATACGTGCGTGGTGTGTGTGTGTATGAGCGTGTTTTACCCAGAGGAAGTTCTGACTCCGAATGCATGCCAGGAGACTTGTGTCCTCTATTCTGTAGTATAAGCATGGTTTCTTTCTTTGAAGAATTTTATCTTTTTCTGAAGCTCTATATTGTATGACTTTTTAACATCTAAATAAATGAATTACTATTTGCAGTAAAAATGCAATGCAAAATCTGTCGGCAAGATGCAAGTTTAAACTGCTTATCCTTTTCATACACCCTTTAAAGATCATAAAGACGGTCTTTATTTTAGAGTAGCGTAATGCTTTTAATTTCTGGCTCTGGTTATTACGACACGTTTACTGTACCGTTCCAAGAAGCACAAAAAAAAGTATTTAAAAAAATACTCTCGTGGGATTAAATATTAGAACAGTCTGAAACGATTTAAAAAAAATACCCGGCGACCTATTTTAGCGTTAAATTTGGTGAGGGGAAAAAACCCCAACTTCAAACAGGCGTATAAATGTTGAGGCGTACACATCCACACAGGCGCTTTTGATTGGCTACGTTGCCCATGCTCTGAAATCTCATTGGCTTTTTGATCCCCAAGCGCCCGCCTCTTTTTGCTGCTAGATTGTTTTGGGAGCTGGGCTGAACTAGCATGCTAGGTAGCTAGCACACACTTAGCTTCTCGAACCCCTCTCTTAAGTTGTTGTGGGCCCAGACACTTATCTAAAATGTCCAAACTACAGGTGAGTGCGAACATGAGCTCTCATAATAGTGTTTTGTCAGCGTAGTAGTGACGAAACGGCGCTCGTTTTTGGCTTTCAAAGTGAGCTAGGCTAACCATTCGCGAGCTGGCCGGGATAAGCATAGATTGCTACTTAATTTGCCCTTCGAACAACAAGCGTGATAAATAAATAAAGCTACTTCACAATACAGTATTCCGCTATATGTGTTCTTTTTGACACATAGTGGCTACAGACGTATACAAATGAGTTAAGTTTAGCTAAAGCTTTTCATTGTAGCAATGTGTGTTTAAACGTAGCAACGCTTTTTCCTAAGCCACAGTGAGAGAATTTCTACAATTTTCAATATTTTCAGCGTGTTCTATACATACTGTGTCATCGTGGATGCATGGATGCTTGCATTGTAGGACGGCCACAGGAAGGATCTCAGGTCAAACTGGTGAGTGTGTTGACGAGCCTGACAGGCAACTGTTTGGGATGCCAGAGATGACCGAAACTGAGACAACTGGTCGAAAACCAAAGTAAGTCTTACTCGAACTATCATGGCTGTTGAAAAAGACGTCATGTATTTAATCAGATACTTTTCCTTTTTTTTTTTTTTTTACAGGAAGAAGAAAAACAAAGAATCCCACAATGCAGGTAAAATACTCAAATGTTTGTTAGCTGTGGTGACCTTGCGGTCACTTACATTTCCCTCTTTTGTTTTCAGTCGAGAGGCACCGCAAAGAGAAGATAAATGCAGGGATTAACCGGATTGGCAATCTTTTGCCCTGTTCACAAGCTCTTAAACAGGTAAGATGGATTCAACTGTATCCATCCATTTTCTGAACCGCTTACTCCTCACAAGGGTCACGGGGGGTGCTGGAGCCTATCTCAGCTGGCAATGGGCAGTAGGCGGGGTACACTCTGAACTGGTCGCCAGCCAATCGCAGGCATTCAACTGTATTATGTTTTTATTCTCTCTCTATGATTATCTGGTTTTCTACAGGTTTTCATCAACATCATAAAAGCATGCATGTTACTTGCTTATTGATGAAATTGACCATAGGTGTGAATGTGCGTGTGAACTGTGCATGGTTGTTTATGTATGCTACCACACAGCTCCTGGCTAAATTCACTCACCTTTGTCTCCGTCCGCAGAGTAAGAACATGATCCTGGACCAGGCCTTTCGCTACATCACCGAGCTGAAGAAACAAAATGACACAATGCTCCTGGAGGGTGGTGATAGAATCCAAGGTAAAACGTAAACAATGTCAGAAACCAATCATTTGTAATGCTGATATTCCTGTTGTGAATGATCAAGAGTCACATTTTTTTCCCCTACAACACTAAATGTTGCTTTTCCTTTAATAGTAGCAGGACGTCATTATTTAGTAAGCATATGACAGGAGGCCTATATTTGTTTCTTGTTTATTACAGATCAGGATTTTTTTTTTTTAGGCTGATTCCAATATTTACCAAAATGAAATTTTGCTAACCGATAATTCAGCCAATTAAAAATGATAAATAAATAAAATAACTTATTTTTTGGTCTCTTAACGCTTACAACTGAAGATATGAATTAAAGGCAGAATATTTGTATGTTTGACAATATTCTGTTCTTCAGTATTTGCTTAACAGAGGAAAAATGGGCAAAAATCAGCTGATATTTTTGGGGAGGGAACATTTGAATGACATTATCTTTATCTTATGTTGTGTTTAAAAAAAAAAAAAAAAACTACCCTCCCAAAAAACTACCTTATTTTGAAAGAGAATGACTGTGACGTTCTTGACTTCCACAGCGGAGGAGATCCGTCGGCTGCGCCGTCATTGTGAGGAGCTTCGCAAGGAGAGCGCCCACTACATCGAGCTACTCAAGGCCCACGACATCAACCTCCTCGAAGACCCCACCGTCCACTGGAAGGGCAAGCAGCGTTGCGCCAAAGTGACCAAAGTGACCCCCACTCATCAGCTGCCCAAAGGAATCATCGTCTATTCCAACGGCAACGTGATGTGCCCCGCGGGGAAAGAGAGCAGCCCTGGGAAGCAGCCCTCGGAAACTTTAATCCTTCAGCCCCCCTCGGAGGTGAGAGTGAATGGCGCCTTGCTGCAAGTAACCTCTTCCGCCACGTCGCTTCACTCGGGCTCGAGTGTCACCCAGTCGACGCCAGGCCTGGCGGTGGTGGAGCAGTGCGTGGTTGAGAAGCCACCGCCGCCGCCATCCGTGTCCTACATCACCCTCCAGCTCCCGGCCGTAAACGCCGCCATCCCCCAGCCACCTGCCGCCCCCGCCCAGACCAACACAGCTTCGACTTCAGCACCTCAACTTCCGCCGCCCGTCTCCTGTCTCGCCACAATGAGGGACACCGCCCTCAGGACTGCCATCCCCAACAGTCAAACCCTGCTCAGGGCGGGGGCGGCGGGAAGCACGCAAACCACGTGGACGACACTGCAGATGGCCGGCAACACGGTGCAGCCCGTCTGCCAGAGTCTCGGGAGCGCCACACAGGCGGTCCACCAGGTGACGGTGTGCCCCGTGGTCACCAAGTCGCCTCCTGTTCAGCCCATTCAAATCCAGATGCAGCAAGCGAGGCCACCCCAGCTGCGACCCGCCATTCCAGTTCTCGCCCCGCAGCCGGCCGCCGTCGTCTCCCAGTCGGCGTCGCTCATCCCTCCGGTGCAGCAGCAGGCCGCTGTGCTGCCGCTCCTCCAGACTATGCAGGTGCTGCAGGTCAACCCGAGTGGCGCGGCGGCCACGGCTCCTCAGAGCGCCAACAACGCCAGCGTGGTCATTCTGCAGCAGGCCAACTCCTGCCCGAGCCAGCCCGTCGTGAGGGAAGAAGCGAGCAACCCGGCACCCTGTCAGCATATCGTCATCATCCAGGCTCCCAATCAAGCCCCGCCCGCCCCTCAGAATCCCGCCGGCGCCGCGCCTTCGTCACTACCCGCCGCGCAAATACCCAACAGCTCAACAAGTGTGGGCGGTAAGCAGCTGGTGCACATCCTGCCGCGTCCGGCGCAGCCACCGGTGACGTCGTCGATGAGCCAGGCGCCCGCCGCCACCCCGCAGACCATCACCGTGAACGGGCAGGTGTTCGCCCTACAGCCCATGAAGACGTCGGACAAAACCGCTTCCCAAAGTACAATCCAACTGATCCAGCCGACCACCACGGAGGAACCGACCACCAACGTGGCGCTCAAGAGTCTCGGCGCCCTCAGCAGTCTGAACCAGAGCATCTGTCAGGGTCTTCCGCTTAGCCAGAGCAACAACAACGGTGGCAGCCCGCCGGCAGCGGCCCAGCAGAAGCGACAGCCTCCTGCGACTGCGACCGTCCCGCAGGCGCCTCACCCGAGCCCAGTCAAATCTGCGCCGAGTGCCGGAAAAAGGCTGCGGACGACTCATGCTAAGCGGTCAACGACGAAAAGGACCAAAGCGTCGAAGAAAAGTGAGCTTCGCCGGGCGAGCTCAGACGAAAACCAGAAAAGATCTCAGACCGCCGACATTCCTGCCGTCGCCGCCACGACGGCGTCGGCTGAAACCGTACAAAGTGTCACTTCCCCACAAAACTCGCCACTTGTTTGCGTTACGTCCAGCGGCACGACCGGAGTTAGTCAGCCTGTATCGCAAAGTGTCAGCTCAAATCCTGCCGATGCTATTGTCAGTCAAGCTAACGCGAGTGTTGCGGCGACCGCAGTCAGCACCGCATCGGTAACGCCGTCGGTGAGTTTAGCCGCAGCTAGCAAGCCTTTGGAATCGGAAGCTAACAGCGTAGCGACTCGCACAATGCAAAGTGATTCAGCTCGACCCTCGCCCGTGTCAAAACCGAACAAAACTGACGTCACAGTCACGAGTGGCGGCGACGTCGTGAACAGCACCGGCGCTGCATGTCCTACCACAGCAGTGGTCCTCACAACTCAAAGCTCACAATCAGCATCTTGTCCCCAGAGACCCAACAGCAGCGATCCGCTGCCTTGCAGTGCGCCTTCGCCCGCCGTGTCCACAAGCGCAACTCCGCCGGTTAGCGCCGGTACAACGCAGCAGCCCGTCGCAAACGTGCCAACCGAAATTAAACTTCCTCAGCCGGCAGCAAAGGCCAGACAGACCCAGGAGGAAAATCCTGCTACAAGTTTAGCAGCGTCTTCATCTGAAATGACACCCAAGAAAGATTTTGTGCCGTCTCACGGGGTCTACACAAATCTTGATGATCAAACGATGGAGCCCGCCGTGACGGATTCCGCCATGTCGACGGCCGCGGCGGCAGGCAGAGGCTTCTCGGTGGCCTCCATGCTCCCTCAAGGCCAAAGCGTGAGCGCCGCCTCCGGCTCCTTCGGAACGTTTAGCTTCACGTCGGAGCAGGCCGAGATGCTGGCGTTGGCCATGCTGGAGCAGGACAGCCCGGGGAGGAGGTGCGCCGGCAACGACGCCTGGCAACAGCCGAAAGGTCCCGCTAGTAAAGAAAAACCCTCCAACGCGCAGCAGGTGAAAGCGACCAAACCCGTCGAGGCCGCGAAAGCGCCGGCTCAGCCGGTCAGAGGGCAAGTTGGCGACGGGTCCGTTGGCAGGCACCCGCCGGCCCATCTCATCACGTACTCGCAATCTCAGGTGCCGACTCAGAGCTCCGCCCCCTGCGGCACCGTGGCCAGCTTGAGCGTCAACAACCTGATCAGGCCCAGCTCGCAGCAAGCCTACCCGGCAAGCTCTCCCAATCTGGCTGGCCAGCAGTGCTCTGCGCCCTCGCCCGCCGCCACCGGCCACATTTCCCAAGCGTCCAACAACGCGCTGTCGCCCTGCTCCCAGCTAAACGAGTTCTCCCCCATGAAAACGGCTTTAATGAGGGCTCAGGTGGAGCGGCAAGTCAAGGTCCTCTCCAAGCGGCAGGCCCAGGAGGAGGCCATGCTCAACACCGCCAAACGAGCCAAGCCGTGCCCGCCCCCGCCGCCGCCGCCCACTGTGGGCCACATGGATGTGAAAGCAGCGGACCACGGCCAGATGATGGTCGGACAACTTCCTCCTTCGTCCTCGACCATGGCGAGGATCAACTCAGAAGGCTCGCTGTTCTCCACAAACTCCTTCATGAGCACCGTTGTCCGAGCCGCCGACACCCACTGCCCCCCCGAGCAGAACCAGCCAGGGGTGCTGCACCCGCAACATCCCGCCGCCCAGCACCTGGGGGGCAACCTTTACATGAAACAGCAGCAACAGCAAGAGCAACAGCGACACCACCTGTACCATTTGCAACACCACCCGAGCCAGCCTGACCCCGCGCAGCGCCACTCGCTCCACCAGAGGGCGCTCCAGCAAGACAAGAAGCGGGGGCTGGTCAGAGGTAGCCAGGCCGGCTCTCCCGCCGCCGTCGCCGCCATGCAGCAGAAGCAGCATCACCTGGACAAGTCGGCAGTCCAGCAGCAGCAGCACTCGCACCCGCAACAGGCGCCGCATCAGCAGCAGACGCACCAACAGTCACATCAGCCGGCGCAGCATCAACAGTCGCATCCGCAGCAGCACCAAACGCACCAACAACAACAACACCATCAGCAGCTGCAGCAGCAGCAGCAGCAGCAGCAGAACTCCCATAGCAGGCACCAGCAGCATCTGCAGCAACAGATACAGCAACAGCAGCACTTCCGACATCAGGACAAGAGCTGCGAGGCACAAGCGGCGGGAGGCCGAGCCCACCACAGCAACCACCTGGCGCAGCAGGACCACCTCAAGGTTAGTCCTCACTCACCCTGTCAAGCAAAAGCTCAAACGTGCCCTTGTCATCAGTTCACAACGGAAAACTGTTCCCAAATCTCGTACCCCACTGAGGGGCCAACGTTTGCGAAGGTGGCGACTGTTGCTTAACAGTTTGAATGGTTTGTCATGTCGCAGGGAAATTTTGAACACAAACAGCCATTCAAATTGTTGGCACACGTAAGTGAATGTCTTTGTGAACTTCATATTTATTTATTTATTTATTTATTCCCCATTCTTTAAAAGGAAATGAAATGTCATTTGTTAAAATTATTATTTATTTATTTTTTCCTAGTGGTATCAGAACTTGGTATCGGCAATTTTTTTTTTTAATAATAATATGTACCGACTCAACCACATCAACATAATTGACTTATGTTCAAAACTAGTGCTTACCAATTGATTTGCTGAACTGAATTGAGTGTCACAACTACCAGTCACCACTCGGTGGCAGTGTTGCTCACTTCTGCGCATGTCTCAAGAGCAACATAACAAATCTGCTTCCTGCGTGGCACCTAAAAATGAAAAACTACATCTAACTACATCACATCAATCAATTTTAAATTTCCAACAGTGAACATGAACTTTGAAGTGATGTGGTTGCTTGGTGATCAATAAAATAATTACTCTTTGGCCACCTGATAAAAATGGAAATATAAAAAAAATAAATAAAAATAAATATTTCCATTTTGCTCGTCTCATCTCAGCCCAGTCAAGACCACGCCGCCATGCAGCGGATGATGACTTCAAGGACTCTGGACCAGCAGCTGATGTCGCCGCCCGGCAACCCAGCGTCCCGCTCGTCCGACCTAACGTGCGCGCCGTCGTCCCGCCAGGAGCGCCACCGCGTCTCCAACTACTCGGCCGAGGCGCTCATCGGCAAAAGCAGCACGAGCGCCGATCCACAGCAGCAGCAGCGGTTGGCGCACCACCTCCAACCGGGCCGCAGCGGCGAGCAGGGCGACCTGCGCGGCTACATGGACGCGTCGGCGAGAGGCAAAACCAACGTGGCGGCGGTGGCGCACAACCCGCAAGGCCGCCTCCCCTCGGACCACCCGGGGTCCGAGTGCCCGCCGTTCAAAAGCATGGCGGGACCGCCTGCGCATCAGCTCACCGCTTTTGAAGCGCAGGTTTCCCGCGGGAGCGACATGGCGCCCAAGTCGCAGCGGGCGCAGCAGCAGGGAAGCTTCCGAATGGGCGTGGCCCCCCCGCCGGATGGCAGGAACCGCGGTGGTGGCGGCGGCGGCTACGCGGGGGTCCACCTGGGGCCGCACGTGCAGGACGCTTGCCACCAGAGTTTCATGCAGAGCCTCCTGTCGCCGGAGGGCAACCACCAGAGGGCGCCGCAGTGCTGCCCACCCGTCACCATGGAGTACCCGTGCGCTTCCGGAACCTCCGCCGCCGACATACAGGCCAAAGCGTCCAGCCCCGCCCACAAACCCCCCGCCATCAACAAAAGCCACATTTCTCAGGTCAACATGCACGGGCGGCCCGGCACGGCGCGGCCGCCGCTCGGCCAGCACTCGCGCCTGCACGCGCAGCCCGCCAAGCTGCGTCCGGCGGGCGAGCGCCCCCGCCCGGGCGCGCCCCGGCCCTCCAACCCCTTCGAACCCGAGGGCCACCTCCCGCTCCCGTCCAGCGGCGGCGTCCTCCTGGGCCGGCCGCAGTCCGGGCGCAGCGCCGTCGTCCGCTTCATGGCGGACGGCGCGCAGCCGCCCGGCGACAACAACCTGGCGGGCGAGCAGCACCTGGCGCAGAACTTCGGCTTCCCGTTCATCCCCGAGGGAGGCATGAACCCGCCGGCCATCAACGCCAACGCCAGCTTCATCCCCCCCGTCAGCCAGCCCGGCGCTTCGCGCACGCCCTCGCTGCTGCCGGTGGAGGCGCAGAGCAGCTTGCCCTCCTTCTACCCGCCGTACTCGCCGGCGGCCCACCCCAGCCTGCCGGGCGACGTGGCCCTGCCGTACTTCCCCAACCAGATGTTCAGCAGCCCCGGCGGCGCCGACAAGGCCAGCGCGCCGCCGGCGCTCAACAACCGCTTCGGCTCCATCCTGTCGCCGCCGCGCGGCGTGGGCTTCGCGCAGGCCAGCTTCCCGCTGCTGCCCGACATGCCGCCCATGCCCATCGGCAACTCGTCGGGCATCACGCCGCACCTATCCAACTTCAGCCTCACCTCGCTCTTCCCGGAGATGGCGGCCGGGATGGCCGCCGACGGCTCGGCCATGCCAATGTCGCCGCTGCTGTCGCTGGCCAACGCGTCGGCCGCCGATTCGGGCAAGCAGCCCAACAGGCCGGCGCACAACATCAGCCACATCCTGGGGCACGACGGCAGCTCGGCCGTATGACCCCGTGAAAGGGGCTGCTGTTGTCATGATCATTTCAAAGCCGACCCCCACGGTTACGCTTCAAGCTTCATGGGCAACGTTATCGGTTTGTCTGTAAAAGAAAAATCCAATGGAATTTTTTTTCTATTTGTTGTCAAAGAAGAAGAAACCTGCAGCACTAATGTTAATGACTAACTTATATCAGGTTGTTGTGTACAGAATCTATTTTGTAAATACACACGTTTCATATCAGATGGTTAGATTGTGTATTTGTACATAGTGAAAGAAAATTATTAAAATTTATAAGACGTTCAAAATTTCTGCCTGCTCAAAATTTGTCTCACCATCAGGTCACGTGTTTTGACTCCTTTTGCTACGATAAAAAAAAAATGTTTTATAGAAACATTCTACAATTTTATTTTATAATACGGTTTATTTTATAAAATGGCTTAGAAAAAATATTTTGAATGTTTGAGTAAAAACGAAACTCTTAAAAAAATGTTCTTGAAATTGTTAATTTTGTAATAAACAGTATAATCATTTATTTAAAAATGTTTAAAGTAAATTTGAATTTTAATTAAAAAATCTAATCTAAAAAAATTGTAGCATTTTTGTAGGAATTGTTTTAAATTAATAAAGTAGAATTTTGCTTAGATAAATGTTCAATATTTTAAGATGGCATTTTGGAAATGGAAACCATTTTCCAATAGTTCAATTTATAATAATAATTTGGAATTGTGAATAAAAATGTTTTTATAGATTTGAATTGAACTTAAAAATTAGAAAAACTGCAACAAAAAAAACATTTTTACAATTGTCTGGAATTTTCAAAATAAATTTAGTAAATATTTTCACAAATATTCTTAAGTTTGAGTATTTCAAAATCGAAACCTTTAATTTAATTTAATTTAATTAAAAAGTAAATTTTAATGTAAAAATATAGAAAAATTATTTTTACATTAAAATGAGAATATATATATATATATATATATATATATATATACGCATACATACATGTAACAATTACAATATACAAATCTTAAATCAATTTACCAGTTTAATGATTTGAGCTTTTATTATAAGTCTTTGTACGGCCAACCTAAATTCCTGAACAAAAATGATTCAATTTGTGTCTTGTGACATAATTACTAGCATTCGTGTGTCAACAGTTCTCTGGCTTTTTGCAGCGAGTGATGAGTTAGCCGAGCGGCTGGAACCCTCAAAAACGACGCCAACCGCAGCGCTTGAATCAAATGACGCTGTCAACTGTTTTTGCTGCAAAACAAAACAGTGGCGACGCTCAAAAGAACGTGAAGAATTGGAAAAATGCACCGCGCACAAACACACAATTCGACTTCATAAGCTTTTATTTACATGCAATAGTGCTTCGGCCACACCCACGGACAAAGAAAGGCTTACACTGTGAATTTCCTTCATTTTTTTGCTGACACAAAAGCGTAATACTTGTAAAACAAGTGACGTGAGAAATACCTGCCACAGGCGGCCATTTTGGTAAAGAAGCAGGGATGAATGCAGCTTATCGGCGACTGATAGGTGTCCACAATACCGTTGAGTGACTTGGGAAAAAAAATAAATAACTCCTATACAATATATCATCTTTTTCACACAATGTGGCATAAGCTTGCTAATAGCTTGTTATTGATACGGTTATTGTTGCTATACATAATCGCTAAAAAGCATTACTGATGGATCCATGAAGACGGGGGGGAATGAGCCATGCGACAAGTGCTGGTTTAAAAGAAAAAACTTTTCCTCTAAAGTTTGGATGAAAATCAAAATTTTGAGAGGGGAAACCATTTTCCAATAGCTCAATTTTTAATAATAATTTGGAATTGTGAATAAAAATGGCTTTGTAGATTTTTGTTTTTATTTTTTTTTAGTACTAGTAATTAGAAAATTCCAACGTCCCCCTAGTAAATTATAATTTAGATGAATAAAGATTGCATTTTTATTCACAATTCTAACTTTAATCTTAAACGTCTATATAATTGTTTTTTTCCCCCCTCAAAAGTTTTATTTTTGAATAAAAATCTTTAGAATTAGGGAAAAAAATTGCTTCTTTTTTTTTTTTTTTTTTAATTTAATAGCACACATGACAAAAAGGTGTAACTTGCGAATAGAGCCTCTTTCATGAAAATAACCTTATATACAGTTATCAAACATACAGTATGTACAAAGGCATAAATACATAAATATCTGTGGTACAAAAATAAATAGATTTCTCTTGAAACAGTCTTTTTCTCTTTTTTTACGTGAACGTTGCTTCACTGGGTGGCTTCCTGTATGGAGTCTTCAAATTGTGGGGCGGTGGAGGTCGTTGTTGACGCGGTGAAAATTCTTTCTTCTTCCAGCGATACGACGGCCGGCAAAGACGCACGTTCTGCATTTAGAAAGACACAAAAAGCTGTCAGGTCAAGTCGGTCAGAGGAAAATGTCAGCTATGAGCGTATGGAAGTTCCCCGGCTTACATGTGGCCCACCGAGGAATCTCAAAAAAACAAAAAAACAAAACAAAACACGAACATGAAGACAAAGCAGAAAATGCTGATGTCATTTTACTGCGTTATAGTAAAGTATAAGAAACTGAAAGTTAGCATCGATACTTTATTCAATAAGGTAGTCATTCAACAATATCTTTAAAGGGATACTTCAATTCATCTTTAAAAGTGATTAAAAAAAAAAAAAAAAAAAAAGGTGCCATATGACTCACTATGAAACAAGCCTACCAAGTGAGATTGGACTTTGGATGTGGACGATGCGGCGGTGCCAGATGGTCTTTTTAGGCACAAAATAAACTTTTGTCACAGATCCTCCACTGGGCAGATCAGCTCCCACTTCTGGCTCGTTAAAAATAATCACATGCACGGCGTCGGGGGGGTTTGATGTCACCCGTGTGGTGCGCATCATCTCAAAACGAAAATGTCCTCACACGTGAAATGTGAACGAAACAGCAGCTTGGCGAGCTCGACTAAACTTGGCAAGCCGCCTCCTGCCAAAAGTTCTTTTTGTGGAAATTGTGTGCCAATGTGCACGTTGCGGCTTGTTGATGGCTCCACCCTTGCAAATTTATGGAATGTTTTATTTTCAGAAGAAAATGGTCAATTTCGAAATTGAGGATTAGCCAAGAAAATGTATTTCTTTATTTTTAGTTATTTATATCTATTTATTTACAAAATGAGAACGAAAACGGATATATTTATGCTTGTTAATGTAGAGAAAAACATTTTTTAGAAAAAAAAAAAGAAAAAAGAAAAAGGAAAAAAATTAGAATTATGTAAATATTATTATTATTATTATTATTATTATTACACCTGCTAATTTCTTATAGGACCTTTAAAAAAATTAAAAAAAAATCACAAATTTAATAAAATAGCCTAATAATAATAATAAAATTTAGAAAATGAAATTGAAATATTAAAAAAATGAAATGAAAAAATGAAATTGTCTCAAAATCTTTTGTAAATCTGTTACTGGGTAAAACAAGGAAGTAGAGAAATCAGTTTTTTTTCTTCCCCCCCAAAAATTTATTTCCCTATTTTAATTTACATCTACTTATTTACAAAATGAAAAAAAAAAGCCTGATATATTTAGGCTTGTTAATGTAGAGAAAAAAATAGGGGGGAAAAAATGAGAATTTTGTAAATGCAGTATTATTAAAGAAAAAAATATTTAAGGATTTCATTTATATTTAAATAAAATGTTTGTTTATTAAAGGTCAGACAAAAAACAAAAAACCAAAAAAAAACAAAACTTGATGTTGTCTTATAGGAAATTTTTTTGAAAACAGATTAAACAAATTTAAAAAAAATAAATAAAAATAAAAATTTTATAAACGTTAGAAAATGAAATGTCTAAAAAAAGTTTGCTAAAATTTGTTATTTGAGTAAAACGAGGAATTAGCAAAGTAGAGAAATTGTTTTTTTTTTTCTTCTTTTTTTTAAATGGTAATAATTTTGAAAGAATTTTTGTGGAAAAATATATTACAAAAGATTAAAACATGTTTTAGAAACAACCAATAATGAAAAATAATTGTTTTTCATTGAGTTTTTTAAGAAAATTAAAACAAAAATGTAAAAAAATTGACTTTTTTCTTTTTTAAAGAAATGACATTTAGAAATAAAGTTATTGCTTAAAAAAAAAAAAAAAAAAAAGAGAGAGAACATCATGACAAGTGTCAAGGGCGTACTTTGTGAACGCTCCTCTCCTTCCTGGTCCCCGTCTTGTTCACCATCCAGGTGCCGGGAAGACCCGAGGAGCCGAAGCGAGGACTCATCGGCCGACCCCAACGTGTGCTCCTTGTGATCAGGATCTCTGAAGGGGGCAAAAACCCAATGAGTGAAAAGAGTCCGAACGTCCTCAAAGTGTTGTCGGCCGACGCGCGAACGTCACCTGGCGCAGAAGTGGTACCCGTTGGCGAGTCCCTGCGGTGACAACGTGTCACATTCCATGTCGGCGTCGTCCTACAAACAAACGCCATCGCATCAATAAAAGGCTCGTTAGCGTTCCCGAGAAATCGTCAAAGTCTTAAGCTGGTACCTGGTGGAGCCCCGCTTGCCCGTGGGCCAGCTGCTGGTGGGCTTTGCCGTTGTGAGGGTAAACGGCGTGCGGGGCGGCCGGGTGGCCGTCGGCAAGGCAGCGCCCCACCAGGGCCACACCCTGCAGGGGCACCATCGTGTACTGGCACGACGACGACGCCGGCGCCGCCACGGACGGGAAGCACAAGTCGGACGTTTGCTCTGACGGACAAAAAGAAGAAGAAGAAGAAGAAATACACCGGTTGGCACTCATCTGCTTAAAAGCTGGTTTTCGACAAACTTTAAATTTAACAATTTAATTCAACAATTTTAAATCAACGTTTTTACAGCACATCTTTAGAAAGTGAACATTTATGAAGTTTAAATTTTATAATGTATTTCAAAATTTGCAGTCTGCATTGTTCTAGAAAGTTTCTAAATACTTTAACAATGTATTTCAATTTTTTTGAATTTATTATTTCTTAAATTCTTCGAAAATAAATGAATAAAGTTTAAAATATAAAATTTTATTCAAAATTTACCTGTTTCTAAATTTTAGAATGTTTTGTTTCAATAACTTAAGAACTTTACATTTAATAAAAGTAATAAAGTAAAAATGAATAATTTTGCAATCTACATTTTTTCTAGAAGTTTCTAAAATTTACTAACTTTAAATTTAACACTGTAATTAAAAGAAAATCTATAGATTTTTCCACCAGAAAGTCTTTAGAAAGTTTTGAAAATTTATGAAATTTTAATTTAAGAATGTAATTCAAATTTTAGCAAGCTACATTTTTATACAAGGTTTCTAAAATTTATTTCAACATTTTTTAAATCACAACTTTTCTAGAAAGTTTTGAAACTATTATTCTAAATGTACATGTTTCTAAACAGGCTTTAGAAAGTGTTTTGTTTTAATTTATCACCTTTAAAATTAATAAAGTAATTAATAATTTCGCAATCTAAATTTTTTCTCAAAATGTTTCTAAAATTTACTAAATTTAACACTGTAATTAAAAGAAAATCTATAGATTTTCCACTAGAAAGTCTTTTGAAAGTTTTGATTGAAAATTTTATTAAATTAAATTTAAGTTTCATAATTCGTTTCGTAATTCAAATTTTGGCAAGCTACAACTTTCTACAAGGTTTCTAAAATTTATGAAATTTAAATTTAACTGTAATTAAAAAAAAAAAAACTATTTTCTAGACAGTATTCGGAAAGCTTTAAGTAATTTTATTACCCATTCAAATTTTTTCGACTTTCCGAGACAGTTTTTTTTTTTACATTTCTGTACATTAAATTAAAAAAAAATGTAATTCAAATGTAGTTAATTTTTAGGTTTTTCCTTTTTCAATTACTTATTGTTTTTAAAATCTGCATTTATAAAGACATATTTTTAAAAATATACATCGTAATTCATGAGTTTTTAAAAATAAAATAAAGGTCAATCTTCTGGGCGACAGAATTTCTAAAATTGCCATTTCCCTAAATTCCCCGAAACGCATCATTTGGAAAACTGTCATGTTGCTTGCTCTCCATTTTGACGTTAAGCTCATAACGAAGGGCGGTCGCGGGCGTCTTACTCTGCTTGGCCCAGGCCCTCCACAGGCAGAAGGGGATGAAGGCGACGATGATGAAGACGAAGGCGCCCAGGACCACCAACACCACGATGAGGTAGGGCAGGTCGCCGGGCCGCGCCACACGGCCGCCCGGGCGGCCCGTCTCGCGGTCGGGGCCCTCGGAGGGGGCGGGCCTGTGGTGGTGGGGGCGGGCCTTGGTCTCCAGGATGACCACGTTGCCGAAGTCGCTCTCGCCCTTCTCGTTGAAGCTCTGCATCTTGATGTCGTACGCCGTCTCGGGCTGCAGGTCGCCGATGGAGTGCCAGTAGCGGTCGCCCTCCACCACGTCCTTCTTGTAGTCGCTGTCGTTGTCGCTGTCCGTGGGCCGGTAGTAGATATAGAAGCCGTAGATGGGCGTGTTGTTCACCGGAGTGTACTGCGGCGGGGAAAAATAAAAATTAAAAAAATCAAATCACTTTCCAACGGTGTCTGTCCCGTCGCTCCACAACATTGCATTCCGGAGATAAAAAAAATATATATATATATATATATACTGTGCTGTATAACAAGTAAATAAAATAAAAATAAATAAATAAAAAATACTTAATGGAAAAATATGACTGTAAATGGGAAAAAAAACAAACAAATGAATGAAAAAGCATTCATAATAAACTAAAAATCATACCAAGACGAAAAAACATATAATAATATATAATATAATATATACTGTTCTGTAATAAGTATTTATAAAAAAAAAAAAAAAAAAAAAAAAAAAAAAAAAAAAAAGAACAAAACACTTTTAATGGAAAAAAATGACTAAAAAAAACGTATGAAAAAGCATTCATAATAAACTAAAAATCGCATTCATAATAAACTAAAAATCATACCAAACAAAACAAAAACAAAAACAAATGAAAAAATATACTATGCTGTAATAAGTAAAAAAAATAAAATAAAATAAAAAAATAAAAAAAAACAATGGAAACAAATTAAATGGAAAAAATAACATGATAAATGAAAAAGCATTTATAATAAAGTTAAAAATCATACCAAAAAAAGTATAATAAATGAAAAAAATATATACTGTGCTGTAATTTAAAAAAAATGAAAAAAATGAATGTAAACAAAAAAAAGAACGTGATGAATAAAAAAGAATTTATATTAAAGTAAAAATTATGCCAAAACGAAAAAAAAAAACGTATAATGAAAAAAATATATATTCTGCTATAATAAGTTAAAAAAAAAACACTTAATGGAAAAAAAATGAATGTAAATGAAAAAAGATGACTGAAAAAGCATTTATAATAAAGTAAAAATCATACAAAAAAACATGTATAATAAATGAAAAAATATATACAGTACTGTGCTTTAATAGGTAAAAAAAAAAACACTGAATGGAAAAATAAATGTAAATGAAAAAAGAACACATGATGAATGAAAAAGCATTTATAATAAAGTAAAAATTATGCCAAAACGAAAAAAGCAATTGAAAAAAAAATACATAATGCGGATTTCCATTATGGCGGGTAATTTTTGGAATGTAACGCCTGCGATAAACGAGAGAACAGCGTAATCCAAAATGTTGTCATTTTGAAGGAGCTCATCTGAAAATTGGTCTTTACCGTCCATTTGAGGATGATGGTGGTCTCATTAATGGCTTCGTTGTAGGTGATGTAGGGTCCATCCACGGGGCGTTCATGGGTCCTCCCGCCCACCACCGTGTAGGCCTTGGAGGGGGCGCTGGGCGGGCTGGACCCGAGCACGTTGACCGCCACCACCCGGAACTTATAGGACGTTCCTACGGGGACAATCGCGTTTAACCCCGTTTGCTTTCAAACGTTCGTCCGCCTCCGATTGCGATGGAGCCGGCGGCCCACCTTTTTCCAGGCCGGTGATCTCCACGGAGAGGCGCGACGGCGGGATGTTCTCCACCGCCGTCACCCAGTCCTCGCCCGCCTTCTTCACCTTCTTGTATTCCACGCGGAACGACTGGATGGGGAAGCCGCGGTTGCCGCGCGGGATCCACGTCACGTACGCCGACGTCTCGGTCGCCGTGGAAACCGTCGGCTTGTCCGGCGCCTCGGGAGCTGCGTCGGGGAACCGCGGGTCAAGAAATCAACATGAGATTGGACAGACGAGGGCGAGACTTGTGAGTTTGATAAGGAAAAGTGTTAAAAGACATTCCTGCAACCTTTCCGTGGGAATTGAACAAAAAATTTTAGGGATCATTTTTAATTGACAGACATTTCATTACCAGAATTTTTAAGAGTTAATATAAATGAACTATTGTCAAAACCTAAATGCAAGTTTAAATTTGTTGTTTTTTAAGTGGTACTTTCACCACAGAAAATAGCACAAATTTAATACAACTACCTAAGTATTTACGGTAATATGCTGTATCCATTTTTGAAGAAAAAAAAAAACATTTGGAACATTATGAAATTAAAATTGAGAATTATTTCTTTAAATAATTTAATCTTCGAATATCTACAAGATACTAAATACAAAATTTTATTATTGTATTATTGCATTATTGAGAATTAAAAAATATGTTTAACTTTTACAAATTGATGTCAAAATGTCTACATGAGCCTAAAAAGAGCAGTACAGAATAATTTTTAATTTTATGATTTAATACTTAGGAGAACATGTTGTGTTTCTCGATTGACTGTTTGCTATTTATTTTTTGAAGTTAGTCTGTTATATTTTATTCCTCATCTGATTTTTGTTTACATTATTGTCAATGAGCATTTTTTTTAAATCATAAAAAAATCTGTATAAAAAACCTAAATTGTTTGTTCTTTTTGTAATTGAATTTTTTAAACATTAATATTTTATCGAGCCTAATAGACAAGACTTATGTTTTCAAATACATTGCATATGTTGATTTGAACATATTTAATATAGTAGGCCCGTTAACTCCCATGGAAATGTTGCAGTTCATGAGCGTTAACGTTAGTGACACTTACTGAGAGCTCATCCAGCAGACACAAGTGAAAGAGAGACTGAGAGAAGCGCACGTTAGTCAAAAAGGACATCCAATTTAGTGCAGTACGCGACTGGAGCGACACTTACGCGAAAGGTTTGGTGACGGAACCGCGGGAGTTTTGGGCAGATCGTTATGACCTCCCAGTCCTTTACGACCTGAAAGAAAACATCAAGATTTGAAGTGCGGGTGTGGAGAAATCAAATTGAAAGTCGAAAGTTTTCTTAACCCATTTACAGTGTTTTGCATTGTGTGTTAGCATGAAGCTAGCATCCGTCGCTAACGTACCTTTCCCCGTCCTGAAGGTCATCATGGCCGGCTGGCCCAAGCCAGCGCAGTTCTTGGCGGCCATCTCCACCTCGTACAGGCTGTCCGGCTGCAGTTTGGCCAGCGTCAGCTTGTGCAGGGAGCCCGGGATGATGGTGGACGTCCACTCGGCCGACGGGCCGCCCACCTATGAGGCGGCACGTAAGGTTGAATGCTTTCACCTTCCAAACAGATTCTTGTGTAAAAATAAATCAATACATAAATGTGATCCTCACACCTTTCTGTACTTGATCATGTACTCCAGCACGGGGGAGCCGCGCTCGTGCCGCGGCCTCCACGTCAGCTCGTAGTTGTCGGCTTTGCCGGTGCGAGGTTGGCTGAGGATGATGGGCGCCTCGGCGGGCAGAATCTGCCCCGGCAACGCCGCGCAGTCCAGAGGCAGCGTGGCCCCCGCCGCGCCGGGCCTGACGGGCGGCTGCTCCCTCAGAACTTTGTCCGGGCTGAGCGGGCGATACATGGAGGGCAGCTTGACCCTCGGCGGAATCCCTGTCAGGACCAAAATCGGGATAAACATCCATCAATATAAACGCCGGCTCCGCAGCGGCAAGCGAATGAGCGAGTCACCCACCGGTAGAGATGGTGATGAGTCGCGCAGACGCCTGGGCGCTGCCCACGCCGTTTTCCACCATGCACTGGTAGAGACCCTCGTCCTGCGGGCCCACGTTGGAGACGCGCAGCATCCGCGAGGTGAGGCGGTGCCGTGGCGACGGCAACAGGGGGACGGCATTGTGCAGCCACGTGACGGTGGGCGCCGGCTTGCCGCGCGCCTGGCAGGAGAAGCGCACCGTCTCGCCCAGCGCCGCCTCCTGATGCTGCAGCTCCACGGCCACCTGGGGAGGTTCTGGAGGGACAAAGACGGGCGGATAATCGATTTAGAAGTCATTGTTGAATTTAAAAAAAAAAAAATGGTTATAGATGGTTTATATTTATAGTAAATTTGGATTAATTTCTGAGCAATTAAGGGCTACTCCAGTTTACAAAATGAACTTTCTAGAAAAATTTAATTGATATTGTTTTTATAGCAATAGAACACTATTCTGTGTGCCTTAAAATATCAGTTAAAATCCAGTAAAAGAGCCAGGAGCGAAGGGGGTTGCTTCAATGAAAATGTCTGGGAGTGAATGAGTTAACATCATCATCAAAGAGAGCAGACATTTTCAACACTTTAGATTAGCCAATACATTGTAAAATAACACCCATTCATGTGGACTGACCAAAATTGATCAAATTGTGACTTATGAGATTTTTGCCTGATGCCAGCGATATTTATTAATAAATGCAATTTCAAAGATTAAACTAACTTGAATGCTGGAAAAATCTTTACACAGCAAACCAGTACTACTACGAGTAATGCACTCCATTTTACCATCAATACAACACAATCAAATTAACACTCCGTCCTTAATTAAAATATGCAGAAAAAACAGAATATTTCTCGCAAGTGGATGAAAATGAACCGTTTTCATGTAAAACCTCAACAAACTTTCACCTCATGAATATTAAACAGCCAGCCACCATTTTTTTTGCCCATATAAACACCTTTCACCTGATCCAAACTAAACTGTCACCTATGTTCTAACCTGCGCCCCCCCCAAAAAAAACGTGAACGTATGCCAAAAATGTGAACATATTCCAACAAGGGAGACTAAATTGCGCATGTGTGCGTCAAGGCCGAGTTGATGGTTGACTTCTTGTGAATCGGAAGGGAAAAACAGAGAGCGCTCATTACTGCAGCGCCGTGACTTTAACTCAAGCCAGCTGCAAGAGGGCGACTGTGACAACATAGGCGGAAAATCACTGGAAAAACACAAATCCATAATCTGGACAGGAGGACAGTAGAGATGTCTGTCAACAAAATGGGTTCAAGTGCAGCAACTTGACACTTATTGACAAATTCGTGACTCTTACCAAACACTTGCACGTCGTAGAGCACGGTGGCGGCGACGGTGGCGCCGATGCCGTTGTCGGCCCGGCAGGCGTACGTCCCCGAGTCCCCTTCCGCGGCGGCGTCGATCAGCAGGTTACTGAGCAGGAAGCGCGTGTTGTTGTGGACGCGCAGGTCCTCGCCGTCTTTGGCCCACGTGACCTGCGGCGTGGGGATGCCGCTCGCCACGCACTCCAGCACCAGCCGCTGGCCCCTGGTCACCATGATGGAGCGGGACGCCGGCGGGTAGATGATGCGGGCCGCTTCCGACGTGGACCCTGGGGGGAGGAGGAGGGGGGCGGATTTCCTGCTTGTAATTGACATCACAATGTGCGCACTTTCTTTCTTTGAATGCGGTTCAAGCGTTTATAAGAGTTATGGCTGCCGGGTAACATCAAATGAAAAACGTCGCACTAAACTGGCAAGTGCGTGCCACATGTGCGCCACATGTGTCCTGTGGGGTTATTATAGTTTTAGAATTTTTCATTTTTGGTTAGTTTTTATTTCGTTTTGAGGTTTGTTTATTAAATTTAGCTAGTTTTCAGGGTGGTTCTGTTAGTTTTTTTGTTTTTATTAGTTTTATTTAATAAATGCTTAGTTTTCGTTAGTTTCGGTATTAGTTTTATTATTAGTTTTTTTTTTTAATGTGTATTACTTGTGCGCAACATTTAAAAACTATTGACGTTCACTATTGACAGCGACTTACGGCGGATGCGCAGGCGGTCGGCCGAGGACGACGTCTTGACCTCCTGGGTGACGGGGTTGTAGGCGGCGCACTTGTACGGGCCCTCGTCGTCCCGCGTGGCGTTGGCGATCTGCAAGTTCCCTGACGGCATGATGAGGTAGTTCCCTGCACAAGGCGAGAAAAAAGCTGTAAAAGACCAATCACGGCCAAGGACGAATGTTAACGCGCGAGGCAGATGTGAAAACAAAGGCGGCGGCCGATTCACGTGAGCGTGCCGGGCTATATTTAACGGCAGGGTGTGGAAACTTCCTACTGCACAAAAAAAAAAGTAATATTAACTTAACTCATTCACTGCCATGGACGTAAAAAGACGTCAAATGATGCATTTTTGCTGGGCTGGCAGTGAATGTGTTAAGAAAAATAATTAAAGTTTCTTTCACTCAGAAATGCAAAAAAATTTACAAGGTTTATTTAAAAAAAAAAAAAAAAAAAAAAAAAAAAAAAAAAAAAAAAAAAAACTACTCATGGGTTGAGGAACAAAAACCACAACACTTCAGGTTGGGAGACAGCCACTCCTTCTGTGTGTTAGTATTTTGCTGGTGTCAGGCGTAATCCCTGTATCTCCAAGAGATCCGCTTTTGGTCCCATTTTGGACACACCAGCAAGCAATGCAGTAGTACAGTGGCAACTGGCAAACAGAAAGAGTGGCATGGCTCAGGTGGTAGAATAGCTGTCTGCCAAGCTGAAGGTCATGAGGTGGTTGTTCCTCAATGCCTGAGTAACTTTTTTTCTTTAATAAAGTGATAAAATATACTCAAAACTCTCCTTGTGAAATTTACTTAGAATTTCTGAATGGAAAAAAAAACTACTATTTTTTCAAGTAAATATTACTTTTTTATTTTACAATGTGAGACTTTTTTTTTCGATGGATATTTCGTAATGTTAAGAGTCGCTCCACTACTAGTTTATACCAGAGGGTGGCAGCCTCGAGTCCACATTGAAACATTCACTTCCTGGCAGATAAGCGTCTGCTATCAGGAGCTACAGCTCGCAGGCATTATTAGCATACCAGCCGCAAAAGCACGGCTGCTTTTCTTCTCTTCCAGGCAACTTTCAACGTAAATACTTTGAAAAATAAACAGGCCACAATTGCTGTGTTTTAACATTCTTGAGATAATCCGCCTTATCAGCGCTTTAATGATGGGCTCAGATAGCGACTTGAGGGCATTCCAGTAAATTATGAAGATAGAGCGGGGAAGTGGGAATGATGGGGGAACGTGGGGGGGTGGGGGATGTGTGTGTGTGTGTGTGTGGGGGGGGGGGGGGTACCTTTGGATGTCTCCAGCCATTCCTGCTTGACGCTGTAGCGGACTTGCGCCTTAGGTTGGCTCTCCGGGAGGTGACACTCGATTACGGCCGTGTTGCCTTCGTCCACCTCGATCTCCTGTTGGTCGTCGGGTTCGAAGTCGCGCAGCTCTAAGAAGAAAATTCAGAGGTGTCACATAAGGTTGCAGCACAGTTTGAATAACCGTGTCATACAGGGTTAGGGTTCGATGGAGGTCTCATTTTGCAAAGAAAAAGGATATAAGCCTCGCTTGATTTTGCAAAAACACAAATTTATGCTGGCTTCGTCCTACATGTGACAACAATCGCTTGTACTCTGGTCTGCCCAGTTTAAATGGTGCAAATACATTCAATTGGCATCTTTAGAAGGAGATGACATATTTTTGGGCTTTTGTAGGCTGAAGTAGTCCAAGAATTGTGTCCCAAAAAAATAAATAAAAAAGTAAAAAATTAGCTGTAAAATAGTTGCAGTTAAGTTGACTTTCCAAAGCCTTAAAGCCACACATGCATCATTGAAGTTAAAATGTCAAACATCATACTGAGCCTGGCTCACATTCAAGGCTGACGAAAAAAAAAAAAAAAAAAAAAAAAAAAAGAGCCGAAGGAGATTTCTGGCAGTCTCCTACACGTGACAATAATCACCCGTGTTCTTCACACATCTGGGTTATGATGCCAATTTTTTTTTTGTAGATCGTTTCGCAAGGTGTGAGGGCTGAAAAAAAAAAAAATGTTGGAGCACAATCACTTTGGTGTTTCTGTCATTTCTGCTCAATTGAGCAAGATTTCATGCTGAACGTCGGCTTTACTTGCAGCTAACTTGACTTCGCAAAGTCTCAAAGTCGTCGTTATTAATCCTGTCCAACGTTACACTGGGGCCGGCTCACGTTCTGTGGGAAACATGGGAGGGGAGCGGGATTACCGGGATGGGGGGTGGAAAGGGGGTGTATGTGCCGCCAGTTTCCCGCAGACACACAGTCTGCAGACACAGATCTGACCCCTGAACCCTTAAACCCCCTGCCAGAGGCCTGGCGGAGGGGTCAGAGGTGTCCGCGCTATAGGGTTTCAGGGACCCGGTTCGGGGAGGAAGCGCCACTCACTGCTCTTAAGAGACTGGAAAAAAAGTCCCCTTGGGGGGGGAGGGGATGATAGATGGAGACGATTAAGACAAAAAGCAACACATTTTGTCTATTATTTTTCCAGAAGAGCTATGTGATGTATCATTTACAAAACACGACCTCGCTCCATTCTTTACACCGGGAAGGTGTGTTGTTCTTGGCCGATTGCTGGCCCGTCGCGGTGATTTACTCAAAGCCAAAGAACAAACGGCTTCTCTGCAAGACGGCTCTTGATTTACTCGCCGGGCCCTGCTGTCTGTCGGCGCTATAAAACGTGGAGGAATGATGCGGGAGCGCACACCTTACTGCAGCCAAAGACGTGTCAGGCTAAAGTGCTGTGAGCGCTCCATTTGCAAAATCAATCAGGGGGTGTTTTTACAGCCGTCCCGCCCCCTCCCTCATATCTGCTCACCTTCCTCCTCTGACATTCTTCCCCGCATATGGGCGCCTCTCAGGTGCGTGCGTGTATCGGAGGATTGATTGCGTTCATAAAGCCGAGCGGACCTCCCGCATGCTTGGCGGGGGCCCGGCTTAAAATCCTTCATCTTTATGGATCATAGCACCAGAGGGTAGTCGGGAATCAAAGTACCCCCATAGCCAAAAAAACAAAAAACGAGATGGGAGCAGGCACGTACGCACACTCCATGGAGCAACGGCCGAGGATGATGACATTGTCACTAGAGTCAGCCTTTTTTTTTTTTTTTTTTTTTTTTTTTTTTTAAATTGCCTCTAACAATGAATTCCGTAAATGCTGATTTTCACTACGCTCAATTTGCGGCACTTTCCAGGCTACACTGAATGCATCAGTCAGAATGAGACAATGGAGGAGAATGAGTGCTTCCCGTTTTTATTTGTCGGGAAATGTTTCCAAGTGGAGACTGTGAAGCGTAATAATACGACAGAATTCAGGGTGACCTCATTTACTTTTCAGCAAGGGGAATAATTTAATTCAAGAGGAGACTGTGGGCATAAAGAAAAGAGAGCACCGTCAAGCGATACTGCTACTTCCAGGATGAGATCACAGTGCGTTTTTATGTTGGTCGTTTCTAGTCGTGTTTCCTGTATTTACTTTTTGGGAAGGAAACTCATTTTATCCAAGAGGAGACTGTGGACCACAAGAAAACACAGCACTGTAGACTGTGATCCTACTGCTTCATCCAAGATTATATATTCATGTTTTATTGTTGGTCATTTCTAGTCTTGTTTTTTGCATTTTCTTCTCAGGAAGGAAGCTCAATTTATCCAAAAGGAGACTACGGGGAGCAAGAAAACTGAGTGCTGATTCCAGGGTAACATAATACAAACGTGCGTGACTATTTTGATCACTTGTAGCTTCCTTATTTACTTTTCGGTGGGAAGATTAATTTTATCCAGAGGACTGTGGGCAGCAATAACTCAGCAAAGTGGAGACTGTGGAGTATAACACTGAGGCATTCATGATAGGTTAGCATGTGTTTAATTTGGTTATTTTTAACCATTTTTCCTTGTGTTTATTTCTTGATAGCGACATTCAATTTATCTATGAGGACACTACGGGCAGCTGTGCAGTGTAATAATACTGCAACATACCGCATTGTGTTTTGCTATCTTGACAAAAGTGATAAGGAATGGTAGGAAGGAGAAAGTGGAGAGGAGATAGCCAGGTCTCATCTTGTGTGGGGATCTTGTCTCGACTGGCCCTGAAACGCCTCCTGGTGTCATCATCATCATCATCATCCTCCTCATCCTCATCATGATGGCGTCTGACAGCCTCACGCATGGCATCACATCACGCACGGCTACAAGTTCGAACCTCATCACGGGGGCCAGCTGTCAGGAGGGCAATGGGGGTGTTATGGGAGCAAATGGGGGTTGGAGGCTACTCGCCAAGTCTTGGTCCCTCTTCCTGTTCCGACTGGCCCCTGATATATCCCCCCCTCCATTCCTGCGCTTCAGGTTACACGGCTTCAGGGCCCTCGCAGTCCCAGGATGCATATCAAATGTAACCTCGCATACACTGACAGCAGTCGCTACCCCATTAGAGCAAGGCATTAAAAAAAAAAAAAAAAAAAAAAAAAAAAAAGAGAATTTGGGACCGACTGCTCTAAAAGTATCTGAAAGGTGTTCTGTTGGCTTTTTTAGGGTTGCAGGGGGGTGCGCCAACTCTATCAGGATGTAAAAGTGGGTTCTTTGATTTTTTATTATTATTATTATTTTTTTTTAAAGGAAAAATACAACAACTTGTGTTTTTTGGACATTCTTTTGGACAAACTGGGAAAAAAAAGCATAGTGTACTCTGTGTGCTGCGTGGGTGGCTACTCACTGGCTGCGGTGACGTCAGCGGGCACGCTGGCCAGGGCCCCAACCCCGGTGGTGGCCACACACTGGTAGCGGCCTAACGTCACGTTGGACAGGGTGGCGATGAACAAGCCAGCGGGCCCCAGCGCCACGCCGAGGTCTCCGTCCATTATCTGCCGGCCGTTCAGGCGCCAGCTGATGGAGGCGGAAGCGGGCCGGGCGGAGCAGCGCAGGCTCACGCTGCCTCCCAGCTTCTGCACCACAGAGTTGGGCTCTTCGGTGAACTCGGGGACTTCGTCTACATGGTAGAGCGGGGGCCGGGGGCGGAAATTTGTTAGTCAACATTGGCACGCAATTTTTACAGATATTACATTCTCTAGTTTCAAGCAAATTGCTGTTGCAGCTGCCAGACGCGTTAACACGCCCTCCCTGCCAGTCGGAATATTTTGTCCTTGGCAAGGATTACCCTGCGCCAGGTGTTAGGGGAAAACCCAGGTTTAAAAAGAAAAAAGAAAAAAAGAAACTATCCTTATATTGACAACATATGGGAAACTGTAGAGTAATCTAAAGATCTACTTACCAGAGACAGAGGCGCAGCTCTGAAGGCAACATAGCAGTACTGCGCCCAGAGCGCACAAGACGGGAGTGCTTCGTTTTCTCATCCATGGAGTCCAGTCGCGTTTTCCAGACATCTTCCATGCAACTCCCCTCTGAAACACACACAAAAACGCAAAGACACTCAATAAATGGGAATGTACCAAAACGTCACAAAAATAATCCTAATGTATTCAAAAATTAACCAATTTGCATGTCACATGTTTGATTAAGATGTCCAATTGTAGTAATTCACATTTATTCCTGAAGAGAAAAATATTTAAGAGGTTGATGCTGAATACATGAAAAAGTGATGGGGATAAAAAAAAAAAAAAAGTAAAAAAAGCAAAAGAGGAAGGTATGCCCATGCTTCCTTACAAAGTGGCAACGCCCCCAACTGGCCTGGCAAGCATATTACACTGTGATTTGTCATTTTTGCAGGGGTATTAATGACAGAAATGATATGTGACTTTCCTCTTCTACCGCATGTACACAACCAGGTGTCCATTATTGAGGCATCCTCAGTAGCAACCGCACAAATGAATCCTTTCTTCGCCCACATCTACCTGCACCCCCCAGTCTCTCCTTACCTCCAGCTCATCAAACAGACTCCCTAATTCTCAGGCCAGTAACACGACACCTTCCTGCTCAGGTGTAACTGATACAGGTAGAGGGTCCAGGACGTGTGGGGGTGATGGAAAAAAACAAGAGGGTGCATTGACGGAAGGTTTGGAGTGGGGGGGAAGTCAAGCTAAGAAATGCAAAGAAAATAAAACATCAATAGGCCTAAAGAAGTCAAGGTAATATATTCCTACTAATCACCTCTAGACCAAAATAATTGATATATCAAGCTAAATACGAGTACCAACAAACCTCAAGATTTCAAGCTAACAACAACCACCAACAGACCTAAAGGGGTCAAGTAACTAATGCAAACAAAAAAACAGAAAAATAGACCTAAAGATACCAAGCAAATAAATGCTCAACACTTCATTCAAACAAACAAAAATGCCAAAATACTAAATGCATCAAGGCAGCTAACAGATGCATACAAAACCACAAAGAGAACCCAAACCAAGTCAACACACAGAACCATCAAAAGACCTAAAGAAGTCAAGCTAATTACCGGTAATGGTAACAATATCTACCAACACAACTGAAGACGTCAAGATAATAAAAAAAAAAAAAAAAAACCTGAAAGAAAACAAGCTAACTAAGCTTTCGTTATCCTCCGGTTCAACGTGCAGCTATGCTAATACAAACAGTCGGCTTATTAATGGTTAATGCAGAGAGAGTGTGCATCTCTTCCCTTCTCTCTCGTTGCTCACTGCCAAGTTTCCTGAATTCTTTCCTGTCAGGTTAAACTAACAACTTCCCGTCAGGATGAGGAGGGTGGTCCCGCGCCTCTCAAGCCTCCCTTTCTCCCCTTTCCCCCGGTACTGAACATGCATAATATTCATACTGGACTATGTGTTTGTCCGCTTATCTGTGATTAATGAGGCCGTTGGGATACAAAACACAAAGAAAGGGCAAGGAAGACGAGCGCGGAAAGAGTATGGAAACTCTAAAGTCGAGTTAAAACGAAGAACTGACGGAAAAACTGTTAACTAAAGCCAATAGTCTCTCTCACACACACAGGACCACACACTGTACGCCATTAATATGAGCAATATTGGATTAGCGACCACCCTCCAACAGGCAAAAAACAACACATGCTGTAATAATCACATCACTTATCCAGCCTGCTTTCACTTTTCTTCATACAAAATTACAAATGTATTTTTTTTTTCCTCCTTGTACGAGCATTTTACAGCAATGATGCTAACTCATTGCTAATGTTAAACGGCCAAAAGCAACAAACACGACTCACTTTAGGTTCTTGTCATATTAGCAGCTGCCCTAGTTGTAAGGTATCATTTAGTATTATTTATTAAACCACTGTGGTAAACACAAAAGAATAGGGGAGTGGTAAACATTTATCACACGATGTGGTCTAAAGCTAACAAACCAAGCACTAGTGCTAACAAAGATATCAACTCAAGTGAAGCTAAAAACAATTGATGCTAAAGCTATCAATAAGGGTCACTATGGCAACATTTGATGTTTGAATAATTTGGACACTTCTTTTGAAGTCAAATGACAACGTATTGCTTCAATTAAAATAGCTGCTATATGCTAACAATATGGCCACCTTCTACTTGTGTTGTGCCGCTGTAGCTAACAGGAAGCTAATGGGAGGAAAGTTGTTTTTGTTTTTAAATAAAAATACTGACGCTCAGTTGTGACATGAGAGGAATTTCACATATGAATGTGTCACTTGTAATGGGTCTGCATTAGCATGCGCAGGTGTACTAGAAGATGTCAAACCACCCCGATTAGCAAATATTGACCTGTTGGAATGGCGGGCATGTCGAGTACATAAACAAACCGTAGCATCACACACACTACTCTTACATTTACAGGCTCGGGGAGGCCATTTAGTGGCGAGTGCACACGGTAAACAAACAAAGTGTGAGCCAGCCTTGAAGGCCTGTGGCTTCTGTGGCCAAAGCCGCGACAGCTGCTCATAAAAAGAAGTGTATATGTGCGTCCAGCACCTGTGCCCGCTACAGGCGGACAACCAACTTTTTGCAAACAAAGGACATTGATTTAGCGGGCAAAAAAACACAAAAAAAAAACACCATCAGACTGGGAGATGTTCAGCTAACAAATATACTGTAATGAGTGACATTTTACCGGTTGTTTAATTTCACACTTGATGCGTGGGAGCCAACTATATGTATACAAACCCTTAAAAACTCAATTTTCCATAAAATGTCACCTTTAACACGCTGTCGACGAGAAGGGAGCACGGGCCCGACGCGAGATGGATGGTTGCTAAAACAGCAGTAATACGTCAGCCATGCCGAAAAAAACAGCCTCCCCCTGGGCCCTCTCCGAATGTGATTCATTAGTCAGCTGGGCCTGGTGTTTGCTTAGCGGATACCCTGCCTCCAGATGAAAAGTTGCCCTGACATCTATGTCCAACATTTTCCATCCAGAAAAAAAGAAGAAGTCACATACACACAAGCCTCCTACACAGCAGCATCCAGGCTGATGGAAACCAGAACAGTACCCCCCCCCCCCAAAAAAAAAACCTACACCGCATTCCGCAACAGAAATCCATACGTGCATGAGCAGCCTTAAAAACTCTTAGCGAGATTTCATATCTTCCAGCTGTGTATGACTGCAAAGCACAACTGTAATAAGGCAGCCTCAAGCAAGGAAAGTGTACGCAGTCGCGGCATTATACCACATTTGCGCAATTCTATGCAAAAAGGCACGAGCAGTTAGAATCCGGATGTTCCGTTTAGGCCAGGGGTCAGCAACCTTTACTGTCAAAAGAGCCATTTAGGCCAAATAAAAAAATAAAAAAATAAATAAAATATGTCAGGCGCCGCAATTATATTTGAACATTGAGATGAACGAAACTGTATTAGTTTAATGTAATGAAGGCTCAAGCGCTAATTCGAGCTGCACCATTACAGAAAAATATGCACCCAATTCATTTCTTCTACCTTTCGTCTTCTGTGTTTGAATTTTGTTGTGATTTTTCACACATTTTTAGATTTTTCTGCCTTCCTGTCAAAATTTCTGACATTCTTGGCAATTTTATGGACATTATGTTAAATTTCTGCCTCTCTTCTTCCTTTTTTGGGCCATTTTATGTTTGTTTGTTTTTTTTACATTTTTCCTGTATTTTGTGCTATTCATTTTCTAACATTTTGGCAATTTTGTGGACATTGATGGTAATTTTGGAGAATGCTTTTGTTTTTGAATATTTTATGGTTACTTTATGAACATTTTCTTTTCTGCCTTTTTATTCAATTCTCTGACAATTTTGGCCATTTCATGGACATTTTATGGTAACTGTCTGCTTCTCCTCTTGCTTTTTGCACATTTTATGATCACATTTTGTCATAACTTATAAATTTGTACCAAGACATTTTTTGAATAGTTATGTTTTTAAGAAATATAAACTTCCACTATTTTTTTTTAAATTAAGAGGTCCACAGAGGGAGGGACTAAAGAGCCACATGTTTCAGACCCCTGGTTTAGGCTCTCTATTCTGTGTGAAAGGTACTGGGTCAAAGTTGAGCCACAAATTTCCCAGCTTCTGAGGAAGTATCAGGAGACAGGATGCTGCCTGTGTTTAAGGTCATTTCACAATGCTGGGATAGCAGTAGGAAGTTAAACATTCACTACTCCCGCCCAGTATTGTTGTTCTTGCGGTCATCGGAGGACTACTACAGTTGTTGTTGTGGTCATTGTCCTGCTTTCTCTCTATCCACCCTCTGTCCTTTTATTCTGTCACTCCATCTCAAATCAAGCACCCGAGGCAGACGGTCCCCCGCCGGAGCATTCGTTCTGTTTGAGTTTTCTTCCTTAAAGGGAGTTTTTCCTCGACTCGCTTGTGTGGGGTTCAGTTCGTTTTTCTAGGTACATAAGTGGCACTAAATAAAACGACTTAAATGCCTTTTCACTTATAAAATGTATTCTATGCTTATTGCAGGGTTCCTACAGGTTTCTTCAAGTTACATTTTAGACTTCTTAAGACCATTTACCAAACAAATTTAATACCCTTTTAAAAGCCTTCACTTAATTTACATTTCCCCATAGCTCCAGGCTAATATGAATTGGGTGGCACTGGCTACGTGTTAAATATTGCGTGACTGCGTTTGTGTAGTGTTGCTCGAGACTAACTTTTTGTACTGGTTGCAGAGGTGCGACCAACTGTATCTATCATTATAGTCAAAATGCTTGTCCTGTCTCTTGCCTAATAAAAAATATTATGACAATGTTATTTTGCAGGATCTGTGCATAAACAAGCTACAGTAGTGTGCATACTGTACATGATCTTGTGCTTACATTGAGTGTATGACAGACACAAACGACGATATGGAGCAACAAGTGGCGGCCTTATATGTCCATGGTATTTGTGGTCACATGACAAGACACCACCAATGCCCGTCCCCCTTCTCAGTGTGACCCCAGCCGGGCGGATAAATTCATTTTGACAACCTTGCTAATTGAACAAAACCAGGCTGGAGCCTCCTCCCGGAGTGCTCACATTCCATCTGCTTTCTGGCATGAAAACGACGAGGAGGAGGTGGAAGGGGGCCGCAGCGATGATGGAGGGGTGCGCTTGCTCGTAACTCCCCTCTGTTGAATATTTATCACTCGCCTAGCTCCCCCAAATTTTACGTCTTCTTGCGCCCCTCCCTTACTCTCTTTCCTCCCCTTTAGATAAACACATGCGGTGTCAAGTGTGAGGAGTGCCCGGGTTTCAACGGGGACCGCTCTGCCTCCGCGGCCCACAATGCATAGCTGCGGCGCGGGAGGCCGGTTGCCCCGGGAGACGCTAACAGGCAGAACGCACCTTAATAGAGTGGAGAGTCATTGTAAAGCAGTGAGCCGGCGCCCGGACAAAGACCCTCGCGGACCCCTGGAGAAAGGGGAGACGCTGCTCTGAAGGGCCCGGGGAAGAGCTGATGGGCCCCGCTCATTGACCAAAGAGGGGGAGGAAGAGGGGGGCTCAATGACCAAGTGGTAGTGAGTGGAGGGTTTTATAGATTGATGGAGGACGGTGACTCCCACGAACAGCGAAGACGTCAACGGGCAGGCAAGGCCATCGTTGACACAATGTGCCGACATATTTCGACCAAACTACTTTGCTGGCCTCCCGGCCCCGTGCCACGGGTTACAAGGCGGTTTGGAGAGGTTGGCGAGGGTCCACGGTCTGCTTCACAAACATCCAAGAAGCCAGTCAACAAGTCAACATAAACAAGTTAGAGGGTGCATGTGGTTATGTTTCCAATTTAGATTGTTTTTGTTAGAAGTTATCACAGAAGTTAGCAGCAAATGTTCACACAACATTGTGGAGTTGTACGCTCAATACCGCTACCTCAGAAAGTGGGGATGAAACTGACTTGGCAATTTTATACCTAAAGTAGTATCAGTAGTACCTTAACTATGAAATTCCACAATGCACTGTTGTTGACACTACAGTGACACTATGTTGTGGAGCGGTACAACAGCCTCTATCGCACAGGTGTAGAAGTCGTCATTTCCCCAGGGCAAGCAGACCCCATTGATTTTTAGACCTTCAAAAGTCATATCAAAACTATTAAAAGTGGATGCGATACATCAATGTTGGGACGCAATATTGTGGAGGGGGTAATTTTACACCATAGGAGGTAGAATCAGAACCATAACCAATAATTATCGAAAAATATGGGACACAGCGTTGTGGAGTGGGATGCCATTAGCCCCGGCATTTTCCCAAGAGGGGGACAAAGTCATGGTAATTTTAGTTCTACAGGTGTAGTATCAGAGGCCGAAAGAGGGAATTCTGCAATGCCAGTAACACAACGTGGAACAGTTCGCCATTAGCCCCACCACACACAGCCAGTAGAAGTCTGCACGCTCCCAGGGAGGAGAAGTCAGCACCGCTTCATGCCTTTAAAGGTCGTATCAAAGTTTTAACTAGGGAATTCTACAATGTCAGGGCACAACCTTGTGGAGGTGTATGCCATTAAGTAGTCTATTTCATCCTGCCCGTAAAAGTGGCAATTTTCCCGAGAACTGTGGTTGGGCATAGTCACCCTGCAAACTTAAAACATCGGGAATAGTATTGAGCGTGAACAGAGGCAAGACGCTGCCTGTGAATAAGGATGCGTGTTGCTGGTATTTTTCCACAAACATGAGAGATGAAGCTTGTGTGAAAAGATCCACAACAAGGGTGGGAAGTCAAGAGAAAATTCCCAGGAAACAGGTGGAGAAAGACTGGTTCTCACATGCCATTAAATTCCATACAAAAAGCCATCGAAGCATTGCTAACGAGATCCCCCTCCTTAATACCCCCAAACCATCTTTCAAGCTAATAATGAGCTATACGCCGGTCCAAATCCACAGATCGGTCCCTGCGAACCAACACTAACGAGCTACACGGCGTCTTGGGGGGATTAACGAGAGAGATCTGGACGGAATTGAAAGCTCGCTGGCTGGCTGTGGGGCGGGCGTTCAAATCAATTAGGCGGCGGCGGCCAATTTGCATGATTTAGATAACCAAGCCGAATTAACCGCGGCGGGCTAATTACGCCTCACACGCACACACACTCATGGACGCATTCCTGCGCTTGCCGTGAGATGCTGGCGGGATGCGGCAGGGCCATGGGAACAGGACGCAATTTAAAAAAAAAAAAGGGATAGAACAAGACATTTACGCATTAGCCAATCGCGTGAGAGGGAGGGAAAAACTGTTCAAAATCAACCATGGGAAAAAAAGGCAACTAATGCTCGAGCTTACAAAAATCTTTGATTTCATTTAATGTGAGAAAAAAGCAGAACACATCCCTCTTTTTAGATAAAATCAACTTATTTTAAACTCAATTTTATATGTACAATTGCACCGTTCACAAGGATAAACAAGTCATTATGAGCTTTAGCCAAGCAAGCAATCAAGGGTCTAACCGCACATAACATGCACTGAGAAAAGTAGATAAAATCAAACGTTAGCCTGATTCTTTAGATTTAATATAATTTAACAGGAAAAAAATAATGCTTCAGTATTTATGCTATGAAATTAACAAATATTAAATAAGAGGGTAAATCAGTCTTAACTAGCTTTAGTGACGCTAAAATCTCTTAACAGAAACACTGAGTAGAGAAAGCCAACCTAAAAGTACATTTTCCCCCAATTCAGTTAGTTTTAATTTAGTTTAGTCAAGACAAAATAACACATCCCTATTTAAAAGAAGTTGGCCTCTTATGAGGGGACACAAGTCGCTAACTTCAGCTGAGAGATGCGTCTAAGCGCACAAGTGGTTCTGCAAAAGCTAGCTAAGCTATGTGTTATTTCTCTATTTAGTTATTTTTAATATAATTTATTAAAGGAACAACAATATATCCCTTCTATAAAATAGGCTAAGAAAGAAGAAATGTGACTGCTTTGTGATGTAAACAAGTGTTCGCTCGCTTTAGCTGAATGTGTGAATGCATAATAATAAGCGGTGCTGAACAGCTAAGTAAATTATCCCAAAGAGTGACCTTCAATATTATTTAATCAAGGCAATAACTCAACTTTCAACTAATGTTTAAAATCAACTATTTTAGCACAAATCTGAGTTTGATATCACTTTGACGAGGGTCTCTGTTTACTTTAGCAAGACCACATATACAGTATATGCTGCGCTGAAAAAGCTAGCTAATATACATTTTCAAGGATCCGTAAAATGATTACTCTATATTCTGTTATGAAATCAACCATGAAAGGAAAAAAAAATTCTGTGAAAAGTCAAGTCAAGTCAAGTCAAGTCAAATTGCTGGCTGATAGCTTAGCATCTGAACTTACACACGTGGTGAAATCCGACAAAAACAAATTTTTGGTTAGTCTTCACGTCATTTAATGAATGGAAAATGAAAACGACTCTCCATTTCTGTTATAAAATCAACTATGTGAGCTAAAAATGAGTGTTGTGGTAAGTCGTTACTAGCTTTCAGCATCCAAAAGGCGTACACTGAGAACGCTAACTTAATAGCCGCAATTTCGAAGCGCTCATCACACACATGCACTTACATATTTCGCATGGCCACAAGTATGCTCCAGCGGCCGGTTCTCTCTGCTCGCGCATACGCGAGCAATCACACACAGTACCATTACATGGTAAAAGTATACTCACACAGGCACGCAAATATGCAAACCTCAGGATCTTTCTTGGTTTTTCCCAATAGTCTCACACATAAAAACAGATGCCACTTATATCCTCAATCGTAGGGTGGGCAACGCATGGCCCGCGGGACACTTATAGCTTGCTTTGTTCTTTAATTTAGCCCATTGAGCATTTATGCTAAAAAAAAATGTAAATAGGTAAATTCACAAATATGCAAGGTCCATTTTTAAAATCAAATGTCCTTGATGTGTCCCCCTTGATTAGGTAAACAGATACATTTATTTGCATACATGCAAAACAACTAACTACTTGTGTGTTCCTGCATTGTAGAGATTGGAGAAAAAGTACAGAGGGAAAAGGAAGGAGGGGAAAAAAATTTCTTCCAGACTGAATGGAACCAATTATAAATCAAGAGCAATTTCTGCCTATTATTGAGCAGGGACCCAGGGAGGGATCCGCCGCCCGGCTTGGCCGGGGTACGCAAGAAGGGGGGAAAAAAAAAGAGAGAGCGTGCTCAAAAGTTATATGAAAAACAGACATTGGGAACTTGAGATAAGACCGAGCTGGAACGTCACAAGACTCGTATATAGGAAAAGCAGAAAGAAGTGGAGGCGGGAAACTGAAGTGAGAGCTTCCTGAGAGGCGAACCAGCTGGACCAGGATTCTGGAGGTGGTTAGTCTTTTTTTTCTTGCTATTTTGAAGCACGGTCGCCATTTGTCCTATCACTCACAACCCTGGTTGTGTTTTTAACCAAGGAAGAAGGGGTGGAAGACCCGCTGTCAGTTTAAAAAGGAACAGATGATGAAAAAGTGACTTTAATGGTTTGTATATAGTTCAATGAAGTGGATCAAAAAAACATACCATACTCATACAGTGTTTCTAACCAAATGAGAAATAGTAGCTAGGCTGGGCTAAGATTCAGAGCGAAAAGCTACTTTCAAGTGCCAAAGCACTTTCCTGTCAAAAGCTTAAAAGGTAAGCAGAGCTACAGTGTTAGCACAGACTAGCTTCAGACAATGAAATGTAGTGTTGGTTGTTGCGCTCAAGTTGGCAGTTAGCCAGTTGGCATATTGAATGTCCGGTTGTCATTTATGGCCATAGAAGCTTGTTATGCGTTTATTTTACTAGCGTAAGTTCAATAAACCAATAGGGAGGCGTCGATAAAATGTCAAGAAAAAATCAAAACGTAGCTAGAACGACTTTGTGGAGCTTGCTGAGCTGAAGTCTCGCTCACACGCTTGACGCTGGCCGTCTGACAGGAGAGCAACAGTGGGAAATTCCAGCTCTTGATAACCCTGAGGGGTGGGCGGGTGGACAAGCATTCATCTGCCCGGCGATTTATCGGCCTGGATCAGGCACTGCCAGCCTACATGTGATTATCGGTTAACGTCCTTGGAAAGGCGCCCGGGTTCTCAAGGCGGGAAAGTGGATATGCCGGCATTTTTTAGCACAATAATTCATCCAGACGACGAGGTTAAACAAATGTGTTTGAATGAGCTATTAGCGCGTCGCTAACAACACCCTGTAATCTCTGTCCAAACATCTACTTTACACACACTCCCATTGGAGTGGATCAGTGAGCAAACAAGCACTTAGACTTCACAATGTGTCTGTTTGTAAGTGTGTGTGAGAGAGCTAAGTTCATTAGCGGAGGGGTTCTCAAACATTTAGGGTCCAAGGATCCTTTTACAGAGGAGAACCCCCCCCACATTCCACCCTCCCAATTCGGTCCCGGCTGACGGCGAGGATCAGGCGTGGAGGTGTGGGGGCACCTGCTTGCCCAGGTGTCCAAGTATAGACGGACAGAGAAGGCCAGGTTCCTTCCATCAATCAGTACAGGCGGACTCAAGAGGTATCCCCAACACGAGGAAGTACGCCTCACATTTTGTGATTTTTAACAGGTTTACAAGTGTTAACCTAACCTAAAGGTGACATAATTAAAGAGTGTCTTGTATAAAAAATAGCAATAGTTCCTGCCCACCCATCAAGTATGAAATCAAACAACCAAGTGCTTCTGAAACACTTTACACACTGTAGCAACAGCATCAACACACTCAATTTCTCTGCCCATGATCCGGAAGCAAGGCAGGGCCAATATCTGGAGTCATTTTCAAGTAACAACCAGCATACACTATATTAGAATATTGAGAAACTCCCAAATACCCCATGAGTGAGACACCCCTACTACCATGTTAAAGCTTGAAAGTTAAGCAGAGCTGCATGGAGTTTTGTTGATGCACAGCTTCTTAGTTTTAGCTTCTGATATTTGACTGCACAACAATGTTAACGTGAAAACAAAAATTGTTCATATAGTTTTATATATATATATATATATATATATATATATATATATATATATATATATATATATATAATTAATTCAACCCATGAACAGTTTTTCTGTTCTTATTTCACCGAAACTAGAGCTCCATTACGACTCTTTTCGAGTTCTTCCTCTCCAGAAGGACCACACAGGTGAGGGCCTGGGCCGAGAGCCCCAACTGCCCCGATTGGACGCCCCAAAAACGTCTGTTATGGCTGCGCGAGCGTCCCGCTGTCACAGATGAAAGCGTGCCCTCGAGGAAAGAGATTTCTTTCTTCCCCTTCTCTTTTGTCGCCAATGTTACAACTGGGGTGGGCAACCTTGAGCCCGGCCTGGGCCGTTTACAATGCCAGGCAAAACTAAAAGTTCAAAGGAAGTTATATAAAAAGCACCAAAAGCTTTAAATAAAAAAATAAAATTCAAAAAAAAAAAAGCTCATAAATATGTAACTAGTATGAAGAAAATGCTAGCATGCCAACATTTAGTACGCTAACAAATAGCAAGATAGTAATGCTAGTACAGTACAAAAAAAAAAAAAAAAAAAAACTCCAAGGCAGATTGCTAACAGTTTTACATTTTATCCTGTATTCAAGCACTATTTCTAGTAAGAATGGATAAAATGCTTGCATGATAGCAGTTTGCATGCTAATATTGTATCACAAGGTAGCGAAAAAACAAAAAAAAAAACAACTAATGATTAAATGAATGTTATCATGCTAACACTTTGGCTAACATATAACAAACTAGCGAAAGACAAGAAGGTACTCTACATTCGATGTTGGTTTTTACACGCCGGCCCACAAACGCACCGCGCTCCACAACAAGCCTACGGCACACTTGGCAAAAGTGGAGCGCATACATTTGGATAACCGCACTCAGGTGGCTGTGCACCAAAACACACAAATACATTCCTCGAGGGGCGCTAAATATGCTAATGCTAACAGTTTCTCATTCAGAAGAGTGCAAATCTGTGGGAAAGTGACAGCAATACAGTACATGCTTGAAATTGCTCTTATAGTGAATTCATGTTACATAACAGTGTGCTCTGTTTTGGTCACCACAGCCTATATAGCTAACGTAATTATATGCTAACATTATATGCTATAATTTACCTTTCTATTAGTGATTGTCAGAGACCCCCATAGCTAAGAAATACAACCTTTCTTGATAAATTGCGTTCTTTCATTAATTTTTGTGTATACTCGAGGTTGCCTCAATTTGTCGACTTTACACTCCACACAAAGTTTGAAGTTAAAAAAAAAAGTCGTAAATTCCATCTTTTGATATTGCATCTTCCAACCATTTACAAATTTACAACTTTCGACTCGTCCGTCTGCTGCCACAGGTGGACTATGGGGCTCTGTCACAGGCTCCTTACAATAAGATGGTTGTGGATGCGAATAGTGGTTAGCCTTGCTAGGGTTGATTGACTAATCTGACTGCCACTAGTTTGGGGTAAAGCTTCATCTTAGTCACCAAAACATTTACATGCTTCGTTATGGAACAAGAAAAACACAATGCTATGGAACAGGATGAGACTGGCCTGTTAAAGAGAAAAAGAATACCAAGAACTGCTCCTAATTGCAACAAAACGATTCAGAGTAATGATAAATTGTTGTTTTATTCGTTTCTATATGCTGGTCCGTCAAAATACATCTTTACAAGAAACTGGTAAGTTGCGCAAAAAAAAATTGGCTGTACTGTGCTGAAAAAATGACAGTGATTAATCGACTGACTCGACTTACATCAGCGTTGTTGACTACATAAAAATTTCTACTTTCATTCCATGGAGTATCAAAGTGCAGCAAAAGGGAAGCAAGAAAGGTTGCCGTTGATGAAAAATGGAGACTGTGGATTATCCCTTAACGGTAATTACTGGACTGCAAAGTTTGTTTTGCAAACTGGTATGTAACAAACTGCAAAAAACGCAAACGAAGAAGTTCAACCTGAAAAAGTTTGCATTACAGCAAGCGCCAATGTCATATACAAATAGCAGTGATTTTTATTTTTATTTTTCCCCCTCCCAACTCATTTTTAGGGTTTTGATCAACGGGGCTGTTCAACCTGCAGATAATCAGAACTGGAATCAATTAGTTCAATTTGGGCTTGCCACACTTGTCAGAACTGATCAAGAACAACACAAAGAGGCTCCATTTGCATCCAACCATTTTCAAAGTGCTCGTGCTCATTAGTTGTGGGTGAGCTGGAACCCATCCCACCTGAACTCAGGCTGGACTGGTCGTCAGGAAAAAAAAAATCAGACTGCACGATCCTTCACACTCACATTCACACACACATGGTCAATTTCAAGTCTTCAACCTTCTCAAATTATAATCCACGTGATGTCTGTCATCAAGAGGCCTAAAGAAAAAAAATCCTAACAACAAAAAAAGACCACCTTTCGCCGCAGCCACCACACACACACACACTCATTAGCAGGAAATTTTAACGCTGACGTCAACATTAATATGACAGCGTGGAAGGGATGCTGCAAAACACTTCACCATCCAGCCGCTGGTCACCACGTGACACAAAGGGCACTGTTGTGATTGGCCAGCATCTAAGGAGTCAAGTAAATGCACTCGCACAAAACACACACTCATACAAGTACAGTACAAGCCAAAAACATCCTGTCAATCTCTGCAGGACAATGATGCGTTCATTGCACGCTGGGACAAAACGCCACAGAGGTTCACCAATCAATGTTGATGTGGGGGTACGTAAAGCTAACAGAGAACTCCAATGTGAGTCGTGTGTCCCCCCCAATGGTGGAAACTATATAGGCTGCGGCCTGCACAACGTGTAAAAGCATTAAAAAAAAAACACGATTAACAACCACAACACCTCACGCGACGTGTTACTCGATCGTCTAAAACACGCTTAAACGGGTTAAGTGTCAAAAGTCGAGCGAAAAATCAAAAGAAACGCTGACAAAGTAGTCACGTAGCGCGTCCACATGCCGAATTCACTTTTTTTTTTAGCCGAGCTCACAAGGCGCATTTGAGGCACATTTTAAAATTCGTTTTGTGTAGTTTTCCCTGAATCGCTACTGATAAGATGCAGTAGTAGAGTACACTACACAACACTACACAAATGCTACACGCTAACGAGCGTGACCATGTAGCAACACGCAAACATCACGTTCCGAGTTTTTTTTTTTTTTTTTTTTTAAAGTAAACAAGTTTCGGATCCATTGAACGTGTATTTTAATTCAAAAGGAACAACGTGAAGCTTATAACTCACCGTAACTGCTCGATTTAGCGCTTGCACCTCGTTTTTTTCTCAGCAAAGCGATAATTTTAGTATTCCTCCTCTAAAAGAAAAATAAGCAAAAAAAACAAAACTTTTTCTTCCTGTTATTCTTTTCGTGTTGTTTCTTTATTATTTACTGCGGCGACATTTTCCCTGCGTGCTCCCCGAAAAAGTTTCTCACACTGAAAGGTTTTTGGATGACTGAGCTCTCAAACAATTCTTCCCCCCACTCTCCTCCCTCCTACTTTTTTTTTTTGCAACGCCTTCCCAGTCTTCCCATTTCCCAAAGCAGGAGGAGGGACCTCAACAATGCGGGGGACTGGTCACCCCCCCACCACCATACACACCCGAGCCAGTTGGACTGATTTAGCAACTGCAAACTTCAACCAAAACGTCAACCTCCCCGTTTAATGCTTTTTAATTCTTATATTAAAAATACTGAACTCGTTCCCTAAACTACGGTGTCCTGGAAGCGGCAATAAAGGCCAGTCCAGCAGCACTCCTGTTGCTTCTTCCCTCCTCCTGATTTGGTATGCGCAGTGTAATGACCCCCCCCCCCCCCCCCCCCACTCCTCTTTTTTTGGTGGCCTGCAGGCCCTGTAGTGCAGCTGTGCTGTTGTGGGTCACGTTTTTTTTTTTTTAACTGTACAATACACACACACTCTCATACTACACTGATCACAGTTTCCCTGCTCCTCTCATTTCCTTCTTTAGGAAATGTCCATTTCACTCAGCACATTTTTTTTTTTTTTTTTTTAAATGGAGGCAACCATTCCAAATCTGTTCAGTAATAAATAGCGTGTGTAGGAGGTCAAGTGTCGTGGGTATAAATTCTTGTTCAGGGTACACAATAGATTTTCTACCGCACGATGCTGGACTGGGTTTTAAGCGGTCTATTTTCTAAGCGGTCTTGAATACAGTATATCAATTGGAAAAAGAGAGGCAGAAAAATAATTACAAGTTTTATCCAAGAAGAGAATAAGGGCAGAAAGAAATTGGGCTACTGCAACTAAGACAAACTGTGTACTCTACAGGACGAATTATCGGGAAAAATCATATAGTTTATTTAATTTGATCCAAGAGGAGACTATGGGTAGTGAAACATCTACAGCAAAGAGGAGAGTGAGGAGTACAATATCCCAGTTGGACTTATTAATAGAAGAATGAGGGCATCCTGTATTAACCTCTTGCAAGCAAATTATATCCAAGAGGACACTAAGGGCAGTGAGAAAGTGGACTTCTGAAGCAAAGGGGAGATTGTAGAACACTTTGATTGGACACATTATTGGGAAGAACTAGTGTCTCCTGACACATTTTAACTTCGAGGAGACTTGGGACCTGCAATTGGCTGGCGACCAGTTCCGGGTGTACGCCTACTGCCCGAAGCCGGCTGGGATAGGCTCCAGTACCCCCCACGACCCTTTTGAGACTTAGGACAGAGAGAAGGCATGCTGCTGCATCAAAGTGGAGAATGAGGAGCATAACACCCTGATAGGATAACTAGTGAAAAGAACAAGGGTCTCCCTGTTTTCACAATTTGAGAGGAGAATGAGGATCTACAGTGTTCGCAATGAGGAGACACATTATCCCAAAGGAGACTGTGGGCCAAGAGTAGAAAAAGCAAACACTGTGGAGCTTAATACTCCAATAGGACTAATTTATTGGGAAGGAAGGCGGCTCCCTGTATTCACTGCATGGTAAGGAGGCACATTTTATTGAGAGGAGAATCAAGAAAATCGGGCTGCTGCACTCAATTGAAGACTTTAGAGAATGTCACAGATCGATGGAGAAAGTAGCAAGCGACACCTGTTGAGGTAGAGGAGTTGGTCGCCAGGGAGACATCTGACACAATATCGCTCGAGACCTTTGTCCTGTCTGTTTCCGTGATGGTGCAGAAGGGAAGCAGTGCATGCTGGGATTGCATTACGGCCCTGCTGGGAGAGGGGCATTCTGGGGGGGGGGTCCTACGGGGCAGGGCCTCTGGGGGATGCGGCGTGTTTAATGGGCCTTTCATGGCCGGCCCACAAAGCCCTTTGTCCCACGCTAATTCATCCTGCCTAGCATGGACAGCGAGAGCGGGATGGGGGGAAGCCTTGTTTTTGTGGGGGCTGCAGGGTTTTCCTCTCGATGGTACATGTAAACAACATGGGCAAAAAGGTGGAACTACCTGGTCAGCCAGGGTTCAATGTGACACTCCACATTCTCCGCTTTCCTGCATTTGGCCCGCAGGCTCATCCAGGATGAAGATGCTCTCATTACCGAAAATGAAACAAAAAAAATTCACGATTTTTCAACTACTCTAATTGGGGTGTTATACTCCAGAATCTCCACTTTGGTCAAAAAGCTTTTCTTTTTTTTTCTTTTTAAGCGTAAACCAAACAGCCACGAAAACAAAACCTTGTTGCTGGTCATTAATCTTCAGCTGAGGCTTACATTACATCACTGAGTCATACAAAAATTAGTGGCTTTTATTACATCTGTATTTTTTTTCCCTCATGTTTTCGCTGCGACTTGAAAATGGCACACGCGGTTTATGCGGGTTGACGACATGTCTGTACGTGCACGTCGCATTTCTTCCCTGCAAACGTTGCAAACGTGCGCATTTTATGTGGCTTTAGTCATCAGGACCTGAATTAATGGGAGAAGCCACAAGTCAGACTGGCCGATGATGTCGTGGGAGTGGACGACGGGAACTGAAAATGCATGCGGCAGGAGAGCGGAGACTGTGGAGTACCCCAGTAGGACTGAGGAAATAGTGAAAACCAAGATGCATTCAACGCATCACTTAACAGAAACAACTAACAAACAACCGAGGACAAAGGCCGTCTTAAAGGAATGAGTCATGTATTTACTTCAAGGTAAGGAAACACTTTATCTGAGATGAGACTAAGGGCTCCAAGAGAGCAGCACACTACAGCAAAGTGAAGACTGTGGAGTTTAATACTGCTAATAGGACTAATTATCGGGAAGAGTCAACTGTATTAACCTTACACCAAGGAGACACATTTTATCCAAAATGAGACTAAGGGCAAAGAGCAGGAAAGTGGAGAAGAGCAGGAAAATAGAGACTGACGTATAATGCCCAAATAGAACTATTTTTTTTTTTTTTAGAACAACGGGGTCTCCACTATTTACTTCTCTGCAAGGAGAAAAAATTTATCCAAGTGGAGACAAAGGGCAGCAAAAAGTGGAGCACCACTGCAAAAAGGAGACTGTGTATGTCCGAACAGAACACATTTAGAACATTATCTCATGTATTAATTTCTCAGCAAGGATACAAATTTTATCCAAGAGGAGACTAAGGGTGGCCACTAATTGGAGCACCACATCAAAGTGGAAACTGTGATGTATATTGCAGATAATTAACATGAAGAACAAGTCTCTTGTGTTTACGTATTTACTTCTCAGTAAGGAAGCACACTTTACCCCATATGAGACTGAGGGCCAAGTACAGCAATGCAAAGACTGCGGAAATACAAAATTGAACTGCAATTGAGCCGCAAAAGCACTCCGTCATGGTTCAAATCCTAACAATACACGAGACACTTAAACAACAGGTGTCATCCCGCGAGTGGCGTGTCAGAATAAGCGGGATTAATGAAGCATGAGGCGAGGTAGAGTCAGCAGCATAGCGACCGGTGCTCCACTTCCTGCGTACGCCTAAAAATAAACGCATGTGAGCTGAAAAAGCGCAGAGCAGAGCACATGTCAAAAGCTGGACGACTCATTCGTCTTTTTCCGCGTTTTCCTCCGCTCCTAAAATGTATAAAAAGACTCCAAAGAGCTCATGGGAAAATGTCGGACTCCTCACAGCAGGACGCGCATGATGAATGGGAAATGTGTCTCGCCTTAAAATATAGCATGGCAGCATGCTTGTTTTTGTTTTAAGTGCAAAATGTTTTGGAATATTTTAAGAAACAGAGTATAAATGTTGCAGAGTGAAATATCCACAACGGGCAACAGTAATTTTGATATTTGACGCTGACGTCTTGATGTAGTATCTGAAAACATTGTGTTACATTGTATATTTAACTCTAAGCTAGCTCTGGCTACTAGCTAGTTAGCAAGCTATTGCAAATCAGTAACTATCACGCTGAAACAAATGTTGACAAAAGTTAACATATTTGAAAAAAAAAAAATTTATCCAACTATCCTTCGCTCCACAAGCTAGCTCGCAAGAGAAATGAATGAAAATGTCAATAAATTTGAACAAAATCTATCCATCTGTTGCAAAGCTTGCTCACAAGATAAATGAGAAATGGTAAGCAAGTAAAACGGCAACAAATGTGAAGAAACTTAACTAAATCTAACCATCTACTGCTAAGCTAGCTTGCTAACTATAGCAGATACATTAAGTAACCTGGCAAAAAGATATGAAAATTGGGTGGGTGGGAGTTTGGGGGAGTAGGAAATCTCACTAGAGAAATGACAAATAAACAACGTCAACAAATTTTGAACAAAATCTATTTATCTGTTGCCCTGTTAGCTTGCTCACAAGAGAAACAAAAAATAAAGTAAAATGCTAAGCTAGTTTGCTAACTATTGCAGAGATATAGCAAATTAAGTAAAATGCCAAAAAATGTTACAAAAACTGAAATATATATATATATATTCATTACACTGGCAGGAGCTCACTTGCTAACTATTGCAAAGAAATGACATCTTAAGTAAAATGGCAAATACATGTTACAAAAACATCTCTTGCCACTTTTTCACATAAAAAAAAAAAAAAAAAGTACATAAAAATTTGTTTTTAACTAAATATGGACTTTTCAAGACCATATGAATCTGTGCATTTTTCAAAAATCTTTATAACTTCATTACTCTTCCTTTTTAGGTTTAAGCCACCTAAAAAATCATTTTCATATCGCAATATGGGCAATATAGAGACAATATTGTGTAGCATAAGCCGAGCGGATATTACACGGACCTTCTGCAGCCGCTGCCTTGCGGAAGAAGCTTAAAGGATGCGAGAGGGATTCCAGTTATGAATTTGTGGACGTCAACGTTGGCGAGCGAGTTAGAAGAGTCCAAATGAACGTCGGCCAAACAAAATGACATCCCGCCGTCTCCATGGAGAGACCCACTGGGCAGAAAAACAACAACATGGGAGTCATCGTGACACACAAACACGCACGCTGTAATTCACCCTGAGGTCCGACCCCACCTGAGTTTGGATGTGTGCCTCGGCAGCACAATCGCAGTGGAATGAAAACACATGAGTAAAGCTTTAATAAATGGAATGAAAAAGAACAATAAAATCTCCGGATATGAAAAGCTCCCGAGGCGATGACACGCGGCTAAACTCAATCTAGCTTCACATGCATAAAAGTTTATGGGGGTGTGTTTTTGCGCGTTTGTATGTAGATTCATCTAGGGCTGTGCAATTATTCGAAATTCAATTACAATTTCAATTATTGCACTTCACAATTACAAAATCAGCATAATCGTAAAAAAAACGATTATTAATCCTAATTTTGGAGTTCTACTCATTTTTGTTTCATTCAAAAGAAACTTGCATAATTAGTGTTTCAAACAATTTTGTCTTTTTAATTTTATTGTGTTGTTATTTTTTATGTTTTTTACGTTCAAACATTTTGTTTTGTACCAAAAAATAAATGATTGTCCTTCTGCACAGTGCACATTCTGCACTTCAACATAAATAAATAAATATATATTATTATAAATATATATGATTATAAATTATGTTTGGTCCAAAAGGAACTTACATTTTTATAGTTTATATATATATATATATATATATATATATATATATATATATATATATATATATATATATATTATTTTATTTACATATTTATAGTATTTGTTTTTTTTATCTTAATATTTTTTAAATGCTTAAACATGATTGTTTTGTACCAAAAATAAATAATCGTTTGAATAATCGTGATTTCAATTATTGCCAAAATAATCGTGATTATTTTTTCCTTAATCGAGCAGGCCTAGATTCATGTAGGATAAATAACAGTCAAACGAGTATAATACTTGCAAATGATTAAAAAACAAAAAACAGTAAGTTAGCAAAATTCACACAGCTAACAAAGCACTTCCTGTATTTCTGCTCTTATTCTGAAAGACAAAGTGCACTGCTTCCACTACGACTTAGCCATCGATTTTTACAACCGGGAACGTCAGTTTCACAATAAATAAAGTAATTCAATAGATTAAAAACAGGAAGTGACTTTTTTTTTTTTTTTTTTTTTTTTTAAATCAGATTCACTGTATTATTTAATTGCTGCTTTTTTCAGAACTATTACAGAAAATATGGAATCATTTTTGTTTAGACCACATCTTCATTTCGATTCTATAACAACAACAAAAATGAAAAGAGTAGGGGCCCCAAAACTGAACCTTGTGGAACACCATACAACAGTTGGGTAGAGAAACTGGCCAAAAATCTCCCATTTGCTTTCTTAATGTGCTTTACTGATTGGTCGAGTGGGTAGTTAAAAGGATCCATAATGAATAACAAACCGTGAGTTATGTCAGATTTATTGAGAATTATTTGTTCAATCTCCTTGGTATGTTTTTATGTCAAACAAAACTATTTGTGGTGCTTTGTTAGTAAAGAGCCGCAAGCCTCGCTCCGTCTGGTGTCTGAGCCCCGACACATCATCGAGCGTCGTCGTCTGAATAACTTGTGAATTTATATCCCTAATGGCGGCGCAGCGCGCTTCGCCTCTGTAACTGCGTCCAGATGCGGCAGACACTGGTAATTGGACCTGGAGCCAGTTAAATCCCAGGCCCGCTCCGCTCGTCACCGCAGCGGCTCAGCCCACTTTTTCACTTTCTGTGTTTTTTGTTTTTTTTTTAAGTCAATTTTTATATTCAAGCTCAGTGTGTGGCTAGGTGGTGTTTGGTCTCAAGCAAGGTTCGCGGGATGGGTGCGATGACGAATGGATGGCAGAAGAGGGCCAGACAGTAAAGTTAAGTTATGGCTGCAGGCTGGTTTGAGATGAGAGGGGTCAAAAGGTGTACGCTGTATATCACATGTAAAAGGAGGGAATGCGGCTCGGCTTGGGACGTGGGGAGGAAGGATAATCACCCTCATCCCCCAGCACCCCAAAGAAGATGATAAAAACAGAAATGCACATCCAGTAATCTATCTACTGTGGATATAAAAAGTCTACACACCCTTGTTGTTAATGTGACCTACCCCCTAAAAATAAAAGAAGAAAACTTTCCCGAGAGAAGTACAAATAAACGCGAAAACTGGTTGTGTTTAAATTCGTGTTACTCAGGAGTGAGCACACACCTGCTCCAATAAAGTTCAGCTGTTCTAGTAGGCTTTTCCTGACATCTTTATGGTCACATCTTCACAGCGCAGGCCATGGTCAGCAGATCTCATTGTACAACACGTGTCAGTCAGGAGAAAGGTACAAAAGAATTTCCAAGGCGTTAAATTTACCAAAACAACAAAGCAAAAATAAATAAACGAATAAATAAATAAAAATTGCCCAAAAATAGCAGATGATTTTTTTTTAAGTAAAAAAAAAACAAAAAACTAAATAAAGTAATGTAAACCAGACAAATGTTCTGTCTGTAATTTTTTATATCTTATAACCAAGAAGGGACCAAAAAAACAAATTATATCAGAAAGCCAAAATGTGTCAGGAAAAGCCTTTAGAAAAGTGGTGTCCAAACTACGGCCCAGGGGCCATTTGCGGCCCGCCGTCCATTTTTTAGTGGCCTGCAACATATGCTAAAAATGGAAATTGACTCAGTTCAAATAAAATAAAAAATTAAAAAAAAATGTTTGGAGATGGTCAAAGTAAGAAGGGAGGGTGTCGAAAAACACAAGCGCTATTAAAGGTAATTTTAGTTAACAAACTAACGAAATAAACTAAAATTCGAAAACGAAACGAAAACTAACTGAAATTACATTTTACGTTTACAAAACTAACCAAAACTATAATTATAGCAAAAATGTCCTTCGTTTGAGTCTTTGGTGTGATTTTTAGTAGATTTATTTTTATATCAACCGGAATAATGACGTTTGAAAGTATGCCACACAGAAGTGACATCATCTAGTAGCAGCCAATAGAAAAGCACCTTCAGATGACGGCGCTCCCACGTTGTTTTTTTAAATATTGCGCACAAGTAATACACATAAAAAATAATAATAATAATAATACTGAAACTAACTAAAACTAAGCATTTATTAAAGAACTAAAACTACTAAAAACAACCACCCTGAAAACTAATAAAAAAACAAAAATGACAAATTCCAAAACTATAATAACCCTACTGCCATATTACAAATAAAATGGTTTATATACTGTAGCATTTTTCTAAATATGCAAAAGCACAAATAAATTATTTGACTAAACACAATTTCTCTTCATAACATTATGTGGCCCTTGCGTCCTTCTGATTTTCTGTATGTGGCCCTCAAATGAAAAAGTTTGGACACCCCTGTGCTAATCAGAGGCACTTCAAATGCTGGCAGGTGACAACAATTTAACATGCATTTGACGCACACAAAAAAAAGTCAGACATGGTCGGAATAAAACCCGTGTTCCCAATGGTGGGCTAAACGTGGATGAAGACAGGAAAAAGCACCTGGTTTTACCATCCAAACCTGACTTGGATGTCTCCATCCTCCGTTATTTTCTCTCCCTCCGCTATCATCTATCTACCATCCCTCCCCTCCTTCCCTCTTTCCATCGCTCCCTCTTGGACTTCCTGCTTTCCAGCCTGCCAGACGGTCGTAATTAACGGGGAAAACGATAGTCCCCCCTGGCCCTCGGGAGCCCTCCAACACTGGCCCGAGTGTGTCTCTCTCTTATGCATGTGTGTGTGTGTGTACCTCCAGACTTGGCCCTCGGTCCCACTTCACTCAATGCGTCTTTATGTTGGAAGCATGAGCTCACCCGCTCCAAGAAATACACCCAATGACTTGCAGGCAACACAGAGCCGCCTGGTATCCAAGAGAAATAACACAGACGCGCACACTCACTACTAAGATGGGTGTCTTAAGTTTTTACATACAATGTTTGCGTGTTCTCCGTACCCTCTCCGGCTGCGGGGGCTGATCGCAGATCAGAGGGAGCAGGCTGATAAGGAGCCATGATACACCGATGCTATCTGTCAGTCACAGCCAGAGGGCGGGACTCCGGGTCTGGATGGGGTCAGAGGGCCCCTCTTTGCCTTGGTCCCTTGGCGCACCCCCTACCTCCTCCTTCCTTATCTAAAACAAACAAACAAACAAACAATGGGTCCTCAAGAGGCACACACAAAAAACAGACTATGCAACATCAAAGACCAAGATTTCACACAGTCAAACGCCCCAACTTGGAATTTTACTACAAAAGTCTAGAAAAAGTGCTAGAAAGCTAGCTAGTTATAAAGCTAGCTAGCTAGCTAGCGAGCTATATTACATTGACATTTTCCTTTCATTCATGATTTTGCAGGCAAACTAAACAATTTTCTTAAAAATATGTTTTTGACATTTACTCTTTTGTGCAAATGTACTGACATTTTAATTTAATTTACTTTTTGAGCTAACTTAGCTCAACAATAAATCTTTACAATTTTCTTATTGGGTTTTTCACATTACATACTTAAATTGTCATTTCTATAAAAGAGCTGGAGAGTTAGCTTAGCTAAAGATGGTTACATTTTTATTTATTTCTCTTGTGAGCTAGCTAGATTAGCACTAGGTTTTTTTTCAAATTTGTCTGATATTTTCATTAAGTTGTCATTTCTCTTAGCTTAGGGATTGAATTTGACCATTTTCTTGATATTATGTTTTAGACATTTTAATGAAATTGTCAATTCTCTATGACAGTTAAGCTTGGTTAGCAATTGGCATTTTACTTGGTCATTTCTCTTAAACAAGCTAGTTTAGCAACAGATGGCTGTGAATACATTTTGTTAAAATTTGTCAACACTTGTTTTAATTTTTATACATTTTTAAATTTTACAGTGTTTTTTTTTTTTTTTTATGTGACATGATTCACCTGTGCATTATATCATACATTACTTTTGCGTTTTATCATTTTAGTACCCTAAAACGGGACATGTTACTTGAAATTGTCTTTTTATTTAGACATATACATGCGGGGCAAAATGACTTTGAAATCCAATTTCAGATTTTTTTTTTTGGTTATTGTTGACAAAAATTCATTACATTATTCAAAAGGATTTTTTTTTCCAACCTATTTTTCCCGAATCACTTGGATCAACCTGGCAAATAAATAAATACAATTAAAAAAATAAATAAATCACAAAGCATCCTGTGGGAAATGTTTTTATACCAAATTGCATTTCTTTTCTACTGTCATCTGATCACATTTAAATGTGCAATCCTGTATGCAAACACGCATGTGATGCTTGTTGCTAAAAACAAAAATGCTAACATTGACACGGACAGCATTGATTTAGCGACACAATGAAAACAAAGGCAGATATTTTAACCGGCTGGTTCTATATGGACGCGACCAAAGTGTTGTTTGTTTGCAAAAAGAAGCGTCTGCGGAAAAAAAGCGACGCTGTTAATTTTCAGTTGCAAAGCCACAATGTTTCCCTAACTGAGAGTGGAGACGTTGCTTATAGGGCGGTGGCGGAGTTGCGCGCGGCAAACATTGGCCCTTGCCCAACGCCAGCGTTCGGCTCCGAGAATGTCACTCTGACAGCCGCCTTTTAAAAGCTCTTTTTTTTTTCTTTTTTTTTACCCTTAACAACAAATCATATGTGTCGACTATTTTCCAAAGCATGTGGAAACCATTAAGGTTTGGGAATCATTTCGCCCCCACCCTCCTTTACCTCCTTTTTGCTTCAGTCAGTTATTTCTCTCATTGGGGAATTTCATGAGCACATCCATCACTGCAAACGAGTTCAGTTGAATCGCAGAGGAATCGTGTTACTGATATGGCAATGCTGACTGGGATTACATGATAATTGCTAAACTGGGCGACAACACGGCTCACACGTAATTAGCATGAAGTCTCATGTAAATGAGAAAAGTAAAAGTAAAGAAAAAGAAACAGGTGAAGACGTAGTATCATGATACAACAATTGTGCAGTGATTACCCCACTTTGCACATCGTTATATACTAAAAACTAAATTGGGGGAATATAGCAAGTGTCAAAATAGTTTGTATTGCGATACGTATTGTCGAAAAGGTTGCACTCGCATGCATCACCATGCCTCTGTGCGTATGTGTACAAGCTCCAATGTGAGTCTAATGTGTGTTAGTGTAAATATTGTGTCGCGCTCCAGTAGCAGCTCTCGCAGTAGCCGCACGCTCGGGCTGTTTATTTTCGTTCCTGACGGGCGACTTCTTATCAAATAAGCTCTACCCCGCCGCAGGATGTCCAGCCCACGTTTTGTCCCGCCTGCAGTTCATTTAATGACCGACAGCGTCACGGGGCCACGGATGCGACGGACGACGCTGGCGTTTGGTCTGGTGGTTGCTATGTCTGCGCTTGGATGAAGATAAGGCCTTCAACAATGAAGACATGAAGGAGTCGATGTGGGTGACGAGAGTCACAACACGAAGGAGCGGATGAATTGAGCCGATCATACGCAAGCATGGTTGTTGATATGGGATAGGCCGCCGTATACCTCGAATTACCTTGGGATTGGTATTCGTTTAAAACATTTTGTAATCAATTTAAAAAGCATTTGCTTCTCCCACTAGTTGCTGAATCAGTGGAGGCTGTTGTTCATGGATCTCACTCCGCTTCATCTATCCTTCCTTCCTTCCTTTAGTCTTTCCTCTGGTCTCCCTAATCTGTTGGAAATTAGATGTTTCTGGGGTTGGTGAAAGATTCTGGTTTTGTAAATCTGTGGGTGGTAGGTGGTGTCTGGTTGGTGCTGGATTTCACTTTGTTTCATCTTTCTTTCCTTTGATCCTTCCTCTGGTCTCCTGACAATTTCACGACTCTGGCAGGACTGACGTATAGCGATGATAATAATAATGACATCGGGAGTCGGGAAGGCTGCCGAATGAATAATACTGAGCTAAAAAAACAAAAAAACAAAAAACACGTTTTGAAATTTTGAGTTCAAACATTTTTTTACAGTGTGTCCCATACATGGGGGATGTTGGCGTTTCTGCAGTAACCTCCTGACTACCAGCAATTCAAATTTGCCCTCTGTAGTGGACCTTTTAAAAACTGAATACCTCCCAGTGCATACGATTGAATTAACTCCTTTTGTGCTCTATAGAGGACATTCAGAGCTTTCCAATGATACCAAATGTGTAGGGGTGGGGCTTCCCTCAGTGCAAGCACTTTTTAGGGAAGATCGAACACATTTAGGCTTTAAATGTTGTTAGCATGTGTTCTATAAGACTCTTAAGAACACAAAGTATTATTTGAATTATTTTAACTGTATTTGTATCTGTAGTAGACACATCATAGCTTAAAAAAAAATATATATATATATATATATATATATATATATATATATATATATATATATATATATCCCCCCCCCAAAAAAAAATAAAAATTCTTGTGCAGTATTCCAGTTACTTCACAAAGATTGGGGAATATCAAAATAAACATGATTGGACAATATTTTTTTTCCTGGTAGTCAAGAGGTTATAGTTTGAAAGTGGCACTGGATCTTCCCCTTGCCTAGCTGGGCAAGTCATGGGTGGAAAAACATTACATAAACAGAAAAAGCTCACAAAATATTTTAAATGGGACTCAACTATTTGCAAACAAGCCATTATAAAGTCACTTACATAAATCAAAACGATAATTCAATTAAACCACCTTTGCTGAAAAGCAGCTTTCAAAACGCAAATAAACAACAATCATAATCTCTTGACTGATTTCAGCTGTTCCTGAGTGGACGCCAGCGTGTACCTGACTAAGCAAACACATTTATTTTGATTTTTCGCCTGCTTTCATGAAGAGTGCACCCTAACTGAAACCACCTGGCCATTATGAGACCCCCGCCGATTACGACTCCGTGTTTACGTCCACGTGTGAGCAAGTCTGGGCGAAGAGGTTTGTGCATCGTGTTGACATCGCGGCGTTTGTGTGTGCGTGTGCGCGCGAGTTGTGAGAATAAACAAACACGGAGCGAAGGGGACTCACGTGGCGGTATTATCAGAGCTCACAGAGAAGACTAACTGTTTTTTTGTTTTTTGTTTTTTTTCCCTGTTGCTTTGATTCAAGGCGGCCTCTGCTGGCCTCCTTTTTTTTTTTGTGACCACACACACACACACACACGTCATCAATTCAACATGTGGCTCTAATCAGCGGATTATTTTTAGTTGGTTTAATCACTCACGATTGTGTTTTCAGCATCTATACACTAAAGCGTCTCGGCAGTGAAGTTTTTCCATCCCCTGACCTCCTTACGGGCGAGGGGGTCAAAGGTCACCGCGCTCATTTTTGTTTCCTGATTGCAATCACGGTGACTGGTGGTGATTTGGGGGGGTGCAAACGGCAAGATGGCAAAATCCAATCCGCTTTTGACTCCGAGGAAAATCCGCAAAATAAAAAGTTTGGTTTGGAGGCCGCAGATCAACCCACCACCAACACAAACACACACACTGGCTTGTACAGTAAGCACGCACACACACAATTTGTGGTGTGGTAAGGCATTCATCCTCCCTTTTTTTTTCCCTCTCTCGCTCGCTCGCTCTCTCTCACTCACCCACACACACACACACACACACACTGACTTATACACTCATTAATCTGGGCAGACTCAGGAAACCGCTCCAGTAAGCTGGCCGGAGGCCCAGCGATGGAGGGAGGGAGCGAGGGTGATTTTGGGGAGGGTTGCAATCAAAGCCAGCTAAGTTGAGGACAGAGAAAGAGGGAGGGGAACAGGGAAGAAAAAGAAAAGAGAAAGGAAAAGGGGATGGCAAGAAACAAGTTCTTGTTCTGTGTACACAATTTGTACACACCTCATTAAAAGTGGAAGTCAAACCAAAAATTTTCTTTACAGTTATATATGTTGTATGTGGGCCCAAACACGACATTCTGATTAATATTGTGCTTATGGAATATAAATTCCACAGCAAAATCCATCCATTTTTATCCATCTCAGGGGGCGGCCATTTTGTCTCAAAAGTCCTTATACATTTCCATTTATCCGTTTTGTTTCAAGTATCATTCAGACAGTAGTGAGGCCATTATCGTTTGGCAGCTGAGGCTTTAAAAAAACAAAAAAAAAACAAAAAAAAAGCATATCACTCCCTTTCTTTTGGCTCTCCCACTGACATTGGATCGGTGTTGCGAAATTGCCTCCTGGGGAAGAAGTTTTTCAGCCGCCGACTACAGTTCAGCACTAGTTCGCGAACTCGACAACGTTCTTTAAATAGCTGCAGATGTAGCAAAATGCTATACAAAATTATATATATATATATATATATATATATATATATATATATATATATATATATATACACACACACACACACACACATATTATATATATATATATATATATATATATATATATACATATACACACACACACACATATATATATATACACATATATATATACACACACACACACATATATATATATATATACACACACACACAGATATACATATATATATATATATATATATATATGTTCGGGGTTGATGTTGTCCTATGTCGGTTTGGCCATTGTTTTCCAAACATCTTTGATGAAGTGCGATAGAAATCAGTAAACAATTACTGTTGAAATCAGATGATTTGGACAAATTTTAAGTTAAAAAATGGCTCCAAACAATTACTCGATTATTAAACTACCGGTAGTTTTTGATTAATTTGATAACTGATGACTGTTTTAATTTTGGCAGCTCTAAAAAACAAAAACAAAATTGTGTTATTCTTATCCGTTACTACTCTTGATTTTGTCACAGAAAATACCAAATTTTCCCATTCTGGCATGAATAAAAGCTTATTCAATTCTATTCTAACAGACCCCCTCTCAGTACACACATACATATTCCTCTTCCAGCACCCCCCTCTCAACAGAAAAAAAAAAAAAAAGAAAAAAAAAAAAGCAATAAAAGGTTCTGGCAAAGCGTTCCATTGGCAGACCTGTGGGGTCACCTACCGCAGAACCCACCCCGCTCGCCCCCTTGCTTACTCATGTCTCTGAATGAAACACACAGACACACTCCTACAAATACAGTAAAATGTGAGCATTGATGGTTTGTGCCCAGTACAAGCGGCACATGTTGCTGGTTAGACGCTTCAAATGCAACCCAATCTCAGGCCGGGAAGCTGTTCCGTGTCTTTCGCTTCATTGCTGCGTCCACCGCTAACCCCTCGCTCTGATTAGGTTGCACGTTAAAAAAAAAAAAAGAGAACAGAATGAACAGCCAGATTTCTGGGTGGTTTAGGAGCCGTCTATTATCCAACATTGGATCCCTTTCAGGAAGAATGAGTTGGATTTTTATTTTTTTTTATTTTTATACATACTGTCAAAAAGGATTTCGGGAAGCAGCAATTTCTGGAAAATACGCCTGAAATGTCCAAGAAGAATTGAGATTGGAACCCATGACCTCTTGACTGTGACGCAATGTTAACTCATTCACCGCCATGGACGTTTATTCATGTTCAAACCTTCTTCCCACTAAAGCACACAAAGTACCGATTTTTCGGGGTGTGAATCAATTGCTCTTCTCCCTTTTCGCTCCTCGTATCTGCCGCCGACGCATCCCGACCGGCGCGGGCCGTAGCCCGAGCCCAAGTGCCCATTACGGCGCCGCAAAGGCCCTTATTAAATGTATATATAGTCACGCTTCAGACCGTGAGACAGCGAGCTCCCGGGGAGGGACGGGAAACGGGCCCAATCCAAAATGGCCCCGGCCTGCGTGGGCGGCCGGTCGGTCGACGAGGCCGCGTCGGGTTTCACTGCGTCGGTGCCAGCAACACACACACACACACAGACAAACAATGACGGACACACTCCTCCTCTCCGGCTCTCATTAGGGAACATCTCACTTTAGGCCAGTGGTGTTATTTCAGTGTTTGTAGTTTGTTATGGGAGTGCGCATGCTTCTCCTTGTGTGTGTATGAGGAGAGAGGGAGGGTCGGGTAGAAGGGGAGTGCAAGAGTGTGATTCCAGATGTGTTTTTTTACGGCCCTGGCAGGGATGACAGGCCTTGTAAAAAAAAAAAAAAACTCTACGGGGGGGGAGAGAGAGGGCCCTCAGGGATGGAAGCAGGAGGGGGGGGGCTGGTGAGGTGGACATAGTGTTCAGAAGTTTTGGGAGAAGTTAAGTACAGGGGCAGGCTTTCGGGCCTCGGGGAGTGAAATGGAAAGGGGGCAGGATGGAGGGAATGAAATTGCTTTTCCTGGCAAAATGACGCGGGGCTTTATTGGCTCAGGTGTGCCGAGCTGCGAGCAAGTGTGTGTGCGTGTGTGTGTGACTGTGCATGTCCGGCTTGGAAAGTGTGCATGTGAGAAAGAGATGATGCATAAAACAAAAACCGATGGAAAAAGACAAGACTGATCATTCCACTTTCCTAATTTCTTTAAGAAAAAAGGAGAAAGTTCTCATTTAACCATGGGATCATTCACACTCGCATTCACAGTTATGGACAATTTACAAGCAATGACGCGAACATGCTTAGTTTTCGCAAATTTGGGAGGGGAAAAACAAACCCCACACAGGAAGGCGGGACTCGAGCCCAGAACCTCAGAAATGCGATGCTGACGTGCTAACCGCTACACCACCTCCGTGCTTTCCCATAAGTTGAGACCAAACATGTCCGACGTAACGGCGACGCTGCTGTAGCTCGTTAGGTACGCTCGTTAATACGCGTCTGTTTTACGGTCTCGCTTCAAAGACCGACTCAACATTTCATCTGCGGCTTACCTTCTGGAAGGTCGAGGGGAGGGAGGAGAAGCTGAGGGAATTTGTCAAGGTTGAGAAGAGCGAAAACAGCTGCCAGGTCACCGTCTCCTCTCTGGAAAACCACTTTGAGTTGTTTCTTCACTAGAAGATAGCAGAAAAATTGATATCACGTTATCTCATTTAAAGTAGTGTACAAAAGAAAATAATTCACCAAATATGGAGTTAAAAAAGTAACGTCAAAGTCAGAACCACTTTTTGAATTTTGATACATTCCCCAAAACAAACCTTTGAACCAATAACATATCATGTTATTGTAGCACACCATTATGAAAAGCCATGCTTGCAAAAGTAGCTAACGTCGGCTTGTTTACAGTGCTCATGCTAGCATAGTGTTGCTTGTGCTGCTATTTTGTTGAAGCTGTGTCCTTTGTGACGATCATAGTGGCACACCTTCATATTCATTCATATTCTTACCTTCTTGCCTGGATGCAGCAGCCAATCATATTGCAGCGGGGCGTGTCCTGCCTATAACTCAAGTGGTATTTATTAAGTTGCAGAGGATAAAGAATAGTGTATGACTGTGTACTGTTGTCTGCCTACATGTGCTTATGTTCAAATATCTACCACATAGATGCTAATTGCCAATGTTAGCATTAGCCATAAGTTAGCAGACCAAAGGCCGTCTACATACTGTGCGTTTGTGTTCAAATCCATTGTTTAACGGGTTATAACAGCCACATAGGTGCTAATCGTTGCCTATGTTAGCATTAGCTAAGCCAAGCTAATGACGGCTTATCTTGAAAAACTTCGTATCTCAAGGCACCAGCGTGTCTTCTTTTTTGTGACAGAAAAGGTCAGAACATGCATGTGACCGTTCACTCGCCCTCATGTACTACCTCCCAACTCCTCCCTCGAGCTTCTACAGGCACGACAGCACCTCCAGCTCTGGAGCGCAAGGCATTCTGGGGGATCAGAAACAGATGTGCTCTTCTTTTCTTAACACACACACACACACGCTGGCAGCATTTCAGAACCGGCACCAGGACACAGCCGGAGCGACGGCCCAGCGTGACCCTGAGCTTGACCTGGTCCAGCGGCACCTCAGACAGGAAAAGGCCGCAATTGGCTTCAGCTGCGACCCCCCACCCCCACACCCGACCCCGCTTTCTCATTAAGACAAACTGTTTTCAAAGGCAACGCCGCTTTCACTACCACTAAAGCCAACACCCCCGCAGTTCCGATAGCAAGGGGGGGGGGGGGTACAAATATGGAGGGATGGGGATTGGAATGAGAAACAAGTCAAAAGTGGAGCGACGGGGTACAAGGGAGGCATTTGAAGGGGGGGAAAGAAAGAACAAAAGATCAAGATGAAGGGGAAAGCGAGACGGAAAAAGGGCAAAGTGTAAGAAAATCCAGACTGAGGAAGGGGATTGGGCGGGAGGGGAGTTGGGGAGGGAAGAAAAATCAGCCATATCACTTGCAGCTGTTGCATGGCTCCCCAGAATGCATTGCAACTTGGCACACGGCTCTTTTAATAAGACAGGGCGGTGTCATGTGTTACGTTTGTGTCGAAACATCCACTACGGCAAGCGGCGGCTTCCAAAGCGAGGGGGAGAAAAAGATGACGGCGATGATAATGACAAATCGAGCCACGTAATCACAAACAGAGATGTTGTATTGTAATACGTTCAGTTCTAAATTCAGACCCTTCGAGCGCAGCGTACGTTCAAGCGACAGCAACTGAGGAAAAACTGAGACAAGCCACTGTAGAAAATGTAAATTAAACTTAAAATCACTCCATGCAAATTATATTAAAAAAAAAAAAAAAGAGAGATGGCCCTCTCTAGAAAATGGAACACTTGCAGCAAAACGGAGACTATGGAGTACAGCGTGGCGTCGCACAGCAACAGGTTAAGCTAACATTCAAGCGTGTATGAGTTTATTTTTTGCGTTTCTAGGCGTGTATAATCTGTTGGACCACAGCAGCGGTTTATGTCACCCATATGGCGAGAAGGTAGTGTGTCATCGTCTGTTTAACACAGGATTGTTTTTGTGTGTGTATATATGTATATTAGTGGTGAAACCATCTATTTGAATCACAACATTGTTTTTTAATTTAAAAGATACAAATATTTTGGTACATTGATTAATGAACCGGATGGTCTGATCAAAAAGTTATAAATCAGTATAATTCAGTTTTATGTTGTTGGTTTCTTGAATTTAGTTCACTTGAACAGTTTCAGCTTTTATATTTTAATCAACATATCAAAAGCTACAAATACACTTCATCTTTGAAGGAAATGCCATGTTTACAGTGCTGACAAGGTTATTCATATTGCGAAAATGATTGCCTACTTTATAAAAAAAAAAAAAAAAAAAACTCATTATGTGCATCATGACGTCTCAAAAAGCGCCAAATCATATTTAAATCAAATCATAATACCATTAACTCATTTGCTCCGGAAAACGTATAAATATGTTCTATTTTAAATGTATTAAGTGTAGTAGACGTAGTTATACATTTTTTTTTTTTTTATGATAGAGCATACAGAAGGCTTTGATGCAGCCACCCAACTGCAGAAAACAGGTGAAAAAAAATGGTGGTAATTACAAAATGGCCAGCAGATGGCAGCAGACCATAATAGATCGAGCAAGGACATGTTGAAAACAAGCTGTTTCCCCACAATGCTAAGAAAATTTGTGAATAATGATGAAACTTAGCTATATTCTAATTCTAATTGCTGCAAAACGGAAACAGATAGAAATATACTTTTTTTTTTTTTTTTTTTAAAGACGAGACTAATCTTCCTGATGTTAGGTTCCATGTTTTTATAGCAATATAACACAATATTCTGTGGACCTTGCAAAATAAGTTAAAATCCAGTAAAACAGCCGGGAGTGAAGTGGGTTGCTTCAGTGAAAATGGCTGGGAGTGACTGAGTTAAATGGAATCAAATAGTTTCAATTTAAAATGTCTTGTCCTTGAAAAAAATATATAAACACACACATACACATCAGTTTTAAGTATTTAGAGGGAAAAAAAAGAAAAAAAAAAGTGTGTAACCCTGAATGGAAAGTGTGTGTCATTATGCCTCTCCCAGCGTCTCAATTTGCATATTTCATGTTGCAAAGCCAAAGAAAACAAACTCCACAGCTCTGAGAGTGTGTTTGTAAGTGAGTGGCAGGGCATGCTGAGGTAGATTAATAACAGCGCTCACAGGGAGAGAGGTGCTGGAAGAAGAAGAAGAAGAAGTGGAGTTTAGGAAGGGGTTGGGGGTGGGGGGGTCTTCTGTCTTTTCATGGCTGACTGATGTGCATCCCAAATTGATTTATGAAAACGGCCCTTAATCAATTAAGTGTGGAGAAAGAGGGAGAAAGAGCACATCTCAGTGGGGGGAGGCAGAGAGAGAAGTGTTGGTGATGGGGGAGCTGGAATCGCAGCGGGAACGTGTGTGTGCGCGAATGACGCTCTTTTTGTGGAATGCGTGTGACGGATGCCAGAGCGGGCCACAGGTGTCCGACACGCTGGATGACACGTTTTGTCCCGCGGTAAAAACACTCTAAACATTCAATGGGGCTGATCCGAGCATCCATCATGGGCTGCGTAAAGGAAGCTTCTCAAACTGGGCTACCCTGTTGTATCATTTTTAAAAAGTGAATACCTACTTGACCAAATAAAACATGCACACTAACTTAACCGATTATTCCACCCGTTTTCAAAGATTCCTTTGAAAGATTTTCCCTTTTAAATTTGACACCCTGAATATAAAAGATGCAAAAAAAAAGTGGTGATAGAGGGGAGACAGTGCACATTATTGATCGCCTTAAAATAGTTTGTATCAAATCAGAGTTAAAAGGCAATACAAGTTTTTAATCCATGCATGTGGACAAGTGGAGTTGTTTAAAAAGCCCTTCCCCTACTTGGCCCTTTGTGTCTAAGACAGGCATGTGCATGCGTGTAGGGGGGTGATGGTGATGCTGTGGGGGGGGGGGGGTCATGCTGAGCGATCGTTTCTCCTGGCTGTCAGAACTCTATCTGGGATCCAGCCGGAACTAATCAACTCCAAAAGGCCTCCCCATTACCCAGGGTGCAATGGGCCACAGGCCGGGGGGCTGGCCGGTGGGAAACAGATACTACGCCCCTCCCCGACCCCGAATGCTGGCCCTACACACGTATAGTCCACGCACATACAACACTCCCACTGTTTCACGCCAAAGCAATAATAAACACTTGCGATAATATTTTCACAGCAAGCAATGGGCCGCTTCAGATCAGAAAGTTGCACAGCTGCAGAGGACACGCCTGCGCACACAGGCACACGCGCATAAATACCAAAACACAAACACTCCACAAAACATTCCATTCTGAGACCAACCTTGAGATATTCTCAGTTAGTTCAAGAATGTTTTTTTAAAAGCGTATCGTGTGGTAACTTAACTAAACATAAACTACATTGCTGTTTTAAATGAGATTTGAAAGTTCTAAATCAGCTCCAAGAGACCCCAAAAAAGGCTTTCGTTGCTATAATGTCTCCCCCTAGTGGTAGAACGACGAATCAATTTTTCAAGATTTTTGACAAATGTAATTAATTTGCTTTTAACCAGCTTTACTATTTATTTGTCAATTTTCAGACATGTTAGGTCCATGCTCATATTTAAATATTTACATTGCTCGCAAAGATGTTTAATCTGACGTTATTTAATACTTTTAAACTAGTCAGGCTACAAATAGTGTATTTTAATATGCCTATTTTTCTCGGTATTTGATACCTACCTACATGAACTTTTCCATGCTTTTTAAGATAATGTACTGCCTGAATATCCTCCTGACTACCAGCAATTCAAATTTGTCCTCTGCAGTGGACCTTTTTAAAACTGAATATCTCCCACCCAGTGCATACGATTGAATTAACTTCTTTTGTGCTCTATAGAGGACATTCAGAGCTTTCCAATGATGCCAAATGTGTAGAGGTGAGGCTTTGCTACCTTTTGGTTGCGTCATAAAAGAAAATGGCTTCCCTCTGTGCAAGCACTTTTTAGGGAAGAGGAAAAGTGTATAACACTTTTTATTGAACAAATTTAGACTTTAAATGGTGTTAGCATGTTTTCTATAAGACTCTTAAGAACACATTAAATTATTTGAATTATTTTAACTGTATTTGAACCGAGCATTTACGTTTTAGAAAATGTCCTCTGTAGTGGACACATCATAGCTTAAAAATAAAACTTTAATAAAAAATAAAACTGCAGGAAAAAAATTATTTTGCAGTATTCCAGTTACTTCACAAAGATTGGGGAATATCAAAATAAATATGATTGTACGATATTTTTGTTTTCCTGGTAGTCGGGACGATATTTTGGAATACCACTAACTATTAATATAGCACATGATGAGTGTCCAAAATGTCCAAAATGGAATCTTTTGACAAAGAGCCTAGTGCAATGTGTGCTTTGAATCTCGGCAACGTGCGAGTGTGTGTTTAGCAGAGTGACTTGCACCTCCTTCACGGGGGTGAAGTGGGGGCATGTAGAAATGAATCGATGAAAGCTAGTAAGCTACCCCCATTCACCCCACATATCGTTGCAACTGTGACCCCTATTGAGTTTTAAATCCAACTGATGTTACATAACCAATGTAGATGCGGTTATTTGACTTCATCATAATGCATTTGTGTTTATCTGTCAACATAATGTAATGTAAAAATAAAATGTTTTTATGGTCAATCACATGAGAAAAGTCCAGAGACCCTGTTGTGATTGGGGGGGGGTTGCATTGAGAGGCACTCGGGTGGGGTAATCCCCATTCACCCTCGCCCTTCACTTACTCATCTGGTCACAATGAGCTCCAGCCTGCCACCCCCCCAACCCCCATTTAGTTATTTATTTTTCCTCCTTGTGATTTCATTACGTACATAGAGTAAGTAAGCGTATTTCTAGTTGCAGCGCGGGATTCTTGAATTTTTAAAATACACACAGAACAGATTAATTTTACAATTTAAAAAACAACAACAACAAAAAACAAAAAAAACAAAAAACAGGTCACAGAAGTCTAAAATGGGTGTGGGCAAAGTGTGGCTTTAGAGTATTCGTTGTATTAATTTTTATATTGAATGGGTTAAAATCTATTTTTAAATAAAATGTTTAGCACAGATTTATTGCAAATAAATTTCGTACATAATTTAACAGGCGTTCAAGTAAACACACAAAAACAGAACTGCAGTACTACACTTACTCAGAGTGAGTCCATGTTGCCACCTACTGACTTTGTACTGCACTGCCTCTTCTCCTGACTCCCTGCACGCACACGAGATGCCTTCAGTTGTCAATACTATCGGTTGCCACGGTATCAGCATGCTGCAAAAAGTGACCACATTAAAATGAGACAACTCATCAATGGAAGACAGTACAATGAAAACAATGATTTATTTGCTTAAAGTGGAGCAAATGGCAATCAAAGAAAAAATACCTTTGTGTCTAAACTTGGAAATCACTTATTAACAGTAAAAAAACAGATTTGAATACGACATTTTTAAAAAGTCCTTTTGTCATCGAACATGAGCGGCGAGAGCGAACCAGCCGTCCTGTCCTTGCGGCTTGTCCGTTTGCTGTGGATGAATGACAACATGTTTAGTTGCAGTGACATAAAAACATCTAGTGCATTTGTGTGTTTATTTACCGATGTGCTTCCATCCCTCTGTGCCTCTTCATAATGCCGAGAATACATATGCGAACCGGCTGAGCTATAAAGATTAAACAACTTTAGAAACCCCCCAAAATCACAATTATGAATATCATAAATTCAGAAAAAAATTGCTCAGAGACACATTACAACTACAAATTTGTCAACTTTTCTTAATTATGCCCCCTGTTGAAGAATTTTCCAGCTCACCGTCTGTTATCTGCCGGAAGCAGGAGGGATCCATCAGTGCTTCCACTGCCACCTTGGTATTAAGACAACCGTCACAATTTATACTATTACAATAAATACATGGCAAGAATGTTAAACGGCCTACCTGACGGTCTTGGACTGAAGGCCGAGGCGGGCACGGGTGAGCCGGACGGGGACACCCTGACGGAAAGTGTCTGTTTCTGCTGCTCGATGAGGTCCAGCAATTGTCCTCTGGCTGCTGCGCTTTGCCTTTTGAGCTCCAGGAGGCGCTGCTGCCCAGTACTTAAGCTGTTGTTATTTGGAGTCACCTACAACAACGGCAAAGACATTTTAGTTTTGGTTAAGGGATGGCGAATAGCTTTTAGTGGCCATCACCTGATGGTTCACTTGGTCGATGTGTTGACTGAGCCTGGCAGTGCTCTCAGGCTGCGACATCTTGTGAGGTGTCGCTCGACCCGTACTGACGGAACTCGAGCCCTTATGCTCTGCGCTGTCGCTTCGAGACGATCCTCCGATGCTCCGGGCTTGGCTAAGTTGAGCACTGATCACGTCTCGGAGCCGGCAAAGCTGGGCGATCTCGGCCTCCAAGGCCTCGGGAGAAAGTCGCGACGTGAGGGGAAGACTGGACACTGAGCTGTGGGCTCTCAGCTTGTTGTGGGCACTCTGATCTAGCTCTGTGGGAAGACGATTTATTATTTATTTTTTTAATAACTAGTACATGGTACTCATAGTAAACAAATTTACCAGGAATTGGCTGATCTCCCTGTCCAGGTAAAGAGAGTCGAATGGCGGGAGACACGGAAACTGGTGGTTGCTCGGCAACAGGCTGTTGAACTGTACAGACACGGACACCTCATTAAATACACAAAATGGAGCATTCCAACTTATCTTTGTAAAGGGCAAATGTTTCTGAGAGCGCTTACAATTGGAATGCATGATTAGACTAGAGTTTGTCAGTGCAGTGTCAGTACAAGGGCTCCCTCTATTGGTAGATGAATGAATCACTTCCTAAGAACACCAGTTGCGTTTTACTTCTAAGATCCAGACATTTGCATTTAACCTTTGAGACCTTTTATTTCGATAAATATTATGTATTTTTCATGTGAAAAAATAATTTCATTTAATGATTCCTTAGGTGTGCACATTTTTGCTTGTACCAATTTGACTTTATTCCTTTAAAGTGAATATGTTTTTCTTATATTTTAACTTTATTATGAATGAAATATTTTTTGCTGTGATATTTATTGTAATTTGTATTGTAAAATCTTAATAAAAAAAATATATATAATTCTGGGAATATTTCAACTTCATTCCTGTAAACCTTGGGCTGATGGTTTTCCCATATCACAACTTTGCCATATACAAATTGAAACACAACACACAAAACAAGAACCTGTCGCAATGACATCAGAGCGTTGGGGTTGGTTGATTTGCGTCGCCATTGCCGACCCCATCGAGTCCAGTTTCCTCTCGAGCTCTGCTGTCCGCTGCTGCAACTCTGCCTGCACGTGAGATAAAAAAAAATGACTCGTGTGCATTAAAAGGGGAAGGTTTTTGTTTGTATACAAATATACTGACTGCCAGTCCACCAAACCTCACCTTCAGGGCAGAAGTCTCCTCTCTGAGAGACATGGTCTCTGCAGTAAGAGCGTCAATCAAGCTTCGTTGCTCTCTCAACTTCTCCTCAAGCTTTCGTCTCTCCCCAGTGACATTCTCCGCGTCATGTTCTCGCTAAGCAAAATAGAGAACCTTGATTCATCTCCCAGAAACATTAAGCATGTTCCACGAGGCTTTGTTTTTGAATGGTACATTTTTGAGGAGGTTAACCAGGCGCGCCAGAGCAGAAACCAAAGCCACGGAGAAACCCGTGAAGCCTTGTGCCGGACGTTGCTGGCTCTGGGTTGACGTTTGCGGACACAGGGAATCCAAGTCGAGCTCCACTTGGGCCAGCATGGTCTGCAGCAGTCCCAGGCCTGACTGTTCCCCGCTAGGAGAGTCTGCGGAGTCGCCATTCAGCTCGGCGGTTTTGCAGGCGCGCTTCCTGGTCCTGACGGAATGACAGCTGCCTGCACAACAACATCGTTTTGTGTTCAATATAACATTTCAAGAGGGTGTGTATTCTTTGGTTACCTGGCCGCCTGGAAGAAAGATCAGGGTTGAGGACTTGCGAGACAAGGAAGGAAGACTCCTCAACTGCTTCATCTGAGTGGTTGCGTCTTGATCGTAAACGTTGGACTGCAGCTGTGGCATTGAGAGCTTTAAAATAAATAAATAAATAAATAACTGTGATGAGTTCAAACATGAACATTTGCAATTCAACATTAAAAAAAAAAAAAAAAAAAAAACATTTACCAGCTTGGGTCGGCGGTCTGGCTGGTGTGCAGGGAGTTTGAGGACTAGTAAATCTGCGCTCATGACGAATTCTTTGGCGCTGAAGCCCTCCCATCTTATTATACACCTTAATTTTACTGCAAATAATGCAAAACAAACTGTTATGTGATTGTGTTTGTCTTGAAATACCCATTTAGATCCAACTGATGTGATTACCTCTGAAAGACTCTTCCCTCTGTGAACTCTTCATCACTGTAGTCTTCTGGTTCAAGGAGAGCCTGAAGACATGCATATATCTGATATATTAAATATATATATATATATATATATATATATATATATATATATATATATATATATATTATACAGCTATATTTCTGATTTTTCTCACCTCAAAAGTGAATTTAACCAATACTTTTGTCAATTAAAACTGCGCCTCATTTGCCAGAATTTCAGACACATTTTTGATTGACAAACATTTTTGGATCGGATCCCAGTAACGCATGTGTGTGCGTTATAAACATTACCACTTGCTCACAAACCTGTTGATCCAACATGGAATCATTGAATGATGACAGCTCAGTGGATCTATGGAAAACAGGAGAATCCAAGTTCGGGGCCAAGGTCACGCTGGCATGTCCTGCGGAATTACATAGACTTACAAAGTTTACATTAACATTAGATACAAAAATATGTATACAAATTCAAATTTGGGAAAAGTGGCACGTTAATAATTCTACCAGTGTGCCTTCGTGATGGGTCTCCAAACAGGTCATTGACTACGGCCAAGGCTCTGTCGGAGCGGGCCAGAACATCCTGCAATAGCAGCTTATCAGAAAACACCTGCAAACGAATACACTTTTACTATTAAAAAGAATAATATTTAATTATGTGCACTATATTAAAATAATGCCACACCTCTCTCATGATTGTTTGGCTGGCCTTGTCCATAGGGCTACATCCAGCCTGCAAGAGGCGACCTTTCATTGCTTTCTCTCGCAGCTCCCACTGAGCAGCGGCCTTGTTGTGCGACTTGTGGATCTCGTGGCGATGGTTCTGAGGACACACCAGGAAAATACATCTTTACCAGAGGTCTTTATGCTTGAAGACACCTTAAAATAAATCATTAAAGATAAACCAGATTTACAAGCTCTGCGGGGGTCAGCTTGTACACGGACAGGTCACTGACGGTGCTCTGAAACCAAAACATTGCTAATGAAGGTGCAACATTCAGGACATAGCAAGTCAGATAGACATTTTTAATGATTTGCATTATTTGATTCATATTTATGGACTAGGAGTTCTTACATACATTTAATTTATCACCTGCCTAAGTATGTTCGTGGCAGACTGTAGTTCCTACTTACGTACACATTCAGGTTAAGTCGTAACACGAGAACTCGTCATTATTGACTGAAAGCTTTGCTGTTGTTTGATTAAATAAATTAACACTACTCACCACCCATTCTCTTTTGGGAGGAGGCGCTGCCATCTTGGGGCGAAGGGGCTTTTTTAAACCCTTGCCGCTTTGCGTCCGACATCCTCCTCTAGCGAATGACATGTTCGTAAAAGTGCAATTTGACGCGTTTGTAAGGTTACGAATGTCAATGAGTTAGCATTAGCTTTCGCCAGCAGCCACTTTCACGGTAAGCGAGCTAACATTTAAAGTTACCACTAATGTGGAAAAGTAAACGTAAAACAACCCCGACGTTAGGTTTAGAGCTGACTGGTTATTCTGAAAGTTAAATACGCATCGAAATGCCAGTCAAGTTGCGAGCTTAAATGCGTACTTCGTGGCTTGTTAAGTGAATTTTTCAACCGTCGCGCGCCCCTTCCCTGTACTTGGCGTCACGTACGCGAAGAGCATGATGGGACATGTAGTACTACCGACCAGGAAGTGTTGCTGATTGTTTAAAATTTCGGTGAAAATAGTTATTCATATCAAAAGTGCTATTAAAATATAAAATCAAACCTTCGAAACTGATCAACTTACTAGCTTCTAATCTATTTGCATTTTTTCTTTTTGTGTGAAAATGACGGTCACATCCTTGCGCTGAGAGCATCATGGCAGATGTAGTGACTTTTGGGGCACGTTAAATAATAATAAAAGAAAAAGAATAATGAATCTATCTTTGACATGAGTATTGGAAACGGAAGCGATTCAAAATATAAGATATTTTTCCCCTTCGCAGTTTGTTGTGTGAATTTCTGCACGTTGCGACGGACGCCTCTTGACACCAAAAGCACTACGGGAAATGTAGTAATTTGGGCCAACCAAAAGCGTCCGCACTTTCGGGACGTGTGGTGAATAATAAATGTAAAATAAATGAAACGCATTTAAAGATAATACCGACACCAATATAATAAAGATACTAGCTAAAAATATTTGTTTGATTTTTTTTAATTGTTATTATTTGCCGTGCGACAATGTGCTTTCGCCTTCCTCCCACTAAAAGCATGATGGGAAATGTAGTATTTGGCTTTACATCTGACGCTACTTTTTAGTGTACTTAAAAATGTCTGAATTAGCTGGTACACTGTCAACGTTACTACCGAAACACATTTAATAGTGAAAACGCCTTTTATAAAACATTTCGATTCAAATAATGATTCGAAGTGAAATGTGCACATTCGTGCACTAGATGGCGATGTTACAATTCATTTGAAACTTCCCTGACGTGAGCCAACGTACTTCGAAAAGTTACACAAGTAACGAATGCAGACAGTGTCATTATTTTAATATTTATGTTCAAAATGTAATCTATTCATAAAACAATTACAGGAACTTTTATAGGGCGTAATCCGTTAATAAGAGTTGACTGGTGCAATTTTACCTGGTCAGTTGTCATCCCAAACTTTCTCCACGCCCCACTTGTGACGCAAAGTAGGACGTCCCGAGCGCATCAGCTTGAAGTGACCCCGCAGGACTTGGCCTGGGCTTCACTTGTGCTCTGTTCTCGTCGGGACGCCCCAGCAACATGCGAAGCGCACCACTCACGTTTGGAACAGCCGGTCGCAGGACCACACGGGAGGACATTGGAGACTCCTCTACTTTTCCCCCAGACTGGATTTAACGCGTGACTTGAGAAAACTCGCACCTGGAGACCAAACTTGATCCTGGGAGGATAAACGCGTGGAGTCATTTTTTGGAGACGCAATTACCGCACAGGAATTCTCAAACAAATGCCAGCACCGAAGTTGCGCATCACTCCTTTTCTTAAGTCCCACAGCTCCCCTCATAGTGAATCCTAGCGGCGGGCCTTTCTTTCTGTCGCCCGCAGGATGTGGACCGAGGGGCTCCCGGCCGCCGTGGTCGTGACCCTCCTCCTGGTCACCATCGACGTGCAGGCCAGCGGGGAGTACTGCCATGGATGGCACGACGCCCAGGGAGCGTGGAAGGACGGCTTCCAATGCCCGGAGAAGATAGACGGCGTGGACGCCATCATTTGCTGTGGGAAGTGCGAGCTGCGGTACTGCTGCTCCAGCACGGACGCGCGGCTGGATCAGGGCAGCTGCGACAACGACAGGCGGGCCCTGGAACCCGGCAGCGAGGACAAGGAGACGAAGGACTCCGGTGCAGGTAACGAGCGTGTGTGCTCGGGTATTATTCATCACAGGGAAAGGAAATCAGTGCTGAAAAAAAAAAAAAAAAGAGTTTAGAAATAGAAAGTAATTTATAAAATGTAATCCATGACACATTACTTGTCACTGCAAGTAATCAGTTACAATTTTTCTTTGCACCTTCAAGACATCAAAACAAAACCTTCTTGGCGCTATTACGCCACAATCTCCCGACAATGTAGGCGCACCCCCAAATAAAAAAAAAATAAAAAAAAATTAAAGCTTTTTGGATACTGAGAGGGCAGTTTTCCAAATTTTTTTCAACCACGCACCCCCAGCAATGTTCCAACAAAGTTGACGCACCCCCGCTACCCTCCAGATGGACACTAAAAAGTCAAATTAAAGACTTTTAGAAGTGTATCTACCAAATCTGGTTACTCAAAGCGCAGTTTTTTTACAAACTGTTTACGCCACGCACCCCCTTTAACATCCCGACAAAGTTGGTGCACCACTTACCCTCCACATACACCCTTGAAAGTAGATAATACAAAGGCCTTTGAATACTTTTAGAACAGGATTTCACAAACTTTTTAAGCCATGTACTCCCTGTAACATTCTGAAAGAGTTGGCGCACCCCCCCTATCCCCTTTACACACCCTTACAAAAAAAAAAAAAAAAAAAAAAAAAAAAAAAAAAAAAAAACCCAAAAAAAAAACCTTATTGTCTACTTAAAAGTAGGACTGGGAATCTTTGTCTCACGATTCGATTCGATTACGATTTTTGGGTCTACGATTCGATGCAGAATCGATTTTCGATTCAAAATTTTTTGATTGACAAATGATTTCTGCTTCAATTTACAGATATGCACAACATTGTCATGATGGACTCCAGCCTGCTTTGCAATACAAAATGACAAATAGATATTAAAGTGTCTTTTTTTTTTTTTTTTTAAAAACAACATTTATTAATTTTGTATTGTAAGTGCCTTTTTCCACAAAAACAGCATGTGGGGTATAACTGCCTTTTCCCCTTCTTCTTCATTTCTAATTTAAATAAAATCGATTTTTGGATATTAACTCATTAGCTCCCAAAAACGTATAAATACGTCATATTTTAAATGTTTTAAGTGCCCCAAAGACGTATTTATACTCTTTTTTTTTTTTTTTATGCCAGAGCATAGAGAAGGCTTTGATGCAGTCTCTCTACTGCAGAAAATGGTTGAGTGGCAGCAGAGTATAAGAGATCAACCAGGCCATATTAAAACTACCACAGTTTTCCCACAGTTCTAAGCAGAATTGTGAAAAACGACGAAACTTAGCTATGTTCTATTGCTAATTGCTGCACAGCGGAAACAGATAGGAATGTACTTTTTTTCCCTGATAAAAGAAGAGACTCGAATCTCTCTTTTGGTATCTACCATATTTTTATAGTAATGCAACATAATATTTCGCGGGCCTTGAAAAATCAGTCAAAATCCAGGAAAACACTTAAGTGGTTGGGAGTGAATGAGTTAATAACGATTCGATTCGATTAATAAATGAGAATTTCGATTCTTTTATGAATCGATTTTTTGGCACACCCCTACTTAAAAGACAAACTTTTTCAGCCATGCACCCATTCAATACCCTGACAGAGCTGGCGCACCTTTTCTATCACACAACCTAAAAATTCCGCGCCGGCAGACAGTACTCAATAAAAATCAAAGATGCAAAAAGGAGTAAAACCACGTCAAAAAATTTGCAGACCATTTTGAAAAGCCATCTGGATGTGTTGTATCGATATACATCTGAACTGGGATTATACTGGCTCACTCTCACGAGGTCTTAAGATTGGATTTGGAGTGATTACACGGTTCCACTTTCCTCCCATGAAGCGGTCCGTGATGTGTACAGTACGTCCTTGTTGAGAGGCGCATCAGCTGCCGGCAGGTTGGCAGCAACAGCTGCACAGCAGACTCGGGGGGTGGACAGCTACATGGGGCTCCCAAATGGTCCTAAAGTGCACTTTTAAAAATAGAATAGCGTTTGTCGGGCGCTGCCGGAATCAAGTCGGGACTTGAAGCGTGGACAGTCGCTCAGCTGAAAGGTGCTGACAGCTCCACCCGTTAAAACATACGCACCTTCTCAAGTCATCTTTCATTTTGGTATCCTCCCAATTTTTAAGCCCGTCATGTGCTGTTCAGAGATTCGCTCTCAGCCAAGGTGACATTTAACATTATGTAAGGCTTAGTTAAAACAAATTAAAGGTAAGTGGTTATTAATATGTTGAGATAGTCACTATAAACAACACAGATTTTATATTAAATGTAAACAGCTGTCCTAGAGTCCCTTGAAAGTCTCCATGTAGTAATACATAGTTGACTTTCAATTAAAATATCACATTGGTAGATGTTTTTCAGGTTAGAAATATAAAATCTGTGAGCTTGCTGACAGGGTGGACACTGACAAGGTGAACATTTTTGGCTAATTTTAGCATTTGGTGAGTACATTGTGGATCTGGGCCTTAACTCTGCAACAGTTAGCAAGCTATACTGTTCTAATAAATATAATTTGAAATTCTGGAAGGTTTATATCAGTTGAAATGTCATCATGACAGGGTGGACATTTGTTTTAAGCAGATGTTATGCTGTTAGAAATGAATATTGTTTAAGCTCTCACCCTGTTTCAATAAATTAATTGCAAGCATATAATATACCGCTGGGTGTAAACAACAACATTTGTCAATTTACTGAAAAGGTGGACGATGACAGGGTGGACATTTTTTTTTGGCATAGTATGGTATAGTATTTATTGAGCGCATGGTGGACCTTTTCCTGGCAACAGTTTGCAAGCTAACTTCACAGTTTTAATAAAAATTTGAATGGTTTGACATCAGTTGCTAATTCACTATGACAGGGTGGACATTTGTTTTAAGTAGATGTATAGCTCTCGCCTTTTCTTTTTCATTAACTGCAAGCAGACAATGTGCATGTAAACAGCAAAATCATTGAGTGTACTGACAGGGTGGACATTTAGTTAAGCTAATTGTACTGTAGTGTTTGAATGAATAGATTTTGAATTTCTCATATGTTGTATTATATCATATCAGTTGATATTTCATTATGACAGGGTGGACTTTTTTGGTGGCCCTTCACTTTGCAACATGATTCAGCTCACAAGCTGACTGTGATGTTTACACACAGTTTGAATTTCGTGAAGGCCTTTGTATCAACTGTTCTTTCACGATGACAGGGTGGACAACATTCAACTGGAGCATATGCCCCAAAAGTGCGTTCACCCGGGTGAAAATATTCATCACCCAATAGACCAAAATACTTTTGTATTTTTATTTTCATCAAAAAGTCCAGGAGGAAAGAAATCTTCTTTCATGTGCACCCCTGATAATGTAATCAAAATGGCGGTCATATTCTGAAGAAGAGCGCGACTTGTCCAGCTTTTTATTTGACCCTCATTTGTGATCACTGCAGGAACTCCACTGGCTTCCAGCCAACCTTACATTTTTACCCCCCCACCCCCCTTCCTCACTTCGTACAAGGCTCAGTTGCATTTTATCCATTTTCCTATGCTTTACAGGCCATTAATCACTCAAGGCAAGGAATACACAGAGCGGCTTTGATGACTAACAGGCAGGATGTTATTAATGTGCTCCGCCATGGAGAAAAACATGTGGCGTTCAGGCAACGGGAGAATGCCCGCAGGGCGCGGGTTCGAGCCGCCCGTGTTCCCAAAAGCGGATCGGCGACAGGTGTGGAAAAATTACATTTGCAAACCATTTTTTTTTTTATATCTCAGTTGTAGACATTTGAAAAGACTTAGCGCTCCTTCGTTTATCAGCTGTGACGTGAATTTTAATCTTATAAAGTGGTGGAAAATCTCCCTCATGGTTCAGGCATCTGTAGGTGGTTAGTCCAGCCCAAAGCGTTCAGATTTACAGATTAGGAGGCTTACCTTTATGTGCACTGATGGATGGAGTACGCGGTGAGGTGATACTCGCATGCTAATGCATCTTTTGTAATAAAAGAAGTTTGCATTAGGGCAATTTAGGACAGGACAATTAATCAAATTCAAATCGACACGAGGAAAAAAAGTACTTTTGTTATGCTAACATGCTAATTTTAAAGCAAAGGGCCTACTTTTGGCGGTAAAAAGTGAAATTATTTTCCTGCCAAGTACACATCCTGTTCTAAAAAACCTGCCTTGGATAGTATAGATCGTACTACATGTTGGAGTCATAAAACTTCTCTGTCAGGTGTCAGTTTCGCAAGCGGCTTTTAGCACTCACGCTAACTCAGCGAAAGGACTTGACATTATGAAAACAAAAATACGAAACCCTGATAAAGAATACAACTTGGTCGGGTTAGCATGGGAGAAAACAGGACGCTTGACGCCCATATAAGTACAGGAAAAAAAAAAGGGCACTGACCCCCCCAACAGCCCCCGTATGCCCCCCCACACCCAAGGGACATTACCCCTATATGTGTAGCCATAACAGACTTATACAAAAGTTCCTGTGAGAAGCTGTTTATTAGGAGAGAAGTGTCAGGTGAGATTTGCTAGAAGTTGACACCTCACTTCTGGCTTTGGTGTCACCTGCCCTCCTCCTCCTCTTCATCTCTACTTTTTAAGTCCGAAGCCTCGCATGCTGTAATCTGTGTTAATACCGCTCTGCTTTTGATGGGCATTGAGAGGAAAAAAAAACAAAAAAAGACTGCAGACAAAAGGTAATTGGAGCTAGTCGCCTCGGTCTCCATGTTACGCCCTGTAACACTCCCGCAGAATGGAACATAACCGCCGACCCCGCGGGGAAGGAACGATAAAACGCAAGAAAATCGCTTGTGACGTAACACTGGACGTTACTGTTTTGATCGCACACACTGGAAATGATACAGCACGAAAATCAAGCCATATGTAATGTAAATGTTTCCCATTCTAAGATTGTGATACTTTGCAAGATAAGCAACTACATTACACTACACAAGGGTCGCGGGGGGTGCTGGAGCCTATCTCAGCTGGCTATGGGCAGTAGGCGGGGTACACTCTAGACTGGTTGCCAGCCAATCGCAGATTTTCACGCTATATGTCTCTCTCTCTCTCTCTCTCTATATATATATATATATATATATATATATATATATATATATATATATATATATATATATATAAATTCAATAAATAAATAATATAAGAATAATAATAATAATAAGTACAGAAATAAGAAATATAAGAAAGATTTCATAATAAAAATATCCTCTTTTTTTTTTAATACATGAAAATATTAGGCAAAAAAAATACATTAAAAATCTAAAATACACAAATGGTGGTAAAAAAAACAAACATTTCAGACTAATGCAGAAAGTTAAGCATGTACAAAAATATTACATAAAAGATATATTACTTGGGGGAAAAAAAAAGACAACCCATCCAAAAAAATAAAGAATAAAACAAATAATTGCTGCATTAAAAACCCAAATATGCCAAAAATTTGTTTAAAGGTGATTAAAATATGAGAAAATATACACTAAAATATATTAATATAAACAATACAGAAATACAAATAAATAAATAAATAAACCTGTGTGTGAAACCACAAAAAAATATTTGGGAAAACAAGTAAAAACAAAAAACAAAAAAAAAAGTACAGTAGCGTCAAAATTAGAGCTAGAAACTATAGATAAAAAAATACATGTAACAAGATTAAAAAAAAATTTAATAGAAAAAACAATTACTGCATGAAAAATACAAAAATATTACACAAAAAGTGAAAACCAAATTTGTAAAAATAGAAAGAAGATCCTAAAAATAGACAAAAATTTAATGAAAATGATAGTTATCAATGTGCTTGCTAAATGCCCAAAGCGAACCGGCTTCTTTTTTTTTAATGCCCCCCCAAAAAATATTTTGACAAGAGTGGTGATGCCCCACCAAAGCACGCCCATGCTTTCTTTATGCATGTCCTCTTCTTCTATTTTTTGCATCTTCTCCTTTCTGTTGCTTTGCCAACTGCTTTCACAACAAACAAAGCAAATAATAAAGCGACAGTAACCCAATTTTGTAATGCAAGAACTGTCCACTGGTCTTATTTGCAGTATAACAGGCAAAGGTGGCCCGTTCTCTCCAGTTGCTCTTTTGGATATAAAAGTCAGCCAGACGAGACGGGCTCGCTTCTTTGATTTTCATTAAATCATTGAACGCTGAATGCCTTCTTTTCTTTAAGCACAAGCCAAGCGCTGCAAAGTCCAGCCAGGAATAACTGGCTCAAGAATGTCAACCCCCCCCACACACACACAAATACCTGGCTTGCACTCGCTGGCCACTTCATTAGGTACACATCGCCAAAAGATTTGTTTGGACTTTTATAAAGACTGCTTTAAAAGTATGCTAACCCCTTTGGCATTTTTTTTAGGCTGTTCAGTGTCGATGGCGGCGCGCCAACTGTCAGGATGTTGAACCGGGTGCACTGCGTAGTTTCAAAAGTTTGGGAAAGGCAGCTCGGAAAGGGTTTCTGTTGGCTTGTTTCTTCACGGTGTTTACGGCGGATAGGGTGGGTCCAAATCCAAAGGGACGGTTACAAGAATTTGGGAAAGACCCCTTTAAAAGTACCCAAAAGGCTTTGTTAGGGTGTGCGCCAGCTCTGTTGAACTTTTGAAGAGGTTGATGCTTAAAACGAGAGGCTGCGCCGCAGTGGGAGTGGTCAGTCATGGCCGATCAAAACAGATATTTGAAGGCTTTTGAATCAATAGGGAAAAAAATCCTATGCATAAAAAAAATAAATAAAATAAAATATAAATGAAATGTAATTCATTGGGACACAACAAAAGACATTTGGGCTTTGGAAGTGTGACAAATATGACTTGTGAACAACAATTAGATATTTACTAGGGGTGTCAAAATGAGTGTGTTAATTTTGAGTTAATTTTAAGTTCCTTTAACACCACATTTTTTTTATTTTTTTTTTAAACGCACCATTAATGACTTCCCGTGACTTAGGAAACCTGTACTGGGAGAATTCCAGTCGCAACGCAGCAGCCACGCCCACATCAAACTTTTTAGCAGTAATAAATTTAATAATAATGCATATATTTGTGGACACTGGGGTCAAGTTGTATTTTAAAATTCTAAAATTGTGCAGAATTACGTGTTAAAGATTAGATAGCTAAGCTGTCACCATCTTACAAATCCAATTATGCCATCTAGTGGCATAAAAATGACTGCAACACAACTATCACATATATATATTTTTTACAGTACTGTACATCTTTTTAACTCATTCACTCCCAGCCATTTTCACTGGAGCAATCCCCTTCGCTCCAGGCTGTTTTACTGGATTTTGACTGATTTTGCAAGGCCCACAGAATATTGTGTTCTTTTGCAATAAAAACATGGAACCTACCAAAAAACGATTAGTCTCTTCTTTCATCAAAAAAAAAAAGTCTATTCCTATCTGTTTCCGTTTGCAGCAATTAGCATTAAAATGTAGCTAAATGTAATCATTATTCACAAATTTATTTAGTATTGTGAGCAATTGAACTTTTTTTCAATATGGCACTGGTTGATCTCCTTTACTCTGCTGCCACCTGCTTGCTGTTTGTGTAATAACTACCATTTCTTCAATCATTCTGTATGCACTAGCATTAAAAAAATAAAAATAAAAAATCATTTAAAGAAAACATGTAAATACGTCTTTGGGACACTTAAAATATTTAAAATAGAACATATTTATACGTTTTTGGGAGCAAATTAGTTAATGTTTAACTCAATTTTATGAATTATGAAATTACTTATAAATGACTGAAAGATGCAGCCATATTTCTATTAGTTTTTCCACTTTTATGTTAACGAGTATGAAACTTGGAAAAAAATTGTACATTTAAAACAGATGTAAAATTGGCGATTAATAACTACTGAGGTTATGCGATTAAAATTTTTTAACCGCCCTAATATTTACCATTTCAATGATACTGTCAAGAATTCAAATACTCATATCAGCAATATTGACTTTGAAAATGAAACTCATTGAAGTACATTTACTGTTAGCGACCAAATGATGTGAAAATGACCCACATACCACTACACACCGTGACAAAGTACCCAATAACACGAAGTACAGGGGACACAGCGGGACACTGAGGATTAGACGAGATCAAAACAAAATGGAGACGTACTAATGAGCGTCTCGGGCTCCCCGGGGAGCAAATCCCGCCGCACTTTTCGCTCCAAGCGCTTTGTGTCCTCGCCTCAGCCAATCAGCACTCACCTGTCAAGACAAACAGGAAGTTGAGACGTTGTGGGCTTCTTACCTAACGTTGTGGTCTCCCTCTCACAGTTCCCATCTACGTCCCCTTCCTCATCGTGGGCTCCGTGTTCGTGGCCTTCATCCTGGTGGGCTCGGTGGTGGCCATGTGCTGCTGCCGCTGCCTGCGCCCCAAACAGGAGCCGGCGTCGTCTGCGTCGTCGTCGGCCACCGGGGGCCGCCTCCTGGAGACCATCCCCATGACGTCCAGCGCCGGCACCTCCAGGGGCTCGTCGTCGCGACAGTCCAGCACGGCCACCTCGTCCAGCTCGTCGGCCCCGCCCGCCAACCCCCGCCCGGCCGCCGCCGCCGTGATGCGGACGCAGGCTTCCTGCTGCCTGCCGCCCGACGCCAGCGTCTTCGTCAACATGCCCACCAACTTCTCGGTCCTCAACTGCCAGCAGGCCACGCAGATCATGCCCCACCAGGGGCAGTTCCTGCACCCGCAGTATATCGGCTACGCCCATCCGGTGTCCCCCGCTTTTTTGGACCCCGCCCAAGGCGGGTATAGACCCCTTCAGTCCCCGTGCCCTCCCCCTCAAGCCGGGGGCTCCAGTGTCGCCAGCGATCAGAAATACCCTCCGGTGACGGTGTGACGACCCGTCAAGCTCCACCTGAAAGCGAGTTCCGGTGCGCGAATAAGCCGAGCTCAGCTTACAAACGTGGGCTGCAAAATACCTGCACGTATGAAAGATTTGTGTGTTTGTACCGGTGATGACCGCGGTGATTTATGGTGCGCGGTGCGTAAAGGTGCGTGATGGCAAGCGCAGACGGTCTCCCTGCAGACTATTTCGACGCTAATGAAGTGAGCGTGGCGCGCCGACCGTGACGCTCCAGACTGGTTCCCCCCCCCCCCCCCCGCCGACGCCGCCCCGGCGTGAGAAAGCGCCGACGTCACCCAAAGGACGGCGAGGCGGCGCTTTGAAGACGATACCCCCCCCCGCCCGCGTACCCCCCTCCTCCCGTGAGCTGGGTTACTGGATTTAACACTCGCACAGTTCAGTGCGTGTGGCGAGAAAACAAGCAGTCGCCCGTTGCCTTCAAAATGCAGGAATGTGCAGTCGCTCGGAATAATCTGCAGCAAAACAGCTTGTGTCGTTGGTGGTGCACTAGTGCCATTTTTTTTTTTTATCTCAACAACATGGATCAAAATAAAAAGTCATTTTCAGGGAGCTATGGCATCTTGTTTGCTTACTTCAATCAAAATACACGAAAAAAAGAATTTTGGATACTTTTAGAGAAACCATTATCTGCACTACTTGGCGCACCCCCTTACTCCAAAATCACTCAAAAAGTCAAACCAAAAGCTTTTTTTTCCCCCAATACTTTTAGAGAAGCATTTCACAAAGTTTAAAGCCACGCACCCCCTTTAGCATCTCAACAGAGTTGGCGCACCACCTATCAGCTAGACACCAAAAAAAAATAAAAAATAAAAAAATCAAAGAATCTTGGATACTTTAGGGCAGCTTGTCACAACCTTTTAAGTAACGCACCCCTTTCAACATCCTGTAAGTGTTAGCACACCTCTTTTATCACATACACACGACGAAAAATTCAAAAGCCTTTTGGAAACTTTCAGAGAAGTATTTCTACAACGGATTTGACGCACCCCCTACCACAAACTTACTCTCAGCAAAAGATTTAGAGCAGTCCTTTGTAATTTTTAAGCTATTAACCTTGTTTGACATGTTTGAGTTGGCGCACCCCCTCTACGATTCATACCTCCTGGAAAAAAAAAAAGACAAAAAACATTTCACACACTTTTAGCATACTCTAATCCAAATTTTTTAAGTCACCCACAAACTTCAACATCCCAAAAAAGTTGGTGCACCCCCGCCACCATGTACTACACCTAAATAAAAATAAAAAAAATTGAAAAGCCAAAACACTTTGAGAGCAGTCTATTCCAAACTTTTAAAGTCATATTATTCCTTGAAGAGCTCAACGGAGCTGGCGCACCACCTCTGCCCTACACACACCCCTTAAAAAAATGTATTACCAAAAAATAAAAATAAAATAAAAATAAAAACTTGGATATTTTTTGAGTAGTTTCTCAAAAACATCTTAAATTATTCATCACTTTCAACATCCCAACAAGATGGCGCACCCCTTCCTCTATGCACACCCTTTTAAAAAAAAAGTCTTTTTGGATACTTTTCAGCAGTTTATTGCAAATTATTAATTATATTACACATAATTATATAAAAATCCTTTAAAATCATGAGAGTTGGCGCACCATCTCCTACTCGAGCCCACCGGCCTGTAGGTTGCCCACCCTGGCTCTCAGCTCAACAAGTGCCAATAGCGTGTTCACCATTTTTTTTTTGTTGTCATATCCTTAATCCCCTCGCAACGACACATTGGCAGACGTCCCGACCGCCCACAGCGGACGCTGGAACAAATTGCCATCACATCATCAGAAGCGTCCGGCGGGACGGAGAAGAACCAGGAGGAGGAGGTGCAATTTTGGCAGGGAAGCGTACTTACAGTTAAGTAGCTCCGGGAGTGGATGGATTCTCCATATTGCAGCAGCTGCAAGTCCAGGAAGGTGGGCGGGAAAGGCATCTCCACTTGGACACCAGAGATTGGGAGGGAAGCATTTGTCATTCATTTTAAAGGTCTGCATAAATTTGACACCCAAAAGCTCGGGGAAGGAGTGGACAAGAACCATACAACAGGAAATCAAATCTATTGAGGTGCACATGTCAGTACAAAATGGTGACACATCATGTTTTTGTTGCTCTATATAGACGTATATTAGGGTTACAATTAAGAACGTCTGTCAGAACAAAAAAAAATTATAATTTGAGACGCTGTGACCAAGAAAATGTTTCTTTCTCTGATTTCCAACAATTTAAAATTATTAATGATAAATTTTAAAATATTTACATTTTCAAAATGAAAACACAACTTTAAAAACTATTATTAGTTTGATTATTTCCTGTAGGGAAAAACTGATGAAAAAATATAACTCATACATTTAAATGTCATTTGTTTCATGATGGGGACCGTTTTATTATTTCCTATAGGAAAGTAGTTTCAACAATTAAAAAAGAAAATGATTTTTTTTAATTTTTTTTTATTTTTATTTTATTTTATTTATTTATTTATTTATTTTTTTTAGAAATTATTAGAATGTTATAAAAAGGGTTTAAAAAACCCCAGCAAAAATAAAGAAAAGAGTTAGTCTTTAAGTTTTATGATGGCAAGACTTTTCATTCGAAATTATTTGTTCTAAATCCCAAGGGAAATTTTGTTCTACATATGGGAAAAAAAGGCATTTTTTAATTTTTAAAAGGTCAAAAAAATGCAATTTTAATTCAACTCAACTGTTTGTAATTACTAGTTTTGAACATAAAATATATTATTTTCTTTTTAAATGGTATATCAGCTGCTCCTTTTCAAGTTTTATGATGGCAATGATGGCGAGTTTGACACTAGAAATGATTATCATTTTCCAAGGAAAATTCTTAATTTAAAATAAATAAATTAATTAATTAAATTTTTTTTTAGCAACAATGATTCCAAAAATGTGCTTTTTTTTATGTCTAAATATTCATTTTAATTAAAATATATATTTTTTTAAAGAGGAGATAAATCAGCTGTTATGATGACAAGGGAATTTTTACTTCCTATAAGATTTGATTTCCCTCAAAATGTTTACAAAAAAAAAAAAAGATTTACGGCAATAATACCATGTGAGTATAAAAACAAATGCAAGAGCCAATCATTTAAAAATATTCATTATACATTTTAATTTAAAAAATTAAATAAGCTTTTTGTTTTTAAGTTTTAGTCTAGCAAGACCCTGAAACTCCTCAATTAAGGAAAATGTTTTCCTAAATCTGACCGCGTTGTGTAACAAAACATTATTTTTGCCCCAAATTTTCCACTTTCCGCACATAAATATCAACTAAGTGATCACACGAGAACGGAGCAGACACTCGCACAAAACGGCGATTGTGAAAGGCGGCCAATCGCGTGACTTCTCTGGGACCAATAATAATAAGAAGCTTCTTACAAACAAATCAGCTGCAGCAGACGCGTTTTGGGATTGATTCGATTTAATGATTAGGACTCGGTCGGTCGGACGGACGGACGGACGGGACAATCCGTCCACTCTCTACAAGCCGTCATCGTCGCATTCCTGAAACAGGGCGCCGTCCACACAACAAGACGACACATTCACAAAGAAATGAACAAAAAGACAAACAAAATACACAACCAGCAAAAAAAAAAAAAAAAATCCCTTCTTATTGTTTTGGATGCATACTAGCGCTCGTTCCGTGGATCGCCGTTTCAGCATTTATTCAATATCCTACTAGTGCATTGAATTGTCTGTATACCACAGCGCACTCTGTTCTCACCAGTAAGACAATTCAGCACATTAGTAGAACTACATGTTACTTGTGAGGCAAAACTAGTTGACATCTGTGTGCAGAAATGTCATATAGTGGAAGGCAGTAGTGGAAAATACACGAAAAGTGAGTCAGTCACACTAGCGCGCCCTTGTTGTTCTACTTGTATGTCCTTAGTCATTCCAATAGTGTGCCTTAGTTATTCTTAGTGCTGTTCCGATACCGTTTTTTGGCCCCCGATACCAATTCCGATACCTAGCTTTGCAGTATCGGCCGATATCAATACCTAAGGTTTTTTAATTCCCTCAACATGAAAAAGCTGTCCTGCCATTGGTTCAGAGCATATCATAGATCGGCATGCAGTGAACATGTCACATATCAGTGAATGTCGTGCACGAGCAAGACACAAGATGCTGTATCCAAAATCCTATATTAGTGTTGGTATCGGCATGTTACTTGTTAGTACTCACCAATACCGATACCACTGTTTTAATGCAGTATCGGCACCGCTGCCGATACCAGTATCTGTATCGGAACAACACTAGTTATTTTACCAGTGCGCATTAGTTGTGCTACTAGAGCACCCTAGCAATCCTACTCCTACGCCTTAGTTGGGCTACTAGTGCACTTTAATCATTCTACTAGTGCACTTTAGCAATTCTAGTACCCTGCCTTAGTCATTCTATTAGTGTGTTTTAATCATTTTACTTGTGCGCCTTAGTCGTCCTACTAGTGCATGTCAGTTGCTCTATTAATGCACCCTAGTAATTCTACAAGTGTACCATTGTCATTCTACTAGTGTGCCTTGGTCATTCTACACTAGTGAAACTTTATAGTACTAGTGTGCGCTCATCATTCTACTAGTGCATAGAAATGCCATACAATAGTAAAAGGCAGTAGTGAAGATCACTACTGAGAGTCATTCTACTAGTGCAGACAGCCTATTTGTTCTACTAGTGCAGAGGAAAGTTATAGGTGGTGGGAAAAGTGTCACTCGTAAGTCATTCTACTAGTGTGCCCTAGTGTGTTAAAGTGTTTTAATAGTGAGGACAGAGCGTACTAGTAAAGTGACAATTCAGCACACTAGTAGGATATAGAATAAAGAAAACGGCTTGCCATACTAGAACATTCCTTCTCTAGGACTTTGGAGTACAAAAAACAGACACACACACAAAAAAAAGTTGAGCAGTGGAGATGGGCAAGATAGGAAGTGAGGCGATAAGGAAGATGGATGCTCCAGTAGTTGTTTGGGGAGGGGGGCAAGAGGTCGGGGGTCCGAGCGTTCCGCCTCAGTCGCATCCCCTGTGGTGTTTGGCAGCGCTCGGAAAGGAATTCATCCGCGCGTGTTTATTTGGACGTCCGCGCACCCCCACCCTCCCTGTTCCCTTCTGATGTCGGCATGTGATGACTGAATTGTGAGGGGTGGGCGGTGCGTTAGTGGGGGGGTTGACACACAGACATACACATGCACAGGCGGGTACAGTGGAACGCACCAATCAGGCTTTTCCGAGCAGTCTCTGACTTGCGCTTGTGTAAAATCTCAGTTTACGTTTTTTTTTTTTTGGGGAATAATCCATACGCTTGGAGTCCTGTTGCCGTGGCAACATCTGGCGGCGGGGGGCGTGGGGGGGTTTCCGTTCAGTGGGTCAGATGCTGGGCCGCTGGCGGGTGGTGTCGTAGGAGCGCACCACCTGCGATTGGGACACCACGCCGTGCTCCTCCTGGGAGAAGGCGTAGCCGTCTGTGGGCGGGGAGATGGCGGCAGGGGGGGAGGGGTCATGCGGTACGGCCAAGTCGGTAGAGTTAGCGGACCGATTTGTGCCCGATCACCGGCAGCAAAAAAAAAAAAAAACGCGCTCGGTACTCACGCGTGACGGGCTGCTGCAGCGAGTTGGAGCGTCCGATGCTGGAGGGCGTCTTCCTAAAGACTCTTGTCAGCAGATGGGCACGTTCGTTTAGACTGCGGGGAGACGCCACAGGACAGGAAGGAGATGTTTCATTTCCAAATAAAAAAAAAAAGGAGGGGGCGAGGGTGGTGATGTTGGTGGGTAGGGGGGGGCACACACACTTAAGCGCTAACTATTGACTCTACTGGGTCAACATTTATTCTGTTTACGCTTTGCAGAAAGCAGCTCGGACAGCTTGGCGCACAACGAGGCGGTTCAACAAGAGCGTCCTTGAGGACCGCAACTGACACAAAAATGAGAGTTGACGTCTTTTTTTTTTTGGGTTCAAATATGACAGCACAATTTGTTTTTAAGTCGACTCATTTTCAGCAGTGTATAGCAGTCGGCAACATTTTTTTGCACACGGACCAGCAGGACTGGACTGGCACAAATAACCGGCCATTTTGACTTACGCCGGGCTGCTCATTCTAAATTGTGGGCTGGTCTCTCGGGGTAAAATGGAGTAAAATAATAATTGAATAGCACCACATAGACCGGCCAATCAGGCATCTGCCCTGTATGCCAGATGGCCAGTCCAGCCCTGCAGACCAGACATTTCGACGGACCAGCAACTAAAAATGTTTTTTTTTTTTTTTTAATTTATCGGAAGTTGCTCGAGATATCATACAATTCTGAATTCCTCAAATGAATTTGGTAAATATGTCTCTGGAAGTCAATGAAATGTCATACCAGTGATAATCAATAACTTTCAATGTTTGGTTTTTTTAGCGCAACAAAAAACAACGTGCGAAAAAATAAATCGGAAGTTAGGACTGTGCAATTAATCAAAATTTAATTTTAAAAAAATCAAACAAAAATAAAAGATTATTAATACTGATTTTGAGTTGTTTACATTTATATATTTGCACCTTTTTTATTATTACATTTAAAAATGACTAATTTTATCAATCTTGTTTGGTCCAAAAGAAAGTTGCATAATTATAGTGTTTCATTTGTCTTATTATTATTAGTTTTTTTTTTTTTTTACATGTTTCAATATTTCTTGTGTTGTACTAAAAAAACAAACAAATGATTGTCCTAATCGTGGTATAAATTATTACCAAATTAACAATCAAGATTATTTCCTTCATAATCAAGCAGGTCTATCAGAAGTTGCCGTTAACATCGTGCAATTCTGAATTTCTCAAAGAAAATTCGGATAAATGTCCATAAAGTCACTAAAATGTCATTCCTCCGATAATCAAAGGATTAACTACTTTGATTGTTCTTTTGCTTTTTGCTAAACTAGCCTCAACAAGAACTAGGTGCGAAACAACAAAAAAATGACATCGGAAGTTGCTTCTGACGTCGCACATTTCTGAATTTCTTAAATAAATTTGTCATTAACTCATTTACTCCCGGCACATTTTTCGCTGTTAGACTGGATTTTGACTGATTTTTGCAAGGCCCACGAAGTATTGTGTACTATTGCTATCAAAACATGGAAGCTACCAAACCAAAGATTAGAGTCTCTTCTTTCATCAGGAAAAATAAAGTATGTTTCTATCTGTTTCCGTTTTGCAGCATTAGAATATAGCTAAGCTCATCATTATTCACAAATCTGCTTAGAACTGTGGGGAAATCAGCTTGTTTTCAACATGGCTCTAGTTGAGCTCTTATACTCTGCTGCCACCTGCTGGCCGTTTTTGCAATGACTACCATTGCTTGAAGCATTCTCTTCAGCTCAGAGGCTGCATCAAAGCCTTCTATCTGCTCTAGCATAAAACAAAAAAAAAAGTATAAATACGTCTTTGGGAGCATGGTAATATTTAACTCATTCACTGCCATTGACGGAAAAAGACGTCAAATGATGCATTTTTTTTGCTGGTCTGGCAATGAATGTGTTAAAGTAGAACGCATTTATACGTTTTGGGGAGCAAATGAGTTAAGTCACTAAAATTTCATTCCACTGAAAATCAAATGATTAACTTGGCGTACTTACGCTTTTGCTTGAGCGTATTTGAGACACTAGCTTCAACAAGAAAAACGTGCGAAAGTAGTTTACATCGGAAGTTGCCTCTGATGTCTTACAATTCTGAAATTGTCAAAGAATTTTTTTTGGGGAAAAAAAATGAATTTAAAGTCACTAAAATGTCAGTCCGGTGAGAATCAAAAGATGCACTATGCATTTTCTTAGTTTTTTTTTGCGAAACTAGCCTCAACATGAACAACATATGTAAATAATACATATCGGAAGTTGCACCTGACTTTGTGCTGAATAGGTCAAATAAATTTGGCAAACGTTTCTGTTGAACCATCCAGTGTAAATAAATCCAGCCTAAGGAAGGATCACCTAAAAATCCTTCGTTTCTGTTTAGCATTCCAAACCGAACCATACGGCGTTGTTGAAACGTATCTTTCGTCAAACAGGACGTCCACAGTGGACCTCAGCTCGGGCAACCCCCCCCTTGGTCCCCCCCCCCCCCAACTCTCAGAGAAGAAGACTGGACCCTCTGTGCGAAGACCACACGCCGTCACGGCTCCTCTCGTCTCCCGTCGAACAAAAATAACGAAGCGCCTCGCTCGTATTAACACCCCCTTGGAACGCCTCGTCGTCAAGTCACCGCTGGGGCCGCGAACGTGTCCGCCATGATGCGGATGAATGGAGCTCTATGCCCTAAAAACAAGGGAGGTTTTCCTGGGAAGGGACGCCTTTCAAGTTTAGGGAAAACGAAAAGGTCTTTAGCCAAAGCAAATGATGTCTGTTCAATCGAGTAACCTCAAAAGTCGGTGAAAGTTCAGTCCTACAAGCTTCAAAGTATTGCTTTTCTTTTTTTTTTTTTTTTAAACCACTTATCCTTGAAAGATACACTTAAAAACTAAAATAAAACCAAGAATGAATATCTCAAACAAAGTCATTTGGCGCAATTGTGTGTTATACATTTTGACCACTAGTGCAGTTAGCTAGCAAGCTAGCATTTGCTACACCCGGCAAATACATATTTCCTGGATACCACAATTTACACACAAACTCAGTGTTGTTGTTTAAGTACTCAAGCAAGGAGGTGACATCACGGACGAGCCCGCCGTCTGTTTGCCGAGCCAATAGGAGCCTCGGATGCCTGTTAGCTTGCGAGCTAACTAATGGTTAGCGTTCACAAACCCATGTTTTGTGACAAAAATCTTGGTAAAAAGGTGGGTCATTTTTATTTTATTTTATTACCAGGGAAAATATTTTGCAACTTATCCTCCATTGGCCAGGGTTATTTTTGAATTAATGAGTATTGTTATTGATGTCCTTTATAAAAGAATTTTGGTGTTGTGATGTGATAATTGTTGTTCAAATACGTTTCTAGGAGGGTTACAACGAAAACCATTATTTTAATGATTTAACAGGATATTCTTTCAAATTGAGAGTGCAAAATTCACAAATTGATAATGATTCAGTTACTGGTTTACTTGCTGATGACTTAAAATGGACAAAAAATGTTGATCTCTTTTTTTTTTTTTTTTTTTTTTTTTTTTTTTGCCTAAATCATCTCCTCATGATGCAAATGGTTTCTTTTTGTGTGTTTCCTGAATAATCTTTAAAAAAAAAAAAAAAGACTTGGGCGATTATTTTAAGAGGGCGCAAAATTTCTGATTTTGATTTTGGAAATATTTTTACTGTATTTGGATTTGGACAATTTCAAGTTAACATCTCTAAACGATTCATCGATTATGAAAAGAGTTGTTGATTACTTGTTACACTTCCAAATTGTAGCCAATCAGAAGATTGTGCCTTTTTCAAAATGTATTGAAACCCTCAACAAGAAGCACATGAGAAGTTAAGATGAATCAGACTTTGTCCCTGACGCTGTAAAATCCACAATTCGGCAAAACGTTATTTTTTAAAACATGCTTCTAAAGTGGCAAAGATGTCTATTGCAAAAACCAAGAGAGCTTTCCTGGTAACGTGAGCCTTTAAAATGAAGGGAAGGAAACTAGCGAGCCTTCAGCCAAAGCAAATGATGTCCGTTGAATAAAAAACATAAAGGATGCGCGTCATTTCAAACTTCACCCTCGGGGATTCTCCTCCGACCTTTCCACATCTCTTCCCAACCTACAAACACAGATGTGCTGTTTCTTACAATATGTCGCCTATACTGCAACTCCTCTCATCCCGGATGATGAGTGGCGAGCTTCCTCGCCCGTTTCGGACCTGAGGAAAGCGCACGTCGGGCCTCTGGAGGGAGGCGGGAGGGGACCCGCCTGCTCATAGAAAGCGGCTTGTCTCCGCATAAAGGCACCATTTGAAGGCGGGGCCGCTAATTGACGTGTAAGTGCGGCAGCAATCCGCGTCGTCGACGTGTTAACGACGCACTTTGGGATTTCGGAGCCAAACGCTTTGCTTACTTTCTAGCACCGCTACACACACACCACAGACACACCACAAAGTTCATCTAAAGACAACACACCAGGTCCGTGCAGCAGGTCAAATTGGTCCACCTATGGAGCGTTTCAATTTTTCAAAAAAAAAAAAATGAGGGGAAAAATGGAAACGATGAGCATGCAAAAATAAATGAGGGTGAAAGGTCATGAGAGGTCAGAGTTCACACAGCCGGACAGTTGACACGCGGGAGCTACTACCTCCGTGCCGCCTCTACGGGACCTCGGCCTTGCCTTTGGTTCTGATGATGATGATGATGTTGATGATTACAGTTATAATGAACTCAAGTCTTTCACTACATGTTCCTGTATGCTTGACTTTATGGCTATACTCAAATTAAAAGGAAACTTAATACAAATACATACTGTCTAAAGAAAATAAAGGGATTTTAAAATAAAAATCTCATTACAATTTTAGGCATAAAAATAAATTAAATAATAATTGGGGAAAATAAAATATAAACATCATATAATAAAATCAAAAGGAGCACAAATAATGTTCAAATACAAAAGATGCACAACATAAAAAATGACTTATCACTAAATGTATTTGTTGAAAATATTAATAAAAAAACAATGAAAACAATAACTAGGGATGGGCGAGTACTGATATTGGACCCATACAAGGCAATATTTTCAAGGTATCGGTATTCGCGACTAGAAATTACAAATAAGAATAGTACATTGCCAATAATTTCATGAAATTGTCAGAAAAATGCTATCTGGGATACATATGTCATTCGTTAAAATGATCTATCGTTTTTTTTTCCTAGTGGTATCAGTACTTGGTATCAGTATCGGTGACTACTCAGGAGGTGAGTACTGGTATCGGTCTGAAAAAAAATGTGGTATCGAACATCCCTAGTAACATCACAAGAATTATTTTTTTTTAAATCAAATAAAGCTAACATGGAAAATGTAAAGAAATACAATGACCTAAATTAGGAAATTACTAAATATATATATATTAATAAATTAAAAGAAAATACACAGTAAAGCATAGAATTGAACACTACATAATTAAAAATTAAAATATTTCCTGATTCATGGATGATGATCAGCTCCATCGTGGTTTAAATTCAAAATATGTTCATGTGTTAAATGAAACTATGAAAATATACATTAATACTAAATGTATTCAAAGTGCACTATTATCGATATCCTCACCACAATCTAACAGCTTCTTATCTTTGAAAATGATGGTGATTTTTTGGGGGGCATCATGTATCCTACTCTGAATCGGTTTGCATAACGTGTACGGTGGCCTGATGCGGTCAAGCAAATGACGCGGAAGACCGCAACCATGCGGGTACCTGCGTCCGCTGGCGTCCCTCAGCACCGCCGCACCCGGGTCCACGGCGCGAGCCTCCAGCTCCTGCACCTCCTCGAGAAGCGTCTTCCTCACGGAGCGACGCACCCTGACAACAAACGCGGTGATTGGTTCAAAAAATATTCATGCGTGTGTGTGCCGATCGTATTCGTACGGTTTACTTACGCCGCCCAAACGAAGTCCTTGAGTAAACAGACGGTGGGCACCAGGAGCAGACCTAACCAGAAGTACCAGCACTGCATCACGCTGGCAGCCTGTCAGGAAGACACACAAAACATTATTTCGTTTTAGTTTTGATAGAATACAAAATACATTTCCATAGCCGAGGAATTTGCGTGAAATGGCTGCTTTAAACCAAAATGGCTGACTTCCTGTTCAATTCCCAGCATGAGTCTTTGAGACTGTTTTGTGCTTTGTTTTGTGATAGACATGTTCAGCAAATTTCATGTTGATCAGTGAAACTGGTGTCAGGGGCTCATTTAAATTTTTTTTTTTTTAACTTGCTATTTCACCCTGGAAATTGAAATGGCTCATTCAAACCAAAATGGCTGACTTCCTGTTCAATTTCTGGCATGGGTTCTTGAGACTTTTTCGTGCATTGTATTATAATAGACATGTTCACCAAATTTCATGATGATGGGTGTAACTGGTGTCGGGGTGCTAATTTTTTTCTAACTTACTACTCGCCCCGGAATTTGCTTGAAGTGGCTGCTTCAAACTAAAATGGCCGACTTCCTGTTCAATTGCCGGCATGGGTTCTTGCGACTTTTTCATGCGTTGTGCCATGATAGACATGTTCACCAAATTTCACATTAATTGGTGAAACTGGTTTCGGGGGCTAATTTTTTTTTTACTTTCCACTCGCCGTGGAATTTGCTTGAAATGGCTGCTTCAAACCAAAATAGGCGAGTTCCTGTTCAATTACCGACATGGGTTCTTGAGACTTTTTCGTGCATCGTGTCATGATAGACATGTACACCAAATTTTATGTTGATCGGTGAAACTGGATTCAGGGGCTAATTTTTACTAACTTACTACTTCACCCTAGAATTTACTTGAACTGTCTCCTTCAAAACAAAATGGCGGACTTCCTGTTCAATTCCCGGCATGGGTTCTTGAGACTTTTTCATGCGTTGTACTATAATAGATATATTCACCAAATTTCATGATGATGGGTGTAACTGGTGTCGGGGGATAATTTTTTTTTCAATTCCACTTGCCCCGGAATTTGCTTGAAATGGCTGCTTCAAACCAAAATGGCCGACTTCCTGTTCAATTCCTGGTATGAGTTCTTGAGATTTTTCTTTTTTGTCTTATTGTCATCTCAATTAGTGAAACTGGTGTCAAGGGCTAATTTTTAAAACTTTTCACTTGCGCTAGGCTTTGTCCAAAATGGCTGTTCCAAAACAAAATGGCCAACTTGCTGATGGAACTTATGCATGGGTTCTTGAGAGTTTTTCATGATCCCTGTTATGATAAACATGTCTACCCAATTTTATGCTGATCTCTGAAACTGGTGTAAGGGGTTCTTTTTTTTCCTGACTTTCCAGTCAGTGGCCGTTGTGTATCCTTTTTCATGACTAATCCACCAAACGGTCATCCAACTTTTGACGCCAAGCTCCACCCGCATTAGATAATGTGGGCAAATAAAACGTTGCAATACGTCAGTCTAGCGCATCTCCTTCTGATTGGGGCTCATTTGGACGAATTCCCCAGTCGGACTTGTTCAAAGTACGAGTGCTGGAAGCAGCTGTGTTGTAGAAGGGAGCTATAGAGTCCGCACAGATAATTTGCTCCCTCTGGGGAAGGACGGAACGAAGACGCGGAAAATGATGAGGAAATTTCTCTGGCAACACTTGGAGTCAGAAATGATAGCAAAGACTCGTCCAACTAGGCTTTTGAGTTATTAGTCACAGTTGGGACACAAATAAAGCATAGACTCGGACGAAAGTTATTCCGACTGAATACCGAAATATAAAGATATAACGACATAAAACAAATAAATAGCGTCAAGGATTAGTTGACACGGCAAGAGTGGTTGCAGGGGTCTCATCTGACCATTCCGCAGTCAGACGGAGCAGCTGCTGGGATATTTGAGCACATTCCGGATCCCTGACACAAATTGAATTAATGGGCTGAGAGGGAGCCCAGTCCCTTCCGCCTCACCTCAAGCCCCCCCCACCGTGCCCCCTGCCCGCCTTTATAATCCCTACAACGACTCTCTCAATCACCCCCGCGGTCCCTCCTCGGCAGCAGGAGCAACAGCAGCCCACCCTCTTAAGTCAACACCTCCGCAAAGGGTAGTAAAAGACGTAGGGGGAGGAGAGGAGGGTCGGGTGGCAAGTGGCAGGTGCGGGACGCCAGTACCCCCCCCAGCCCTTTTTTTTACGCCCTTCCCTGGGGGGCACCCGACACGGAACACCCAGTAAAGAGAGTTTTGACCAGGAGCAATAGTGGTAACTATTACAGCCTGTAGCTCAGTGGTTCTCAACATTTTATCAGTGATGTACCCCCTGTGAAATATATTTGTTTTCATCCAAGTACCCCTAAACCTGTGCAAAGCATGCCCGATTGATAAAAAAAAATTAAATACAACCGATTGTATATACACAGGAATAAATACAGAATTTAATCATAAATAAAGATTTGTGCACATACATATTGTCGACATAAAGTGTCATTTTTGGGATCATAGTAAAGCTCTGTTTAGAAGAAATAATTGACTGAATTTTAAATAAAGTTATTGACAGGTAATACTCGGTGACATATGACAAGTTGGGTCAAACCATTGTGGTATGTGGGGCAAATACTGGGTTTTTACTGAATATAAAATTTATTTTGAAAATTCATTTCATGAAATTATATATATTTTTAGTAAAATTTACATATACTTTTAAAATATATTTTAAAATCTCATGTACCATACTCATACCCCAACACTGCTATAGCTAACCTCCTGTTTAGCTATAATACAACTAGAGCCCTTTTCACACTGCACTTAGCAGAGCACTTGAGTTTGCATATTTGCTACCAAGTCCGGGTCCGATAAATTATTATTTTTTATTAGAATAATGTACTTATTAGAATAATGTAAAAAATAAAAAATAATAATAAAATGTTGTTTTTTTTAAATAATGTATTCCAAAAAAATTTATTGCTATTATTCCTGACTTCAAAAATTAAGAAAATGTAAAAATACGATTTTTTTCACTCAATCAGTTGAAAGTGAAGCAATCGGACCCTATAAGAATTTTTCTTTGAGGAAAAAAATTGTCCGAATTGTACTAGACTTCGGTATGATTCGAGGATGATTTAAAAAAAATGTATTTAAAAAAAAAAAAGAAAAAAAAAAGTTTGTTTTTGGGGGGCACAAGAACAGATTAACAGCATCCCCATTCATTTCAATAGGGAAACCTGATTTAAGAATCTCACCTGGCCCAGCATGTCCGGGGCCATGGGGAAGGTGGGCCAGATGGCCGAGTAGACCCCGAAGAAGACCAGCCAAAGGAGCATGCTTCCCCACACGGCCAGGTGGGAGAACTGGACACAAGAGGATGACGAGGTCAAATAGCGCAAATAGTGGCCCGTCTCAATATAGACGTCCGGGGCCCCTGTGATGTGTTGCAAGGGGACACGGCGTCAATTCCCAGTCATAAAAGCGAGCAAAAATGTCCATCATTGTGTGTTGTGTTCCCGTTTCCACGGTCAGCTGTTGGCTGGCACGCCGTGTGGAAATGCATCTGGCGTGCCTGCCAAACTTTCAGCAGCCCAGCTTCCGTGTTCACGGACGCTAGCGATGCGCGCGTGTCCGCCCACGGCTGTTTAACCTCAAATGTGTCAAACACCCGATCGGTTCCACATGTCTCGTGATACACGAGCGGAGCGGGCCTCGTATTCAATGACTAGAGTGTGACTTGCGCTTTTTAACGTCATTTTAGGAAGGGAAAAAAAAACAAAGTCTGATTCTGTTAAACACAATAAATTACGGTATGAGAAAAATATAAAAAGAAAAAAAATAGAAGAATAGAAGGTAAATTAATCCAAAATGGTCAGGGTTTTTTTTTTTATGGGGGGGAGTTACATTTTGCTTTAAAGGCAAAGTCACAAGTAAAATTCCAGATTCTTTTTATGAAAGAAAAAACAAAGAAAAATTAAAGTTCTATTTTTTTTTTAAATAGGATAACAAATTTTAAAAAATGATTTTTTTCCAAAAGTAATATTTCTTATGAAAAATTGTGATTTTTAAAAGACTAAAAAAAAAAAAGTCTAAGTCAAAAGAAAATAACAGATTTTTAAAAGAAAAAGAAAGAAAGAACGAACGAATGAGTACCGCGACAAATAAAAAAAAATATGAAAGAAAAAAACAGAAAATATTAAAAGAAAATAGTGTTTGTTTTTTTTAAATAGGATAACAAATTTAAAAAAAAAAGATTTTTTTTCAAAAGCAATATGAAAAAGTCTGATTTTTAAGACTAAAAAAAAAAATCAAAGTAACAAGAAAATAGCTGATTTTTAAGACATTATTTTATATATTATATACATTTATTATTTAAAAAAAAGAAAAGAAAAAGGAATAAAGACAAAGAACGAACAAAAGAAAAAAAGGAAAAAGTACCACGATAAATAAAAAAATAAAACAATTATGAAAGTGAACAAAATTATATATATAAAAAAACTGATTTTTTTTCCAAAAGTAATAGTTATTATAAAAAAAAGGCTCATTTTTAGAAGACTTTAAAAAAATCTAAGTCACAATAAAATAGCAGATTTATAAAAGACATTTTTATTAAAAAAAGAAAAAAAAGAAAAAGAAATTAAAAACGACAAGAAAAGAGTACTGTGAGAAAGTCTGGAGTTCTAGAGAGTTTTCAGTTGTTTTTCTTTAAGAAAAAAGTTGTAATCTTCAATCTTTACAATTAAGTATTTGTAATATTAAAATAAAAAATAAAAAAATCACATAAATCCTCAGAATATTATGATACAAATATTCCCTTGTAATAGTATCACTTATTAAATGTTTTTTGTTTGTTTTTACAACTGTACTCTTGTTACATTTTCATTTTATACTTTTCAGTGTGGTTCTAATACTCCCAATACAGTACTGTTGTTAGCATTACTGCTTTATGTGTTGCCCCATATAAAAAGTGCCTGGAGAAAATACTCCTTTGTATCTTATTAACTTTATATTTTAAATTTAAATAAAATGTGATAAAACATTCCATTGCATCATACTTTTAACTTTTGTAATTTTTTTTGCAATAGAGCTAATAAATTAAAATCAAATCAAATAAATCAAAATGTAAATCTTCATCATTGCTACATGGACTGTTCCATATAAAAAGTGCCTGGAAAAAACATTTGTAAGTGAAACTACATTTTTTTTCCGGTCACATTTCCTTCCACTTGTTGTCCTTTCAATACGACGGTAAATCACATGGGGGTCTTCGCCGGGGTCGGGGTCTCAACACGCTTACCCTGGTCCAAGCGGTGGTCTCCATTCCAGCTTTCAGACACACTGTGACGACGACATACTGCAGACAGAACCGTTGACAAATGCTCTTACATCGCTGGCACGGTACATGTACAAAAATACCTCAAATGTTCTCCCGGGACGTTTGGGAGGAAAATTGCGATTGTGTGTGTCAGACGGAGACGGGAAGAGACCCTTCTCCTCGGCCCCCCGGTGAGGAGGCCAACGTTCAACAGATAATGCTAAAAAAAAAAAAAAAAAAGGGGAAATACTCACCGTGTAGACCATGTTTCCCACAAAAAGATAGTCGTTGCCCTGACCATTTTTGAAGGGCGAGTCTGTACACAAACACATAAACATTATTTTTAAAGTTCGTTTGACTTAATTTTAATTAGTTTTTAGAGCACATTTGTTTAATTTTTAAAAAATGCTTTGTTTTGTTTTTATTAGTTTTTTTTAAAGTTTTTTTTTGTTTTAGTATTAGTGATATATACATTGTTTAAATTTTTCAACCAAAAAAAGAAGCCAGCTACATCAATAACAGTCTAATATGGGGAAAAAAAATTCAAGAAAAACATAATATACTCATGTTCGTGCAGACACTTACCGTGCTCTAACATCTTGAGAGGAAACCAAAAGAGAATAATCGAGTGAATCAGTGCGTTGATACAGTGACCCCAGAACACCTGAAAAAGCACGCACAAATGCTCATTGACATTGAAAAAAACTTCCTGTACACATACACGTGAATATTAAAGACATGCAGGACAGACTGCAGGCGCCCAAAGAAAGACGTCCTTATCCGCCACCTCTGAATCTCCTGAGGGTCGCCATGGAAACGGGCCAGGCCAGCCCCTCTCGGACCCTCTTGTTTACTCGCCGTTGCGCCAAACAAACAGCGCTCGCCAAAAACCCCGTGCAAGAGAGAGTTTGTATGTGTGTACACACCTTGGTGTTGAAGCCCTCGGCATTCTGGGTGATCCGGTAGAGTTGAGGGAAGCGCAGCATGTTCTGTTGGCTGCACGGCCGGTCGAAGATGCCCAAAGTGAACGGAGGCAGGGCCGTGAAGATCTGTAAAAGAAACACAGCTTAATATGAAGAAATGTAATGTGAAATGAAATGTACGTATTTTTCCTATGGAAAATGGATGGTACATGGGAAAAAAGGTGGATTTTTATTCCCCCAAAAGGTAATTTTTTGGAGAAAAGGGCCCCAGTTGTTTTTATCTTCAAGAAAAAAAAATATTATTAAAAAAATTATATATTTTCTAATACAAAAGAAAAAGTGAATTTTTTTTTGCAAAAAAGTTTTTGCAAAATAGTAAAAGTCTTACAAGGAAAAAAAGAAGAAGCTTTTTTTCTCCTCAAAAGAAAATGAATTTTTGAGAAATAAACCATAATAATCCTTATAAGATTTGGAAAAGATGTAACCTGTCAACATTTAAAGCGGTGGGTGGCCAAAAGGTGTGTTTGAATAAGTGTCCCGCTGATGAGCCGATAAGCCGAGCGGTTGATGGATTACTCACCACGTTGTACAGGCCGATGCACCAGCGCTCGAAGAGGATCTGGCCCGAGAAGCCGTTGACGAAGGCAAACCACAGCTGATGACAGACACAAAAAAAAATGGGTTTTTTTCCTCAAGTTTTTTATTTGAAGAAAAAGCCTTAATTTTTCGACGAGAGAGATATTTTGATTTTTTTCTTTTTTTTCAAGAAAATGTATTGTATTCAAACAGTCAATTTTTTCAAGAATTGATTTGTATTTTTTTTTTATCCAAATTTAAATGTTTTTTTGTTTTGTTTTTTACAGACAAAAGTATTTATTTTTCAAGAAGGAAAAAGAAAAATTATCTATTCGTATGTTTTAAGAATTCAGCTGTTAAAAATAAAACAGACTTTTTTCAAGAATTTTTTTTTCAAGAATTGAGTCATATTTTTCAAAAAACAGGCATTAAAATAAAAAAAGAGTAATATTTTTCTCTGAAAAGCATATTTTTACAGAAATGCGCCTTATTTAAAAATAAAAAAATAAAATGATATTCTATTAGTGGAAAAAATGCATTTTTTTTTATCTAATTACATTTTATGTTTTTTTGTTTTCTAAAAATTAAGCTATATTTAAAAATATTCAAACTTTTTTATCAAGGAAACATTTTTCAAGAATTGGGCCATTTTTTTCAAAAATTAAACGGTTCTTTTTAAATAAAAGTACTTATTTTCAACAACTTAAAAAAAAAATCTAAATATATTTTTTTTCAACATTGTTTTCAAGAATTAAGCTATTGAATTTTTTTTTTAATTAAAAAGAATTTTTTTTTCCAAGAATTGAGGCCAGTATTTTTCAAAATGAGCAATTTTTCAAAAATGTTGCCAATTATTCTTTCAACAATGAAGTTATATTTCCCGAGGATTTTTTTCCCCCCCAAAGAGAAAGTAGAGAAAAAAAAATGATACAAATATTTGCTTTGATCACGAACTTTTTCCATAATATCACAAGAAATGTTTGGTTGTACGGAATTTTGAGGAAAACGTCTTTCTTTTCAAAAAAAAAAAGCTAAAATTAAGTCATAATATTACATACATTTGGAAACAATTATAAAATTGAGAGAAAAAACTTCTAAAATGAAATATTCAAAGAAAAAAATGTTTGTTTTTTTTCTATTTGTGCTGTTTGACAAGAAGGAGTATTGAGTGACGACAGAGATGCATACGTCCACTTCTTCATTCATTCACCAGACGACACGCAGATTGTGTTCCGTTCGGTCCAAAGTGTTGTCTGCCGCTGATGTATGAAGTGTTCAGTGTGATGTCGGACTTCCTGTGGCTCCACTGTGCCGTCTGGCATCAATCACCGGAACGTGTTGAAAACACGCTTGCAAACATCACGGCCAACACCAAGTTTAACCGCGCTAACCTCGACGGAAACACGTGCGCACTGGGAGCACGTAATGCACAATAGTCAGATTTTTACTTTTTTTTTTTTTTTTTTAAACGAAGTGGTAACATGAGGGGAAAAGTAATCATTCTTTTCAGTCAGTCATACATTTATTCATATTCTGCTTGACAATAATACTTTGACCATAGCTCTGATTTTATACGCAGCATTGCCTAAAAAGCGAAGTGCGGCGAGGCTCTGTCGCCGAACCACAGACAATGAACAACATAATTTTTATAATACAAAATAGCTCGATTCTTCTATGCCAACGGCGCCATGCTGTTTCTGAACTGAACGACACGGGGATGCTCTACCAACATTTTGGCCTGAAGGGAGCCCGACATAGTCGACTGCCATGAGGAACTGCACCTGCTGGCATCCTTAATGTCAGACAGAGAGTCCGAGGGGGGTTGGCGGCACAGCTGACAGCCACCCCCAAATCTCTCATAACAGACAGGCAAGGGCAGCTGACCTCACAAAGTTTAGAGCCTAAAATAGGGACGGGAAGCTTTTTTTTCTCCCTCAGATAAAGTACAAGTATTTACAATTACGTACTCACCGACACCAATTGCAATGAAAACGTATTTGATTTTCATGAGATATTGTTCAAAACGGCTATTGACGCATTCCTAGCTAGTCATGTTTGTTTTGCTGTTAAACTGGATTTTGTGCCAAAAAAAAAAAAAAGGCCTCCTTTCGGTACACACGCACAAACACACGCCCACACAATGCTGATTGTCGCCAAGATCTCACAACTGCGCCTATCTAAACATGTAGCCTGCGCTTCGGAGACAGAAAGCAGACGCCGCAAGGGCACCTCGTCCATCACTGTCAAGCGTGTCGGGCAACAGCTGCGAAACGTCTCTGTTAATGCAACTGTCTGTCCGTCTGTCCGTGCGTGTGTGTGTGCGTGTACCTCGATGATGTAGAGCACCACGTTCTTGTAAAAGCAGTAGAGGATGCACTTGGTGACGCGGTTGTAGCTCCACGCGCCGTGCACCAGCAGCAGCTTCTCCAGGTACGAGAACTGTCAGTCACACGCACAAGCATTAACTTACTGCCAAACTCAACAGAATGAATAATGTGGATTCAAAACAAACATTTGCCGTCATTAACTTAATACTAATACTAAATAGCAGCTAAAAAGCATCTGTTGCAGTGCTTTAACCCTTTAGTGAATGTAGATGGACACAAAAAAAAGCAGATGTATATAGACAATATGAATAATGTCAGTCACACGCAAACGTATTAACGACATACGTTAAATAGTTTACTGCCTACTTAACACAATGACATAATTTGTATTTAAAACAAACAAAACTGCTTTCATTAGCTTAATGCTAATGCAAAATAGCAGCTAAAACACATCTATGTTGCAGTGCTTTAACCCTTTTGCAGATGTCCAGACACAAAAAAAAAAAAGATTTACAGTACATAGACAATATAAATAACTGTAAGTCACGCACACACATATTAAATGACTTACATGCAATGGTTTATTGCCAAACTACAACAGAGTGACATCATTTGCATTCAAAACAAACACATTTGCCTTCATTAGCTTAATGCTAATGCTAAATAGCAGCTAAAAAGCATCTATGTTGCAGTGCTTTAACCCTTTCGCAGATGTAGACAGACAAAAAAAGCAGATGTACATCGACAATATAAATAACTGTCAGTCACACGTATTAACGACATACGTTCAATGGTTTACTGCCAAACTCAACAGAATGACATTTGGATTCAAAACAAACAAATTTGCTTTCATTAGCTTAATGCTAACACTAAATAGCAGCTAAAAAGCATCTATGTTGCAGTACTTTAACCCTTTAGCGGATGTAGATGGACACCCAAAAAAAAAAAAAGTAGATGTCCATAGACAATATAAATAACTGTCAGTCACACGCATTAACGACATACGTTGAAAGGTTTACTGCCAAATTCAACAGAATGACATAATTTGTATTCAAAACAAACAGATTTGCCTTCATTAGTCTAATGCTAACGCTAAATAGCAGCGAAAAAGCATCTATGTTGCAGTGCTTTAACCCTTTAGCGGATGTAGATGGACACAAAAAAAAAGCAGATGTACATAGACAATATAAATAACTGTCAGCCACACGCATTAATGACATACGTTGAAAGATTTACTGCCAAATTCAACAGAATGACATAATTTGTATTCAAAACAGATTTGCCATCATTAGCTTAATGCTAACGCTAAATAGCAGCTAAAAAGCATCTATGTTGCAGTGCTTTAACCCTTTAGCAGACACAAAAAATGGGAAAAAAGCACATTTAGATAATAATAAATAATAAAATATGATAATCTAAAAATATTCTAAAAAAAATTAACATATTAATTTTTTTTCTTTACTATGAGTGATAATATACACCATTAAAAGTGCCCCATTTCGCCTATTATTTTAGTCAACTATCCAGACTATGACCAATACGAAGGGGAAAGTGCAGACGAGTGTCGCCATGATCGACAGGCAGATTGCGCGACGAGCCCTGGGGCCCGCGAGATAAACAACAGCGTAAAATGACACCGCCTGCATGCGTGCGTGCGTGTTTGTATCACACTGACAAGATAAACTCTGCAATTAAGGTTTTAAATTCCTTTTGTCATCTATTTTATCTGCTTTGGTTGACTTTTTTTTTTTTTCAACGTTTTTCCCAATTTCCATGGCATCTTTTTTATTTGTATTTAAATGATGCAAATGAGCGGCGCAGCCCACCTGCGCGATGGAGTAGTCCGAGGAGTTGGTGGCCTGCATGCCCTCGTTGCCGCTGATGCCCACGCCCACGTGCGCCGTCTGGATCATGCCCACGTCGTTGGCGCCGTCGCCGATGGCCAGCGTGATGGCCTTCACGTGCTTCTTCACCATGTCTACGATTTCGGACTTCTGCAGCGGCGACACTCTGCGGCACAGACACGCATGTAAAAATAAATAAATAAATAAGAAAAATTGAATTTTCAGACCACGTCTGTTTTGGTAGGTTTCTACCTGGACTCGTGTGTGTACGTGTGTGTGTGTGTGTGTACGCCTCAGGTGCTCCTCCACCCTCTTGACCTGTATGCATCACTGATCCTGTGTCGACAACCGGTTCTGTCTGTCCGCAGACAATGGCAAGGCTCCATTACGAGATGCTTCCCTTGAGGGATGCTCTGAGAGCACTAAGGTCAGAAGGGGGAGTCGCGGAACAAAAAAATCCCATCGAGATCATTTTCATTTTACGACAGCGTAATAGGGCCACGTATTTTTTATTTATTTATTTTTTTAGAGGAGGGTAATATTACGACAAAAAAATCAAATAAACGAGCAACTTTACGAGAAATTATAATTTTTTTCGACATTATAAAGTGGCAAATTTGCGAGAAATAAAAAAGAAATTTACATGAAAAAACTGTCGCACATATTTGAAAGTGCAAATGTGGCAAATTTGTGGGGAAAAAAAAACAACTTTATGAGAAAAAAAACTCGAATATTTGTGACAGTATAAAGTGACAAATTTGCGAGCAAAAATCCCCACAAATATGAGAAAAAATTCAACATTTGTAACATTATATAGTGGCAAATTTGCAAGAAAAAAAACTCACAAATTTACGAGAATAAACTCTAATATTTGCAATATTATAAAATGGCAAATTTGCGAGAAAACCCCCCCACAAATCGACAAGAAAAAACTGATGCAAATATTCAAAAGTGGCAAATTTGTGGGGAAAAAAATCACAAATTTACGAGAAAAAAAACTTAGAACATTTGCAACATTACAAAGTGGCAAATTTGCGAGCAAAAAACTTGAATATTTGGGACATTATAAAGTGGCAAATTTGCGAGCAAAAAACATTTACGAGAAAAAAATAGAATATTTGCAGCATTATAAAGTGGCAAATTTGCAAGAAAAAAAACTCACAAATTTACGAGAATAAACTCTAATATTTGCAATATTATAAAATGGCAAATTTGTGAGAAAAAAAACACACAAATCTACAAGAAAAAACTGACGCAAATATTCAAAAGTGGCAAATTTGTGGGAAAAAAAAATCACAAATTTACGAGAAAAAAAATTTGAACATTTGCAACATTACAAAGTGGCAAATTTGCGAGCAAAAAACTTGAATATTTGGGACATTATAAAGTGGCAAATTTGTGAGCAAAAAACATTTACGAGAAAAAAATAGAATATTTGCAGCATTATAAAGTGGCAAATCTGATAATATGATACGGTTAATCTCTGCTCAAGCAATTACTATATCCATATTTGAAAACCCGACCGAAAAGTATAACTTAACGAGTTCTTCCACCTTAAGTATTTTGCACACTTGGGAATTGTGACTTGGCACAAAGATATGAGTATTTTTCGCAAGTTTCTGAGTTTTCCACTTTATAATAATCGCAAATATTCACATTTTGTCAATCCAAATTACTTTAAAGTGTATTGAGTTTCAAATATTTTTATCCATCCATTTTCCAAGCCGCTTATCCTCATTCAAATTCAAATCAATATTAAACGACAGCCATTTTGGTGTGAAGCGGCCATTTTGGAAAGAGAGATGGAGGACAGACAATAGGAAGCCGGCGGTTTGTTTGCAAGGCCTTAGAGAGCTCGAGTCCGGATACAACCTGGAAATGCAATGAGTCAATTACTTCCCTCCTGCCTGCACACATACACAAACTCACGCACACACGCACTCCCACATAAAAGCCGTCCGGGTAGTGGAAACTCTTTTGTTAAGCATTACAGCTGCTTGTGAGTGGAAACTTCATGGAGAGGAAAAAAACAGGGAACAGGAAGTAAACATTGAGTATGGAAGCCATCACATAAACACATGTAATGAAAGCAATCCCACCCGGTTATCGTTGGCCGAACGTGACCCACCGGCAGCAGATGACGGCCTTGCACGACAGGGCCAGGTCCAGGAAGGCCTGGCGCAGCTCGAAGGACAGCGCGTACTTGAGGGTCTGGCCGTCGATGATCAGCGCCAGCTCGTTCTCCTTCCGCAGGGAGTCGCCCAGGGACGAGCAGTGGGCGGTCAGGGTGGAGCGGGTCGCCTGCAAAACGAGATGCACAAAATTTGGAATGGATGAGAAAATCCTGTCTTAATTTCACATGAAATCAACACTTTTGTGGATTTTTTTGCGGACCACTTAACACGTGAACACGCACGTTCGTTTTTCAGCACGCACATGTCGACACTTTTGGGCGGGAGAACTGTGACAACCTGTAATCTCCTGTTAATCCCCTCATTATGTTTGTGTTTTGCTTTCGGGGGGTGTAAAGGTGAATGCAAACAGGAATTCCGGCATACAAAGAAAAACATACAGCCTTGGGCTGAGAAAACATGAGCACGAATATTTTGGGGGAGAACGCATGTTTGGGAAGGCCGAGAAAGAAAGGCCGCGTTATTTTCACGTAATTGTGTTGTGTGTATTTTTGTGGTGTCTTATCGGGTTCAGCAAATTATATATCTATTTTTTTATTTTAATACATTGCAATCTAATTTAAATCTAAAGTCTTTTCCTAATGAATTTAAATTGTTTTGCACAATCCAGTTTTTAAACCGCAGTGCATCTTAGCTTAGCATCTTAAAACATCTTTTTAAATTAAGGCAAATTTCATATTAAAAAAAAAAAAATGAAATTCTTCAATATAATTAAAAATTATCTTAAGAATAAATATTTTAATTTCAGATGGAATTTTAATGCATTTAATTAAAACATCACAAATTATTATATTTTAACTATGGCTTAATTTAATTTAAATGTTTCAAACAAATATTGGTTTTCTGAATCCACTTTTTAATATTATGGAACTGCCGATGTGTGAACAGTTTTGACTGGGCTATGTAATTGGAACGTATTGCAAAAACGTACTGCAATTGGCTGGCAACATGGTAATGCCTCAGTTGTGCAAGCTCAAGTCAATAGCTGGTGGCATTATGGGAAACTTAGCTTACGTTTTACCAACAACTTTATCAATACATATCAATGCAACTTTACAGTTTGAACATTTGACATAGCACAGTCCAAAAAAAAAAAAAAAAAAAAAGCCAAAAAATGTGAGCAATTCATTTTCTCCCAAGTGTTGCTTATATGACAGTTTGAAGCATGGCGTTTTTTCTGGAACACATTTTAGTCGCCAGGCAACCAGCACGCCCTACAGGAGACGTTTTAATAGCCCCATAACCCGAATCAAGAGCCCATTAGTGCTTGTTTTGCACTCTCGTTAAAAGCCTAGATGGCAAAGTAGCTCCGATTCCTCACATCTTCTCGCAGTTTTGCCGGTTGAAGACGTTTGATGTCGTATTTGTGGACATCCGGTGTGTTGCGTTCCGTGACTGCGTGAAACTTACTTGGGAATGTTGTGTTTGCCAGCAGGTTTTCCGCCATTAAATAATTTGTTGGAGCCAACGCTATGGACTTTACTGCGCTGACGATGTCTATATAGTTACTCTCAACTTCCATTGTTAATGCAGTAAACAAAATACTGAACTTTAAAATTCCGCTACACCAACATTAAAATACAGCGGCATCGTAGGCTTGAGTACTAAATACAAGCTATTGAACGGTTTAGTACGAAAACAGATGCTAGCTAGTTTAGCTAGCTAGCTAACTATGGCATTCTGCATTGTACATTAGCATTCAATGACTTAGACGAGATGTGTTTAAACAAAAAGTTTAACTTAATTCCAGGAAATTCCTTCAAATTCACATTCGACAATGTATCATCATTCTTAATTACGACTTCCTTGAATCTATCTAAAAAGAAAAACGATAGCAAAACGTTTTCTTCTCATGCCAACAGGCAGCCTCAAATCTCATCCAAGACTTACATTGGCACCAAAACAAACAAACCACAACATAAAAAAATAAAGTCTAAGTCGCGCTTTCTTGCACAGATCAAAGGCGAGACAAGAACAAAAATGCCTGACTAATTACCTTTCTCATGCTCAATTAGCGCTTATTCTCAGACGTCTCTCCACTGAGGGAAAAGGCGGCCTCACTCATTTGATTGCGACTTTTTTTTTTTTTTAATCCTCCAAACTAAATATTGACTTATCGCATGCATCTGAACTCGAAGAGGCTGGAAAAACACACAAACGCACGCACATACAGTCTGCTCTAAATTTTATCTGGATTATATTTAGAAGACTAAAAAAAGCCAGACAACGAGGCGGGTTTGGTTCAATTTGGAGGCCCCAAAAGGTCACATGATCAACAACATCACGTGAGACTTGAGCAAATCACGTGAGATTTCAAGGATTCAAAACACCAAAGAGTATTAGGATTGATACGACACAAATGCTGATATCAATTGCCGATAGGCAGTGTTTTTATATTGATACTGTTACTCAAGTCGATAAGAAGTGATGAAAGATTGATATCACTGACAGCATTTATGATATCTATAATGACTTTATAGGAACCAATACAACACTGATATGAACAAGTACATCATGACCATAAACGATACAGGTACTAGTGTTGATATTGAAGGATGAGTAAGAAAGAAAGGTTGCTATCATTGATGTCATTCATGATACGTGTAACAACTTTATTAGGATTGATACGATACCAATACTAATATCAATTACTGATACAAGTGTAATGACCAATATGAAACCAATAATGATACTGATAACTAGTGTTGTTCCAATACCGATACCAGAATCGGGAGAGGCCCCAATACTGCATAAAAACAGTGGTATAGGCATCAGCAAGCACTAATAAATAACATGCTGATGCCATTATTTCCGACGGACTTTGAATGCAGCATCTTGTATCTTGCTTGTGCACGACCTTTACTGAGGTGTGACGTGCTCAGTGCATGCCGAGGCAAGATATCCTATTGGCCCTTGAAGGCTCTGAACCAATGGCAGGGCAGCTTTTTAATGTTGGGGAAAAAACAAACTATCGGTACAGTATCGGCATCGGACAATACTGCAAAACTAGGTATTGGAACAACACTCTTGATAACGTAAAATGAGTAAGAAAGGCTGTTATCACTGATACCATTCATGAGATTTTTAGTATTGACAACCGATACAAACATTTACATGACTGGGATGACAAATAATAGGATGGTACTATTATGATGGTGCTATCAATACTGATATTGACATAATTTAATATGACCGATAACACCAAAACTGATATCATCAACGGATCCAAATGTGAGCACGACTAATACAATACCAAATCAAAGCGGCCGCTATCGCCAATATCAATACTGATATCGATAACGACTCCAGTTTGACCGATACGATGCAACCATCAATAACCAATGAAACAATAAATGAAATAATACTAATTACTAGAGGCCACTATCACCAATGCTGATATCAAGAGCGACTTTAATATGACGGATACGATACCAATAATGATATCACATACACATACATGTTCAAGTTTCTACATTTTTTTATGCCATAACACACACACACGCCTACAAATGCGGCAGGTGACGAATGGCCAGGAAATGCACCAAAAGAGGCCGCTACATTTTCACTTACTGTATGTATACAGTGTAAGTGCGGGTTTGTTTGTGTAAAATGATTGATGGCCAGATCTGCGTGCCTTTTAAAAAGGATTGTGGGAAGGTCAGAAGACGTGTACTCGTGCGTCCGTCGGGAATACTAAATAAGAATGCCACTTTCCCTGCACACACACACACACACACTGACACATAAACACATACACGAGCGAGCGCGAAATGTTCCGTCGCTTCCTGCGTTGAGACAAGGCGCTGACAGATGCGGACTTGGTGGTGTGACGGAGACATGAAGCGAAGGAATCCGCTGCTCACATTGGCATTCAGACAGATAACGACATGAAGAGAAGGACAACAGTGGGCTCAACGTATTGGGAAAGGCTTGGTATCACTGATACAAAAATGATATCAAACGAGGCCAGTGGTGCTTGTCTCGCTGATACCAGCACTGATGGCCAATACAAACTTGAATAGAACTGATAGATAGCACAGAGAGGTTGATATCGCCGATACCAACATGATATCAAGTAAGATTTTGGCCTAACATGACTGATACTACACCACATTAAAAAGAGGTATCATGGATACTAGTGATGTAACTGTATTCAAACGTCACGACAATAAATTTCACAATATGAACCTCGCGATACGAAAATTACCACGATATTCTGGGGAGGTTGGTAACCGCCTCAGTGGCCAAAACAATCCTGCTAAAAATCAAACTGCACTAATAAACTAACCACCAGGGGGTGCTAGAACTGTGCAAATTGAATTAAAAGGATACTTTACTTATTTAGCCATTTTTGGTTAGTCAAACATGAATATTTTGCCTATAATAAATTTGATATTTCCATTCTTTTTCTGTACAATTAGTACCTTTAAAAACACATTCTGCAACTTGCTGTTGACTGAAAATGACATCACAAGGGCTCAGGTAACCAATCACAGCTCAGGTTGTGAATGTCACATGACCAAACCTAGAAAACAGGTGAGCTGTGATTGGTTACCTGAGTCCTTGTGATGTCTTTTTCAGTCGACAGCAAGTTGCAAAATGTGTTTATAAAGATACTATCTGTACGTGAAAAAGAATGAAAGTATTAATTAAATATTGTAAACATGACGACGACGATATTGTGGCAGTTTTAATATCACGATATCACAATATTGCCCTTATCGTTACATCCCTACTAATATCCCAGAGCCTTTGAGAGGACCTGAGGAGGTCACACTTGACGTGTGACTGATGATAAGCAAGTTCTGTGAAAAGTTATTTTAAGTGTGCGTCAGTGTCGCACACACACGGGCAACTTCCACATGCAAAAAAAAAAAAAAAACTTTGTCAGGAATAAGCCAACTCTTTTTTTTTTTTTTTTTTTTCCTTTCGAGTCTGCAAACAGAGTTATCCAAATTCTATTAAGGATAATGCACTCATAAGACTAACGACACTAATTCAATTGTCGATCCTGCAGATAAATACGTCTAAGACACATTTTCCATAACATGTCCCCCTTTTCCGTCAAAGCCCACCGAGATTTTTTTTTTTCAACCAGCCCGTTCCAAAAGGCTGGAGTTGAGTCACCGTTTTTGGATTTTTATGAGCTAAATATTAGGTCGTCAGGCAAAAACGTTGGCAGCGCGCGGGGCCATCCGTCATCTGGGTAACAACCGTGATGAAGTGAGAAAGTTGTGAATGTAAATAGAAAAACGTCTTGATGTACAGCTGAGCACATTTGGACAATAAACGAGGCCTGGCACGGCGTTCGCTGCCAAGCTTTGACTCACAAGCTCCATGTGGGCTCAAAGACCAACTTTGTGTGTGCGTGCGTGGGAGACAAACACATGACGGGAATCGAATCGAATCAAAACCACTTAAGGGCAAAGGCGTCACATATGATGGCGTCTTGAGCGCAGACGCGACTCCAATTAGACAAAACAAGACGGCGGGCAAAAATAGACCACGCAAACACTCTCATACGGCAGATACGGTCGATATCAGAAGGCCTTCTGACTTTGATGATATCAAATAAAAGACAATATCAATATTTATTCCGTTAGTTGATACTGACTAAAAAAATAATAAAGTAGGAAAATCTGGTATCGCAGATACCAATATGACATTGAAAATGACACAACTTTAACATGTCTCGTATCGCCGATATCAATATTGATATTTGGACTGACTACTTTTCTGAATTTTAACATGGCCAATATATCAATAAATCTTAATTTCTAAGAGTCTGGTATCACCCATATCTAAACGTTATCAAGAACCAATATGAATCTTTAATTACTAGTATCGCCAATTCTGATACTCAAAACTGATATGTGATTCAAACTTGAATATGAACGACACAATATCAACTCCTAAACTGATACAAATGTTAATATGACTGGTATCACTGATATCAATGCTAATATTTAGGCTGCCTACTTATATCAACATTAACATAATTGATATTGCTCGATAACATAATTAGTCCAATACGATATCAAGTAGGAGGCTGGTATCACCTATATCTATATAAATATCAACGACAATAAAAAAAAAAAATAATAATGACTGGTATCACCAAGTTTGATACTTAAAACTGTTATGCGATTCAAACTTGAATATGACATGAATATCAAGTAAGTTTGACTTACACAAATATGATATTATAAACTGACAAACTTTAATATAGCTGGGATCGTCGATATAGATTATGGATGTTTTTTTTTTAGATCGATACAAATAGAAGTATTAACTTTTGAGTCCACTCGATTTCAGATGTCTTTGCCTTAAGTATTGATGGCTAGTATAGACAGACTCATGAGTATCCGATACCTTGAAGAAAGGGCGTATCGGGCCGATACCAGTGATATCGGTGCTTGCCCATTCTGAAAACGTAATGCAAAGTAAGATGAGTGCTGGACATAAATTAATAGACATGTGAAAATCAAACCTAGAAATGTTAGTATGAAAATATCAACATTCCAGTATCATTCTAGCCATCGCTCACAACAAGACGCAATCGTTCCAAACGTGGTGGAGCGTGGAAAAAACAGACAAAGCTGTCTCCACAACTCGCAGGGGGACATCGGACACTTTAATTACCTGTGAGCACACAAAGAGCACCGCCCATCCATCTGGCGGGAGGGGCCGCGCCCCAGTCGCCACGGCAACCGCCGAGCGCGCGCACACACAACGCGAGCAGCAAAGCGATGAAGAGGAAGGCAGTACTCACGTCCAGGGAGTCCTCGTTGACGATGATGAGGGACATGCCGTGCGTCACCAGGCGGCACGAGTAGCCTGAGGAGCGCACCGGGTGGGCGGGGTCAAATTCAAGGTGACGGCAACAAAAGTCGCGATGATCTCGTCTCACCGATGTTGATGGCAGTCTCCTGCTTGTCGCCGGTCAGGACCCAGATCTTGATGTCGGCCCGCATCAAGGTGGCGATGGTCTCGGGGACGCCGGCCTGGAGGCGGTCCTCGATGGCGGTGGCGCCCAGCAGCAGCAGGTTCTGTTTGGTAGCGGGGGGAAAAAAAAGAAAAAAAAATATACATATGTTTTCATTTATATTTTGATTTCTTTGTTACACTACATGAGCAAAAGTGTTGGGATACGAGCTATGTTTGATATCAAACATCAGGAGACTTTTTTTTTTGTTACATGCCATCAATAGGATTTTTTTCAAAGAGGGAATATTGACAATTCCAGCCTCGCTTACTTGATATCATATCAGTCACATAAAAATTGGTATCGCTTTGAGATATCAGTAAGAGTATCAGTGATATTAGTTTTAACTCATTATAGTTTGCTGATAGTATTTGTATACGCAACAGCAGCTTCAGTTTACTTTTTATCGTGCAGGACATTTCAAGTTTTCAAAATTCAAACTTCCTGATTTTAGGAATGCTAGGCTCTAATTCATGGTGTCGTATCACTCATATTAGAGCTGGTATCACTAATCTGTGTTTGTAACTTATTGATTATTAACATCATTATTGGCATCAGCCTTGCTTCTGTGGTACCCTATTTGTCACATGAAAATTTGTACTTCTTATCGACATCAATATTGGTATCAATGATACCAGCCTCATTTTTTTTTTTCAATATCAGTGAGACCAACCTTCTATTTACTTGGTATTATTTCAGCCATTTTTAAGTTCATGTAAGTTATCAATGTGGTCATATTGAAGATGATATCACTTTTGCCAGTATTGAGTTATGGATAGCAGCATCATTGATACAAGCTTCTTGTATTACCAAGTATCGTATAAGTCAAATATAAGTTGATATAAGTTATCAATGTCAACGTTCCATAGCAAGGTCACTTTGGGGTTGGGATCCCTTATCCCTGATTGCCACTCCTTTACTTGCTATGGGTTATCGATACAATGATTGGTATGGGCGATACGAGCATATGAAAGCCGATACCAATCCTAATTCTCAACAACTCATGTTGTTGGCGTCAAACAGCTTTAAAGTTCTGTTGCGTTGGGCAAAAGCAACATAACAGGAGCTGATTCCATTGATTTGCGCTTTTTAGCCCACAACATGTTCAAAAGTATCGGAAGTGTCGCATGACGTGCATCTGCCGAGTGTTGAATCTCCGAGTCCAAATTGAGCAGGACAAGCTTGTGTTTGTGAGGGGCGGCCATCACGCCAACAACATCACTCACTTCCAATTATGACGACTGCGGCGCAGCCCTTTCGGACGTCCCTTGACTCGGGTGCCAAAAATCCATCCCTTCCCCTCCTTCACTTGAATTTGCTCAGCAATTAAACGCACATGTACGCTTATTAGACACACTCGGATGCGCACACAAACACACCCCGCGCGCTCACACTGCTGTGTTGTTGACGGCGCTTTTATGGGTGTGTGTGTGGGGGGGGGTATCTTGGCAGGCTGGCATGCGGGCTAATTAGCCTTGTGGTTTCCCAGTCTGAGCGCTCCTTCTCCTCTTGCTTCCTCTTTTTACCCCTCAAGCCTCCTCCTCTTCCTCACTCCCTCCTTTTTTTTTTCTTTTTTTTTTGCACATCCAAATCCTCTCACCACCTATGGGAGCTTGATAGCCCAGCACGCAACTCAGCCGACTGGGCGTATCCTGCAAGTGAAGCAACTGCGCCACCTTCTGGTAGTCAGAAGTTTTGCATTTAGCATGTTGCTATGCGTGAAGCTACTAAATGGGGATAATCACATTAATAAACTTCGTCTCTACTCTCTACTCCTCTTTCTCTAAATAGGAACACAATGAGTGGATGATACCAATACTGATACCAAGACTAAATGAAAAAAGCAGACAAGACACCAAGTGACAAAAGGTGGGACTTTGATAACATTTTCCGGATGATGATACCAAAAAAGTAATTTTTGTCATCACCTAAACCAAGACTGATATCAATAACCAACATCAAGATCCCTGATACCACAACTAATATAATTTTTTTAAGAATGACATTTAATTTAAAAAATCAATAAAAAAAAAATGAAGCTCAAATTGCAGACATTAATACTGACATAGATAAGCGATATCAATTTCAACTTACCAAAGAAGATTTCAGGTAAGCAAAACTGGTTTCCCCAATATCAAGCCTAATATCAGCTGATATGAGCTGATATTATTACCGATACAGATAACTCATTGAAATTTAGAAAAACTGGTTGATATCAACAGTGATATAAATAACACCAACTTCAATGTGACCGATATATTTTTTCAGACTGATACCAATACCGATACTCAACTCTTGAGGAGTCACCGATACCACTAGTACATGAGATTCCCACCCAAAAAATGACAGATATTTTTAAAGAAAGACCTATATATGCCATTATACAATTTTTTTTCTTAAAATTGCATTTTTTTTATTTCTCTAATTTCTAAGTTCTAGTTATAGCCACAAGAGGGCGGCAGATATTGGTATCAGCCACCATCGCGAGCACCAATACATTAAAACAAAGCTGGTATCATAACCGGTATAGTACTCGCCCGTCCCGAGTAGGAATGTAATGATACCCAAACATCATGATACGATATCATCACGATATTGTGGGGAGGTTGGCGATATAACAGAAGGTCACAATATTGTAAAAAATGAGCTCATAGAACAAAAAAACACACACACACACACAATATTGTGTTTTTGTACAATACAGCAATGAAAAATATAAAAATATTATATATATATATAATACTAATACAAGAAGTACAATAAATTGATCATTTTTTTGTTAATAATAAAATAAAAAAATTAATTAATTAATTAACAATTATTTAAATTAAATAAGAAATGAATAAATAGAATAAAATGAGCTCCTCCCCATATTGACTCTGTTCACAAGTATATTATGTTCCCCTTCATCTGACCATTATCGTGAATTTTAAACATAGAAGGGCCAAAACATGCCTTGTGAAAATTAAACTGCACTAAAAAACTAGCCACCAGAGGGCGCTAGAACTGCACAAATGGAAATCAGCCTGACTTTTTTAACAGATGTGCTGCTTTTAATATCATGACATGATGCCGACGATATACTGTGGCAGTTTTAATATCACAATATCACGATATTGCCATTATTGTTACATCCCTAGTTCAATGCAATCCCAAGGAAGCGAGGCTGGTATCGCCAACCCTGATATCGGCAGCCAACATCACAAGACTTATGCAAACCTTTTCCAGTAGTTCGTAGCACTCCTCCAGTTTTTGCGCCCTGTCTTTGAGTACGGTACTGACGCGGTTGTATTCCGTCAGCCACTCCTGGTAGGCGTCCTCCCGCAGGTCCACGTAGGCGAAACACAAAGTCCTCAGGCCTGCGCGGATGGAAACGGCTCAGGAAAGGCAGAAGAAACGAGAATCTCCCACACTCTGCTCGCATCGCTTACCTTCCGTGGCAAACTGCTCCAGGTGAGCGATGGTCAACTCTTTGTACTGAGAGTCCTCAGTCAGACGTTCAAATATCACATTATCCTAAAATACATACTTAGACTTAGACTTGACTTTATTGATCCCTTTGGGAAGTCTCCCTGTGGGAAATTTACATTTCCAGCAGCAATAAGAGCATGACGATCGGGGGGGAATACATAAATAAATAAATAAATAATAATAGATAAAATAAAAATAAAAATTCAATCAATCAATAAATAAGGTTATTTATTTATAATTAAATAAATTAAATGCAGAACAGTATTTTTCAAGTGCCATATTTGTGAAGTGTAGTGCACGCTACATATACATACATATATGTAGATATATATATACACACACATATAGACTGATATGACATCACACACACTGATATAAAATGAACTGAGGCTGCTATTATAACAAACATCAACTAGGGCTGCTCAATTATGGAAAATAATTAATTGTGGCAATAATTGAAACTACGATTATTCAAAGGTTTATTTCTTGGTACAAAACAAGATGTTTTGCATATAAAAATATTAAAACCAATTAAAAAAAAAATAGAAACACTATAATTATGTAAATTCTTTTTGGACCAAACAGAATTTATAATAACATTTTTTTTTATTTTATTTTTTTATTTATGTTGGTAAAAACTTGAAGTTGGTGTGCAGCTTGTGCACGATGCAGTAGGACGATCATTTATTTGTTGGTACAAAACAAGAAAATGTTTACACATTTAAAAATACTAAGACCAATTAAAAGAAATAGAAACACCATAATTATGTAAGTTGCTTTTGGACCAAACAGAATTTATAATAGGATGTATATTTCTAATAATACATATTTATTTATTTATGTTGACAAAAACATCATCATGATTTATTTTTTTGGTCTAAAACAAGAAAATGTTTAAATGTGAAAAAAAAACAACAACAAAAAAAAACAATAAAAAAATGTTAAGACAAATAAAATTCTTTGAAACACTACATTTAAACATTTCAAAAATTAGTATTAATAATCTTTTTTATGATTATGCTGATTTTGTAATTGTGGAGTGTAATAATTTAAATTGTAATTGAATTTGGATTAATTGCACAGCCCTAACAACTATTAACATTTTATCAAGACTTGTATCACGATACCAGCAGTGACAATAACTAGAGCTGCCAACAATGAGAATGAACATACCGCTCCTTTGCAATAGAGCCTCAGCCTCCCGTTTGGTGTCCTCACCACAGCGGACATGCGCTTGCGGTTACTGAAAACAGAATGCTTGAGGGTCACGACAATTTTTCATGAATTTTAATTTTCTAAAAACAAGGAATAACCTGGAGAACTCCAACACGTTCAGCAACTGGTAGCTCATCTCCTTCCCTCTCTGGAACAAAACAACACAACGTCAACTTCTCTACAGCTCCGAACGGACTGGGTGCAAGTTCTGAGACTTACGGCCTCGATGATGACCGAATCCGGCGTCCGGGCTGTGAAGACGAACCCGAGACCCTTGGCTCCCTTGACCAGAGCGCCCTCGTCGGGTGAGGAGGCCTGGTAGATGATCTGGTTGTTGTCGCGCTCGGGCACCACCGTGTGGCACACGGCCATCATCGTTAAGAACTCGCAGATTTGAGGGGACGTGGGCTGCACACGGGTCGGAAGTGTATTTATTAAGAATTGCATCCATTTTAAAACTTGATTAAATTATAATGCCTATAGCTTGATGGAATTTGCTATGGGGAGAAACTACAGAAAGTTGAATTAAATAAATTTAAAAATCCAGTACCATTGTTTGTTATGACAAGAAAATATACATGCTGCAAAATATTTATTACTTAAAATAAAGTGTTAAAACCTCCTATATCATAATTTGTAATGGATAAAAAAATAAAATAAAATGAACAGTCATGTTAAAATGACTATAGGATTAGTTGCCCATAATATTATTTGTCATGAAGAAAAAAAAGAATTTAGTTAACCCAAACATTTTTACGTAAAATTACATACACAGTAAAAAGTGTTGTTACATCGCACTTCCCAAAAGATTATTTACAATAGAGGAAAATATAAATCCAGTAGAACTATCCATAATATTATTTATTACGGCAGGGATAATGTAATTAACTTAAGTGCACAGTGTAAAAGTTGTATTAAATCAAAATTCCCATTAAATAATTTGTTATGGCCAGAAAACTATATTATATACGAAAGCTGTATTAAATAAAAAATAAAAAAAAACAGCCATAACATTGACGGCAAAAGGAAAAACGTTTAATTAAATAAAAACCGGCATGACAACAATTGCAATGGAGGTCAATGGAGGACAAAAATAGTTTAAGTATATTGCACAGCATTGTCCATCCATCCATCCATCCATCCATCCATCCATTTTCTTGACCGCTTATTCCTCAAAAGGCTCGTGGGGGGTGCTGGAGCCTATCTCAGCTGGTGCACAGCATTGTATTAAATTTAATTTAATTTAATTTTTAAGGTGGTTCAGATTCCGATATTTGTCAAAATAAAATTCCGATAACCAAAGTAATTGGCTGATTAATAAAATATGTATATAATGTTTTTAATTTTACAGCAGAGAAAAATCTGCAAAATTTTTGCTGATTTTTTTGGGGCGTGAATATTAGAATGTCATTTGTCTTATGTTGCAATGTGTTAATATGCAAAAAAATTAATTAAAAAAAAATACAATTAAAAAAATATGGCAAAAAAATTTAGCTATTAGTGAGTTGGCCGGACGAAATAAAAAAAACTAAAAAAAACACTGAATATAATTGTTAATTTACGTTCTATGTACAAATAATTAAATAAATTAAAGCCGCCAGGTGACACTTACGTGATTTTTTTCAATGTTCTGGATGAGAGCCGGGTCGTCAAACTCGGTCGAGTTGTTGCTGCTGGACGGCAGATTGCTGTCGGGAACAAAAGCAAACAAATCAATCGGGAGGCTTCGCGGTCGCCATCTAATCATTTCGTAGCAAAAAAAACAAAAACAAAACAAAAAGCAAGCACGGTTCACGAGAAAGGCCGACAGACGGAGCGGAAGGGCGGCGACTGGACTCACCTGAAGTCCTCCATGGAACGATCGCAGTCGAGATCGGGGAAGTGGCTGCGGTAATGAATGAGGTTGCGAAAGGGAAATCAAGTGGATGAGTTGATTAGTTTGTTCTCATCAAGCATGCCGGAGTTAAATGAAACAGGACAGTTCAATTAATGACTAGAGAGTTGAGAATTAGTCAACAATTAGTAGGATTGGAAGGTCTAAAAGTGAAGCGGCTTTCGATTTAAAGAAAACAAATTGCTTACCCGTAAGTGATTCCGGCTATGGTGCACTTTTTAAAGTGCATGACGTTGCAGGTGAGCGTTCCCGTCTTGTCAGAAAACAGATACTTCACCTGGAAAGAAAAAATAACTCATAATTAAATAATAAACAAAATGTGCTTACAAATGTGGATTACGAAGCGGGACAAAACCTGGCCCAGCTCCTCATTCAAGTTGGATGTTCGCGCCATCGCTGGCGTGTCCGTCTCGGCGTAGTACATCTCCACATCCTAAAAAAAAAGAAAGAAAAAAAAAAGTTGAAAAGTACCACTTTAAGAAAACAGTTACAAACAGTTAGTGGCTAGCGTGAGATGCTAGCGTAGAGTGAGATGCTAGCGTTGCGCTCTACACCTTCACTCTGCGTTTCTTGTCAAACAATATAGACGGATGAAAAGTCCGATCAAGCAAACGGGATAATAATATTCGAACAAAATTGAAAATTGACTTATTTATATCAATAACCAACTTTTATGTGAATGATACACTACCAAGCAGGCCAGACATGTATGGTTGATACCAATAGTGATATCAAGATGACTCTTAATATGGCCAAAATGATGGCAGTTAAAAGAACACAATAATGCCGACAATAGAACACTAACATCCGGTAACTTATTTAGACTTAATATGGCTAATATGATATCATGTATAAGAGAGGCTTGTATCAATGATATCAATAATGATACTGATAAAGGATACCAACTCCACGATACCATGAGTGACAGCTATAACACTTTAGTGTGGCTGATACAAGATCAAGTAGGCCACACGTGTATCATTGATACCAATAGTGATATCAATAACACTGTTAATGACTGATACGACACCTACTAAAATAATTCAGGAATAACACAATACGTCATCTAAAGCGGATGACCTACATCAGCTTATGCATTACTCAATATGACGAAAAGAAGGGGCTAGTATCCCTGATATCAACAGTGATATTGGTAAGATATACCAGTTTATTTCATGCTAACCGTATGATACCACTAGATGTGACTGATACGATACCAGAAGGCCAGAAATGTACCACTGATACCAATAGTGATATCAACCCCACTATTAAAGGGATACTTCACTTATTTTGCCCATTATGGTAATAAAAAGTTAATATTTTGTCTATAATTAATTTGGTACTTTCATTATTTTTCACATAAAATTAATACCTTTAAAAACACATTTTACAACTTGCTGTCGACTGAAAATGACATCACAAGGGCTCAGGTAACCAATCACAGCTCTCCTGTTTGCTAGGTTTGGTCATGTGACATTCACAAGCTGAGCCGTGATTGGTTACCTGAGCCCTTGTGATGTCATTTTCAGTTGACAACAAGTTGCAAAATGTGTTTTTAAGGGTACTAATTGTACATGAAAAATAATGAAAATAAATTTATTATAGGCAAAATAATGTTTGACTGTCAAAAATGGCTAAATTAGTAAAGTATCCCTTTAAATGAGCAATAAATACCAAGTAAAACCAGTAAGGCCAAATAATGACATTGTCGTCTGAGAACCAACTTAAGCCTGACATGATATCGAGTAAACAAAAGCCAGGTATCACTGATACCCATACTGATACCGATCAATGATACCAACTAGTGTTGTACCGATACCGATACTGGTGTCGGCAGAGGTGCCGATACTGCATAAAAACAGTGCTATCGGTGACTACTCACAAGTAACATGCCGATACCATTAATTCCAACGCTAATATTGGATTTTGGATGCAGCATCTTGTGTCTTGCTGGTGCACGACATTCACTGATATGTGACATGTTCACTGCATGCCGATCTAAGATATCCTATTGGCCCTTGAGTGCTCTGAACCAATGGTTGAGGAAAAAAAAACTTAAGTATCTGTATGGTATCGGTATCGGCCGAGCTGGGTATCGGTATCAGTATCGGGAGCCAAAAACAGTATCGGAAGAACAGTAATACCAACATTTAACATCCTCCTTTTACGCACTCTTTCTTTCAGGCTACACTTTATGACTACAAAAGTCTGCAGTAGCCGCTAAATAAACAAGTACGATTCAGAAACTTGCATACCCAGTTGATGAAGAGGGCCTGCGTGAACTTGACCACCTCCAGGGTGACCAGCAGGCTGATGGGGATCAGGTTGTTGTACAGGATGATGAAGGTCAGCAGGTTGTATGCAAAGTTAGTGGAGATGTCACCTGTATTACAAGGAAAAAAAATAAATAAAATATTTCCATGGGTGAAAGCGTGTGTGCGGACGTGTCTCAAGTGGGCCTCACTCACCCTGCCGGGACAGATACCAGCAAGCTTCCTCGGTGTACTGCCGGTTCCAGATGGCCGCTCCCACCGAGCTGACCAAGGCCATGACCAGCAGGATGCCAAACAGCACCAGGATCTGCATGTTGGTCACCCGCTCCACGTTGGAACGCTTCAGGGGCGCCTTGGTGGAGTTCTTTTCGGGCCACGAAAACAGACGTCTGAGCGGGAATCCTGGCGCAAAAATGACGTCGTTGTTGTTTACCTGCATGAGTTTGGAGTCGTGGCCGGTGTAGACGACGATTCCCACCACCCACTGAGTGTTACGGATCTGGGCGCCACGCAGCAGGACCTGGTCTGGGCCCAGAGGAGCAGCTCTGAGGAAGGGAAAGCGTCATTGCGCAATGCAAGCCGGTGTAGTCATTTCTTTGTGTGTATTTGTATGTGTGACATACTTTTGGTTTTCCAGCCTCAGCGTGCCGGTGAAGTCGTACAAATGTCTGTTGGGACCTTCGCACTCCAAGACGCCGGATAAGGACATCAGGTCCTCAAGAGTCTGGATGCCCGCCGTGAGCGACAGACCCTGCAAGTACATCAGCACAATGACAATTCTAATTGTTAAATGGATACTTAACTTATTTAGCCCATTATAGCAATAACAAGTTAATATTTAGTCTATGATTAATTTGATACTTTCATTATTTTTTCCACGTAGAATTAATACCTTTAATAACACATTTTGCAACTTCCTCTCGACTGAAAATGACATCACTAGGGCTCAGATAACCAATCACAGCTCACCTGTTTTCTAGGTTTGGTCATGTGACATTCACAAGCTGAGCTGTGATTGGTTACCTGTGCCCTGATTTCATTTTCAGTTGACAGCAAGTTGCAAAATGTGTTTTAAAAGGTACTAATTGTACATGGAAAATAATTAGAATCTCAAATTTATTATAGGCAAAATATTCATGTTTGACTGCCAAAATGGCTAAATAAGTAACGTATCCCTTTAATGGAATACATGTATGAGCCGCAAATAAAAGATTCCGAATTAAAACAATATCAATGAATATTAATATCTAAAATGAAAAGTATTAATAATAATAAATTGAAAGCAATAGTTTCAAATGAAATTTTAAATAAAAATTGAATTAAAATGATGTGATTAAAATAAAAAAAACAAAACAAAAACTCTTACTTAAAAAATAATTAAAATGCAAGTACAAACCAAACATTACACCGGAAAATATAAATTAAAATAAAAAATCAAATTAAAAATTAAATTATGTAATTATTGTTATTATTAAAATTATTGTATTATTTTCTTTTATTTATTTAATAACAAAAATAAAAAGCAAACTATAATAAAGGTTACATAATTAATAATTAACATAACATAATTAATAATTAATAAATTAAAAAACCAAGCCCCAAAACACAACATTCAAATTTAAAAAATTAAATGACATTAAAGCAATCTTTTTTGAAAGATACAACTAAATAAATTACAAATTGTTTTGAAATACAAATAAAATGTAAATTAATTAATCTCAATCTCATCAAACTCATAAAATCAAATTGAAAAATATACAATGGACAATTTAATAACTAATACAAATTATCATTTAAATTTAAAAGTAAAATTGAACAAAAATCTATTAAAATGCAAAGTAGTAAATAACATTTAAACTACTCCCTGTAAAAATAGAAACATAGTCAAATTAAACGTGCACATTTAAAGTCTAAATTAAAGTCACCAACAATTAAATAAATACAATTGCTTTAAAAGGAATATTGTACGTGCAGAATATGAATTTAAGTTTGGTCATGTGAGAATGACAAGAAGTGGCAAAATGGCCGCCCCAAGATGGATAAAAACGGTTGGATTTTGCCGCTTCATTCATATTCTTACAAACGAAATATTAATCAGAATAGCGTTTTTAGACTAGTGGGGCTGCATAGAACATTTTGGACTTCCCCTTTGAGGGAAGAATGTTAAAAAAAATATTGTTAGTTGAAAGTCACTCCAAAAAAATAAAAAATAAAAAAAATAAAATAAAATAAAAAATAAAAAAAGTTTTTGTACCTGTCGGATCTTCAGGTTGGTTTCCCCATCAAGGTTGGAGGTCTCCGTGTAGCACATGGCCTGAGGTTCACTGTGAAGTCGTGTTTTTAAAATCACAGCACTGTCCGGATACTGAACTGCAAACATGAATTCGTGAGCGCACTCTGACCTGGACGATACAATAACCATGTCAGCCGGAAGGTGCTGCCCATTGGTCACCTTCACTATGTCGCCTACTGCCACCTGATGGTCGGCATGGCAACCATATGAGAAAAGCCAAGGGGGCAGGGGGTACACATAAAAAAAAGAAGAAATTAGTGAGCAACCATCAGAGATGACATAAAGTGACAGCCAGCACAGCGGTGCACTGCTTTATCCGTCCTTTAATTGGACTATGACAGAGCAGGCTCGCATACTTCAAAATCACAACAGGAAGCTTTCTTGAAGTGTGTACGGTTGGGAAATATTAATACTTTATCATAGAAAAATAATAGCAAGAAATATTTCAAAACCAGATGAAAAATACAAGTACTACCACGGAAAAAAAGTTGCAAATTCTGCCAAATATTAAGACAAAAATTACAAAAATATTAGGTGAAAAATACACCAATACAGTGGTGACTAGACTTGTGGGTTTGTTAAATCACTTGTATGTATTAATTGAATTTAACATATTTTAAAGATACAGTAACATATTTAAAACATTTGATATATTAACAGGATGGTTATAATAGTTTGGATTTTCACATTATGGTTAGTTTTTTTATTTTATTTTCACTTCTGCTTTTCATATTCAGATTAGTTTAGTTTAAATTAGTTTTATTGAGGGTTTATTTGCTTTTTTTTTATTTATATAAAAAACTCAATTTTGGGTTAGATTTTTTTTTTTGCGTAGTGCAAGATAAAAAATAAAAAAAAAGGGCCATGAAGCATTGTGTAATTTACTGTAAAAAGTAAGCTACAATTCCCAAACAACTGTTTGGCCTTCTTTCTTCTGTACGCCTGGACAGTAATACCGAAAATAATACATTTAAAATGTGTATGAAATTCATTAACAAAGATTAAAAATATGGACATTTTTGCTATTGCTAGTTTTTTTTAAGTTAGTTTTATAACAGTAAAATAAACTTTATGTTTTTTTAATATTGCTCTTTTTAAAAATTTTATTTTGTTAACAAAAACTTTTTTTTTCTCCTTATTTTAGTTATTTTGTTAGTTTTTGTTAACTATAACCTTGACTGTAGCAATCCCCTCTATGTGTTTACAGTAAAAATACACAAAAAAAAATCATATGTGCTGGACATAAAATAAATAAAATGAACCAACAGCCATTAATGTCTGTAGGCGTAAAATGCAGGATGGGGGAGGACATTTCAATAATCTCTTTCTAATCTATTCTGGAAAAATGAGGCAGTGTTTGAAATACTTCCTGTTTTCACTGTTCTTCTTTCAAACTTAGTGTTAAACACAATAGTGTGCCACCATCTAGGGACCAAAAGTGGAATTACACTGAAAAACAAAACTTCAAAATAACAATGGAGGGTGTTTCCTGTACATGGAGAAAGTCCCTACTCAGTAAGTTGCAGTAGTATTAGTCATTCTTCATTCAAGGCTTACGACACCGCAACACCGAGCGATGCTGCACCAATGCAAAACCCATTTAATGGCAATTTACATTATTTGTTAGCATTTAGCTCAACTTCTTTTTTTTCTTTTATTAATGCGGGTTGAGGCGTTACCTGCTTCCAGATGATGGTCTGCCAGGCTCCGTTACGCAACACTGCCAGACAGGAAGGACAACAGCAGCTGTCAGTCAGCCTATAGAGAAGAGCTCTCATGCACTATTCATAGCAAAGTGTCTAATGAGCGACACACAACAGCCCAGGGAAAACAAAACCACACGCGCAGAATGGATGCTAATTCATTAGCGGATACCTGTGGTCTTCTTCTTGTTGACCGTGTTGTCCGCTTTATGTCTTTTCTGCGTGGAGACAAATGTCGACATGCTTTTAAAACGCCGGTGGCAAGGTTGTCGGGGGCGGCGGCGGGAGGTACTCACGTAGTCCTCGATGATCTCCTTGATGCCGGCCACGGTGAGGATGAAGATGAGCGGCACCAGCGTGGTGTAGCGGCCGGTCGGCGAGACGTCGGGAATTTGCTGACGGGGAGTCCCAATTATGAGCAACCGCTTGTAAAATCATAATTCACGTTTGTTTACCTGCATGAGCGTGATGAAGAGGAAGAAGGCGTTGGCCGCCCTCCTGATCTGCTCGTACATGAAGCGGGGAAGAAAGGAGAGGACGCCATACTTGGTGGTACTGGCGGCAGCCGACGGGGAGGAGAAGAAAGCGCGGCAGATGGAGGGAGAGAGAGAGAGAGAGAGAGAGAGTCATGGTTAACTCGCATTGCATCCTTTCGCCGACTCCACATTTGCCGCCCAGGTTTTTTTTGGGTTTTTTTTTTATATCGCTGCAGTGTTTGAAACCTTGGAGACTAAAACGTCCCCGCGGATTGCGGCTATAAATACAACTGAAACGTCTAATCCTGAAAGCTAAATTTGGAGCGAGCGCTCTGGCGAGAACGGTAGAATCGACAGCGACTTCAATCAAATGTATTGATCACGTTGCCGTATTGAAGGCTAAGTGCTTCTCTGAGTGCTTGTAAAAAGGCCTTAAAAAACAAAATGGCCTTCATGGTGAGCTTTGAAGTGGACAGGTAGGGAGGAACCTCTGCAGTTTTTTTTGTTTTTTTTCTGTGTGTGTATAATAACAGTGGATATAAAAAGTCTCCAATTTAGCCTAACCAGTTCAGGGTGTACCCCTTGTACCCCTGTACCCCTTGTCCCAGCCCGAAGCTGTCTGGGATAGGCTCCAGCACCCCCCGTGACCCTTGTGAGGAGTAAGAAATTGGATGGATTGATGGATGGATATAAAAAGTCTACACACCCTAGTTCAATCAGACCATAACAGCTGAACTTAATTTTGGGTTAATCAGAGGCACTTTTAAATGTACCTTGGGATGATGGGAGGGAATTACAAACAGTTCTAAATAGCAATCAGTGGTGTTACCACAAAACATTCAGGCTTCTGCTGAAAAGCCAAAGTCAGGAAAAGCTTACTAGAACAGCTGAACTTAATTTGGGGTTCACATAATATTTCTAATTTTGTTAAAAGCTGTTCTTTTTTCTTTTCTTTAATATTTTTATTCATTTATTATGTATGTATTTATTTTTATTTGACTGATTAATTGGCCGGCTGATTAATTTTTTTTCACATTAACATAACATAAGACAAAGACAATGATATTCAAACACCCCCCCCCCCCCCCCCCCCACACACACACACACACAAATATATATTTTTTTTAAATTACCCTATTCTTCCTTTTGTTCTACCTGTAATTATATATTTATTGTAAAAAGTTATTTTAATCCTTTTTTTTTATTAATCTGCTCACATAATTTTATTCTACCAAAAATCCATATCCATCGGGCACTATTGTCTTACTTCTCATGTTTGTGTATTTTCACTTAATTAATATCTTTGTTTCTCTTTGTGTATTTTTCATCTAATACTGTGGACCCCCGAGAAAATCAGCTTATCATTGTCAACTATGATGATTGCACTGAGAAAAAAAAAATACAATTTTGAAACCCCAAAAAATATTGAATAGGCGAGGATGTAGCCCCAATAAGCATTTCCCATGAAATACATTATTTGGTTCATGGAAAAAAAAAACAACAACAACATAATAATAATAATAATCCACTAAGAGGTGAGGCCGCATGTGCCAAACCGCCAATGTGAGCAGGTCCACTCTACTTTTGATTTTGTCACAATATTTTTTCACGTGTGTATTTTTCACCCAATTATTTTTGTTGTGTACTGTTGTCAATAACCACATCTAAAACCTGAGTGGGACAAAATGTACTGCATTGACTCCGAGCCAAGCCGGACTCTGCTGTGATTTGTGCGCATTTTCTACAACTGAATGGCTCTCTTGGCTGGGTCGGTGCGCCACCATTAGTTGAAAAATCTCAGATTTCAGGGCCCAGTCTAATGGCATTAAGGTTTGGAAATGCAGCGGCGCAGGCCTTCCTGAAACCCTTCAATAGCCATATTGATTTCTGTAAGATTAAAGCCTCGGAGCTTTTATCTGGATCCTCTCTGCAGCTCCATATTTCAACGTCACCACTTTTTATGCAACATGTGCATTAGTGCTGCTCTCCTACACTTACTATCCACTATACAACCCCGCCCCCCACCTGTGTCTTTTTTTTTTTCTTCTTTTTTTTTTTCTTCTTTTTTTTTTTTTTTTACTATGGCTTTAACTTAAGAACGCCTGGATTGTTTTTTCCTAAAACAGAAGACACCAGCAGGAGAGCTTCGCTCCCGCTGCGTGCAGCTGCTTACACAATGCTGGACATGCGGACCGAGTGACAGACCAACGCACACTTTTACTCTCCATAATGGCGAATACACGCGAAGCCTACAATATCTTCGCTCTCGAGAGGACACTGTGCGAACAGTTTGGATCATGATTGCAGTGAGCAAAGGGATGAGGGTTCTCAGTTACCGCGATATGGTGAAAAGAAACGTGTCAGGGATTTGGGAGTGGCATGAGTCAATACATTAGGTACACTTCGTGAAAGGAATAATGCTCAGAATATTTTGATTAATATCTAGAAAGGTAAAAAGAATGACCAAAAAAGTTAGGGGAAAATATACAGTGTGAAGAAAAATTACAAAAATATTAAGAAAAAACATAATATTTATTTAAAAAAAAAAAAAAAATCACATTAAAAATTACGCACATAAAATAATACTAAAAATCTAAAAATATTGAGAAAGAAGTAAAAGAGAAGTAAAGTATCAAACAATAATACAAAATAGAGGACAAAAAAACATGAATAGAAGAAAGAGTAAACAAATATGGTGACAAAAACAAAAATATAATAAAAAAAATATTAGACAAAACAAAATTATAAACTACTCGAAATATATAGAATTCTAAAATACATTGCAAAAAAAGTAAACATGTTTGAATATATATATATATATATATATATATATATATATATATATATATATATATATTGTGCGTGTATGTATATGTATGTGTGTGTATATAAACAAAAGTAGTTAAAAATGAGACAGAAAAACAAAAAAATATTAGATAAAAAATACGTAAATCTAAAAAATACTACTTTTTTTTTTTAAACAAAAATATGGCACAAAATTAGATGAAAAATATATGAATTCGAAAAAAACAACACGAGACAAAATTTTAAAAAGCTGATTCATAACAAATACACAAATGCAGCAAAAATTTCGAGACAAAAAATAAACCCAAAATGTAAAACAAAAAACGCAATCATGAAAATACAAAAACATAAAAAAAAAAAAAAAGTAATTTTAAAAAAACAAAAAACAAACAAAAAAAACAACTTAAAAGTATTAGGGGAAAAAAAAACTGAAAAAAAATTATTAGGTGAAAAGACAAAGATTGGAAAAAAAAAGAAGTATCCTTCTATATTTCTGTGCACATATTGATTACGTCAAATTTCAACTGTGGCCATTGATACGCTTTGGGCCTCTCACCTTTGGGACTGCCGCAAATAATCACGTAATGGATGAGCTATTAAACTGCCTTCTTATCTACCTCGCCAAGCGACGTCTTTCTTTCCCTTGTAAACCTAACATACTTTTTAGTAGGAAATAGTGACGAAAAATTGACTTTTTGCACTTAGAACGGATATAAAAAAAAAAAAAGAAGTCTCCACAACTCTGTTCAAATGCCAGTTTTTTTTGGGGGGGGGGTTGTGTGAAATGATCAAATTAGAGCAAGTTAACCATATCAAAACTCTTTACACCATTAAAGTGTAAATAAAGTAAAGTGTAAATAACCTGTAAATCTCAACTGAAAAAGAATTGGAAACTTTTTCAGGAGGGGACTGAACATAAACAACAGGATTAATGTAGTTGCACAAGTGTGCACACCCGATGTGGCTGTATTCGGAATAAACCAATCTCATTCAAACTTATGTTAAACAAGTCGGCACACAACTGCCACCATTTAAAAATGCCTCTGATTAAGCGCAGATAAGGTTCAGACGTTCTAGTAGGCTTTTCCTGACATTTACCTTCTTCTTTACCATATAACACATTTTTTCTCTATTTACGCCTTATCTTGCTAGCCTATCCCATTGTCCAGACATATGACGAAAACAGGAGACTGTTATCACACGCAATAAACAGCCAGAAATTCCTGTAGCTGTCGGCTTCTTGGCAGCCTCCCTGAATCAGTTTCATTCTCATCTTTTCATCACTTCTGGAAGCGCTCGTCAGACCGCAGCTTGTACTGTGCAAATGTGACGATAAAAATGCCAGGAAAAGCCTACTAGAACATCTGAACTTTGTTTGGGGTTGATCACGGTCACATTAAATGGTGGCAGTCGTGTGCTGACTTTCATTTAACATGAGCTTGAATGTGATTGGTTCAATTTCAGCACAGCCCCATTTATAAGCAGGTGTGCACACTTGTGCAACCAGATGTTTATTATTACTTCCTCTCTCTAAAACAGTTTTTTTTTTAAGAACAGGACAGACTGAGAGGTCACATTAATGATGTAAAAAGTTACCTTGGTCTCACCTTGATACAACACTGCATTTGAACAGGGTTGTGTAGACTTTTTTTTTTTTTTTTTTTTTCTGGTGACGTCGTCGCCTACCTGACGTGGTTGTCGCAGAACTTGGTGGTCTGGGGCCGGTTGAGCAGCACGGCGCGCGCCGTGGCGTCTACGGGCTCCGCCTGCGACGTGGTGCCGGACATCTCATCATCTGCCTTGTGGTAGCCGGCCGACGAGCAAGCGGGTCCTGCGCCGTTGGATTGATGAGACAGAGGCGAGGCTGGGTGAGTAAGGGGCGGGGTAGGAGTTGGTGGGATAAGGGAGGGAGGGGCGGGTGGGGTGAAGGGTGGCAGACGGACAGACAGAAGAGGGTGGGTGGATGGCGGGTGACACACACGCACATTCAAAAGACATTTAGTGTAGGCTGAGTGTGTGTGTTGCCTTTCAGTGCGCCCGTGGGACCCCCCCCCCCCCCTCCACTCGTGCTAATAATGGATGTGCTGAGGGGTGCACAATAGGCAACAAACACACCGGGCCCACCTCCAGCAAGCAGCACATGGAGAACCCTGACAAGTGACAAGAGGATGCAACAATCCCAAACAACCCCTCCCCGCACGCCGTTGACTCAGCTGCAGACCTGGACGGACAAACGGACGGACCGAGCGACGGCTCTCCAAGAGGGAAGTCCGGATGTCAAGATGTCGGCCCCCTCGGGCTCCGACGCCGCCCCATCGGGAAGCTCCCGCGACTACCGCGGCGCTTGCGAGTGCTTACAATCGGAGACGTCTCCTCCCTCCGGCGTGATGGCGAGCGGCGCGTTGATGCCGCTGCTGCTGCTGCTGCTGCTGACAGCCCGGACGACGAGAGGAAGCCATATGGAGTGGAGAGCCTCCGCGAGTGGGTGGGGAGGACGGGGTGGGGGGAGGAGGAAGAGGAGGGGGCAAACCCGGGGCTCCGCTTTCTTAAAGGGACAGGGGCCTCGTGTCGCGCTCGCGTCAACATACGGCCGCTCGAGTCATCATTTCGTCACTGATTCGCAACCTTTCTTGAAAATATTTTGGGATTTTTTTGTTTTCATTGTAGTTAGTTTTTATTTCGGTTTAATTTCATTTAGTTTTATTATTTCATTTTTTTGTTCTCCTCATTTCATTTAGTTTTAGTTTTTAGAGCGGGTTTGTGTACTTTTGTTATTTTTTTTAAACTTTAGTTTTATTATCCATCCATCCATTGTCTTAACTGCTTATTCCTCACAAGGGACATGGGGGGTTGCAGGAGCCTATCCCAGCTGTTTCGGGCAGTAAGCGGGGTACACCCTGAACTGGTTGCTAGCCAATTACAGGGCATAGTTTTATTATCCATCCATCCATCCATCCATCCATCCATCACTCCATCCATCCATTTTCTGAACCGCTTTCTCCTCACAAGGGTCACAGAGGGTGCTGGAGCCTATCCCAGCCAGCTTCGGGCAGTAGATGGGGTACACCCGAACTGGTTGCCAGCCAATCGCAGGGCACACAGAGAGGAACAACCATCCACACACACAAGCACACCTCGGGACAATTCGGAGCGCCCAATCAACCTACCATGCATGTACAGTATTTGGGAGGAGACCGGAGTACCCGGAGAAGACCCACGCAGGCACGGAGAGAACGTGCGAACTCCACCCAGGAAGGCCGGAGCCTGGACTCAAACCCGAGTCCTCAGAACTGGGAGGCAGACGTGCTAACCAGTCATCCACAGTGCCTCCGTAGATTTATTAGTATTAGTATTTAGTATTATTTTTTAACTCATTCACTCCCAAAAACGTATACGTGTTTTAGGTTTTTGTTTGCTAGAGTTTTTGTATGAAGGCTTTGATGCAGTTTCTGACCTGAAGTGGTCGCTTAAAGTGATAGTAGTTATTAAAAAAAAAAAAAAAAAAAAGAAGTGTGCTTCATCTGTTTTATTATGAAACAGATGAAGCACACTTTTTTTTGTAATAATTACCATCGCTTTCAGCTTCCACTTCAGAAACTGCATCAAAGCCTTCATACAAAAACTCTAGCAAACAAAAACCTAAAAAACGTATAAATACGTCTTTGGGAGTGAATGAGTTAATATAGAGTATTTGTATACATTTCTGGCATAGAGAGATGAACAAAGATACAATTGGATATTTTGCCACCACACATTATTTACTGATATAGTGCTGTGTTATTACAATTTATATAACAGTCAGTTTCAAGCAATTTTCCAGAAGTTATGATTAAGGCCAAACCAATAGGGAATTTCTTTTTAGGTCTAAACTGATTGTACTGTCTCATACCATTAGTATTTTTGATAAATAAAACTTCCTAACAAAAAAATTGATGAAAATTTTAAAAAATATAGCATTCTTATCTTATCATGAAATTGCATGAAATTAATAGCAATTTTCTATTCTTCTCATTTCTAATTTCTAGTTCCTCATCAATGTTGCCGATACTGGTGTCGGCCGACGTCATGATGATTCACGTATTCACTCATTTTTGGGGATGAAAACCTATTGCACCTATTGTCTGGGTTTTTTACTGATCCCCGCTTAGTTGCATTTTGTTTTTTCATTTGTAATTTGTGAGGAGCAAGAGGTTACGAAAATGGATGGGAAGAGGTCCTTGAAAAAATAGCTGCATATTCAATCACATTTGCAATATAATTAATATAAATATTCTCAATGAGATTATTTTTCAAAATCATTCACACCTGACCCTCATGGGAGTCAGCCTGACTGTACACGCTTCCCTGCAAGTGAACACAACAGGCCCAGCCGCCCTGGTGCTTCAATAATTCAGAAACTAATAAAGCCCGGGCCTTGTCTGGTGGATTGAGTATCCCGCAGCACTCAAACGCCTCTTCTATTATACACCGAGCCGTGAGTTCTCTGCTCGGGTCAAAGTCCTTACCGGCCAAATGATAACAAATGTCTTATCTGTAGATCTGCGAGTAGGCTATTACCTGCGGGCCTGTAAGTCACAATGGCGATCACGCCACAGTGCAAATCAAGATGAGTGAGCCTCTGTGACGAGGTCAACGCGCCCATTTCCGTGCCGCTTTAGCGCTAATGTACATGCTGCTTTTGCCATTGAGTACAAGTGGCATTTGTTACGCCTGCGCCAGTCACGATCAATACCGTTACTCTCAGGAGCTCCGCTTTGGCTCGGAGCAGATCAACGCTCGGGTTACTCAGCACCTCTTGATGGGAAAGAAGCACGCAAAAGCGGAGTACGGCGGGATTGGATGCACGGCAGGAACCGAGTCCAGGAGGGCGGGTGGTGACATGCTAAAGTGATAACCTTCAACCCACCAACACTCATCATTACTCGGAAAACAAGATAGTGAGGCTTGATCGACATTAGGGAGCAAACTGCAAGTCGAATTTGACCATTTCCTTACTACACATCACACGTGCAACTTGACGCCAAATAAATCACAATCAAGGAGGCATTTCCATTTTTTTTTTTTTCACAAGCAGGATTGCATACAAAAAATCATGGATATAGAAAAGCTGTAATGAAAGTTCTGTTTATTTATTTTTTTTAATCAATTTTCAGGACATTCTTATTGCTTAAAATTGGTGATTTAAAAAAAAAAAAAAACTGTTGATGTATTTAGTATTTTCCCAATACGTTTTTTTTTTTTTTTGTCCAACATTTTGGAATTTTATCTATTTTTTTTCAATATTGTCACAGTTTCAAAATGTTTAGATTTTATATATATATACATATATATATATATATATATATATATATATATATATATATATATATATATATATATATATATATATATATATATATATATATATATACACACATTTGTTTTTTACATCCATTTTTCTATTTTCTTGTAATATCAATGTATTTTCGGATCTGATATTTTTGTATCCATACATCCATTTTCTTAACTGCTTGCTCCTCACAAGGGTCGCGGGGGTGCTGGGGCCTATCCCAGCTGGCTTTGGGCAGTAGGCGGGGTACACCCTGAACTGGTTGCCAACCAATTGCAGATATTTTAGTACTTTTTCCTAATATTTTTATATTAATGTTTTGTTGTTTATTATTTTTGTATTACCACCTAACATTTGTGTATTTTTAATGTAATATTTTTGTAATATTTTTAACACATTTTTTTAAATGTTTTTGTTGTTTAGTTTTGTTTTTAAATTTTGTATTTTTGCAATTTTCCTTAATATTTGTGTATTTTTTTTTCCTGATTTTTTTTTCTTCAAATTTTGTAATGTTTTTTATGTAATGCTTTTTATTTCTCACAATTTTTTTCAAACTAGCATCTCAAATTTTTGTCTAATATTCTGGTTGTATTTATCTAACAATTCTGCATTATTTTCTAGTAATGTAATTTCACTTATTTCTTTTACATTTTCTTTTCTATCAGTATTTTTGTAGTTATCTCATTTGTGTATTTTTCGTTGAATATTTTGTATTATTTTCTCAAAACTTTAGTCATACTTATGTTTTGGTTTAATATTTCTTTATTTCATACTCATAGTTTTGTGTTTTCTGTCAAATGTTTATTTTTCATTTCATACTTTTTCATATATGTGTGCACATTTTTGGTCTAATTATTATTTGCAATAAAATATTTTTGTATTTAATTTCTTCCACTATTTAATCCAATTTATTTCATATTTGTGCATTAATAATCAATACAATTTTCCCGACATATTATCTATTCCAGACACAAAGATTTTACCAAGCAGCTGCTATCCTAAATAGTCTGCTAGAGGCCTAATGGCTAATGACAAACCAGAGAAGGTTGCCAAACAAACGCCACATTTTTACAGCCCATTACTGTCCATTACACAACAGTTAGTTGCAACAAAGTAATTTGATTGGACAAGAGTTATTCCATGAGTGATGATAGAGTAACAGCAGTGCTGGGACTTTTGACTGGTTTACATATCGTTAGCCTAATAGGATAATTGCCTAAATCATTTGTACGCTACTGTGGTTAGCAATTTTACATATCACTCCGCCTCACAGATGTTGTAAACTTAACTAGAAATGGTTTTTAACATATGTAAAAGGTTGGGAAAAAGTTAGTTAGCTGCTCAAATGACACACTAATACGTGTACAAAGTGTACAAAAAAGAACATACACTCGGCTAACATGCTAGCATAGCTAACAGGTGTGAAGTCATCACGTCACTATGCCTCATTTTGCATTTCCGGATTACTTTGTGTCACTTCTGTGATTTGATTCTAAAAGATTAATAATTATACACAATAGTAGTCGATTAACTTTCTATTCGAATAGTTGTTGATTAATCTATTAATTGTTGCACCTATAAAACAAACCATACCTTTGCACTTATTTACTGGGGGGCTTGTGCTTAAAATACAGCTAATAAAGGTTTTATCCAAACAACCGTACGCCACACTTTCATCCAACCAGAACTGACTTATTCATTTTCATTTTTGCTACGGGGAAAAATGTATGAGGTCAGGAGCAGAGTTGAGAACATAAAATCATTACCAACAGAATGCCGCCTGCCCGGTCGGCCGCTAAGTCCCATGGTGAGCCTCGGGGACTGCCCCCCGACACCCTCTTCGTCCTCTATATGCAGGTTCGGCTCGACCTAGTCTCGCGCTTTGCCACCGGGTCCATTTCCCGTGCTGTCACGGATCAGCAGGGCACAAAGAGGTAAAAAAAAAAAAAAAAAAAGCCTCTTACGGGCCCAACCATACAGCACGGCCATGCTAATCCTCGCTATGTCTGCTCTGCAACTTCACCTGCCGGCTAAGCCAAGACACGCTCGTAATCCTACACGTGAGACACATGGAACAACAAACGTTCCCATTGGAAATCATGTCAAGTGCGTACATTCTACAAGTAGGGCTGGAACGATTCATCGAATGACTCAAATAATTTGATTGCAAAAAAGGCAAAGCAAAATATTCAGTAATCATTTTTCCACATGGGCTAACGGTACTGCAGATTCATGCACCACTCTGTGTAGAAACATGTTGGAGTGATGGCTTTAAAAAAAAAAAAATGTTGGAATAACACATGAATGGAGTCACATTTTTTTTATATATATAAAAAAAAATGGCGTAAATGTTAGATAAAGTAATGGGTTTTTTTTTTCTAGAAATAAAGTTGCAATGTAGTAAGAATAAAGTCAGAATTTTAAAAGTATATTGTTCATTGTTCGACAAAAAAACAACAACAACGTAGTTTTAACGTAAAGAAAGTTGTATCTTTGAAAAAAATTGGGAATTTAACAACAAAGAATTAAAAAAAAATTCACAATATTATGAGAACATAGAAATTTTACAAGATTATCATCCAAAGTTTCTTGAAAAAAATTGTAAAAGCAACAAGTCAAGTTTTTATTTTGTTTTTTGTTTTTTTTTAAGAAAAAAAGCTGAGTGAACATATTATCTTTTTGAGGAAAAATTGTCCAATTATTTATTTATTTTTTTTTGGGGGGGGGGGGTTAAAAAAAATAATCATAAAAAGAACAATGAAAACAAAATTTTCGGAGAAATGCGGCAATATTATGAGAGTAGGGTGGTATTTTTCAACAAAAATGTTGGAACGATACAAAAATAAACCCACATTTTTTTCAAGAAGGATGGCAGAAAATTAAGTCATATTTTTAACAAAAAAGTGTAATTAAGTTTGTTCCCCTGCCAAAAAAAGTCATAATTTTAAAACAATAACAGCAATTTCCTTTCAGGAAAATAGTCATTGTAAAAGAACAACAAGACATAATTTGTAAAGAAAAAAAATGGCGTAATGTTGCAAGGGTAAAGTCGTATCTAAATATTGGGACTAAATAAATATACAAAATTTAATTTAAGTTGTATCTTTTATTAAAAAAAAAAAAAAAAAAAAAAAAAAAGGTCCAGTCACAATTTTTCTTTTTTAAAGAAAAACAAATGGACATATGTTGCGAGAATAAAGGCACATTTTTTTTCATTGTATTTTTTTTTTCTAAAAAAAAAATGCCTTTATTCGCATAATTTCTGCTTTGTGGAGGCATTGGACTGTTCCATATATATCATGCAACTAAGGTGGTAACATGCACACGTACATGCTCTTTGCCAAGCATGTCCATCCATGACATGCATGTGTTGCATCGCATGCATGTGTTTTCTAATGATGGTTTGTCAAATGCATCCCTACTCGATCTACGTCGTCACCACCACACTGCCTATACAAGTAGCAATGAAACCAGTCACATTGATAACTTTTTTAATTTCAGATAGCTAGTTAAATAGTTGCTTTGAATTCTACACATCATTAATACAATATTTAACGTCTAAGAATATAAGTATGAGCATATAAAAAAAATGACAAGGAAGTAATCAGCTGACGGAAGGTAGTACAAGTGACAATTTTTCATTTACTTTTTTTTGGTCTAATATTGTTACATTTGTATATTATTTATTATCTTATATTTGCACATTTTTGTCAAGTATTTTGAAATATTTTTGTTGCAATGTTTTCTAGTTTTCTATCTTCCTTCTTATGTTTGTATAATGCTTTTGTACAGTTGTGTTGTATTTTTGTCTTCCTTTTTTTTCCTAAATTTTAGTTTTTGTAGGTCTAATATTTATGCAATGTGTGTATCTGTAATATTTTTGTGTTATTTTCACTAATTTGCATTGCATTTTATTCTCATATTTTAGAATCATTTAATTGTATTTTTTCTAAATAGTTCTGTCTTATAGAATCATTTAATTGCAGTTTTTTTCTGAATAGTTTTGTCTTTCATATTCCAGTTTTGAATTTTTGTATAATAGTTCAGATTTTTTTTTAGATATATTTCAGTACAATATGTTGTTTTTCTGTTTATTTTTCTTGTAATAGTAGTAGTTTTTCAGTTTATTATTCCATCTAAAATTATTGTATTTCTGCATTTTTAGTCTAATAGTTTTTGTATTGTTCTATCTACAACAAACATTATGTATTACGTTTAATATTTTAGTATTTTTTAATGTGTCTGTTTTAAAGGGATACTTGACTTATTGAGCCATTTTCAGCAGAAAAAGTTCATATTTTGTCTTTAATTAATGTGGTAACTTCATTATTTTTCAGGAAGTAGGTAACAGCCAATCATGGCTCACCTGTTTTCTGTTTGGTCAGTAACCTGAGCCATGATTGGCCGTTACCTACTTCCTCAGCATAGGTGATGTCATCATCAGTCGACAGAAAGTAGAAAAACTACTTTTTAAAGGTATTAATTGTACATGAAAATTAATGAAGTTATCAAATTCATTCTGGACAATATTATTAACTTTTCCCTGCTGAAAATTGTTCAATGAGTCAAGTATCCCTTTAAGTGACCTATTTTTTAAAATATTTATTTTATTTTTCTCTAATATTTCAGCTTGTTTTACACTTTAGTATTTAATATCTAATATTTGCCAAATTATTTGTGCAATCCATATTTTTTTTCCTAATATTCTGGGTTTTTGATTGCAATATTTTTGCATTTTTTTAAATTCAACATTTTGGTATTGTAATTAATATGTGACCTCATCACAACCGTTTCCATTCATTCCTCCCCATACAAGCGCATGCAGTGAGAAGGTTGGAATCCGGCATTCATCACTCCAGGCCCCCGAGCAGCTACACTTGACTCAAAATCCCCTGGCGCTCGCTTTTCCCACCAAACTGAAACGCTTTTCCTCGCCAGGTCGCAGCTCTCGAGGGGCCGGGTGGGGTGGGGGCGCCGGCCGAGTGCGGGTGGGCGGGGCTCGTGACATCTACTCTTGGCACGCATGCACCTTTGCCAACGCTATCCGGTGCCGGCCGCATCACTCACTCACTTTTGTCAAACCTGTCTGGCGGGCGGGCGCGCGCCCCCCGGCTGGGGTCCTCGGAAGCGTCCTGCCTAATGGCGGTCAACACTAACTGCTCTGTGGGCCACGTTCGGTCGGGAGAGAACAACACACAACAACAAGACAACAGGTAAATATACTAGGGCTGAACAATTAATTAAAGGGATACTTTACTTATTTAGCCATCTTTGGCAATCAAACATTATTTTGCCTATAATGAATTTGATATTTTCATTATTTTCACGTACAATTTGTACCTTTAAAAACACATTTTGCAACTTGCTGTTGACTGAAAATGACATCACAAGGGCTCAGATAACCAATCACAGCTCACCTGTTTTCTAGGTTTGGTCATGTGACATTCACATGCTGAGCTGTGATTGGTTACCTGAGCCCTTGTGATGTCATTTTCAGTCGACAGCAAGTTGCAAAATGTGTTTTTAAAGGAACTAATTGTACATGAAAAATAATGACAATATCAAATTCATTATAGGCAAAATATTAATGTTTGACTGCCAAAAATGGCTAAATAAGTAAAGGCTGCAACTCACCGAGGCTGATAAATAAACTATCTTTCATGTTAATTCAGATTTTAGCGTAACAGTAACCTAAAAGACCAGAAACATCTGATATTATTTATTGAAATACAGATTACTTGTATTTGTTTAAAAAAAAATACATGGGAAAAGGACCTTGGAAAAAATCATCACCGACTAAATTGCAATCGTAATATTTAGGATTTTTTTTTGTTTATTTTTAAATCAAAATCGTTCAGTCCTAAAACATACACTCGCACTCACAGAGCACACATTTATATAAGTGTACATGTTTGAGGAAGAAGGTTATTTTTTAGTTCACTAAAATTAACAAAAAAAACTAAAACTAAAATTCAAAAAACAATTTTGTTCACAAAATAAAATAAAAATGAAAATACCTTTTAAAAAACAAACACTAACTGAAACTACATTTTATGTTTATAAAACTAACTAAAACTAATTATAGCAAAAATTTTCTTTGTTTTATTCTTTGGTAATTTATTTAATGCATTAGTCTTTGGGGATGATTTTAAATGTGATTTTAAGTAGATTCATTTTGACATTAACCGGAATATGGATGTTTGAAAGTGTGTCGCACAGAAGTGATGTCATCTCGCAGCAGCCAATAGAAAAGCACCTTCAGATGACGTCGCTCCCATGGTGTTTTTTTTTTTTTTTTATTGTGCACAAGTAATTCACTTTTACAAAATAACTAAAACTAATAAAAACTAACAGAACCACCCTGAAAACTAATCAAAATTAACTAAATTTAAAAAACAAAGCAAAACGAAATTAAAACCTAGCAAAAATGAAAAATCCCAAAACTATAATAACCCTGGTGAGGAAATGGATGGCGTGGAGGAGGGCGGGTAGTCATTCACGACATACGAGCGCCCCCTGTTGGCCGGCGCTTCTAAATACCTCAAGGCCTCTCCGTTATATTATCTAACCAGCACACTTGTTGACAGTTGGCCGCACTGCCTATCACTCACATGAGCCCCAACCGCTAACAATAGCATGCTTTCATTAGCCTTCATGCTAACAGATCGAGAAATAAACACATCGACGCCCCTTTCCTCCCCCCCAAGGTGGCCATACTATGACATCTAAACACAACATATGATTTTTTCTATATATATATATATATATATATATATATATATATATATATATATATATATATATATATATATATATATATATATATATATATATATATATAGTAGGTATAAAAAGTCTACACACGCCTGCTCAAATTTTTTGACCAAATCGTTTCATGTTTCATTTTTAGAGGAAAATAAACAAGGGAGATGTTGCAAAAGTGTGCACACCTTCAGAGCTCTTCAGAATTAACCAATCACATTCAAGCTCATCTTACACCTGCCACCATTTAAAGTGTTAATGCCAAATAAATTTCAGATGTTATAGTGGGCTTTTCTTGACATTTTATTTTATTTTTTTGGCATTCTTGTGGGAAGTTTTTATGCTAATAATGATTATGTTTAGTAAAAATAAATAAATAAATACATAAATAAATAATAATAATAATAATAATATATCTTGTATTTTCTTAATATTGTAATTGTTGTCACTTTAGGAAAAAATTATAATAAAAAATAATGTTGCATTACATCCAAAAATAAAGTAATGTTACTAGATAATGGCTTAACATTGAGGAGAGACATTTTTTTTTTTTTTTAATAAAATACATAATTCAACGTGGCTAAATGGTAACAGCTTGGTAACTGTGTATGATGTCATGACAAACATGTGGCGGCGCTAATTGGAGCAAAGAATCAAGAGCTCACGCTCCACGAAGATTACAGCATGGAGCGCATACGGGAGGGAAACGCACACGGCGCGCAGGCGCATAAACGCACTCGCACGCCCAACTTTCGACTTTAGCCATGCTCACTTCAAGCAAGTGTTGCATTCCATGACTAATGATTTATCTGTTCATGTTTTGCCCTGCTTTCTATTTGTGGAAGCGGCATGCGCACGCACTCGCACACTCACACACAGACAACAAGAGCATAGCAGCAGCGTGACAATATGCGCCGGTGACTATTAAAATAAAAGACTAACACATTCTACTCTCTTCGAGGGCAATCCACTGCAGTCTGTGCAGTGTGCGTGTGTGCGTATTCAGTGTGTATATAGGCATGTCTTTCAATCAGTCACCACTATCCTTTCTCTACGCCTTAGGTAGCTTCATCTAGGAGATTAATCAATTTAATCAATATACAGTATATATTATTTTGGGGGGTCAAGTTCATTTTCCTCTTAGCAACTTCCAGGGCTGCAACTAATAATTATTTTTTAATAACTGATTGATCTTCAGGTTATTTTTTCCGATTAATTGATTCAGTCCCTTTATTTCATTATTATTTCAAATTAACAGTGCTGAAAATGCACAAAAGTAAATGGATTATGATTTAATTACTGGTTTGGTTTGTTTTTTTTCAAATGCCTTTTGATTAATTTTAGGCTGCTGAGTCAGAAAATCACATCCATTACTTTGAATTGGTTCTATTTTTTTAGATATTGATATATATTTAATAATAAAGTGATTAGTTTTTAATTAGTTTGAAAATTTGACTTTCCTAAAAGTGTTTGCGCTTTGACATAACTTATTTTTGCATTTCCTTTTTACTGCTAACATTGCCTAATTTCCTGAATTGTTTTTTCTTGATTTTTACATGAACGTGATTTTCGTGATTTTTGTTTTTCACGATATCGCCTCAACAATAAAAGAAAACTCTATGGACATGCTTGAAAAGACAGATGCAGCCTCATCAAAGTTGTAGCATAAAGCGAATACCAATGTCACATCTCGCGTATTATTAGCACTTTTTTAAAACAAAAATATGGAATATCTCAAAAAAGGAAAATTCAGCAAAATCAAAAGACCCTAAACCGTTTAATCTTTCTTCCAGTGTTATCATTCTGCTTTCACTGAGGACTACAGAAATCAAAAAAATTTGAGGATTCGTACAAGTTTAAGTGCAACTTGTTCTCTTTTGTGCTCTCATAGTATTATTGCAGCTTCCTGGTATTGTTTTTTTCTGTCTCATAGCATTATTCATTGTATTTTATTGTCTGGTGACGTTATTTATTGCAGGTTCAAAGTGGTATTGCTTCAGGCCTCATAGCTTTGGGTTATTTTTTTCCAGCCTTGTAGTTCTTTATAGCATTTTTGTGTTTTCTTAGCGTTATTGTGGTGTCATAGAATTGTCATGGCCTCCTCGTGTGAATTGGATTTTTTTTTTAGTCTCATAGATTCTGTGTTTTAAGCCTGCAATTGTCGTTTCATAATTTTAGTGCGACCTCAAAGCTATATATTTTTTCCGGTCTCAGTGTTTTTATTGCTGTCTCATAGTGTTTTGGCTTTATAGCATTATTGCAGTCTGATATCTTGTGGTTTTACTGCGGTCTCATTTATGTTTGCCTCACAGCATCATTTTTGTTGCCTCGTGGCGTTATTTAATGCAGTTTCAAATGTTTTGCGTTTGCAGTAGTGTCATTGCTGTCTATCGTTGCAATCTGTCGGAGTCGTATGTCAGGGCAAACGTAAAGCGAGGACCCCCTTTCCGCTTACCGAGATCGCGCGCTCCTCAGACGGTCACGTGACCGTTAAATCGGCTTGCTAATAGGCTCGTCCTCCAGCTGGTGCACAAATCTTTGGCTCCAAACGAACACAAGAGCGCTCCCACCATCACTCGACAAGCCAAACGAAATGACGCCGAGTACGAAAGCTCACCTGAATATAGCACGCAAATACGCACCTCGAAACCCAAGCCACGATAGCGACATCACGTCCCTCGTCTTTGAAGGGCGGAGGAGGTGACGTTTGCGTTGTCCTCGCATCCACAGTCAACACACACGCACATAGTATCGAGCCACCATTAACGTCAATGCGCAATTAATTATTGTCACGCAAATAAAACGCTGCACAAGCCGCCCGTTGGTATTGTACGTTCTTTGTAGTACGTTCTTTGTAGCTTACCTCCCTCGCTGTGGATCTTCTTGGCACCCCGGTTGAAATACATCGTGCCCGCCGTCGACGAGGAGGTGGTGGTGGTAGTGAGAGGACTCGGAGCAACGGGGACATGCTCGCTTACGGCTCGCCCGCAGCGGAGCCAAGGCGAAGGCGAGTAGTAGCTCCGGGCCGCGGCCGCTGATGCCGCTGACGACCGGGGACCATGTTCGCTCTGACCGCTTTCCTAGCGGAGGAACTAGGAGGAGGAGGAGAAACAAGTGATAGGTTCGCTAGTTCCGTCGGGTAGTTTCGGATGTCAAAATAAGAGGTACATAATCGTACAAATAAGATAATATCATCGCTCTGACACAATTTTCTTTATAGTATTCCTAGTTTAATTAGCTCTACAACGTAGTTTTATACGAGTGTTACGATTTAAAAGACAGAAACAAAAGAAATGTGTATCGTAGTTTTGTTTCGAAGAGACAAAAACGACGTCTACTTCTTTTCTGTCACACTTTACAACGCACTGGCGTCTTTTCATCCGCGTCATTTCAGGTGCAGGCTAATAGCTAGCTCCGCAAGCTAGTTCTAAATTTCGAAATAAAAGGTCATAGTCGCACAATTAATGCTGTAGTCTCTCTAACGCTCTTTCCGACATCCAATTTCTAGTTAATAATTTATTTTAAAGCGTAGATTTAAACAGTTAAGGACAGAATCGACATCTATATGCGTCGTTATTTTTAATTTCTTTTTTTTTTTTGGCTGCTTCTTTTGTCATTTTGTATCCACATCTGTAATGTAAAATGCACATAGAGGTCAGCTATAGTTCGAGTTACTTAACTCATTCACTCCCAATCATTTTCACTGAAGCAACCCCCTCCGCTCCCAGCCGTTTTACTGGATTTTGACAGAATATTGTGCCCCTTTGCTTTGAAATGCTATAAAACACAAATTATATTTCTGTTTCTGGTTTGGAGCAATTAGCATTACAATATAGCTAAGTTTCATCGCTATTCACAAATCTGCTTAGAATTGTGGGAAAAAAACTTATTTTCATGACCCTGGTTGATATCTTATATTCTGATGCCACCTACTGGACATTTTTGTAATTGCAACTATTTTTTTTTCACCCATTCTGTGTAGTTGAGAGGCTGTATCAAAGCCTTCTGTAAGAACCATAAAAAAATAAATAAATAAATAAAAAGTATAAATACGTCTTTGGGACACTTAATACATTTAAAATAGAACATAGTTTTTGGGAGCAAATTAGTTAAAGGCTGAAGATGTAAATAACAGCTAAAATGCTCCCAATTGGCCAGTTTTTCTTATCTCGACCTTATTTCAAGTCTAGATTTACAGTTATGAAAAGAACTGCAGAATCTAAAGATACATGCAACAAGGATTTTATTTTATAGGAAAGAAAATGACGTTATTCCGCTTTTCCGCAAAATTGTATGCTACATTGGGACCTTTTCCACGCGACTGCGCACCTGCGTCAAAATGTCGGCCGCATGACAAGTTGTCATTATAGTGGAATAACGGTTAAAATTGCTGACACAAACATGGAGACCACACAAATGCGTCACAGGGCATAACAAAGCTTGAGTTTATTTTGTCAAAGAGCAGAGCTTGAACCCCCATCACACAAGATTAGGGTGAACATATGAACAAAACAAAAAAATCATACAATTGAGTGTTTAATTACTGTCATCACATGGCAACATGGTACACACATTCGTGGTTTCAAAAAGTTCATATTTCCCCATCTCATTATAGAAACGGAATAAATAGTGACACGATGAGCCTCTGCCATGTCTGAAGAGGTGAATTCCTTCATTTGCACACATTCTGACAGACCTCATGAAGCATGACTAAGATCAAAGTTTTTTTTCCTTTAATCTGTATTGCACGGCTAAATGACAACTCTGAATTCCTGCCTTCTGTACGGGAAAACATTGGAAAGCGATTGGCTTGTATTATTTGAGCGGCTTCTGCACCGTTGTGTGAGGGGGAATTTGACAAATCATAAATACTGAATTTAGATTAATACAAACTTTATTACAAGTTAAATACAGAAACTCATACATTTTGTCTTAACTTGCCTACTCCTGTAATAGCGCTTATGTCATTTGTTTCTCAAATTCTGGGCAAAACAAATACTAAAATCAATGTTTCGCCATACTGATTTTGTGAAAGCGGCTATAAAGGGACAATTTAAAATTGCGTGCAAAAGCTAATTTTAAACTGGAACTGTGGTAGAATATTTACAGTCTACAGTGGACAAATCAAATTAAAAAGTCATTACTGATAAGGGGAGACATCTTAATGGAGCAGCGGCTAACAACAAGCTCACTCACGGGTAAAGTTCCGACAGGATACAGAGAAGGAAACTGAAATCAAAAAGCCTAAAAAAATAAACTTTTATTAATCCTCTGGATTTACGCCTTTTTTTTTTTTTTTCTCCACCGCCTCAACTGAACTTTTACTTCCACCTTCTTCTCAATGGACTTCCTCACAGAAATGAATGCACTTATGTACAGGCGTGGAAGAAGAAGCCAAAGCGGGTCAGTTGTGGTGCGCTGCGAGTATGGGCTGCCTGCAGATGGGGCAGGTGTTGTTCTCCGACAGCCAGCGGTCGATGCAGTGGATGTGGAACTCGTGCGCGCAGGGCAGGCGCCGCAGCTTGTTGCCCTGCGCGTACTCGTTGATGCAGACGCTGCAAGCGCGACCCGCCTCGCCCTCCAGGCTGGCCTGGCCGTACGAGCGCGTGGCCAAATTGTCTATCTGCTCTTTGGTGAGGCCGCGTGGGTGCTCATCGTCGTCCTCGTCGTTCAGCAGGAAGAATTGCGCCAGGCGCAGGATGGGCAAGGTGCCGTTTTCCACCAGGTTGTTTGTGTCCCGGCTGGCGGGCGGCCGCCCCTCGGCGGCGTTCGCCAAGCCGCCGCTGAGCCTGGCCTGGCCGACCGGCTCCTCCTCGTCGCCGGCGGGGCCCACACGCTCGTGGTCCGGCCCTCCCGGGCCCGTTTGGACCGAAGCGCTCTCGGTGGCGTACAAGCGAGCCGCCGGGCCGGTGCTCGTGCTCGTAACGCCGACGTCCACGTGGCTTGGCGTTTCTGAATCGGCCTCCGTCTCCATGAGGGAGCTGAGCTCGCCGAAGCCGGTCATGATCTGGCGCAGGATGGAGCGCAGCGCGGTGGAGTTGGGCTCGCCTAGGCCCGTCTCGCTGATGCGCCGTAGCGGGATCCGAATGGTACTGACGTAGGTGCGGATCCCAGCGCGCTCCGAGCGCGAGATGGTGCGCCGGAAACCGCCGCTGTCGCTCTCGAACGTGACCGTGTTCTCGGCCACGCGGGCCCGGGACCGCGTCCTGTTGGCGATGCTGTCGCGGTCCCGGTTTTCCCCGGGCCGGATCCGCCTCACCTGCAGGTCCAGCATGATGGTGGGGTGGCGGCGAACCGAGGGTGAGCCTCCCGCACCCGCTGACTGTGATTCGTTCTCGCCGCTCTCTATGGCCGGCTCAGCTGTGGCGGCAGCGGGCTCCGCCGCCGCCTCCCCCGTCTCCATGGGAACGGCGCTCGCACCCGTATCGACAATGTGGATGCTTGAGCCGCTGACGGCGCTGCTGGACGCTGGCGTGCTCGCGGGGCTTCTATGCAAGGGGGAACGACTTCGTCTGGTGGCGCGGGCCGGGACGCCGCTGTTCCACGCCGCAGCCACCCGGCGCCAACGCCCGCGCGATCGAGTCCGACGTGATTCCTGTCCCGCTGACGACGCTTGGGACCCCGACTGGGGCGACACGCGGGGGCAGTCGAGAGATAAAGTCACATTGTCGCGACTTTGCTCCCTTGCCGCATTGGTGGGCGTACGCGGGGAGGATGCCGACTGATCCGAATGAGAACCGGTGGGCGGCGGTACTAAAGAGTGCACGGCGTCTCCTCTCCTTTGAGGAGGGGGCGCGAGAGGGGCTGAAAGTGCAGCGGGGGTCACGGAAAGGGCGCTACTGCTGCGTGTGCGGCGAGTCTGCATCCTCCTGCTGAGGGCGGGTCGAGGTGTGGGGTAAGGGGACGGCCTGGGCGTGCCGGACGACCGCGTGCCGCTGGACGAAGCGGCGCGTCGCGGCGGTGAGGTGGAACCCGGGACGGCGGGCGGCTGCTCGGCCGCATCCATGGCGTCGGCGTGCTCCCCCGCCTCGGGCTGGTCGTGGTTGATGTTGATCTCCAGGCTGAAGCGAAACTCGCCGCTGTTGGGGTTGGTCCGGCTGACGGCACGCCACGTCTGGTTGCCGCTCTGCCCGCTGCGGGTGGCGTTGCCCGTGCGCCGGAAGGTGTTCAACCACTCTAGTAACGAGTCGCCGTTGGACGCTTCTGCCCCTGGTTCTGTGCTGCCTGGAACGGTAAGCATGTCGATTACTTGAGTGTTTTGTTTAGTTTTTTTAAATGGAGTTACTACAGTTAAGGGGACACAAATTATGGCAAATATTTATTTTTTAAATGGCTTTTGGCTTGTATGGAAATTCAAGTGTGAAATTAAACCCTGGTTAAGATGATGAGTCACTTTAAAGCGATAACAAAAGTGCAGCTGCAGGACCGAATCTGGTTGAAAAATACGCCATATACACAAAGCATGAAGTGCTGCCTGCACAAGTGAAAATGCTTTGTCACCACACTCTGGAGTCATACAAGTGGAGGTGGCGACAGTAAGGCGAAAACATTTATGATGCCAATAAGATTGGGTGGGCAGGTAAGGTGGTCCCTGAGCAAGAGGCAGCCAACACCCTGGAAATTGAAATTGTGCTTTAAAACCCAAACATATCAGAGGTTGCCCAATGAAGCTAAATGGCAGCGTGATTCCTCGAGGCAGTCCTACCTGCTCCTCGTCTCCCGTCGGAACCTCTCTCCTCTCCGCTACCGCTCTGCTGTTCCACCGGCTCGGCGGCCGGCAAACGCTGCTCGGTGTTTAGCTGGGATGACTCGCGCTCCTTGGCTCCATCCAGACGTTGCTGGAGTTCTTCGGCTGTCACCTCCCCTGTGCGACAGGTTCCGGTTACACACACAAACACTCAAAAATAATAGCAAGACATTTTTAAAAAGGACCCCTTGTTTGTTAACTGCACGACTACTTGGGCACAGAAAATCAAAGCATCCCTCCTCACCGGGGGTCCCCAACAGGTTGCTGTCTCTCATAAGGCGATACTCCTCTTCGCTCAAGTCATTAATAAAATGATAGTAGGCCTCCTCCCTCCGAAGACGCTCGGCCTGTCTCCGACGCTCGTCTCCCCCACCAGGAGGGTCCATAACCATGAACAGTGCTAGTAAACACAAGAAAGCATTGTCATTTATTTCCCTTTGACCCACTCCCGTTATGTACTTAACCCCCTATTAAACCCAGGATAAACCAGATTGTCTTAACTATAAACAGCTACATTGTCAGTCATCCATTTTGCCTTGGAACAGCCACTGACGAAAAACCGACAGTTAACGTGCTTAGCCCGAAGTCTGTCTGCGTCAACGCAACGTAATGCGAACGTTCACATATTTGACCCGCAAAACGGCCGTTAAAGGACCGTCGGGCGTCGACGAATTGGTCGCGGAGGTTAATACTGGCCAAGTTTTTTTTCCTGACAGAAGGTACGGAAGGCCACGTTGAAGACAGCGGCGATAAAGCGAGCTAAAGCGGCGCTGTCTTTCCTGCGATGACAGCCAATCGTCGGCCCGTTGGGGACGAGTGACAGGCCGAGTGTCCAATCGTCGCCGCGCGGATGTGGGACGAAACGCAAAAGGACAGGGTCTCCGTGTAACCGAAGGCAAAGACAAAAGAATGTTCTTTTTTTTCCTTAAGTGTGACAAAAAGGCGACGATGGCGAAGCTTGTCTCTCCACCGAATGCAGAACCAGTTGGGCGTACACCGAAATGACACAAAGAAACATTTTGAATGCGCAACGCCTTCGTGGCTAGCGGTGCCCTGGCTAGTTAGCGCAAGTGGCGATAGCGAATAGCAATCCGAACATACAACGTTAGCTTGGTTAGCCGAGCCGACGCCGAATATTTTCCCCCGATACACATCGGATAAACAGTTGTAATATCGAATCAACGTGTCAGGTGGATAACGCCCGAGCACCGGCGTGGGTTTAGGTGAGATGACAGCGACGTTAAAATGGCATAGTACCCAATAGAGCAGCTGTAATATGGACGGTTCCCTTCGTTTTCCCTTCTCTCGCTCTACCCAAGATGGGACCAAGTGGTGTGCGGCTTATACGGTCCGTGTTATAACAGACAAGTTGTTTCGGTTATGTTAGTTCCTGTATTACCGAAAACACCGACTTTATAATAAAACATTTAACGTAACAACTACAAAAAGCTCCCGTCAGAATTTAAAGTCTCATAATTTCATTTGGTGGGCTAAACAGGTCTACAATTATTATTTTTTTAAGACAGTCCTCGCCTGCATTTACTACATTTCAATTACAGCTGTAGATACGGTCTTATTGTTCTAATTATATTTTGTGTTATCTATTTAAAAATTAGGGAAAACCAAATGCGAGTTTTTGGGGACGTTCGTGACACGATTAAAAATCACACACTAGCATGTAGTTATGTCTAATACGCTTCGTGTGAACTGAAAACACGCGAACGTTGAACGCGAATCCCTTTCATCAAAACGGATTTTGCTTTGAAACAATAAATGTACTTTATATATCTCTTCGTGTTTTTTTTAGTGTAATTCTTTAAATCTGGTTCTAAAATAGTTAGGAATGTCGCTTTAAATATAATATGAATTATTATTAAAGTCCTGACCTATCAGTAGCGCTTTTTATTTAAATTATGTTTAGTGTTGTTCCTTTGAACATATGCGACGAAAAGTCGCATCATGTTTGTGTTTAACTAAGATCAAACAGTAACAAATATGCGGGTTACAATAGTGTAGTTCTATTTACACAGACGCAATGTTCTTTATTTACACAGCAGCAATGTTCTCTTTTCCAATATCCCTTTCCTCTATTTTCTCTACTATACTGCAGGGGGCTCTGTCTGCCTTTTACGACATTTTACGACAGTGCCGCGCGTGAATACGACATCGTTACCGAGTAAAGTGCGTCTCTTTGGAGCAGATACCGGCTGAGGGAGACGCAGCATCAAAAGAAAGGAATATACTTTTATGCTCGCGTGCCTACCCGGACTATCCGAGCACCGCACGTCCCCGCCGGTGCACCGATTTCGCCCGGTTAGCTCGATGTGGACGTTGGGCTGAGTGAAGAAAGGGTCACGCCGGGGAAGGCAACTCGTTGAATTACCGAAGCCGAGCTCGTCGGGAGTAGCCTAGTTGCCTCCCAAAGCGACGCTTACAAAAAAAAAAAAAGACGAAGAAGAAGAAAGAGACGACGCGTTCGAGGCCCCAAAACAGCGGTGGGAAAAATGGACTATGATTTTAAAGTGAAGCTGACCGGAGAACGAGAGCGTGTCGAGGACCTGTTTGAGTACGAAGGATGCAAAGTGGGCAGAGGCACCTACGGTCATGTTTTCAAGGCGAAGAGAAAAGATGGGTGAGTACAGGAGGGATTGTAGGTAAGCGAGGCCTCCATGCGGGTCGACCCCATCTACCGGCGTCTTATTATGGGCGTCGTTGTGTGTCTTTAATTTTTATTTTGTTGCAGATGCAGGAGGGAAAGCAATTGTGGCTGCGAACATGCACAGCGTAATGTTTAAAAACCACTTAAGTGTGTGTTGTTTGGACACTTTTCAAGAGGAAAAAACAACATTGTGTCCCCTTCTGCACATAACAAATACACCTGCCACCTTTAAGGACACCAAATGCCCAAAAAAACTATTATAACACGTGCATTTTTTTTCTCAATTTCAAACCGTTCCCATGTGTCTTGCTAAGGTGTGTTTCACATGATTTGTCAAAATACACTGAGAATTGCTGGGCCAATGGTGGGTCCAGCTTTAGTTACCACGATGACCTGAAGTGTAACGACAACTAGAACTACAACAATAACTTGAGTAATTTGATTATGTCAACACACCCTCAACATGAAGAACAGCCAGCCAACTCTATATCAGTCACTGACACCCATGTCACTACCAGGCCTGGCCCCGCCTTTTAAAGCCATACATACTGAAAGTCACAGATGATACAGTAGAATGTGAGAATGCCATTTGTGCTTGATAATGCAAAACCATTTTTGCCTAGTTACTAAAAATACTCAAAAGCTGTGGCCCTAACAACTACAATGGCATGTACTTGCGATCTGGCGGCCAGCCGTCACTTGGAAGTGGCTTTGGAGCATCGCCCATCCTAACTGGTAATGATTAGGGTGGAGAAACTCAGTGGTGAAGTGTGAAGTTATGTAAATTACATTTGTTTGTATATATATAAAAAAAAACATTGTTTGAAAACAAGGGATTTTTCTTTAAAATGTCCCCTTTAACTAAGATTATACTGCTCAGTTTTGATTGGCACAATGTTGGAGTAATAGTTTTACAATGACGTGGATCTAAGCTGATGACCTGAATTTTGAGGCAGACATGAGAACCCACCCATCCACTGTGCACCAAGAGTGTTTAGTTGTCCATTTGGGAAATGGCGTGTAACCTTTAGTCTTCAGCCGCATTCAAATCAGCATGTGATCTACTCTGCAGTTTGCTACGATTCTCACTCGCCAGAATGGCGCAAATGAGCAGTAAAAAAAAAAAAGAAAAAAAAAAGCGTTTTAAAGATGTTTGCTTTGGATTCGGGAAGGTTGCTGTTTAGGAGGGGTAAGGCACAAAGCACGGGTTTAAACGGGACGAGGGGAGGGGTGGAGGGAGCGTGCCAATTCATTCAAGTGAAGAGTCGGTCCCGGCGCTCTTGTTTTGTCCCCCGCCAGCTGCCAGACAGGCCTCGTCCTCTATTGTAGCCAGCTTCAGAGGTGAGCTTGATTACACAAATCTGGAGGTAATGCAAGTCAGTCTTCCACCCCCATCTCGTGCCAGCTGCCAAGTGACTCGCCCCCCCCCACTCCCACCTTTGCCCTCTTTATGGTCCATGGTCTAGTATGAATGTGGCTCAGCTTCTCGTATGTTGATAGGAAGGACGATAAGGACTATGCACTCAAGCAGATTGAAGGCACCGGCATCTCCATGTCAGCCTGCAGAGAGATTGCAGTAAGACTTTTTTTTTTTTTTTTTTTTATTAACTGTGATGTGTTAACAACTTCACACCATTCCGATGTTGTTTTGTAATACAGCGGAATCTCTGAAGTTCGACACTTTCCATTCTGGAACAACACTCACACACATTTACTCCCCATAGAAAATAGTAGAAGTTTAATTCATGTGTTCCGGTTCAGACTGTCTAAAATAGGGACGATGGTCTCACTGAAATAGATGTTTTTTTGTTTAGACTGTTGCCGATTCTGATATTTGGCAGAATAAAAAAATTATATAATTTTTTTATCTGTATTTTATATCTCCATCCATTCATCCCATGTACAGCTTGTCTAATCAAAGTACATTAACTTTCAAACATATAAAAAAATTTAAATATTTACTTATAATAAATCTGACATTATTTTGCAAAATCATTCATCTGGATCCCAGTTGTTCTACAAAGTTCAATCCTGAGCACACAGAGAAAATAATCAGCACTTTGGACAGAAGATGAACGACTTTCCTCCAACAGAAAGCCATTTAATTTCCAGCATCACATTCATTATCGTAACAGCAAAAATGGCCGTTATGGATGGATCCTTCTCTTCCCTCCTCTGAGGTGGCTTCTGTCTTTTTGCAGCTGCTGCGAGAGCTGAAGCACCCCAACGTCATCTCGCTGCAGAAGGTTTTCCTGTCGCACGCCGACCGCAAAGTGTGGCTGCTCTTCGACTACGCTGAGCACGACCTCTGGGTAAGTTGTGCCCACTTTTGATAGATTCACATTGGAGGTCAAAGTGCCCAATTATGATGTAAATAATAGGGATGTAATGATAGCCAAACCTCACGATGCGATATCATAATATGAAGGCCACGATACGATAATTATCACGTTATTGTGGGGAGGTTGGCGATATAAAAAAGAGAAACTTAAAAAAAAAAAAAAAAAAAATATTGTGCTTATACAGCAATGAAAAATATTGTAAAAATATTATATATAAAAAATATATATTGAGGCACTTACTCCACATATTGACTCAGTTCAAAAACATGTTACTTTCCCCTTCATTGACAATTAGCATGGATTTTAAATGTATAAGGGCCAAAACATGCCTTATGAAAATTAAACTGTACTAAAAAAAAATAGCCACCAGGGGGTGCTAGAACTGCACAAATTGATATCAACCTGACTTTTTTAACAGATGTGCTGCTTTTAATATCGTGACATGACGACGACAATATATTGTGGGAGATTAAATATCGTGATATCACGATACTGCCGGTATCGTTATATCCCTATTAAATAATGCCTTTTTTTTTTTTCTTCTGGAATCTGGTGCTCTTTTCGTAATATGCCACAAGATGGAGAGTCACTCCTCTACACAAAAAATATATATATATACACATATACAGTCCACTCCAAAAGTATTTAAATTTACTTAGTGAATAACATGTATTATTAGGGCTTGGGTTGTATTATTTGGCTGTATAACTCTTACTTGCAATAAAAGCTGGAATTTGGAATTTTGTCTCATATTCAAATATCTACAACAACAAAGGAATTGATCTTGCTGTTCCAATACTTTTGGAGTGAACTTTTATTTTAATATACAGCATCTGTTTGAGAGTACAACTTAAGTCAAAATTGCAATCTGACTGTGTATAATAAATGCAGGAGTGGTCCTAGCTGCCTCTTGTTTTCGTCTTACTGCAGCACATCATTAAGTTCCACAGAGCGTCCAAGGCCAACAAGAAGCCACTTCAGCTTCCCAGAGGGATGGTCAAGTCTCTGCTCTACCAGATTCTGGACGGCATCCATTACCTCCACGCAAACTGGGTCCTCCACAGAGACCTTGTAAGCCGATTGAAAGGGGGGCAGGGATATTTTTGGGAAGCATCACTTCTGTCTGCATGTGTTTAGTCATGGTTCATAAATAACTGTTGGTGTTTTTATCTGGAGCTACTATATTGGATTTCTATACATACTGTACAAATCAGATCATTTTGCTGTGTTCTCACGGTAAAAGCATTTAAAAATACCGCAAACTAGGCTAATCTTGTCAAGGGATTTACATGAAACACTTTAATCGGCGGCTGTGGATTCGTTTGTCCACTAGAGGGCAGCAATGTCAAGCATTTGCAATTATTTTCCTTCCCTCCGCAGAAACCAGCTAACATTTTAGTGATGGGAGAAGGGCCTGAGAGGGGTAGAGTAAAGATAGGTATGTATCCATTTTTTTTTTTAATTTGGATTTGAAATGATCTGGATGTTGTTTGCTTAATATACGTGTGTCTGTTGTACAGCTGACATGGGTTTCGCACGTCTCTTCAATTCACCACTGAAGCCTTTAGCCGATCTGGACCCGGTGGTCGTCACATTCTGGTACAGAGCACCCGAACTGCTGCTGGGGGCCCGGCACTACACCAAAGCCATCGGTGGGTTGACTGCTTGACTGCGTCTCCGTACTGAGCGCGCTCAGTTAAAGCTCGACGTGCTCTCTTGCAGACATTTGGGCGATAGGCTGCATCTTCGCTGAGCTGCTGACGTCCGAGCCCATTTTCCACTGTCGCCAGGAGGACATCAAGACCAGTAACCCTTACCATCACGACCAGCTGGACCGCATCTTCAATGTTATGGGCTTCCCTGCAGGTGGGACACCATCAGTCAAAGAATTATTTAGTCGTCTCTTACTGTTCAATTGTATGGGGAGAGTTGCGCAGGAAAATATCATGTTTTAAATTTTTAAACTGTGAGAGACCCCACACACGCAATGAGGAAGAAATCAGTAAAAAAAAAAAAAAATGTTTTTGAGAGTTCAACCAATCCTGGATTGCAACTAGATAAAGATATTCTATTTTAGTCATATTTAAAATTTTCTATGTGAATATGCCAGTTTGGGGCACTCGAATGTTGCGCCAAACAGAGAGGAGCTACTATGCATGTCAAACTTTTATCAAGAGTCAATGGGTCAAGGTTTTAGAGCAGATGTACATCGTGAAAACAGACAACAGCGATAAATGGAACTTTACTCGTTCATAATATCATATTTAACTGTGTATAGATGTCACAAGATGGCGGCAAAGCACTTAAAACGAAAGGGATCATAAAGTATCAACATTATGCTTCAAGCATCAACATAGGTTACACAAACAACTGTGTTCACTGGGAAGTCAACCCCCCCGCCCCCCCAAAAAAAAAATTCTTGACAATAATGTGTTCCATGCAGCCCCACTAGTCTAAATACGGTATTCTGGTTAATATTGCGTTAGCAGAATATGAGTTAAGCAGCAAAATCCAGCAGTTTTTGTCAATATCAGTAGGCGGCCATTTTGCCACTTCTTGTCGAGTGAAAATGACATCACAGTTGCTCAAGTCCCAGGTAACAACCAATCAGCTCAGCTTCAGAAAAAAGGAGAGATGTGATTGGTCATTGCCACTGAGTAACTGTGATGTCATCTTCAGTCGACAACAAGTGACAAAATGGCCGCCCCCTGAGTTGGATAAAAACGGCTTGGATTTTGCTTCATAACTCCATATTTCATAAGTGTAATATTAATCAGAAGGTCATGTTTAGACTAATGAGGTCACATGCAACATATTGTCAAGAAATGTTTAAGGTTGACTTCCCATTTAAGTTATTCAACAAAAACAAAACACTGTTAGCTAGTATGCTAGCCTATAACACGCTAAAACAAAATGATTTAACATCACACAAGGTAAACAAATTTGTGCACTAGCTCTTTACGCATATGTCATTAAACTCAACTTTTGGCATTTACACACAATAACCAAAGTTAACCGATTGACAAATCAAGTTGTGTCTCAATACTAAAAAAACATTTTTGTCTCTTTTTTTTTTTTTTTATCCAAAAAAGCAGTTGATTTCCCATCTTTTTCCTTTGGCGGTAATGTGCTTTGTGAGCGGAGAAGTCACAAACAGAGAAACGTCCACTTATGCAGGATCTCTTCCAGTTCAGTGAAGATGCCTGCCTGCTCTTGTTGCGTAATTCACCAGTCGGCATGAAGGATTTTGATTAAGTTTTGTCGGGGAATCAAAAGGTCTCAACAAATTGCATTATTGAGTGTGACTGTGTCGAACCAAAGCATTTAGCGAGTCCACGTGTCCAATAGTGATTCAATTCCATGCATTTTTCAGTTGGCATCCAAATTGTGCTTCCCCACAAAAAAATGTTGCTTCAACCAAGCACTTTAAATCCAGTCTAAGATGGTAATCCAGACTGGACAAGATGGATAACCAAGCAAAGGGAGGGGGTGGTGGTTGTGACATGGCGTAATCCTTCCTTCATCTGAACAGATAAAGACTGGGAGGACATCAAAAAGATGCCCGAGCACTCCACTCTGATGAAAGACTTTAGGAGGAACACGTACGTCCGCCGAGATGTCCCACTTGTCGACGTGTAAAACGTTTTCGTAACAGTCACTGTGCTCGTTCGGCGTTCGCAGGTACACAAACTGCAGCCTTATAAAGTACATGGAGAAACACAAAGTCAAGCCAGACAGCAAAGCGTTCCATTTGGTAAGTGGAAACGCGCACGAAAAAGTTCTCGATTCGTCGCCCGAGATGTAACATTTTACGCTGTGATTGACAGTTGCAGAAGCTACTGACCATGGACCCCATCCGGAGAATCACGTCGGAGCAGGCCATGCAGGACCCCTACTTTTTAGAGGAGCCGCTGCCAACGTCCGAGTAAGTTTTAGTTGGACCAACAATCACGATTAATTCAAAATCATGAGGAAAAAAAAAAAATGTTGATTTGTTGTTGTTTTTCTTCAGTGTGTTTGCAGGCTGTCAAATTCCTTACCCCAAAAGGGAATTTCTGACAGAGGAGGAGCCAGACGACAAGGCAGACAAAGTAAGACTTTATAATCCCAAAATATTGATAGCTACATACATGCAGAATTTCAATCTTTTCCTTTTAGGAAAGTTCAACACCAGTAGTTTGTCTTGTATTTAGGAAAGTGCAACATCAGTAGTTTAAATTCTCTTTTGGAAAGGCAACATCAATGATTTATCTTAAATTTAGGAAAGTTTGTCATCTTTTAAGGAAAGTGCAACAGAAAACGGAAGACCGTGCCTTTAAATAAAATAGTTTAGTTTTTTTTTTGAAAGTGCAACACCAATTCAGTAGTTTGTCTTCCTTTTTAGAGTGCATCATCAGTAGTTGATCATCTTGTTCGGAAATGAACGGTGCAGACAAATGCAACCGAGTAAGCAGTGTGAATTATTATTACAGCATTTGTTACTTGTATTGAAATACTAATTGGTTTGTGCTTCAAAATGGTGGCCGTAACCTTTACAGGCTCTATGTTAGAGTATTCAATCATCCATTGCCAAATTGTGCTTTGCGTTCGCTCACAGAAGAACCAGCAGCAGCAACAGGGAAACAACCACACAAACGGGGCGGGGCACACCGGCAATCCCGAAAACAGCCACGCCCAGGGCCCGCCTCTGAAGAAAGTGCGCGTGGTCCCGCCCACCACTACCTCAGGCGGCCTCATCATGACCTCAGACTACCAGGTAGCTCCTCGTTTTTCTCATCAACACATCACACTGACAATGCCCCCCAAACCAGTTGGCTGTTGTAGTGCCAAGACTGACCTGTGAGAGACAGTATTTTTTTTAATAATAATTAAAAACATCAATTAATTAATTAATAATTAGTTATAATATATTACAATATTATAATATACGGAAGCGTATTGCATGCAGTTGAAAAAAAAATCCTGTTTTTCTGACTAATTTTTTAGGGGAGCTTTGTTATTTTTTGAGTAATTTTTTTTCTGTTTTACGGAATATTTTTTTCTGCCATAAAAAAAAAAATACGAAAAACAGGGGAAAAAAATCATTCAGAAAAACAGAAAAAAATTACTCTGAAAAACAGGGGGGAAATATTATTCAGAAAAACAGAAAAAAAAAATATTCCAAAAAACAGGAAAAAAAAAATATATTCCAAAAAACAGAGCACCAACTTCTGTTTTTCACAGTAACTTTTTTTTTTTTGGACCTCTGAATTCCAAGTGACTTGTTGCAGTCCACTGACCTAGTATATATGACTGGATAGCCGATAGCCCATACATTCCAGTGCAAGCCATTGAAGTCCCAGGGCGGCCATCTTGTTACTCCCACATCGCGAGCAGACTACTGTATAAACTGTACGGTATACGTACAGATGAGACAAATACAGCTCGTGGGCACTTAGTCTAAGGCCGGAGGCGGGGTGGGGGTTTTGGGTTTTTTTTAACAAGGAAAAAAAAAAAACGGCACTGTTTTTCTGAATATTTTTTTCCCTGTTTTTCTGAATATTTTTTTTAATAACAGAAAAAAATATTCAGTAAAACAGAAAAAAAAAATACTCAAAAAAACAAAGCTCCCCCAAAAAAAATTAGTCAGAAAAGGGTGGGGGTTTTGTTTTTTGTTTTTTTAACAAGGAAAAAAAAAACGGCACTGTTTTTCTGAATACTTTTTTTTCCCTGTTTTTCGGAATATTTTTTTAATAACAGAAAAAAATATTCAGTAAAACAGGAAAAAATACTCAAAAAAACAAAGCTCCCCCAAAAAAATTAGTCCGAAAAACAAGTTTTTTTTTTTTCTACAAGTGAATGCAAATTAATTAATTAATTCATTCATTCATTCATTAATATTAAAAATTAACAAAACACATCACACCCGGCATTAGAAAGATACTAAAATTGCCGAGCCTAATACTAATGTCTGTAATGCCTCCCCGCAGCGTTCCAATCCACATGCTGCCTACCAGAACCCTGGACCAAGCACATCACTGCCCCAAAGCAGCATGGGATACTCCTCTACCTCCCAACAGCCTCCGCAGTACTCCCACCAGACCCACCGCTACTGACGGCAGCCGCACGTTGCCACACAAATGCCCACACAACAACATACATACGGCCCCTCCCCCGCCCCGCCACCCTCGCCCCGCCACCCTCATTACACCTGCCTGAAAGAATGTACTGAGGGATGTGGGGCGCCCTCTCTGCTGCAGTCCCCCCACTTCTCGTGAAGATTTACAAACAAAACAAACATAGCGCAAGTGTTAGCCACACTGCTACGAGGCAGAAACCCAACGAGCGATAAAACGCAGGGACGGGTGACGAGTCCACGGTCCCCTCCCCAACCCCCGCCTACGCCAGTAGCCCCCCGTCACTGTCAAAGCTCGGGACGAGGCTGAAAAGCTGCTATTTGACTGCCAGCGTCGACAGATTCCACGTTCCGTCTGTCCTCCCGTTTTTGTCTCGTCCGTCTCGTCTCTTTCCTCGTGTGGCCACCCGACCCAGCCGAGGACTGAACTGAGGTGCTGGGAGGACGGCGCCGCCCACGCAACTGTGCTGGATTTTTTTTGTTTTTTTTGTTGTTCCGAAAGGACAGAAAAAGTGACATGTTGATTTTAGTAGTTTTTAATTTAATCCGTTTTAAATTCTGGCAAAGCAGCTCTCACCAGCCCCATACGTACAGTGGATATAAAAAGTCTACACACCCGTGTGCAAATGACAGTTTCCTGTGAGCTATTAAAATGAGACCAAAAAAAATTCCGTCTGTGTTTCTGTCAGCCTCTTGCTAGTCTCTGCAACCATCACTTTTGTGCACATCATCGCTTATGTAGGCGCGTCCAGTTCTTGGTAATGTCACCGTTGTGCCAAATTCTCAGTATTGTGTTTCAAAGTTATGTTTAATGCTTCGAAAATTATTTTGTACCCTTCCCCCGACTTTGAAGAAAAATATCCCCTGTGATGTTGTGAAAGGTGTGACAAAGTTATGAGGGTGTGTACATTTGTGCAACTACATTGTCTCAGTTGTTTATTGATACTTCTCCAAAATATTTTTTTTCCCCAATAGATTTGTACAATTTATTGGTCATGTCGGTAGAAATATATCTTGGTCTCATTTTATTTGTCACCTAAATCTGGCATTTGAACAGGGGTGTGTAGACTTTTTGTTTAGTTTTGCTTTAATTCATTGTGCGTAGGCCGTGGGCCTTTACAAATCCAACCAATCGCATGGAGGAAGGCAGATGGAATACGCATTGTACTGTATTGTATTGAGATATTTTTCATGAAGCAAGTATCCTGACAATAAAAGTGGAAGCAGTTCTGTTTTTTTTGGTTATGTAAAGTATCGACGTCACTACTGCGAGTGCTGTTGTTCCGCCGCGGCATCTCCGAGCTACACGTCACATTCAATCACAATAACCATTTTTAATGTTTGACTGCAAGTGCATCCAGCGTGGCCCTCACTTGAAAATCACAACTACTGTACACAGTCAGTCCCTAGTTGGGCCTAAGTACAAGGCAGTGCTCTTAATTATTATTCTTGTGACAAATTAATCCGGTTGAAAATTACATAAAATTGGGAGGACCTGCCCATTAATGAAAGAATGCCTGAAAATCAACAGGATGTGACATCCATTTTGGCACCAAAGCTGGATGATTATTTGGAAGATTAGTTGGTGAGGAACTGTGGTAATTTAGACAAAAATAGCCTCCAGGCCAGACATTCAATAGTAACTGACAATTTGATTTAAACCAGCTATTTTGGGAAAAAAATCCTGGGCTAAAATGGAACAGGAAGTCAACCATTTTTGTCAAATTCCAGATATTTTCATGGTTTTTGTTAAATTATTTTGTTCCGTGAGTTATCATGCAGCCTTTCACTGACCACTAGTGCCTGATTTAAAACACACCTTGGTCTATTTAAGTACCATAGTAATCCTCTCAACTGAATCTTTCTACAAGATGCTGACCTAGCTATTCTGTTACACAATCTTAACAGTGTCTTATCTCAACCTTCTTAGCAGTGTTACCCAATTATAAAGATTACTTGGAAATACAAATACAATTTAGTTTCATGAAAAAGGAAAAAATAAAAATAAACAGCGCCCAACGATACTCCGAACACCCCCCCCCCCCCCCCACACACACACACACACACACACACACACACACACACCAACCACCCAAATTGCTATCCTTGTCATTCATTCCCTCCTCCGCATTTCATTGGTTCCCACGAACGCCCATCATGTGTCAAAGCTCCTGATTCGAGCTCTGATTGGCTAGCAGGGCGTGTCCGTGTCCTGAGAAGATTTCCCCCCGGAGTGGCCAGACAGGCTGAGGGGGGCGATGTAATGTTAGGATGCCAGTGCTAATGGGACTATCTAACGGGACATGCGGACCGGCTGATTTTGTCTACTAATTCAATAATTGGTGAGGGCCTTTTTATCATTTACTTACAACAACCAGTGCATCCCTTCATTATCCAAACGAAACATGAGTGAATATTTCTATTTAATTGTCTTCTAACTCACAAGTCGAACCATTGGACTAAGCTAGCTAACCAAGTGGTCATTCTTGGGAGTCTCGGCGGCCGAAATCTGCTTTAGGAATGGTCTATTTCTCGCTCTGCTACCTTACTTCACGCCTATTTTATTCCCTATGTGTGTTTGTCGGAAACGGGTGATGTAAACGCCCAGAACGGCGGCGTCCGGCTTGGAGTTTTATAGGCTGTAGAGATGTAGGGGTGCTTCCTATGAACAGATGTGGGTCAGCCCATCAGATACGGGAAGCGACGGTGCGGAAGGCTGATTGATAGTGGTTGCCATTTATGTGTGCGTGTGCGTGTGCGTGTATCATAAAGAGAGAAAGTAGTGCGAGTACTATTGAGTAGGGTCTGTGAATGTCAATACATGATGTTCATGTGACTGTATTGCAGACAATAATGGTGGCATAGAAAGCAATTATGACTTTGACCAATGCAATGCATTTATTTTTATTTTTTGCAATCTGGCGGAAATGTATAGGGTACCTAACACGACTCTTGTAAAAAATTAGTCAATAGCACCCACTGGAAAGTTGGGGGAAAAATTTCACCGACCAACACGTGATTGGGTAGACATTTGTCATGTCAGGATGCACACAAAAAACTCTTAAATCCTTTCTCCAAAATTGAACACGAAGTCGTCTTTTTTTGGCATCAAATAGAGATGATGAGTTGAAGAATTAATGGGCGAGAGACAACGGAACATTACAAAAAAAATAGCCCCCTGTCATCAGTCTCACAAATCAAAACAAAATTGGACGGATATGTCTGTCAAGTCAGGAATAACTTTCAAGGATGCAGACCCAAAATTGAACAGGAAGTCGGCCATTGTGGTTTGAAGCAGCAAAATTCCAAGGGCTTGTACTTTGACATACTTACTAAATCTGCCTACCAGAACCCTGGACATGAGATGAAATCAAGTGAACATGATAAACATGTCAGGATGTAACAAAACATCGGAAGAAGCCCTGCCTGAAATTGAACATCCATCCATCCAGATCCATTAATTTCAACTAGCCAAGAAAGTACTAGTAGAGTAGTCATGAAAAAGCGAGCAATAGTACTAACTAGTCTTACTAGCAGTAGTCATGGGGTTGTAGAATATCATGTCATACAGTACATACTGAAGCCCTATACTACTACTATTACTACCACTAAGAAGCTACGCTGTGCACCAACCATGTGATGAATATTTCATCACAGGTACAATTTTTACAGCAGAAGGAATGACATCACCCACGAAACGGAGTGGCGGTGACGTAATCCCGTTTGCATTATTCACCAGATCAAAATACAGCCCCCGCAGAGGCGAGAAGCACCGGCTCATAAATTAGCAAACGCTCCGCCCTCACTTCGTGACACATCTGGGGCCGAAGCGGCCATCTTGGCGAGGAAGTGGTAACCCCGGGGTCACTCGTTGTTAACGCACAGATGGGATGTATTCTATAAAATGCAATATGTGTTTACGAATACCACAATCGCAGCAAAGTGAGCAGTAGCAGTAGATCCATAAAAATAACATCAAATGATATAATAAATAACATAATACCTGGAATCGGTACTTGCCCATCCCCATTCGAAACAATATGGCTGATATGTTTTTTTTTTGTTTTTTGTTTTTTTTTTAATGTCAATTCTGATATTTGGCAGAATAAAATTCAGATGAATCAAATCAGCTGATTAATCAATAAATTTAAAATGAATAAAACAACTTTTTTTTTGTCCACAATGCTTACAACAATAAAGATATAAATTACAGGCAGAAAATTTTATTGTTTCACAATACTTTGACAAGGACTTTAGTGTTTGTTAACTTTACAACTGAGAGAAAAATCGGCAAATATCGGCCGATTTTTTTTTGGGTAGATCTTTCGGGTGGAGTGTTTAATTGTCATTATCGTCTTATGTTATCATGTGTTTAATGTGTAAAAAAAAAAAAAAAAAAAAGACCAAAAATCGGCAGATTTTAGCCGATTTTAAAAAGAGCTAACATTTAATCGTCCGGGTCCTGGTCTCTCTTATGTTTAAATTATAAAGTAAAAAGAATACTGTACTATATTCCACAGAATATATATGAATGTGAACAAAATTTTACATGTGATTACGATACAGAGATAAAAAATAAAATAGCTCGCCTAGTTGAGCTTCACAGGAAGAGGAAGCTGGTAAGAAAAGTACGGCGGGGGGCCTCAAGAAGAGGAGACGGGGGGTTTGGGAGGATGCATGGGAGAACTGGCGCGGTTGCCGTGTGAACGCAGCACCATTGTCCCGGGAACCTTTTCAGTGTGGCTTCCCCTGAGGTCCCGATTTCCACCCCTCCCCCTTTGCCATATCCCACCCACCCACCACCACCCCACTCTCTTTACTTGCATTAACGTCACACATCACTTCCCACTCACACGCACTCTCTCATTCACTCACTCATTTTGCCTTCCACTTTCTCTCATGCATTGGAGGTTTGCCCCCCCTTTCCTTCTATGCTGCTCATTATCTCGCCTCATTGATGTGATTGTCATGCCCAAAACCAAACTCCGGTCAATTGGGTGTCTCTGCTCACACTGATCCATCCGTCCAGGCTGCAGTTGTTCCCCGCCGCAAGCAACTGCTGACAGTCTTGTGCTGTGTGACCACATGATGTTGTCTTTTTAATTTAAATAACCCTTTGTTCACCTAATGTCCGTTTAGCCTAATGCTAACAAAAAAAGCAAAATGTTAGACAGTAGCTCACGACCAATATGGATTTTTTTTAGACTGATATTTGGCAGAAAACATTTCAATAACCAATTAAATGGCTGTAAAAGTAATTTAAAAAAATTTTTTCACTCCATTGATTTTTATCCATCCATCTTAGAGTATTTAACTTTACAACAGAAAAAAAAAAAAGCAAAAATTAGCTGATTTTTTTGTTTTAAATAACTAGTTATGGGTTGGTCCCCTAAGAACAGCATCTGTGGCGGTGTTAACAACCCTTTAATCGACGGCATTTACACAGCCTCATAGGAAATAACCTAAATAGATACAATATGTTGGAACGACTCTGGATTGCTTTAGCAGGTTTTGTGCTAAATGTAGCCGCACATGTGGTCCAGTCTTAAGTGGCAATTGGAGTCTTTTGTTCTCCAGTCGCTTCTTGAAGAGCGGACAGAGCAGCATTGTTTGGACGGGAAGAGCAGAGGTGACACAGGCGGGAGCAGGAAACAGGAATTGGGCCGAGGCTGCCAAAATAGGAAGCGAGGCGCTGATAAGATGGCCGCTCTGATGCACGCCGGGATTTCTCCTGCGGGTCTATTGAGATATTCTTACAAGTTTTGCCATCGTTAAATGAACATGCTATGAAAAAAATAATAATAAATAATTTTGGTTTATGAATTAAGAGTCTGCAATTGGCTGGCAACCAGTTCAGGGTGTACCCCGCCTACTGCCCAAAGCCAGCTGAGATAGGCTCCAGCACCCCCCGCGACCCTAGTGAGGAATAAGCGGCCAAGAAAATGGATGGATGGATGGATGGATGGATGGATTAAGAGTCACACCATCAGAATTTTTGCTCACTGATCAGCAGGTTCAAATAAATCGATCATCGATTCCATCACAAAATGGAGCAATATATCATTTAAATAACTTGTTTGTTTACTGTCGTCAAGGTATGACTGTATTTCAGTGGCTTGGTCAAGAAATTCTGAGCTAGCTTAGCTTCTTATGAATAAAAGTTTCTTTAAAAAAGGCATAATTTGTTTCCTCTATAAGTGTGCTTGCTATTTTATGTGAATGTTGCACATTTTGAGAGCATCATTCTCACTTTTTCTGTCAACCGATCTGCATTTGTGTCAGGTTTCCAGCTGGGCCACTGACAGGCCGGTTTGGGATTAGCCGGCACGCTGCATCTTGCTATCGCTAATGCCTTAATCCTCGCTGCCGGTCGTTGTGCTTAGACCTTGATCTGTTGCCAGCATCATTGAACATATTGATTTAATAGGCCCCTCCATTTTGTTCTAATACTTTTCCATTTTAACATCATTTTTTTGTAGTATTTTATAAAATATTTTGCTCTTTTTTTTGTTGTTGTAAGATATTCTTTTAGAAACATGTCCTAATAGTTTACTCTTATCCATCCATCCATCCATCCATCCATCCATCCATCCATCCATCCATCCATCCATCCATCCATCCATCCATCCCTCCATTTTCTGAACCGCTTAGTCCTCACAAGGGTCGCGGGGGGTGCTGGAACCTATCTCAGCTGGCAATGGGCAGTAGGCGGGGTACACCCTGAACTGGTCGCCAGCCAATCGCAAGTTTTCTATTATTATGGCTCATATTTTCTTGACTAACCCTAACCCCATTTTCCCTGTTTTTTTTTTTTTTGGGGGGGGGTCATATATTTTTAATTATTATTTTTTTTTACTGTTTGTCCCTTAACATTTTATTATTTTGGGGGGTATTTTTTTTAAATTTTGTATTATTTCTATTATTTTGTTGTATATTTTTTGAATTTTATTTTCTATATTTTTGTCCAAATTTTTCTGAATATATTTAATTTTTCTTGTCTTTTTTTGTATTTTCTTTGTCTAATATTTCTGTATTTTGAATTATTTTTTTTGTTTTATGTTAAGTTCTGCCTTAACATTCTATTATTTTGGCGGGGGATTTTTTATTTTATTTTGTATTCTATTATTTTGTCTTACATTTTTTTTTCTATATTTTTGTCAATATTTTCTGAATATATTTCATTTTTCTAATCTTTTTTTTTATTTTCTTTGTCTAATATTTCTGTATTCTGACTTATATTTCTATTTTATGTTGTAATATGTTTGCATTTGTTTTTAGATAATTTTCTATTTTTATAATAAGCGGTTCAGAAAATGGATGGATGGATGGATATGGATAGTAATATGTAATTAAATTTGTAATTAATGTCACAAATAATTTTTGTAATCTTATTTTTTTATTCTTATTCTTTTGTGTCCTATATTTGTAATTATGTTTGTTTTGATATTTTTGTAGTTTTTTTCCAAAAGTTTATTTTCATGTTTTTCTACTCATAGACTTAGAGTATTTTTTTTAATTGAAATTATTCATATTTTATTAAAGTATATATATATTTTTAAGGGGGTGTGGGGTTAAAGAATTTCAACCATTAGTATATATTTTTTAGTAATATTTTTAGAGCATTAAAAAAAAAACACATTTTGATGAAAAGTCATCTAATTTATGTGTCCGTGTGACAGTCGTACGTGGTGGTGAAGGCTTGCCAGCGTCGCCATGCCGCTGGTCAAGAGGAACATCGAGCCGCGCCACCTGTGCCGCGGGGAGCTCCCCGAGGGCATCGGCAGCGAGCTGGAGTGTGTGATGAACAACACGCTCTCCGCCATCATCCGCCAACTCAGCAGCCTGAGTAAGACGCACCATAACACACGCATATATACATACACACATACATACATACACCACTTGAGTGAGGACCTCCGCCAAGGCCAAAAGAGAGCTACCTCATGCAAGTTTCACGGGTCAAATTTTTTGCAGTTATGGAAACCTTGCATTCAAAAGTCACTTGGGAAGTTTTGCTATTACGCTAACAATTTGAAAAATAAAATCACCACTGTTAGTATGAAAACCAACATAACACTTGAGTGACAACAGTGAAATGCAAAGATGAGAAGATGAGATGAGCCCTGTTGCAGAGGCAGCAACATTATTTTTTTTCTAATATTTTTGCATTTTTGTTGTAATTTTTGTAATTTTCTTGTTGTGATACATTTAGTATCATGTCATTTAATTTTTTTTGCCATACTGTTTTAAAAATTATTTTCCCACATTTTTGTATTTTTACCTAAAACTTTCATTCAAATATTTGTATTTATTTAAAATTGATGTTGTAATGTGTTTTTGAATTTATTGTCATAGCAAATTTTTTTTATTCTTGCTGTAGTAGATATTCTATAGCTCCCTCATATTTTTTGTTGTATTTTTTTTATTTTATTTCTCAATTATTATTATTTTTTTGTCTTTTTCAGTCTAGTGATACATTTTGTATCATTTCATTTAAATTGTTTTTGCCATGGTATTATTAAAAAATATTTGATATTATCTTTATTTTTATTTTTATTTTACCTAATATTTTCAAATATTCAAATATTTGTATTTATTTATTTATTTATTTATTTATTGCTGTTGGAATATGTTTTTGGTTTACTATCATAACATTTTCCTATTGATTTCTATTTTCTATTTCTATAGATTTCTAAAATTGTTTGCCGTAGCACTATTTTTGGATTTTATAAGTCAATGTTTTGTTTTGTTTTTTAAGTGAAATCTTTTATAATGTTGACCAATATTTCTGCATTTTTTTTGTTTTTTCTTATCCAAAATTTGTCTGTATTTTTAGTAAAAACTTTTTCTATATTGACTGACATGTAATCCAAAATGTATCTGTTCTTTTCTAATATAAAATAATTCAAATTCTAATATAAAAACATAATTTTAGTCAATATTATTAATTTCTACTTCTGCAGTATTTTTATATTTAAATTATAACTAATAGTTTTTCATTTTGTAAAATAATTATTTTCTAATATTTGTGTAACTTTTTTATATTTTTAGATATTTTTTTCTAATATTTTTGCTTTGTTCAAGTCTGCCTAATATTTTCACTGGCCCCATAAGCAAATCCCTGACATATTTCATTTACCAGTACCCTGATAGTATTTTTTGTATCATAAATAGGCTTTATGAAATGTGCAATATATGGGTCTGCACTGCATGCTGTTGTTATCTTGATGTTGGCCATCACCATGGCTGTACACACCCAGGGGGTTATGAGGCTGGCAAATCTCCGACAGCTGCATGTGTGTGTACAGATAATGTGTGTGCGTGTGCATGCCGTTTTCTATTGATCCAGTCAATGTGAGGGCATCCATCTTTCATGTCCTTTTTGTTTTTGAACAGTTGCAGCTTTGTGACTTATATTCACATTCAAGTGCTCACACACAAGCCACATATGCATGTAAAATGTCCAGAAAAGCGGTGGGCCGTCCTTAAAACCCCTCAGGGTGTGAGGTCAGAGTTGAAAGGGCTCAAGCGCTCCGCATCCGGGAAATATTTTGTCCCGAAGCCCATCCTGTCAGCGGGAGGCCTGCAAATAGTCCCCTCCCCTTCTTGGTATTTCCATTCCAAGCTGTACAGAAGCTTCATTTGCCATTCATTAACAATGTTTGTTTATTTTGGAGCATTTCGCAGTACATTTTTCCAATTAGTTTTTGTTATGATTTATGTTGCTCTTCCTTTCAATGTAGGACCACTTCCCAGAAGCAAGTATTGTTGGAATTTAGTAACATTTGAATAATAGCAAAGTAGTTCTCAAACTTTTTACACCAAGTGCTGCCTAAAAAAAGATGTATCCAAATAAATGTTTGAAAGGCAAACAGATCTGAAAGATTAAATGCGAATACTGTATATCGTACCTAAAATTTAAATATACTCTAACTTAACTGTACTTGATAAGAGAAAAAAGGTTTAAGACACTGTAATGAATATTACCGCTGTGCTTAAATATATGAAGATTAAAGTACATATTTGTATAATCGTAAAAGTTAAATAAAAAAATGTTTTAAGATTTTTTTTCAAAGAATAAGATGCAAACATATTGTTCTTCTGTAAAGCGCTTTGTGACAGTTCAAGCTGTTTGAAAGCGCTATATAAATAAACTTGACTCGAAAGTAAAATACAAATTAAGTACACTGTGCTGGATTAACTCATTCACTCGCAGCCATTTTCACTGAAGCAACCCCCTTCACTCCCGGCTGTTTTACTAGTTTTTGACTGATTTTGCAAGGCCCACAGAACATTCTGTTTTATTGCTATAAAACATGGAACCTATCAAGAGAAAGATTAGAGTCTCTTCTTTCATCAGGACAAAAAAGTATATTTGTATCTGTTTCAGCAATAAGCATTAGAATAACGCCAAGTTTCATCATTATTCACAAACCTGTTGAAAACACTGGCAAAAAGAGCTTGTTGCAACATGGCCTGGCTGATCTCTTATACTCTACTGCCACCTGCTGGCCGTTTTTTGTAATAACTACCATTGCTTTAAGCGACCTCTTCATGTTAGAAACTGTATCAAAGCCTTCTGTATGCTTTAGTATAAAAAAAATATATATATATATATATAAAAAGTCTAAATATGTTTTTGGGAGTGAAGAACAAAGTATTAAAAACGTATTTATACGTTTTTGGTTTTGGATGAGTTAAAAAGCTAAATATTTGTGTATTTTTAAATAGTTTTCTTCTTCAAGTAACATAGCAATATCAATGCTAGTTTCGTTTGTGGCGTTTCACTTTGCTTTGCTCTTAGCGTTGACAAAAGTGTTATCTCGCTCGTTCTTTGTATCGTCCGTCAGGCAAACATGCGGAGGACATATTTGGCGAGCTGTTCAACGAAGCCAACACTTTTTACCTGCGTGCCAACTCTCTCCAAGACCGTATCGACCGGCTGGCCGTCAAGGTCACGCAGCTGGACTCCACCGTGGAGGAAGGTGGGGCATCGGCTACGTACATGCAGTCCATCTTTCTCTCTTTTTTTTTTTTTTTCCATCCATGAAACCAGATGCGGCACATTTTGATTTTTAAAATGGAGAGTTGCGGCAGGTCTTTTGAATAATAAGTGATAAAATTACTGTATATAAATACTGTATATATATTTTTAAATATTTGTTTTATACATAAATATTTTATCAGTATTATAAATTGTTTATGTTTTAGTATTTGCAAAATTCTTACAATAAATACTGTAGATAATATATAAATGAAGAACTACATTTTAATCAACCAGTTTTAGGAAAAATTAAAATTATAGGACACTAGATAATGTAAGTCCTATGTGAGTTAGTAAATTATAAAAATACTTATGTTTTTATAATACATTTGTTAATAAGGGAAAGAGTAGAACTCTAAAGATCAGAGTTAATAAATTATATCGTTATTCATATTTTGTATATATTTGTGTATACATTATATATATTTTGCATTAATAAAATAATTTTGTCATTTCTAAACGTTATTATAAAATAAATGCATCAACAAATGTATAAACCTGATTTCATTTTTTTTTTTTTACATTTTTTGCAATGTGTCAAATAACAAATTATTCATAAACAGTATTATTTGAAATACAGATAAATGAATACAAACAAATACATTTTAATTAACTTATTTTGGCCAAATTAATGCAATAAATATCACAGGACTGTTAAAACTGTATATGATCGGTGAAGCAGATTTTAAAAAAATTTTAAATGTTTTTTTTTATTTAAAAAAAAACAAAAACATCCCTGCTCACTTCTTGTGCACAGTTTCCCTACAAGACATCAACATGCGCAAAGCCTTCAAGAGCTCCACCACTCAAGACCAGCAGGTGGTGTCCAAGAGCAGCGTGCCCAATCCGGTGAAGGAGATGTACAATTTGAGTGACAAGCCCCCGCCACTGACTATCCTCTCTTCATACAGGTGGGACATGAAGATAAAACAATAATAATACGATAAAATTGGCGACCATGTATTTGGAGCTCAAAGTGTGGAGGAATAAAAAAAAAAATCTTTTTTTTTTTTAACTCATTTCTGTTTACTGTGTGCAGGGATGACAAGAAGGAAGCGCTCAAGTTCTACACCGATCCCTCCTACTTTTTCAACCTGTGGAAAGAGAAGATGCTGCAAGACACGGAAGACAAGAGGAAAGAGAAGCGGAAACAGAAGGTTGCACAATCTCATTGGCTGACTCCCACATCACTCACCAGCACAAACTTTTAAAACCGTAACATGCGGATGGGGGGGACCCCAACAATAACATAAAATCACCTCACATAAAATCTGTTTTATCAACAGGATAATGGCTTCTAAAAAACATTCCAAAACTTGTTGTGATGATTCATTCAAAGAATGTCCGTGTCCACTGAACCCAGGAACAAAAGCGCTGCGTGGACGGAACGTTGCAGAGGGAGGTGAAGAAGGTCCGGAAGGCGAGGAACCGCCGACAGGAGTGGAACATGATGGCGCTGGATAAAGAACTGAGGCCAGACCACCGTCACACCATACACAGAGACAGAGGGGCCTCCTCCGAGGGCTCCATGTCTCCAGAGAACAGGTAAGTGACGCTAATATTTTCTACACAGACGCAGATATACAGTGATATAAAAAGTCTACACAGTCCACTGTATGATTACATCATTTTTGACAGATTTTTACAATGCAATTTTCGTGTAATGTAGTTCTGGCGAGTATACCAGAAAAAGTAATGGAAAGCTTCACAGCCTAAAAAAAATATGATCGGGAAGTAAGTGATGTAATTCATGTTATTATTATTCAGGTTCATTCATATTATTTTATTATATTTATGGTACTTATTTGATTCTTGTCACATTTTAGTAATAAGTACAAACTAAAGTATTGTTTATTTTGCTGTTTTCAAACAAATATATTTTGTCTAAATACTGTAGATTGTTTTGTTATTTACTGTAGTTAAATAAATATTTACTGTATTTAAATATGTAATAAATATTACTGACCAATAAAAAAATATTTACTGCATTTCAATGTGCAATAAAATAAATAAATAATAAAATATTTACCACAATTAAATATTGCACAAAATAAGTCATTAACAATGAAAATATTAACTATATTTAAATATGCAATAAAAATAAATAATAAAAATGTTTACTGCATTCAAATATAAAAACAAGTTTGTTTTCAAACAAATATATTTTGTCTAAATACTATAGTTTTTTTTCTGTTATTTACTGCAGTTAAATAAATATTTACTATATTTAAATATGTAATAAAAATTACTGACCAATAAAAATAATTACTGCATTTCAATGGGAAATAAAATAAATAAATAATAAAATATTTACCACATTTAAATATTGAACAAAATAAGTCATTAACAATGAAAATATTTACTTTATTTAAATATGCAATAAAAATAAATAAATTATACAAATATTTACTGCCTGCGATTGGCTGGCAACCAGTCCAGGGTGTCCCCCGCCTACTGCCCAAAGGCAGCTGAGATAGGCTCCAGCACCCCCCGCGACCCTTGTGAGGAATAAGCGGTCAAGAAAATGGATGGATGGATGCAGAAAATAATTGTGAGTGAATTACAAAGCTCTGCTATACATTAGACTGATTTTTTTCAGACCAAAAGTATTGCATTGTTATTGTACTACAATGTAACCTGTTCCTTGACCTACCAGGGCTCAAGCAGGTGACCTGCACCACTACCCCAATGCCATGAACCACGCCGGCCACGCCCACACCTACTCGGGCCCGCCGCCCAGCGCCCTGGCCGCTCAGATGGCGGCCGGCCACGGCCCTCGCGGAGGAGGCGACCACGACAACAGGGGCAGAGCCGCAGCCTATCAGGGCGGCACGCTTGGCCGCGCCCACCACCACCAGCATCAACAGCAAGTCCCGCTGCCTCCCCCGCCTGCCGAGGCGATGAACGGCGGCTCCATGTCCCTGCCTCCACTGGACTACAGGTAAACCTCGAGGCATCAACTGATTAAAACCAGTTTACCTAATCAAGATAAATGAATACCTTCCTCAAATAGAGGCCTCATTAAAAAAAAAAAGAAAACATTTTTTGTTGCAAAGCCCATTTCAGCTCAGTTGGTAACCAAAGCAGTTGTTTAGTAATCTTCTTAAAACCCTCCTGCTAATAGACACTAGCGAATGAAGGCCCCCAGCCACTTCATGAGGTAAAGCTTCCTCTTCACTTGACATCAATTGTGATACAGTGATTACCATGTGTTTTTAAAAATCCTCGCCTTGAATAAACACTGCCATTTTATGTGTAGTTCTCCCTATCCCACCATTGTGTTTGGAAAAATAAACAATAAACACCCACAGCCACTTCATTATATAATGTTTCACTTTAACTTTACATTAATCTTAATAGTTGCGATTGGCTGGCAACCAGTTCAGGGTGTACCTCGCCTACTGCCTGAAGCTGGCTGCGATAGGCTCCAGCACCCCCGCGACCCTTGTGAGGAGTAAGCGGTTTGAAGGAAATGGATGGATGGATGGATTAATTGTAATATCTAGGTAACGTTGTTTAGTCTTAAGATATTTGTCGTTTAAAATGAAACCCTCCCCTCCAATAAATGCCCCTCACCACTTCATTACAAAAAACTCCACTTTAGCTTTATATTAATTTAAATACCAAGGAAACATTTTTATTTAAAAAAAAAAACAAAAAAAACATTTGTTATTAAAAATGTAGCCCTCCCCTCCCTCCAATAACCCCCCAGCCACTCCATTATTAAAGCTCCACTTTAACTTCACATTAATTGTAATATCCAGGTAACATTTAGGCTTAAAAAAATAATTTGTTGTAAAAATGAAGTCATCCTCTCCAAAAAATAACCCCAACCACTTCATTACATACAACTCCACTTTAACTTTATATTAATTTAAATACCAAGGAAACATTTTTATTAAAAAAAAAAAAAAAAGGTTGTTAAAAATGAAGCCCTCCCCTCCAATAAACACCTCCAGGCACTTCATTATATAAAGCTCCACTTTAACTTTACATTCATTGTAATATCCAGGTAATATTGTTTAGTCTTAAAAAAAAAAATAAATTTCTTGTTAAAAATGAAATCCTCCTCTCCAATTTATACCCCCAATCACTTCATTACATAAAACTCCACTTTAGCTTTATATTAATTTAAATACCAAGGAAACATTTTTTATTTAAAAAAATTGTTGTTAAAAATGAAGTCCTCCCCTCCAATAAATACTCCCAGCCACTTCATTCGGTGCACCGTTCATATCTTTCTTGCAGCATGGATGGTTACGCCAACACGGGGCCGCCACCGCCACCCCCTGCTCCACTCATCCCCTCCGCCCTGACAGCCTTCGCCTCGCCACCTGGTGGACCCATGTCTCCCGGACCCGGGGGCTACGCTCCGCCTCCGCCGGTCATATGCGGCGGGCCGGCCGCCCCGCCGCCTCCCGGGCCCCCGCCGCCACCTCTCCAAGCCGGCGCCTCCCACGCTATGGCGCACAAGATGTCGTCGCCTGTGCCCTTGGAGAGCAGCGTGGTCAACGACGCCCGCAGCGACCTGCTGGCGGCCATCCGGATGGGTATGTGTGCGTGTGTGTGTGGTGTTATTTAAACATCTAGGAATGTGCACCTCTGGTAAAAATATATACTTTTGTTGGGTCATACTTTATTGATGTTGTGTTACCTCCCCTGCAGGCATCCAGCTGAAGAAGGTTCAGGAGCAACAGGAGCAGCAGGCCAAGCGGGAGCCCGTCGGCAACGACGTGGCCACCATCCTGTCGCGCCGCATCGCCGTGGAGTACTCGGACTCCGAAGACGACTCGGAGCTGGAGGACAACGACTGGTCCGATTGAAGCACACACACACACACACACACACACACACACACACACACACAGACACACACACACAGTCACATACTGTATAAGCTGAAGGGTCCACAAACTGCAACAAGCACTGTAAAGAAGTCAACATACTGTAACCAACCGTCACGTCTTGCTGGATGCTTTTCAAGCACCGTGAGTGCCCCCTAGTGTACCTGTTGTAATGCTGCACTCACATGTCATGTATAATTTGATGTATATGCCACTTTTGAAAGTGTTAGATTCAACTAGAGACTTTCCTCTTCAGCTAATTCCTTCCTATTTTTTTTTAATTGAACATTACGCTATGGATCACCAGGTAGAGCAGGGGTGGGCAACCTACGGCCCATATGTGGCCCACCAGAGTGGTTTGACGTGATCTGGACCAAGAAGGAAATGCAATGCAGCTGTACAGTTTCACCAGTAGAGGGCGCCTATGAATTTCGTAGGACACTTGGTTCGACTGACTTTGTTGAGGTGAGTTAGTACAATTTCCCAATTAATTTTGAACATAAATTGGCCGCAAAAAAGGTAGACATCTTGTGTCTTTTTAAGAATCGCTGATTGAGTCTTTTTTTTTTTTTTTTTTTTTTTGTGAGTCTGCTTATGATGTCGATTAAATTTAATGTTTCTAAGATAAACTGTCTTAAGGGGCTAAATATTTAAATGCAAAAATCTTTAATGCACAAATGCTCATAAAATAATAAATTATTATCTTTTTATGTACTCGTTCACGTTACAAAAACAAATACGGCTTCTAATGTGAATGTGACACATGACGTGACACGTATGCACAAAAAAAAAACAATGTCACATAGCACAGTGTGGTGCGAGGAATTATGAATATTTTGGGAGAAATGAGGCGACGTTTTACAATCTCATTTCATGGAGATGTCATTGCCGCACATAATAAATGAAAAATTGCTTGAAAATTGGCAAAATGACCCTAAATTGGCCCATTTCAAACCAAAATGAAAGACTTCCTGTGCCTTTTCAAGAATGGCTTCCTGAGACTTTTTTTGTGAGTTTCCACGTGATAGACATGTCTATCAAATTTCATGTTGTTAAATAAAACCGTCTTCTGAATTTTTAAATGCAAAATCTAGTCCAAAGGAGCCCTGGAAATGTTCAGAATGACTCTAAAATGGCCGCATGCTTGGGTACATTTTGTTTACCGAAATGGCTCCTAATGGGGAAAAAGGTTGCCCGGCCCTGCTAGAGACAATGAACGGGAAGTAAATGTGATAAAAATGATTGATGGTTGAGGCTGCATCATGTCTAATGTGAGCTTTGTAAAACCAGAGACTAATAAAAAGGGAAAAAAAAAAAAAAAACATGAATGGAGCACAACGGCTGGCGAGTCTCCTCACTGTCCTCTGCTGTCGTCACACGTACTGTACCTGGCTCCCTTGTTTCTATGGCGACGGGAGCGGAGTTGCCACGGCAACCAGATAGAGGGCAGGAGTGGGGGGGATGAAGAAACCAGACGAGGCGGGCGTCATATGCACAGCACGTGTTTGTTTGCGTGTTTTTTTTTAATAGAAAATTAACTAACCAAAGCAATAAAAAGTACAACTAGAACACTTTGGAAAAATAGACAGCACACACTTCACATAAATGTTGTTTTTTGTTTTTTTTTACAATTAAATTAGTGCATGTTGATTCTCATTTTGCAGATACTTCAATTGTGCCATCGTGATCCCTCCCCTCACCCACCCACCCCCCAAAAAATAACAATAAAGTGCATTTCACATTTAAAAACAACACACGATGCTGTTACTGTGGCAACCCCCCCAGACATTCACAGGACACCTTGAGTGTCGGGTTAGTTAGCTCGAACCACTTCCAGCCCCCTCCTTGGCTACACAATTACTTTCACTATGTTTGTGTGACAGTCTTTTGCTATTCTTGGATACAAAAGCCCTTTTGGCACCTTTTACCACAAATTCTGTATTTAGCGGGGGGGCAAAAAAAAGTGGCGCGACCCAACTCCTTCCATTAAGAGTGACTGCTTTGGTAGCACCATGCACGGTGGTAAAGTCCCCCCATTTGGAAAGCATGCCGTATTATTATTGTTATTATTATTTACACAACGTAGGCCGAGAACAAAACAATTTGTGTGTCACTACATTCAGAAAAAAAGGCTTTTACAGCGCCGTGATATCATCGTACAACATAAGGAATTCAAGCCGAAAAAAATAGAACTTTTCAATGAATATAACAAAATAGACTTTTTGTTTTTTTGTTTTTTTGTCGTCGTCGTGATGTCAACATAGACCAGGGCCACGTCCCAAAAGTCTTCCAAGATCATTTGGAAGTGGCCCCGTTTAGCTCATAAGATCATTCAGAGGTCACTTGACTTGACTTCCGCTGATTTCATCGATCATCATCTTTCGCTTTGGCTTCAAGTAGCGTCGCTTTTTTTTTTAAAGTCCGATGACGTTGTGGCGGCAGCGCATGCGGTGGAGAACAAAAAAACGTGAAATCTTTCCAGACGGTCAAGGAAGACACCCATGGTTGTAGCGACACACTGCCCCCTTGAGGAGACCACATGCGGCCATGCAATTCATAGCACGACTAACACACACAAAAGACACTTGAGGTTACAACACTCAGGGCGGCTCGGGAAAGCGACGACAAAACATGTGGGGCGCTTCTGTCACTTGATATGACATGTCTGTGATAAGATGTGTTGTGCTGATAAATTTATGGCATCGATAAAGATGTATAGTCGCCATTGTATGATAGCAGATTATTCCGGGCTGTAATTAGTTACTACTCCATAGAGGTTGGTGCATTTGAATTTTTGACTGTCATAAGAGAAATTTGACATTGTCAAATCAGCTGATTACATCATCAGGTGAGGTCATATTAACAAAATAATTACAGATCAGAAAAGCCCTAATTACAAGCTGTTATTTGAGATACTACTCGATGGGGTTTGTTGCGATTCGTTTTTTGTCCCGGTTATAAGGCCAGTTTGATGGTCAATGTCAAATCAGCTGATTACATCATCAAATTATGCCATGTTAATAAAATAATTACAGATCTGAAAAGCCCTCATTGCAGGCTGTTGTTTGAGATACTACTCGATGGGGTTTGTGGCGTTCTTTTTTTTGTCTCGATTATGAGGCACGTGTGACTGTCAATGTGAAATCAGCTGATTACATCATCATATCATGTCATATTAATAACATAATTACAGATTTGAAAAGCCCCCATTATGGGCTGTTGTTTGAGATACTACTCGATGGCGTTTGTTACGATTTGTTTTTTGTCACATGATTAGGCAGGTTTGTATATCGACATGAAATCAGATATTTACATCATTATGTCATATTAATAACATAATTACAGATTTGAAAAACCCCCATTACTGGCTGTTATTTGCGATACTACTCGATGGGGTTTGTTGCTATTATTTTTTTGTCCCAGTTATGAAGCAATCTGAATGTCAACGTCCTATCAGCTATACATTATCATATTAGGTCATATTAATAAAATAATTACAGATTTGAAAAGTGCTTATTATGAGCTGTAATTCGAGGTACTACACGGTGTGGTTTGTTGCAATTTGTTTTTAGGCCTCATTGGAAGAAAATGTTTACAAATTTTGGACAAAAACAAATCATCTTACATTAAAATAATTGCAGCTCTGGAAAGCCTTTTTATTCATTTTAAATGGACGTACTACTTGGTGGGGTTTGCTGTAATTTGTTTTTTGACCATATTACAGTACCAGTACAAGTTTATTTCAGTTTAAATGGCCTCAACTTTCACCCAAAACAAATTATCTAATGACATCATCACTTGAGCTCACATTGACAAAGCAACAAATGAAAATTCATCCATGAAGCCTGACTTTTTTTTTTTTTTTTTTAAAGCATGCGTCACATTTGATTATTCTCTCATAGCCTTTACTCCGCGGGAAGAAATCACAGTAAGGTTGCGTGGATGTTATTGCTGTCTGAGTATTGCTTCACCTCGGAAAATAACTACCGTCCAAAGGTTAGTTATTGCTGACAAAATGAGAAAAACGGCCGAGAGCTCTTTAAGGGCTTAAAAGCAGATGCGTCAGTTTTATAATATGACTCCATTAGGACATTACAGTGGCTGTTTTTTTTTTTTTTTTTTACTTTTATGGAGCACTTATTGGAAAACTGGGAAATCACCATGTCAACCCTGATATACTCTATACTCTGTTGCACATACTGTATTGTATACCAATTCAAAATAAACATCTAAATATAGATATACGTAATGTAAAAAAATGTTCTGTACTAAATTTAAGTATAACTTAATTTATATATTGTATTTAAAGGAGCACTGTAAAGTGGCGTTATGGTATGATAATGCTACATTTAAAAAAATAATAAATGAAAAAATAATTTTAAAATATGTACTAAATGTACATATTTAGTGTATTTAAATTAATTTACTTTTATCAAAAATTAAGTGGAGATATGTTTGTCACCTGACATGAACGAGAAGTATATAAATAATAATTATCAATACAAAAAAATTATAGTACCTAAATATGAGGAATTTTAGTATTTAAATTAAACATAAAGTAATAAAAAATAAAATAAAATACATTTTAAAATTTTCAGATGTTTCATAATGGACAGCAGAAACAAAAGTGTTTTAACAATATATAAAATGTAAATAAATCCAACATGCAAAATTGATTTAGATTCCAATAATAAGAAGAATTAAAAGTGATTTTTAGTTATTTCAATAAATGCCCCATAATTGCATTATGTCACTGTAAGTGCCCTACAATGGGTTAATTCTTTTGTCGTTGTGATATAATTCCATTTACAGTAGTTGATTGGCTGAAAGAAGTCACATGGTTCTACTGACATCCTAGTAACAAAATGGTGGAATTCTCTTGCATGGGCTGTAATGCAACCTCCAAATGCGTCAACATTCAAAAATCAAGTAAATACAAGTGAGGTGGATGGATGTTGCACTGCAGCCTCCGCTGATATAACAAATGGGAAGGGGGGCGGTGGTGGTGTGTGTGTGTGTGTGTTGGGGGGGTAATGGCAGGGGGTCTCCCCTGAGTGGGGGAGAGGGGCGTTATCGGTGTGATAGCGTCGAGCGCATTCACACACAAAATTCCGGTGCAAGACAAGAAGCATAGCGAGGCCTCCTCATTTCCACAAGAGAAGCCGGTATCTATTTTTAGCTCACCGCGCCTCTTTAGCTTGCCACGCACGTTCGAGGCAGGCGGCGGGCGGGAATGGATGCTGCTTCAGATTTGCTGCTGGGAGGGGGGTGGGGCGGGGGAGGCCTGCGTGCTTGTCGTCGTCGTCTGCCTGGTTTTTTAATCTGCCTTTTGAGCGACCAATAATCCCGAAGGACGAGCACGTGGCGGCCGAAGCCGAGTCGCTCCCCGCGCAGGAACATGTGATAGGCACCCTCTGCAGAGCGGGGCAAGGGCGGGGCAGGCTGGGATGGTGGGCAGCATGCAACATGGCCGCCTCAAGTGAGGAAGACAGAGGCAAAAACCTTGCGTGATGACAAGAAGATACCATCTGGTTTAACTCTCATGCCGCAAACCCACCCAGGTCAATTTGCGCAAACCTTCTCATGTGGACCCCAGGATGACCCTTTTCAGGACCCACCCCGGTCTGTTTGTTCCTCTCTCCGGACGCCCACTGGTAGACCAACCTCCTCTGTTAGAGCCCAACCAGATCAGGTAGCTCCAACCGATGTCCCCTCACTGAAACTCACTCAGGTGGACCAACAAGGACCCACGCAGTGCCAATGACGTCTATATCCGTCAATGGCACTGTGTGTCACATCTGTTTCAACAAACCTCTCAGCAACCCCAGGTGATCTAACCTAGCGGAACCGGACTCTCAAAATTGGTTCACCCATTGCTGTTAGACAAGCCCACGACATCCCCTCTATCAAAACCCACCGAGTTAAACCAACCAAGGGGCGATCGATCCTCTCTCTTAAAACACACCAGAATTTTGCACCAACTCAGGGATGTCCCCCTGTACCAACTCAGTGACACCAAGTCCTCACAAGATTCTCAAGTCCCGCCCAGGTCAGATTTCTCCAACCCAGGGTCAGCACCCTCTCTCAAAAACCACCCAGGTTGGTATCCCCCTCTCAAAGCCCACCCAGGTCAGTCCAATCCTCTGTGAGAACCAACCAAGGTGCGCCCTCCACTCTCTCTCTCTCCTAAAACCCGGTCCACTGGGTCAGACGTCGCTGGGAGTCCGGGCCCGTTGTGCCACGCTGGCGGGAACGCAGCCGCAGCACACCAACCACAGCGCCTTTTGGATCTCCTGATTCCGGAAGGCGTAGATGACTGGGTTGATGACCGAGTTGTAGGTGGCGGGCACCAGCGTGGCGTAGGTGTACAGCGGCGGGTACGTGTAGTCGGCGATGAGCGAATAGACGGTGAAGGGCATCCAGCAGGCGGCGAAGGTCCCTAAGATGATGGCCAGCGTGGAGACGCCTTTCCGCGTTGTGACGTAGTGTGGCGAGGCAGCCAGGAAGTGGTGCTGCAGGGCGATCTGATGGGCGTGTCGCATCACGATCTTGCAGATCTGGACGTAGAGCTGCAGCATGAGGCCGAACAGGAGCAAGAAGGAGACGGAGAGCACGGCGATGTTGTTCTTGGTGAGCGGGCGCACCACGCTGCACGTGGCCTCCTCCGCCAGACAGTTGACCCCCGTGACGGGAAGCAGACCCAAACAGAGCGACAGCCCCCACAGGAGGACCAGCATGGTGTACGTGAAGGCCGCCGTGCGCTCCGAGTTGTAGGTGAGGGCGTAGTACAGCGACAGGTAGCGGTCGATGGTGATGGCCAGCAGGCTGAAGACGGACGCCGAGAAGGAGGCCACCACCAGGCCCACGGTGAGAAGTTGGGCCGAGTCCGACTGCAGCAGGTAGGCACAGGTGAAGTGCAGCACCAGGCCCAGGCCGGCCAGCAGGTCGGCCAAGGCCAGACTGCCGATGAGCAGGAACATGGGCGCCCGCAGAGCCGGGTTCTGCCAGATCACCAGGACCACCAGAGCGTTCTCGCAGGCGATCAGAGTCCCCGACGTGCACAGGACGATGTCCCATGGGTTGACCAGCAGGGGCAGCTGGCGGGGCGCAAGGGACTCCTCCGCCGGGAAGGTCACCGGGACGCTGGCGTTGTCCGTCGGCCCCCCTCCACCGCTGGCCCACGCCGTGGGGTCGGGGCTCAGCCAGCTGGGGGTGGCTGGTGGCTCTTCGCTCATTGTGGCCCCCGTCTGAAAACGCAGTCAAACGCCATTAGGACATCTCATTTATTATTTTAAAAAAATGCTTAACTCATTTGCTCCCAAAAGTGTATAAAAACGTTCTAGTTTAAATATTGCCATGGTCCCAAAAACATATTTAAACGTTTTTTATGTTTTATTTTATGCTAGAGCATACAGAAGGCTTTGATGCAGCCTCTAACCTAAAGAGGTCACTTAAAGCAATGATAGTTATTACAAAAAATGACCACCAGGTGGCAGCAGCGTATAAGAGATCAACCAGGGCCATGTTGCAACAAGCTCTTTGTGTAATTGTTTTAACCAAGAATGTGAATATTAATGAAACTTAAGCTATATTCTAATACTAATTGCTGCAAAACAGAAATAGAAATATACTTTTTTTTCCTGATGAAAGAAGAGACTCTAATCTTTCTTTTGGTAGGTTCCATGTTTTTATAGCAATATTCTGTGGGCCTTGCAAAATCAGTCAAAATCCAGTAAAACAGCCGCGAGCGAAGGGTGTTGATTCAGTGTAAATGGCTGTGAGTGAATGAGTTAATGAAAAAAATTCATTAATATGCCTGGTGGCGTCCTCTGCCCCAAAATTTATGAAAATGTGTTTAAAAAGACCATTTTTCACAATACTTTTGTCGTGACTTGAAATGGACTTTTCAACTTATACATTATTTTTTAAAGAATGCATGAATCTTAATTACAGAAATTCATTAATGTGCCTTGACTATCCCCCAAAAGTTTACATTTTCAGCACATTTAGCAACATTTCAAAGAACTGAACAATTGCATTTCTCAACAATTTCATTAATTTCTGAATCACTCACTGAATTATGCATGCATCTGGATGGGAACATTTCATTAATAAGCCTTTGCGCATGTAAGCGCTTACCAGGATTATGCTAAGACTACTCAGCTGATTTATGGACAAGGTAAACAGACCCCATGAAAATGTTGGTATACAGGTCAGCTTGTCCTTTTTTGTTCACAATTCATTTTTTGTCTAACATTTTGACTATTTTATGAATAATGTATGCATGTATCTTATCATTAATATGCCTTGGTGGACGTGTGCGCCTCACATGTGGAATTGGACAGTTTAAATAATAATTAAATAAATAAATAATAAAATGGTTAACCAATATAATCAATTAAAGTTTATGCCAAAAAATGCATGAATATGCCTTCACTGAGGTTGGGAAATACAGTAGAACCATTTTTACCCATTTTTGCCAGAATACAATAGTTTCACACATGTTTATTCATTTTCAAACCAAAAATGCATCCAAAAATTCATTAATATACCTTCACAGAAGTTAAGACTTTTGTTTTTGTCAACATGTGCAATGCATTTTCAACATTTTCATGAAATTGTGGACCAAAAACCCGTTAAAGTTAATGACAAAATGTCATTAATATACCTTCATGTTAGTAAATAGGTGAGCTTTCCCCAACTTTTGTCAACACTGCAAGCATTTAGCAACATTTTTATTAAGTTATGGATGAATAATGCATGACTCTTATTGACTACAAATTCATTAATATACCTTCACAGAAGTTAAGACTTTTTTTTCAACATGTGCAATCCATTTTCAACATTTTCATGAAGTTGTGGACCAAAAACCCATTCAAGTTAATGACAAAATGTCATTAATATACCTTCGTGTTGGTAAATAGGTGAGCTTTCCCCAACTTTTGTCAAAACTGCAAGCATTTAGCAACATTTTTATTAAGTTATGGATGAATAATGCACGACTCTTATTGACTAAAAATTCATTAATATACCTTCACAGAAGTTAAGACTTTTTTTTTTTTCAACATGTGCAATCCATTTTCAACATTTTTATGAAGTTGTGGACCAAAAACCCATTCAAGTTAATGACAAAATTTCATTAATATACCCTTGTGTTGGTAAATAGGTGAGCTTTCCCCAACTTTTGTCAATACTGCAAGCATTTAGCAACATTTTTATTAAGTTATGGATGAATAATGCACGACTCGTAGCGACTACAAATTCATTAATATACCTTGGCGGAAAATAGGACCTTTTTTTTTCACAAGTTTTGCCAACATATAAAACATTTTTCAACATGTTCATTTTGTTAATTCATTAATATGCCTTCATGGAGGTTAGTAAATAGGAGAATTTTTACTCATTTTTGTCAACATGCATTATGACATTTTCATTAATTTGTGCATGAATAATCAATTAAGGTTTATGAGGAAAAAAATCATTAATATGCCTTTGAGAGTTCTGTGCCCCAAATATTGACAATTAGGAGCGGTTTCCCCTACTTTCATCAACACTGCAATGCATTTTGAATTTATGAATGAAGAATGCACAAAAATTCATTAATATACCTTGGCAGAAGTCTACACACCATTCATTCAATCTCCAAATGTTGCTAAATAAGACCGTTCTTCATTTTAGTCAACCGCCATGCATTATTCACCCATCTTCGTGATGCAAATTCATTAATATGCCAGGACGGATGTAACCGCTTATGTGAAAACTACTCAGCTGATCTCCACAAAACTTTGCGGCTGGCCTAAGGAAACAGACCTCATGAAATTCTGATACAAAGGATGATTTTTACAATATTTCTGAATGAGCGCATAGTGAATCTCACATGACGAAAATCCAGTCACATGTGAGCTGGTGGGTATACAAAATGTTAGGCCCTTGGCGGAGGTCTGAGCTCGAAACTAAAGACACGCATCGCCTGCTACATCGTTCTGTTATAAAAGGAGGCGGATGAAGGGCGTCAAAGCACATAGCGGGCCACATTGACGGAATCGGAACACCGGTGGCGGGAGGCTGAGCCCACCCCGCCCCACGCAACAGCAGCATGCACCCAAAGTGGCCATATGTTAACTGCTACCGCTATTCCTGCTGCTCCACGTCAGCAGAAAGGATGCTGGAGTGGGAGGGATGGTGGGGGAAAAAAAACAATCGGACATTTTGATCACGGATGCTCGACGCGGCTTACCTTGAGACTCGGTGAGCTGACGCTGGAGCCGTTCAGAGGCAACCTTTTGCGTCCATCGGCGCTGGAGGAGGGAGCGGTGGATGGAGAAGAGAGGAGAGGATGAGGCGGGTGTGGGGGGATGCGGCTCCTCTTTCGGCTTGGTGATGCGAGGATGGGCAGACGGAGAGAGAGAGAGAGAGAGAGAGAGAAAGAGAGGGGAGACGATTGCGGCTGCGTGAGGGACATGAGAGAGGAAGGGAGGGGCGGGTTCACACACGGAGGAGGAGGGGACCTGCGTCTAGCGCGCCATCCCAAGAAAAAGGAGGGTTATTCCTCGTATAACCTGTCCATCAGGTCCATCGCTGATCATTCGTCAGTGAGCAGGGTGAAAACAAAATAACGAGATTGCTGATAAATGAATTGGCCTAACAGCACGGTGAGTTTGTGGTTATAGATGCTGCCTCACAATCGTGAGGTTCCAGGTTTGAATTTCAGAGGAGTGCATGTTTTAAATGTGATTTCCTTTTTTCCACAATCTAAGAAACTCAGGGCGCTAACTAGCGAACCGTCAGGCTTCCTTTTCTGTCACCGTCTTCTGGTCATTTTTATTTTCCATTTTTCTCGAACGAGTTGTGACTGTGAAGACAAATTGCTTGTGTAAATCTGATACGGATTCTAAATCGTTTGTACCTGTAGGTAGTTTTTGAAAGATTTCTGGAAATGATGGAAAAGAGCAGCATCAAACCAAAATAGACTACATTTTCAAAGACGTCTACACCAACCAGGGTTTTAATAGTTTTAGGTTTTTCATGATAGTTTTGATTTTGTTTTGACTTATTCTTTAAATTCAGTTATGAGTTTTTAGAGCAATTAGTTTTTTGAAATTATTTTTTTGTCTTTTGTGTGACAAACTATAAGCTGTTATTTTGTTCTTTAAATTCAGTTAGTTTTAATTAGTTTTTAGAGCAATGTTTATTTTTTTTTTAATTGGTTATTTTTTTGTGTGACAAACTACAAGTTTTTCTTTTGTTTTGACTTTTAATCTTTAAATTAAGTTAGTTTTTAGAGCAGATTTCAATTTTTGAAATTTTCTTTTTTTTTTTGCGTGACAAAGTACAATTGTCAAAAGAATATTTTACCTTCCATCTTGTGATTGAGAAAAAAAAAAAAAAAAGCAATACCAAAGCAAATACATTTCAAATGAACTGCAAAAGATCATGTATTATATTATTTGACAAAATAAGAGAACTAAGGACATTTTCTCTAATTTTACTTACCGGTACTTGATTAGTTTTCGTTCACTATACTAACCTTAGTGTAAGGCAAGGATGCTACCAGTTGTTCTCTGGCAATGAGATGCAAAATGGTTGCTTGAAACTAAATTGATGGAATTCTTGAGAGTTTTTGGTGTGTCCGCCCTTGACCGAATTTCATATTGCTAAGTGAAACTTTCTCGTGCAGCCCAACCAAGCACCTGCCCCTTTAGGTACTCGTGTTAAAAATAGCTCTTGTTGCAGCGGAAGTGAACGTCATTAGCAGGGAGCACCACTAAGGGGCGACATTGAGCAGCTATGAGTCATCACTGTGACTTTGAAAGAACGAGAGTACATCGCCTCAAGACTGGCTTTATTTTCTTTTTCTTTAAAACAGAAAATGATCACGATTCAGGCCTTTTCCTCCTCCTCCATTGCTCCCTCACGTTAAACTCACCAACACCTACAAAACGGTATCAAAAGTGCACCATAGTGTTATTAATACATCTGACATTTTCCAATATTTTTTTTTTGTAATATTTATACAAATACCATTCTGTACACTGTAGAAATACACAATCCATGTCGCCCCTTGTAAGTATCTTAGTTTATGATGATTCCCATCTCGGGTGAGGGGAAATATTATGAATGACTGAAGACTCATTCATCCCTCAAACTAGAACGCCACTCAAAAACAAAACATCTGTACAAATAGGCAGAGGTGGGCGAAGTCAGTGAATTTTGAGCATTCGGCAATCGTCAACAGTGTGGACACACCCAACTGTCGGTCATTCGTCGATGTTTCCGTCATTTGAGGCGGGCATCCATCATGTTTCGTTATTTGTCAATACGTCACCAAAATGGGATGTCCGTCATTGACGAATTGGCAAATTTATTGATGGATTGACAATTACATTGACGTACGACAACACACTTCCGTCAGTACTAAATTCATCCGTTGTTAGAAGTTTCCCATCAATCGTCAACAAAATGGGCGTCCGTCATTGACGGACCTTCTGTCAATATTGAGGGAATGCCCACCTCTGCAAATAGGCGTGCTATGCCGTTAAAAGTGTCCTTGATGCCATTTTGTTCGTTATTGTTCCACGGGCTGCTGCGGCGGTGCGTTCAATGTCCGGCTTTCCTCGTTCCGGGTTTAGTCCCTGGACTGGTAGAAGAGGATGTAGCCCGACTCGGAGTTCTTGGAGATTTCCGAAGTGAGGCCGTAGAACTCCTCGATGGCCTGCGCGTCGATTTTCTGCAAAAACATACAGCGTTTAAAAATATGAAAAAGAGTAATAAAATGTGTGTGTGTGAAGCGGGAAATCAGATGTTCATCTTCACCTCCACGATGTCGTCATCAAACAGCAACCAGAAGTCGTGACTTTTGACAATGGCAATGTAATGGCCTCTGTTTGGACCACTGGGGAGACAAAAAAGATCGGGAGAAAAATTGAATTGTAGAAAAAGGACATGATAAATTAGCCAAAAATAGAAACTACTATTGCAGAAAGTAACAGGGATCTACTAGATAAGGCCTTTATTTACAAATCAATTTTTATGGTTATGTCGAAAAATTATAATGTTGCAACATTTCCTCATATAACTGCTAATGATTGAGAGAGGTGTATTATTTATTCATTTATTTTATTTTTTGAGTACTAGGCAGGTAAGGGATTTATTAAAATGTAAGGCAATTTTATATTTGGGGGGGAAAATATTTGGGGTAAGGCATTTATTACTCGAGGTCTATTTAAATAATTTATTCACAAAAACGTATATATACACGTTCTATTTTAAATGTTTTAAGTGTCCCAAAGACGTATTTATACGTTGTTGTTTTTTTATGCTAGTGGCAGCAGAGTATGAGATCAACCAGGGCCTTGTTACAAAAGGCTCTTTTCCCCACTGTTTTAAACAGTTTTGTGAACAATGATGAAACTTAGCTATATTACAGCTACTTGCTGCAAAATGGAAACAGATAGAAATATTTTTTTTCCTGATGAAAGAAAGACTAATCGTTCTTTTGGTAGGTTCCATGTTTTTATAGCAATATTCTTCAGTGAAAATGGCTGCAAGTGAATGAGTTCAGGGTGAGGCCTAAAATTCCGCATTTTTCTGAGACTCCAATTTTTCTTCACAAAATCCGATACCACATGAACCTAATAAATCTTTCCGAGTGTTTCGTCCGTACCTCCCGCAATGCACGACCACGGCGACCAGGTCGTAGAGCCTCTCGGGATTGGTGGCATCTCCGGACGTGTTGAAGAGGCGCAGCTCCAGCGGGAAGACGACGCGGTACGACAGCTTGGTGTAGCGCTGGAGCTGCTCCATGTACTTGAAGCGCTTCAGGTGCAGCGCCAGGATCATCGGCAGCTTCTTCACGCGCATCCTGCGGCGCCGTGGGAGCGACAGTTATGCGGGGTAACACGCTTGTGATAGACACCCATTTTAACATTTCCCGCCCGCACTTATGATCAGTGTAAAATGTCGCTAAATGATTATCCTGTGGTGTGAGGTTTGTTCAGGGTGATTTAATGGCTAGCAATTGTAAATTTAAAAGTGGCCAATAATCGGACGCGAATGTAAGATTTTTCACCCTTTTGATCAGTCAGTCAAGACCCGATTGTTAAATATCTCAAAGATTATCCTGAGCGATTATCTTCTGGTTTGAGGTTTGTTCAGGGTGAATTAAATGTTAAAACTGTTCAGTATTTAAAGCAGGCTGCACAGTGCACGCATACAGATCGAGATGTTTTTGAACGATCATCCTGAGCAGCCAATGCCCCATTTTCAAATGTCTCAAGGATTGCCATGAGTGATTATCCTGTGGTGTGGGGTGTGTGATCTATAGCCCCCGATCTGCTCAGAAAACAGTCAGGCCCAACAACTGTAAATGTTAAACCTGCTCAATATTTACGAAATTCAAATCCTAAATGGCACCGTAGTGTAAAGTGTGGTGTGCTGGGCGTGATTTTTCCGACAATCGTAGATGTTCAGACGGTTCGTTATTTAAATGTGGTCAATAATCGGACGCGAATGTAAGATTTCTTCACCCTTTTGATCAAAGGCAGTCAAGACCCGATTGTTAAATGTCTCAAAGATTATCCTGAGTGATTATCCTGTGGTGTGGGGTGTGTCATTTTCAGCTCCTGATCTGCTTCGAAAACAGTCGGAGTTCAATATTTACGATTGCAAATCCGAAAGTGAACTGTTGTTAACGGCCAAACTAACAGCGGTGGAGCTATCGTTATCTGTGTAGTGTGCTGGTCACAGAAAGATGCTGATTTTTTTTTCTTATCGTCGTGTGTGGGGTCTCTAAAGTTCAAACAAACCTTTTGTGCGCCTCCTGCTTGCTCCTACATTCTTCACAGTAGTATTTGTACTCGCTGCACAGTGTCTCCGTGTTGCTGAAGCCTCTGAGGGGCGAAACACGGCTCAACTTGACTTGCGCACGTTTAAGACAACTGCTCCGCGTGAAACGGGCGTTACCGTAGGCAGTGTGTGATGGAGGTATTCTGCTCTACATCCACAGAAAGGTCCAGAAAGTCCTCATCTTTGCTGCTTATCTGCAAGGACAAGACGGACAAAGATGATACAGTTGCACTCCAGTCCTGCGGGTGGCGCTATTACAAAGTCAAACATGCAGAAAGATGTTTAGGTGCTATTTTTATGAACACATTTTGATGGAATTGATATTTGAATACACGTTTTTGCCCATTTTTAAGATTTGTGCTAATGTTAAAATAAAAAAAAATAAAAAAAAAGAAGAAGTTTACTTATTTATTATACTTGGCAGACTGTTACCGTTTCGCATGTGAGGCAGCGGGTCTCGTTGGTGAGGGTTCCCTGGAAGATCTCGTGCACCCAAGTGGGCGCGGGCGTGGCGTTGCTGTTGTTGTTCTGCGAGTCCAGGGTGCCGTTGGCCAGGCGGCCGTTGGTCTTCTCCTGCTTGCGCTCCTCCTGGAGCAGGTCGGCGATAGTGTTGAGCAGGTAGTTCAGGAACTCGTGGGCGTCCTGCTGCATGTAGTTGTCAAACAGCTCTGCGACCAGACAAAATAAACAGGTAGGATACGGCTATGAAATTAAATCTGATTTGAGTTCCCGTTAATTCTCAAAAAGCGACAAAATCATTGAAATATGAAGACGGGCATTGTTGTCCTCACCGTTCTCTTTTCGCAAGCGTGTGATGAACTTCTTCGGCGGTATGACGCCCACTTTCCTCTTCTGGTTGGCGATGCTGTGGAAGAGGTCGGCCAGGCAAGTGAGCAGGTTCTCCTTGCGCCGGGGCTGCCCGCGATACGCCAGGATCTTCTCCCGGAAGGGCCGGCAGAAGTAGAGCGCCTGCAGCACCGAGTTGCAGTAGCAGGTGTTCCCGAACTGGAAAAAGAAAAGAGGTTCTGGTTGACATATGTGACTCCATCCAGAAAACACCGCATCTGGTGAAGGTGACATACGTTGACCAGGCCGAAGTAGTGCTCATTGACCGGAAACTGCTCAGATCCAATCTCTTTCTCCAGAGCAGAGGCATTGGCGCCCTGTGAAGGCCAAACAAACAAGACATAAAGCGTTTTTATTTTGTACTCAAACTTACGGACAGGACCGAAGCCCCGTCGTAAAGCGAAGACCCCTGTTCCGTATATGCGTCTGGAGTGGACAAGGAGCTGGAAGCTCTCCACAACTGCGCAGCTGATGTTCAACCATGTCGTCATTGCCTTGCGTTAGGAATACCAAGTAGCTTGTCAAAGGGATTCGAGCATCTCAACTTGGCTCTTGCTCTCCCTACTCACCATTTACTAAACGCGGTGTTTGCTCGTCTATTCTTCAGATGTGCGCGCCACTGCTGTGCGAGCTGTCACTTGTAGGCTGCTTGTTAGCCTGACATTAGCTAGGTGGCTAACTAGCGCCCTTTGCTACAAACAGGGGTTCGAGTAGCACACCAATGTACACATTCGGCGCTACGGAAAGCACGGGAAGGCGCGGCCGAAGATCACACGACACTCACCATGGTACAAAAAGAGGCAAATTTGGAGACTGTCATTAGGATTTCCATTCAGCCAGTGCCATCTTCCAAGCACACCGCCTCGCTCAACCAGATCAGCTCCTGATTATTGCTTTGCTTTGCTAGAGCAGCAGCCAGGCTCCCAGGCAGAGGAGGCGTCCAGAGGCTAATACAGAAAAGCGAGAGCATTCACTGCAAGCTCCTTCCGCATCGGGCAAATGACCAAATCAACATACAGCACGTGAACAGATTCGGGCTAAAAAGCGAGAGGGTTCCCTACAGTTCACTTCCGCATTGGGCAGCACCCACTACCGTCGTTGCTGACGGTGCTTGTTTTTGTTTGAGATCGATTTATGTATAATTTAGTGCAAGCCACGTGTAATAACGAATAAGAGTAGCATCGTAAACGCGTTCGAAACGCGCAATTATGTCATCAAAAACGACACACTCCGCTCGGCTGGTAACAGTGGCAGCAGCTGTTGCCAACCCGTAGTAAACTCTAGTGCATTTCTTGCGCATGCGTCTTTGGTGATGTATGAAACCCGTTTCCGCCTGTAATAAAACTCGGTTAAATAAGACAACAAATACTGTACTAGTAGAAACAGCACAACTCGCGTATGTCACGTACAAAACACTAATAAAGGTCACATTTAGATTCTCGTAGAGCACAACGACGTCTACACCTAGCCAAAGCTTTATCCGCGGTAGTTGACATAATTGTTTTAGTAGCTCATCGTTTTGTTTTGTTTTTTTAATGTAAGTCATAATTATGATATGCTTTCTACTAATAATATCCATCCATCCATCCATCCATTTTCTTGACCACTTATTCCTCTATTTCTCACCAGGGTCGCGGGGGGTGCTGGAGCCTATCTCAGCTGGCTCTGGGCAGGAGGCGGGGTACACCCTGGACTGGTTGCCAGGCAATCGCAGGTAATAATAATAATAATAATAATAATAATAATAATAATAATAATAATAATAATAACAAATAAGTAATGGCAGCCCACTATTAAAAGAAATTACAGTACTGTACATGGTAGAAAATAAAAAAAAACGCCTACTTGGAGTGAATAACGGAATGGCAACATCTTGTCCCTTTGTTTTATTATATTTATGATTACTGAATTTTCCTTTTTATTACAGTTGATTTTGTGCACATGACAAATACAAAACTTGAATCTTGAAAGTGCAATTTTATTATAAAGCCATTTCATGCGCTATGAACAAAATCCGTGTTACTTTCTGTCTTTTAGTTCAGGCAATTACACGAGGCAGCCCCACTTGTCACCCAGCAAGGCGGAGCTTGAGGTCCTCGAATCTCTCTTTCCGTCGTACCCGCCATCTTGTCGAGACTCCGGGGTAAGATGTTCTCCGGTTGAAGTTACAAATTTAACCTATAAAAATTCCCCTTTTCGTCGATATTTGCACTCGTATATGTAGTACAACACCTGTTTTGTACGTTTGTTGTGAAAATATGGTATTAACTTGCTGAGGAAGAACCGTAAATCCCGCTAAATGTGAGCCGGAGTTGCGGCGTGCTTCTCCATGTGGCCCTCGAAGGCAACAACTACCAGTTTTTTTTTCTTCCCTTATACGTATTCGACACGTCTTCAGCTTTAACATTTGTATTTTGTGTTTGTTTGTGATAGTTTGCCACTGTTGCCAAATGTTCCTAAGCCTTTTCGAAATGTTAAACGTTTACATGTGACGCAGCGTTGTAGCTATAGCCCTATGTACAGTTGTGGCAATAGTTGCAATTTAGGGGCGTTAATGGTTAAAACCTACATACCGAGTCCATATGCTAGTCACTTATGAAATTACAAAATTACTCACTCGTTCTAAGTCATGTATCTCATACAAATTTCACATATTGACTTATTTTGTATTCATCTCAGTAAGCAGGCAACATGACGAACACCAGAGGCAAGAGGAGGGGGACCCGGTACATGTTTAGCAGGCCATTCCGCAAACATGGTGAGTGTTTTCCCCAATTTGTGCAAGTATATGCTGTCTTTGCAAGCCATGCACGTTTACAACGAGTGATTTCCTTCCAATTTGACAGGCCCGATTCCCCTGTCCACATACATGCGCATCTACAAGAAGGGTGACATTGTTGACATCAAGGTAATGATTTTATCGGGTACATTTGAATCTTAAAAATATAAATGAAGGAATGAATAGGGTGGAGTTTAATTTGGTTGTGGCACTTGTTTATCTAACATGGGTTAGTGATTGTGTATGTTAGATGTAGCTAGGTTGTCGTTTCATCATCCCATGTGTTTTAAGTGCAGTAATAGAATATATTGTATACATTGTGAATTTTTAAAATCTGTTTTAATCAATTCTAAATAATATAAATTTAAAATATTGATAAATTGGTGACCAACGTCATGACTGTTTGTGTGTACTTTTTTTTTTTTTTTTTTTTTTTTTTTTTCCTCCAGGGCACAGGTACCATTCAGAAGGGTATGCCACACAAATGCTACCACGGCAAGACCGGGCGCGTATACAACGTCACCCAACATGCCGTCGGTGTCATTGTCAACAAGCAGGTCAAGTAAGTACACGTCACGCACACAGACAATATTTAAATGCCTGTTATTTGGCCGAAGGAGAGAGGTAAGTCAACCCCACGATCACTTTGCCACCGTGACAGTTCGTGTCCACTGTGGTCATTCATGTGGGGGAAAGCACTCTGACCTCCGGCATCCTCGGCCTCAACCGTCCTGTTGAAGCTGAGGCGCTTGCGGGGTTACAACAAACGATAGCGGATATTTTGAAAATGGCGATGTGGGTGTGACGAGAAAGCTAGAGTGGACCCAGTGAGCGGGCGAACTCCCCTTTTTCAAACGTTTGGGTTGCGGGTGGTTTGTGCCTGCAGGGGCAAGATCCTGGCCAAGAAGATCAACGTCCGCATTGAGCACGTGAAGCACTCAATGAGCCGCGCCAGCTTCCTGAAGCGCGTCAAAGAGAACGACAGCAAGAAGCTGGAGGCCAAGCAGAAGGGCACCTGGGTGGAGCTCAAGCGCCAGGTCAGAAGGAGCACGCCGGAAACGGTCACGCAAGTTGTTTTTGAGTCATTCGGCTTGTGACGTAACTTTCTCATGTCACATCCGTTCTTTGCAGCCTGCTCCTCCACGCGAAGCTCATTTTGTCAGCACCAAGAAGAACCAGCCTCAGCTGCTGGAGCCCATCCCCTATGAGTTCATGGCGTAAAGTGCCTGTTAAAATAAAAATAAAAATGTTTGTTTGTACACAGCCATCACTGCTCACATTTCATTTCCTTTTACAGTGCTTTAAATACGTCCATATTAGAAGAGCACAATTGCAGTGCATCACAAATAAAAATACCATGGACAATGATTAACTACAGAGTGAAATATTTCATGATTTTTTTGTTTGTTTTTGATTGTATCTCAATTCAAATTTGCCAAGAAATTAGAATCAACCATCAAAATATTTAATAGTTGGTAGGAATTGGCCTTTAGATTTGAGTAATACTTTTTGAGATTCACCTGTGCATTGGTTGTGATCAAATTGTATTTTTTTTTTGAGTAGTCAGACTATAGAGAACTAAAAAATAATTTTTTAGGTTGTTCCAATATAAGAAAGTTGTACACTTTCAAGATTAGTAGTAATTTTTTGAGATTTAATTTATTTTTTACACATTTTTTAAGAACTGTATTGAGATTTATGACAGAATTTAAAACATTTAGGGAAAAATGTTTGTTTTTCTTGAGTCATTTTCTAGTTAAGGTGTATAATCAGAAAATAGATTTTTCAAAATGAAAATGCGTCCTTTTTTTTCCCCCATAGTACTTTTCTAGACAATTTTTTTTTAATAGATGTCATAAGTACTTTTTGTTTTGGGTTTTTTTTTAGGGATTTTTTTATAGTAACGTTTAAAAGTTGTACATTTATATTAATGTAAAATTATTGTGAGAATAAAAAAGTGCTTTATGTCGATAAAAGTTGCGTGACTAAAATATAACCTGCAGCTGAAAGTAAAAAAATATATATTTTGTTATATGATGGCTTAAAAAATAAATCTGCAAAAAACTAAGTCACATACTGCGTTATTGTGCGTTGCTGATAGCTATACGTGTAATTAGCTCGCAAATCAAGGACCTCCAGTTGTCGTTGCAGTAGTAGTAGTGTCACAAAAGGTCCACCAGGGGGAAGTGTGCAATAAGGGAACTGCGTTTTCTTTGGATTCGAAAGGACACTATAGTTTATTTTCCTTACAGCAAATGTTACGGAAAATGATCACAATGCACATTTTAGATTAATATTCAGTGTACTGTACAGTAGTTCACTCATTTGATTCCATTGGGAGCCAACAACATGGCGTCCTAGGTCTTAAAAGTGAAACGCTTGTAGACCAGAAATATAACATGAATGAAATGAATACATATATGAATTTAAAAAAACAAACTAACAGTAAGTATAACTGTGTGTGCCTTCTTCTTCTACATATTCTTATAGCCCTTGACGTTGAAGTAATGATCAACAGTAACCATAATTCACAAACATTAACAAATCCAATGAAACAGAAGGAACAAATGTTTTCCCCGTGTGAGGAGTAACACTTGTTTAATCAGTGCGAGCCCAAGCCAGCATGGCTGACTGCTAATGTGACAAATGGGGTATCTGCATGTTCCAACCTGGGTACTTTATCCAATATTGACACAAATTAGCACCAGTCTGCTCAGCGAGATCCGAAGTGACGGGATGAAATATGTGAATGTGATAAAGAACACTTTATTTTTTGACTCATTTGAAGATGATGGATTCTCTCAAGCGGGGATGTGGAAACTTTGCTTTTCAAAGTCATTTGTACAAATAATCTAACTCTTGTTCTGTTTACAGAATTTCATCAAATCCTCTCAAGGGCCCTGAAGCCTGTTTGGAGGTTTTCCCCCCAGAAAGGTCAGGGAATTCAGTCTTATCTGTGCTAAGTAGCATAAGGGATAAGATAAAAGATGGGAAAACAAAATTGCAATTAATCAACAAGCGAGTTGGCAGTCAAATCCCCTTCGTATTGATCCAGGATGTCTGTATTTTTTTTGCTTGTAGTATTCTAGATAAGGAGGCGCTGATAAGTTGGCATACGAGTATTCCATCCTGTTTTCTCATCAAGACAAAAAATGACCAGGAATTAATGCGGCTCTCAGTAAATATTTACGCCAAGTAGCTCCATAGTTAACAATCATCCAAATACTTGATGTTAGAATAAGCCAATGTAAAATAAATAATTTTGTCAACCGCTCACAGGTCCACCTGGGCATTTGTGGGATGACTCACGAGGGTTACTCATTGAATGAACAAGAAGTAAACACGCAAGAGAGAGGGTGAGGACACACAAGTATGTGTGTGTGTGCGAGGGGTGGGAAGAGGAGGAGATATTTGGATAAAAGCTGTGTGGAGTATGAACTTAATCACACGTTTGACACGCACACACAAACAGATTGAGTTTGTGCGCTCAGCCAGCAGCTTCAAGCAGCTGCATCGACCTGGCATGTTACATATTAACACCACACCACAAAATTCTGACTTTCATCTTGAAAATATACAACTTTTATCCCACAAAATGTACAGCTTAATTCTCCTAATATTCCGACTTTCACATTGAAAACACATGTTATTTTTTTGCGCTAATATACAACTTTTTTCTTCAAAACAATATAAAACAATTTCAAGTAATATTCCGACTGATTTTAATTAGATTACAATTTATAGACTTGTAAACTTTTATTTTTAAAATATGCCATTTAATTCTTGTAATATTCTTATTAGGGCCCAACTGATAAGGATTTTTTTAGGCAGAGAAAAATTCCAATAACTGATTTAAAGCCGATAAATAAATAAAAAAAAAAAAAAAAAAATCCCTAATTGTTTACAACAAAGAGAAAAATCAGCAAAAAATGGGCCATTGGTACCAATTTTTGCAGATTATTTAAAGAGCAAATTATAGGCTGATTAATCAGTTTTAATATCAAAAGTATGCATACATGTTCTTCTTTCCTCGAAAATATACTTTATTCTCACAATAATCAGCGTTTAATCCCAAATACAAACATTTTTTTAGTCTTGTTTCAAAAATATGCAACACTTTTTTCTCTAGAGCATATTTTTTTTAATGAACATGTACCAATTTAGTCATTACTTTATTTTATTTTTTATAAAATTCTGATTTTAATCATTAAAATGTACTGGACAAGTAAGTACTTCTGTCACATTATGACATTAAACAAAAAACTAATAAAATATCTCAATTTTTTTCTCAAAAATATATGATTTAATTCTCACAGTATTTGGACACAAATCTCCAAAATATACATCTTTAATCTTGATTATTTTTTTTAATTTATTTTTTACCTAGAAAATACACAACTATTCTTTACTATCCTGACTTCATTCTTGAAAATATACAACTTTACTGTCGTTATACGCTGACTTTAATCTCTCAGTGTAATTTCTGTTTTCATAATCCATCCATTTTCTTGACCGCTCACTCCTCACAAGGGTCGCGGGGGGTGCTGGAGCCTATCCCAGCTGGCTTCGGGCAGTAGGAGGGGTACACCCTGAACTGGTTGCCAGCCAATCGCAGGGCATGTTTTCATAATGTGGAGATAAAATATAGAGAAAATATTCGGATGGGACTATATTAAAAAATAGTACACAGAGCAGTGAACAGCAGCACAAACCTCTTATCTTTTGTGTGCAAATTTATACACGTGCTTAAATATGTGTGTGTTTGATAGAGGTGTGTAGTAGTAACAAAGGCAGAGGGAAAACCCACTATAGGCCAAACAGAGTGTTAGGTGTGGTGTCAGCCTGGCTGCCTTTATCACACAGTCAGGCTCATATATGTGTGCATGTGTATTGATCGTCCACCTGACAGCAGAGGGGCTGGGGTGGAGGTGGGGACCGGATGGGGCTGATAAGCGCCTCGTCGCCCGACCCCCGGCCGCTCACCTGGAGCGTGGGAGGGCACTGAGGTAACGTCCAACAGGCTCTCAATAGGCCCCATTCACACCGGCAAGTCAAAAGGTTTCACATAGGAGCACAGGATTGATGTTTAGACAGCAAGATAGCGTAGCTGAATTCCTCACCGCTATTTGTTTTGTTGCATTTGTTTCATTCGCTGGCTTATATGTTCGTAAGTAGCCTGATATCAGGCAAGAAACACTCACATAGGAATGTTGGACAGACATGTTGCCCGATGGACCAAGTGGCTGCCATAAATGACTGCTTCAAACCAAAATGATTGACTTCTTGTTCATTTTAGGTCCTTGAAGTTTTTTTTCCCCCCCCACACATCCTGTATGTTTTACCTTAGAAACAGCCACCCAATTTTGTGTTGATCGGTCTATATGTTTTCTATATTTCTATGTTGTTGTTTTTTTTTTTTTCCTTTTGACTGAACAGTTCTTCAAAATGGTCGTTAGGCACTATGCTCCACCCAAACTAAATGGTACCACCATAGCTTAACCAACATTAAAAAAAAAAAAAAAAAAAAAAAAAAAGTAGCATAGTACATCTAAATGTTCATGAAAATGCTGCTATTAGGCTACAAGTTAGTCACTGTAACATTATGCACATAGTTTGAACATTGACATTGCACCTAAATATAAGGAATTGTACTTGGGAATCACGTGACATATGTAAAACAAAACAAAACAAAGCTTCAGAATTTAACGTTCCAATTTGTCCAATATCAAACAGAACTCATTTTAGAAAATCCAGTTAATCACACAAAATGGCCGACTTCCTGTTCAGTTTTGTTTGTTTTGTTGTTGATAAGTCTACTGAATTTGCTGTTGGGAACTATTTTTATTCATTTTTTAAATAATGTTTTAAGACCAGGATCCCTAATTTTCATGACTAAATCTTTCAGATGATTATCAAACTTGTGACAACATACTGCACAACCAACATAAATCCCAGGGTTTGCAACTGCGTGAGGTATTTTTTGGGTGGGGGGTTGGTGTTGAGTGACATCAAATGGTTGCAATGTTGAATTTCTTAGCCATAAAAACTTTTTATGGCTTTTTACGTTTTTAAGTTGGTGTGTTCAAATTTATGCTAAACGCGTTAGCTAAAATGCTATATTCACTTTGGAAAGCTTCATTCACTTCCGCGAGGGACAAATCTTCCAGAAAAATATATTGGACTGTTGATAAGATTAAGGAGCACGCGTGTGTGTATGTGTGTGAGAAACGCAGACAGTCGTCTCCTTCCTGGAGACACGGGTGACATTTTTAAAGCTAGAATCAATCAATCAATGTGGATAAAAGAGTGGAGGACGTTTACAATGCATGAGCAACAATGTGATCACGATTGCACCTGTTCAAATTGCATTACTATTTACTATAGCCCAATGTGATCATTTTTCAGCATTTTTTTTGTACTGTTAAAAAATGTCTACTTTTTAGACCCCCCTCTTTGTCTTCCAGAGTGGTTTGATCCAATAAGTTAAATCAAGCACGTGGTTAGTCGCCAGGTGTAGGTCAGTAATTGTCCTGCCCCTTATCACATAGTATTTTTTTGGTTTCTGCTATCCTCAACCACAACACCATATCTGATGTTTCGTGCTCATTAAAAATGGGGGAGAGGTTGCAAGGTCCCAAAAGTTACATCTGCTCGTTTTTTGACTGTCAGGCCAAGTTCACCAAGGCGTGGAAACTCGAGGCCCATCTGTGCAAACACACTGGATTGGTAAGTGATAAAAAGTTAAAATAAATAAATAAATATATATATATATATATCGTGATGTTCAACTACGTGTGATTTTTGGATAAACATTTTTGGATTGTTTGGGGGATTATCCCCTAGAAACCGTTTTCCTGCGCAAGCTGCGAGAAGAGTTTTTGCAGCAGTTATGCGCTCAACAGACACGAGATCAACCACAGTGGCGAGAAACGGCACAAGTAAGACCCTCTTCTTCTTGTCTTTTATTTAATTGGTTTACGATGTGTTTTGTACTTTATTTGTTTCTTCGTGTGAAGGTGTCCGACAGACGGCTGCTCTGAGATGTTTTTGCGACACGCCGGCTTAAAAAATCACATCGCTCGAGCACACCAGCAGAAGGAGGCTCGATATCAAGTGAGTTTTTTTTATTTATTTTTTTAAACTTCTTAAAATGTGAGAGATGAGGCATAAATGCCTGTTGTACTAAAACTGACTATGAGAGGCATTAAGACTGCTTCGAAGAACGATGATGAGGGCTAGGCTAACTGTTAGCTTAGCCGATGACCAATTTGCTAATTGGCCGTTGTTCAGTTTGACGCAGCACACAGTTGGGCTCGGCTGAAATAGTTGCAAATTATTACTTTACACTAATTACTTAGGATAATCTTTTAGACATTGGTATCCTTTTGATGTCTACTCAGTTGGGTGTATACCTGACTTTAACTTTTTCTTTTTTTCAGTGTACACATCAGGGCTGCCAAAGTAGCTTCAACAAGAAGTACCAGCTGAAGGCCCACATGGGGGAGCACCAAGGCAGCCTGCCGTTTTGGTACAGAGCTACCAATCAGATGCACAAATGTCTACGGTCATTATTAAAATGGAGTGATTTTCTGTTCTAGTTGTCGTGTGGATGACTGTGCGAGGGAATTCCCCTCGCTTGGCAAGCTGAAGCACCATGAGAACATGCATAAAGGTAAACATCGATGGGGTTGCCAAAATGTCCATTCACGGCTGCATACAGGAAATAATTGAGGGATACTTAAACATGCTTTGATTTTAATTTATATTTAAAGGGAACACTTGTGCATTTTAATTAGAAAAAAAATAAACGCGTCTAATTGAAATTTAAGGTTACCCCTGTGAGGATGAGTTCTGCCCTTTCTTGGCAAAGACGTGGTCAGAGTACCAAGAGCACCGCAAGGAACACAGAGGTATGAGCCATTTTGGTTTGTTCTCTCACAGCAGGCCTCTTGGATTATTTTTTTTTATCCCCCCCCCCCCAAAAAAAAAAAAAGTTAAGCTGCCATGCCCGGCATGTAAGAAGCAGTTCAACAGGTGGTTCCTACACCAGCACAAAATGCTCTACCACAGCGGGGGGAAGCCGAGCTTCCCGTGCCCCAAACAAGGCTGCTCAAAAACGTTTACCCGCCGTTTCAACCTGGACAGCCACGTCCTTGGGGACCACGAAGGGAGGAAGCCTTTCAGCTGCCCGTACCCTGGCTGCAGCAAGAACTTCGCCTTTAAGGTAAAGTGGACATCCATACCGAAACACTCAGTCTCCTATGGTGCTGATGCTTCTTGATGGTCTTCCTGAAATTTTTGCCCAAAACCTAAAAATGGCTGTTTTGTGTGTAGTGTTCTGACAACTTTATTTGATGTACCATGGCTTTTCCTAATGGGAAAGAATGCCTTTAAATTGTTGAATCACGTCCTTGAAGTCATGTTGACACTTTGTAATATTCAAGAAGCAAATTGAGGCTTATGCGACTATTTATTTTTTTGCTGCTGCCGTTTACTAGGAAAGCCTGTGGCGACATGGAGTGGTGCATGATCCGCTCAAGAAAAAGCTCCAGGTAGGAGTTGCTTGCCGCGTGTGAGTGAAGCGGGAGCAAAAAAAAAATAAAAAAATATTTTCATCTCTCCTAGAAACTGTACCCCAGAAAGAAGCAGATGTGGAGTGCCCCACTGTCCCAGCTGCAGGCTGATGAGACCAACAAGCTTGCTGCCAAGCTGCACAAAACTCGTTTGGAAGACCCTAAATCATGAGGCTATTATAATTTGTTTGGGCAGGGGAAAAAAAAAAAAAAAAAAAAGTTTGCCAGTTCAGTGAATTTGTTTGGGTGTTTTTTGTTTGCAAATAAAGCCTCAGTAGTACTGCAAATGCACTGACACATTCACTTGAGTCTCATTTGGGTTTTATTTGCAGGAAATATTTATTAAAACATACAGGACGCACACATATTCACATGTATAAAATTGCAGCTGGTTGTGATGGGGCCTGAGCGCATGATGGGCCCCAGGTTGTGGCAGCTTTCTAAAATGAGGCCTTTTCTTACTCAGCTGGTGTAAAATGTGAAAGGTTTCAACTTTTGGAATGGTGCATCCACTTGAATGGAGCCCCGGAATTTACAACTGCTTGGGAAAGGTCGATGAGAATACAGGACGGATTGCCTGTAATTTGTTTGTGTGTCCCCACCCGTTAGAGTGAAGATGACATGAGCACAGCAGCATGTTGGGAGTGCAGTCTTTGTCAAGTGGCAATGGCACGATCATCTCGCTTTTTGGTCCTGGATTATAATCCCCCGGTGGCGCAATGTTACAGCAAGCATGTAGCAGTTCGTTCTGCAAACCTGGGCCCGCCCGGGCTATACCAGGCTGCCGGGCCAGGAGACAACGGTCAGCGCCACCCGGCTGCGCTGCTCCTTCAGCATGGGGACCAGTGCCGAGTGGCTCATTCCCGCTGTGGACAGGCCGTTGACCGCCACGATCATGTCGCCACACCTGAGGGTAAAGATTACATCATGTAGGGTGAGGTTAAAGTTTCACTGTGTATTTTCATGAGATGTATTCTATTTATCAATCACTAATTTTAAAGGGATATGAGTCATTTTCAGCAGTGAAACATTTTGTTCAGAATTCATTTGGTAACGTCATTTTTCATGTACAACTAATACTAGAGATATACCGATTATTTGTGGAGATTGATAGCCAATATTCAGTAAATGGGGAAAAATATTGGCGTTAAAAAATAAAAAATAAAAAAAAATAAAAAATACAACTCTTAACTCAATGTGTTAAAGCATATTAACTTTTCAGATTTGGAAAATGTGGATTTTTTTTAAATTTTTTTTTTTTTTTTTTTAAATAAACAATCATGTTTCAAATTCTAACAACTTAAGGGAGCTCTCGATCATAAGTGTCTTAAACTTAAAGTAAACAGCTTTCTCCAGTATTTTTTTTCCCCGAAATTTCTCAACAGAAATGCTAAACTTTCATGTATCTTTGTTTTACTTTTAAACAAAAAACAAGATTCAGATGGTTCCTAGGGTCCGTAGCATCTTGTATAAAGTTAACTGAAAATCTAAAATAGAGGTCAACACAGTTTTAAATGGATCCCTTACCAGCCGATACCGATATCAGTCAAAATGCTAAATATTGGCACCGATAATCAGCCTGGCTGATAATTGGTGTAGCCCTAATTAATGCCTTTTTTAAAAACACATTTTTCCACTTGCTGTCGACTTAAGGTGACGTCACCAGTGCTGGGAAAGTAGGTAACGACCAATCATGGCTCACCTGTTTTCTGGGTTTGGTCAGCAAACTGAAACATGATTGGTCGACTCGTTACCTACTTCCTCAGCACAGGTGATGTCATCTTCAGTCGACAGCAAGTGGGAACATTTTTGAAAGATATTAATTGTACATGAAAAATAATGGTTATCAAATTAATTCTCGACAAAATAGGATTTATTTTTTTTTACTGCTGGAAATGGCTGAATGAGTTAAGTATCCCTTTTAATAGAATAAATAAAAATAACACATAAAATTGATTATTTTAACGCATAAAATTTTTTACTCCAACTCACTTGAGGCGGCCATCGTAGTAGGCGGGCGTGCCGAGGACGATGGTCTTGATGAAGAAGGCCTGGTTGCCGTGGGTCTCCTCGTAGCCCCCCACGATGCTGAAGCCCCAGCTGCCGGGGTGGCTCCTCCGCAGGACGATCTCGTGGCTGCTGTGCAGGTAACTTGCACAGCAAAATGAGCAAGAAAATAAGTCATTTGGGGCACGTTAACAACCTCGGTTGTCAGAAACGGTGTTTTGTTGACATGAACCGTTGAGTTTGTTTTGTTCGTTCCCTTACTTACAAGCACACATAGAGTTCCTCCAAATATTGACTCGCTTCACAAGCATATTACAATCCACTCAAATTGGTGATTTTTAAACATAGAAAGGCCAAAACATCCCTAATGAAAATTAAACTGCACTAAAAAAACTAGCCACAAGGTGGTGCCAGAACTGCACAACTGGAAATGAACCTGATTTTTTTTTTTTTTTTTTTTTTTATATATATAAACAGATGTGTAGCTTTTAATTATCGTGAACATGACGACGACGATATTATGGCAGTTTTACTAACACGATATTGCCATTATTGTTACATCCCTAATAATTATGCAAGTTCCTTTTGGATGAAACAAAATTTATTAAATTAGTTATTGTAAAATTAAAAAAAGGTACAAATGTATAAATTTAAACAACAAAAAAATTAGTATTTTTTATTTTTTATTTTTTTTAATTATTATTATGCTGATTTTGTAATTGTGGCGCGTAATAATTGCACAGCCCTACCATAAATAATACCTTTTATATGGCTAAGGGTTCAATTGTGCACTCTATAGGGTACAACATTAGAGAGAGACCGATATGTTTTTGTTTTGTTTATTTTTTATTTTTTGGGCGGGGATGCCAATATTCATTTTCACTAAAAAGGGCAAATATTAGCATCAAAATTTTGAAAAAAATACAAACTCCAGCTCATATTTATGTTTATTGAGCAACTTTTAGGGTTAGTAATTTTTTTTATTTTTATTATTTTTTTTAAATGGTTCTATTGTCGGCCATATGATACTTCAAAATGGCCGATAGCAATATTTGTCAGAATGCTGAATATCAGTGCCGATAATTGGTCTATCCCTATACATCACAAAATGTTGTACCTAACAAAAATGGACCCCCTAGTACCCTTTGATCTATTAAAAAAAAAAAAAAGTTGCTTATAAATAGGCATTGTACACAGTGAAACACTTTCCCCAAATTCCGTGGCACCAATCATGACTAATCTCTTCCTTTTCCGTCAATGTTTGGTGTGATCAAGTCACCTGGGGAGCCCCAGCCACATGACCCAGGAGGGCGACCAGTTGGCGTCGAAGTCGCTGTCGTGGGCATGATGCAGCAGCTGGTCGCGCTGGCGCTCCTCCACCATGCTCACCTCCAGCACGCGCAGCTGCACCGACGCCGAGGCGGCACTGGCCTTCAGGGTGCCCACCGCCTCGCCGTGGCTCAGGTACGTCAGGTCCTGCCCGTTGATGCTCAGGAGGACGTCCCCTGAGGAGGAAGGCGGGGAGTTCATATGGTGCTCTCAAAAAAAAAAAAAAGTTGGGGAGAAATGATAGCTTGACGTGGGAGTTTAATTTGTTCCGATATCAAATCACTATTCCCCATTGAAATGAATTGGAAATGGCGTTAATCTGTTCCAGATGGCAGCACACTAACTGGAAATTTTATTGAAAACAGGAAGTATTTCAAGTGTAACCTCATTTTTGCTGAATAGAATCATACATTTTACACCTATAGAAAGCAACAATTCTTGGTTTAATTTTAGTGTACATCTTTGGGCGTGATTATCAATTTTATATTGCGATATAACCAATTTGTTAGTTTGGATAAATTGAGATTTGTTTACTATAAACTTGTGATGTCCAAATTAGTGCATTTTTTTTTTTTTTTTATTTAAACGCATGATTGATTAATGACTGATGTCCACGTCAAAATTTAACAGTAATAAAATTAATAATAATGAACATATTTGTGGAGACTGCAGTCAAGTTGTATTTCACAATTTAAAAATGTACAGAATTTCACAAGTTATTCATGTTAAAAATTAATATGAAAAGATAAATGCACTGAACTGTCCCCGTCTTACAAGTGCAATTATGCCATCTAGTGGCAGAAAAATGACAGCAACACAAATCAATATCACTCATTTTTTACAGTACATCTTTTTAATTTTAACTCAATTTTATGAAATTACTGTATCGAAGATGCAGCCATATTTCTATTTTACCATTCAACATTTTCACCCCACTTTTATGTTCTATTTTATTTTTTTATTTATTTTTTTAATGAATGTTGCAGTGCCATGTCTTGAGTGCACCGCTGCCTGGTCAATGGGTTGTGGAATCAAAAACACTCACTAGCTATGGCCAGCAGATGGCAGCATTCTCTTTTCAATGGTCTGCCGGTGTATGAAATTACAATGAAACCTGACAAAATCTGATGATTACACTTCAAAATGTTAATCGCCTAACACCCCTACTATAACCAAATTGAGCGCTGGACACTTTTTAGCGTTTCGATCGGAGGCGCGCTCACCTCGTTTGATCCGCCCGTCCCTCGACAGGCATCCGTGCGGTTGGACGCTGGTGACGAAGATGGGGAGCTCGCCGCTCTTGCTGCCCCGCCCACCCGCCACCGTCATGCCCAGAGACTCGTGGGGCTCCTTCTTCACAGTGATGTGTTTCTCCTTGCAAGTGACACACTGGGAAAGGTCCTGGAAACGCCGTCAGACATATTTTTACAGTTACTGACCGCTTGAAAAAATTGAGAGATGAGGAGAGGGAAAAAATGTGGTCGTGTGCATTTACCCGGTGCGTGCTGGTGCGGGAGAGGTGCAAGGGCAGCGGGCTGGGGCTGGTGCTGTGGTTAGGCAGGAAGTGATCAAGGCAGTAGAGATCTCTGGTGGAGCTGGATTTCGGCGGAGGCGGCGGAGTCGGTTTGCTGGGTCGGCCGATGAGCAGGTGCACGCGCTCGCCGCTAGCCTGTCAAGTTAACAGATTATCTTTTGAAATTGTAATAACTTTCTAGGGGCGATTACAATTGTTCATTGGAATTAATCGCATAACTTAAAAAAAAAAAATAAAAATGGTTGACAGCGCTGAATATAATATAATTTTTTTTTTTTTAAATTTCACACTTTTCTATGAAGTGAAAAAAATGTTGAACTAATAGAAATATGGCTGCATCTTGTCGTCATTCATACAGTCATTTCATAATTTATAGAACTGAGTTAGTTAATATCACACTTTTTGCAATACATCTTTTTAATTTTAATTTGTGTTGATGTCACCAGATAGCATAATTGCATTTGTAAGACCTTGGTGACAGCTCAGTGCATTTTTCTTTTTATATTAAGTTATTAACTCTTTTGCTGCCACACGTTATAAAAAAAAATCTTTGAAAACGTTCTATTTCATGAGATTTCGTCATGTTTCATTGTAATTTCATACACATTGAGCACATTTAAAGAGATACAATGTTGCCATCTGCTGGCCATATATAGTGTTTTTGATTCCACAACTCATTGACCAGGCAGCGTGCGCTGCACTTAGATGGTGAACTGCCCATTGATAAAAACAAAAAACATAGTTGACATCATTTAAGGTTTAGGGTGGCATACATCGTGATTTTACTAATTGTTAAATGTTTTTGGCGGTCAAAGAGTTAAGAGCCATCTAATCTTTAACATGAAGTAACTTGTGAAATTGTGCACATTTTTAAAATTAGATTAAAAAAAAAAAAAACAACTTGACCCCAGTCTCCACAAATATATGCACTATTATTCATTTTAGTACTGATAAATTTTGACGCGGAATTCCGCCAGTATAGGCTTTCAAAGTAAGGGGCGGTTATTAATCGGGCGTTAAAAAAAATAAAAAATAAATAAATAAAAATAAAAAAAATAATAGTGGTGTTAAAGTAACTTTAAATAAATTCCAAATTAACAGACAAATTTTGACGCCCCTACTCTGATGATTAATTGAATTAATTTTTAAAAGCGTAATAAATTTAATCATGTAAATATCTGTTGCAAGGTTTGTAAAAAAAAAAAAAAAGAAAAAAAGCAGAAGTAGAAAAATGCGATAATTGGTTAATAACGGAAAATTGCGTGATTTAATTATTACTGGCATCCTTCTGCAGTGGCACACAAAACAAATCATTCTTAGGGTTGGTTAAATTAAAAGTAGTATTGTTAAAGGAACTTTAACTCAAAAATTAATGCACTAATTTTGACACCCTTAATAATCACATTTGATAACATTTTGTTGATTTTTTTTATTTTATTTTATTTTTTTAAATTCATTCAGAATTCCCCCCCCCCCACACCTGTATGATCTGCGCAGCCTGCTCCGGGGTCCCGTGGCGCAGGTCCTGCTCGTTGACGGCCAAAACGCGGTCGTTGCCCCGCAGGCGGCCATCTTTGGCTGCCAGCCCGCCGTCCAACAGGTCCAGCACGAAGACGCCGGACTCGTCGGTCCGCCGCACCAGCTTGATGCCCAGCTGCTCGGCCGAGTCGCGCTTGTGCAAGGTGATCCTCAGCGACACGGGGCTGGGGGGGTTGCCCTCGGGGGTGGAGCAGGGGGCTTTGGGGACGGGTGGGGCGGCGGCGGAGGGCGGCGCCCGCGACGCGCAGCGCCGCTCCCGGAGTACTGTCAGTTGCAGGGTGGTGCACGGCCGCGCCAGCGTGGAGCGGGCGAAACTGTGTGGCACGTTGCTGATGTCCACGTTGTTCACCTTTTCAGCAGTCGGGTTCATTTAAGGTCAATTAGATAACAAATTTAAATGGGGGAGGTGGGGGAAACAAATGAATTAAATCTCACCTGGAGTATTTGGTCCCCCGCCAGCAGCCTCCCGTCCCGGGCGATCACGCCGTCGCGGTACACTTCCTGGATCACGATGTTGATGAGCGGCGTCTCGTTCCCGCCCACGATGCTGATGCCCAGCTCCACGTACGGGTTCGCCCGGTGCACCTCCACCGACGTGATCTCGCCTTCGGGAAGCGACGGCAATTTGACGCAGCCTGTCGGGATTACAAATCAGGGAAAGCCTACTAGAACAGCTGAACTTGAATTGAAATGTCAAAATTAATTGATTACCGGTAATCGACAATTATTTTCTAGGGTTAGGTATCGATTCAAAATTTACTCAATTCGATTTAGATTTTGCCCGATTCAAGGCGATTCATTGCACTTCGGTCCGATATTGATTAATTATGGAACATACATTCTTCTTAAATATCAAGGACATGATGGAAGATTCAAATTCAGTAATTGCAAATGTAAATTAAAAAGATTCTGAATTGTCTTAAAGTGCAGTAAGTCAGAAAATATTCTTAAATTCATGTAAATAGTAAATACATTTCAAGAAAACGGCAAGATACAAAAAAATAAAAATTGTCCTCTTAAATTCTATTCTTTATGAATTTATGGGAAAAACTAAATATCTTTTTTTAATTTTTTTTTTTATTTTTTTATTTTTATTCGTGTTTTATTTTTTTTAAATCCAGACCTACTATTTACATAATCGAGTAATTGTTTGGAGCCATTTTTTAATTTAAAATTGCCCAAATGCTCTGATTTCAGCATATCAACAGTAATTGTTCACTGATTAATTTCTGTAGTCTGTATTTTTGTAGAAAGAAGACCGATTATCTTCTATGTTTAATTAAAATAAGACATTTGCAAACATCTGTTACTTATGAAAACAATAACCGAACCGAAAACAGTCCATCAACCCACTTTTTTTTTTTTTTTTTTTTTTTTTTAAATCACCGTATTAAGTACAAAATAATAAACACCAAACACTGGTTAATAAACAGTGATCAGGGGGGAAAAAATGCTTTTGTAATGCACTTCAATGCAAAATTATAGTGAATCAGAATAATCGATTCTAATAGTGATCACTAATTGAATTGAAGCGACTTTGTACCTTCTTCTGCGGATAGAGGTGGCGACTCGGGGCAGTCCCAGCCGGAGGACGTGGAGCTGACTGAGCGGAGGAGGTGGATGCAAGGGTTACTGAGAGGTCGCTTCACCCTGGGGATGATGCACTCCATCCCCACAACACCTGGAAGGGCCACATACACAAATCAAGACCAACTGATGCTGCTTTTATTTCCATTTTTTTTGTACTAACTCACTGTCTTCCTCAGTGCTCTCCTCGAAGGCGGGGTTGTCCAGGCCCGCCTCGTTGGTCCTCATCGGCGGGTTGTCGTCGCTGCCGAGCGGCGGCGAGGGGGCGGCGTCACCCAGGTCGGTCTGCGGCGAGCGGGGGGATCGCGGAGGACTTTTCACCGATGCTCGCTCGTCGCCGCTCTCCTTGTGCGGGCCGTCCACGCTGGTCTGCTGACATCGCGTCCCTGGGCACCTGGCGCCAGGTAATGTTGGAAAATGGACTTTTGAAGTGGATTTTACGCGAGTATTTGCTTGTTTGTCACGTTCCCCTTTTAATCACCTCATCCCGAGTTGTCTGCTTACAAAACGGCGACATTTGACTCCTGTTGCTATCTTGGAACTGTAAGTCGCTAAAGGGAAGGGCGGGAAAACCCCACGTGCCGTCAGAGGTCTGATCTTTATTTAAAAGAATGTTACACTAATCCCTCCATTGATCTTTCTGGGTTAGGGACTGATTCTTCCAACAAAATAAACTAAGATGGTTTTTGGTTTTGTCGGAAGGACTTGCCAAGAGAGAAGTGAAGTGAAGCAAATGCCAAATGTGAGATGTTGGCCTAAAAAAAAAAAAAAAAAGAGCAGAGTCAGAAAGCTTTTAACTGCTTGTTAGCGTGAGCCGGCTAATGGAAATCCCCTTAAGATGCTCGCTGAGGGGGACGACAAGCGGCTAAGCTGCCAATGAGCGAAGCGTCAAAACACACATGGATGCTTGGGGGGGGGGAAATCAGGAAGCCACTTTTCAGAAACAAAAAAAGTGTTCTCGTGTTCCCTCATTTATCGCGGGTGTTCCGTTCCAAAAACTACCCGCCATAATGGAAATCCGCGTTATTTTATTTTATTATTTTTTTTATTCCCATTAATTATATTTTTTTTGTTAGTTTTTTTTGTTTTGGGATGACTTTTACTTTATTTTAAATGCCTTTTTCATTCGTTTTTTTTTTTTTTTTTTTTTTTACTTATTACAGTATACAGCACAGAATACATTTTTTTTCTCATTTGTTTTTTCATTTTGGTATGATTTTTAGTTTATTCTGAATGCTTTTTTCACTTTTTTTTTTCCACTTACAATCTTTTTTCCCCATTAAAAGTATTTTATTTATTTTTTTAATTGCCTTGTTGTAGAGCACAGTATATATTTTCTATCTCCGGAATGCAATGACGTGGAGCAACGGGACACACACCATTGGAAAGGTCTCGTCGAGACGAATGGTTCGAGAGGTATGGCCGCACAAAGACTAAATAAATAAACAAACCAAAAGCAACGTAAAAAACAAAAAAAAAAAAAACACTGTAAAAAAATCGGCAAAACAGTGAGTCTGCGAAAGATGAGCCTGCGATAAACGAAGGAACACTATTAAAAATTATATAATGCAATTAAATTACATTAAAATAACTAGTTTTTCACAGACTGTGACAAATTTGTTCCTTGACATAGTTTCCACAGCATTTGTGTATAAATATTCGTTATTTGAAGGAAAAACTCGAACTGAGTCGACGCTAACTTCCCTTTAGCATTTGAATGGGATCCTCCATTCACTTTAGCATTAGCGCGAGGCTAGCGATGTTTTAAAGATAAAGCATTTAAATATACAGTGGATGTCGTTCTTATGTCGTGTTTAGTTTGACGAATAATTCCAACTGAGGTGCCATTAAACGGTTTAAAGGACAGTTCAGGACAACAGAAACACACTTGCCGATTGCTAATGCGACACAAGCAAAATGGTGCATTCAGGGTACTTTTACAGCGTCGGAAACTTCGGTTTTCTTGTGACGGTACAACGGTCAGGCCCTAATGCTGAGTAAACTACTTTACTTTTCTGTCACATGACTTTTGAGGCCAAAACATGCCCCACAAGTCCAAATGTTGCCCGACAGAAACTTTGCCAATTGTCTGACAATCGAGATTTCCGTTTGCCATCGACTCACCACAAGCCGGGGTTGCCCTTGGCCGTCTCGCAGAAGAAGTGATTGAAAAGATCTCTGGTGTTGAAGTTGCTCAGCATGCTTGCCAGAAGAAAAGTGAGAAGGCTGAGGAGCTTCTGGCTGGCCCAACCCATGACTGGATGACTTGGGAGCCATTAATCCCTCGTCACATGACCTAACAGCCCAGTAATCCCCCCCACCCCAACCTTCCACTCTCTCAAGGATACACAGCACCTGGTCCAGATGGGCTACAAGCCAAAGAATGTGTACGGGTGGCGAGCATGAAAGTGGTTGGCGAGAAGAACAACATCAAGCACCTGATTGAAGCCTCACTTGTTATACATAGTCTGTTACACTTGTTTTAGTTAAACCACGCTTGCCCTATCTCACCCACTGACATCTGGATTTTGGCCTGTTTTACTGCCACTTCTCCTCTAACCTTTCCCCCCCATCTTCTGCTACTTGTGGTGATGATTGAAAACTGTTTGTTTTCCCTATAATGAGTGATGGAGACCAGGGGTCATCATTGATTCTCAACTGTGGATTTGTGTATTCTTTTGTGATTGAGGTCTTGAATACACTTGGCTTGACTTATGTTATGGTCCACTTGCATCGGGGCCAAAGTAGTGTAACGGTGTAGCCTCAAACAGGTGGCAACGGTTTTCGTTGTTGTATCATACGTACCTGGTGGACTTCTAACTTGCACGTTTGAGCTCTTTTTCTCCAGAAAATGTTGTTTGAGCTCCCTACTGAAGTTGGCCAGACCAGTTTTTGTGCTTGTATCACAAACAAGCCAAAGAAAAAGCCCTATGGAGGCCAATTTTCCAGATTTATTTGTCGTTGTTGAACTCCAAATTGTGGGCAGCCAGTCCCCTTCCTGCCTAAATGTTGTGATACCACTTTTGTTTTTGTGCTCAGGAGAAAAAAGCCAAAGAAAAATCATTTTGGAGGCCTATTTTTCCCAGAAATTTTTGGTCTAACTTCCAATTGTTGGCAGACAGACCCCATTCCTACCTATTTTTAGTTCATGCCACTTCCTCTCCTATGGTTGTCTTCATACTTTTACTTTGTGATGGCATCACAAAAAAGTAAAGCAAAATAATTTTTTAGGCTTTTTATTTCCCAGAAAATATTTTTTTATATTTCACTTTTTAGTTATTTTAAGTTCTTTGGCTCTCAAAATTAAAGCGTTACCTCTGAAGTAGGGGTGTCGGGCGAAAAAAAAGATGTTAATCGTAATTAATCACTTCAACAGATAACTCGTGATTAAACGCAAAATTTATCTGTTCTAAATGTACAATTTTTTGTGTAAGTTTTCATACTCTTGTTAACATAAGGCTGGGAAACAATGTTAAACTAATAGAGATAAGCCATCTTTAAATGATTGATACAGTGATTTCATAATTATAAAATTAACAAATGTATTGTAAAAAAAAAAAGTGGGTTATTGATTTGTGTTGAGGTCATTTTTCTGCCACTAGATGGCATAATTGCATTTTCATGTTAAGAGCTCTCTAACCTTTAACATGAAGTAACTTGCAAAATTATGCACATTTTTAAATTTGTAAAATACAACTTGACCACAGTCTCCACAAATATATGCTTTATGATTACATTTATTGCTGCTAAATTTTGACGTGGACATGTCTGCTTCGTTGTGACTGGAATTCCCCCAGTACTGGCTTTCCAAGGAAAGTCATTAATCGCGCTTTTAAAAGAAAAAAAAAGTGAAGGACCTTTAAATTAACACACTAATTTTGACACCCCTGCTCTGAAAATTAATATAATTTTTCGTTTTCGAAGTGTAAAGATCTTACTCACGTAAATAAATGTTGCAAGGTTTGTAGAAAAAAGTATCAAAATGTGATTATGGAAAATTGCGCAATTAATTACTTTTCACTCCCAGCTGTTTTTACTGAAGCACTGTTGGATTTTGACAAGTGTCGTCCGTATTCACATTCCTGGTAAAAACACTGACAAAGAGCTTGCTGCAACATGGGCCTTGCTGATCTCTTATACTCTGCTGCCATCTGCTGGCCACAATAACTACCATTGCTTAAGCCACCTCTTCATGTCAGAAGCTACATCAAAGCCTTCTATATGCACTTGCATTTAAAAAAAAAACAAAAAAAAAAAAAAACATGCAAACACGTTTTTGGGAAGGAAGGACAAAGTGTTAAACGTTTTTACATGGTTTTTGGGGATTGAATGAGTTAAAAGAATGTAATCGCTTGACAGCATTAATTTTAACACATCACACTGTTTTTGTCCTTGCCATCCCTGGCATCCTTTTTTCTTCCATTGGCACGCAAATAAACAAAACCATTCTTCCTGCTCACCTGTGTTTCAGGTGCGCCTCCAGGTCACACCTGGGCATGCTGAGCGCGCAGAGCGGCGTGAGCGGGCACGTGACGGACAGCTTGTCCAGCAGCTTGTGCACCAGGATGCTGGAGCGGCGGCACGCCGGCAGCTGCAGCCGCGCGCGGTCCAGCGGGCAGAAGTCGCGCTCCTGCAGGAAGCTGCGCAGGCAGCGGGCGCAGAAGGTGTGGCCGCACGGCGTGTCCAGCGGCTGCACCAGCGGCTGCAGGCAGATGTGGCACACCAGGTCGTCGTCCACCTCCAGACGGTAGTTGTACAGGTGGTTCTCCCGGCTGCGGTGCACCTGGCCGCACTCGGCGCACGGGGCCTCCGGGGCCGGCTCGGCCGGAGCCACCTCGCATCCCGGGCTGCCCATCCCGCCGGCGTCGGGGGCGACGGCCAGCTCCTAGCCCATATAAGCGTCACGGCACCAACGGGCTGCGGCGAGGACGGACGCCCCCCGGCGGATGATGGCGCATCACAACCCTGCGGGGGTCACAGGGTGAGACAGCTGTTTGTGGGGGGGGACAACAAGTGTCTGATTATGTTGCCGGGCATTTATTCATGTGGCAAATACTTTTGCGCACGTGAGCCCAGTGTGTTGCACGCTACAAAAGCCCCCGCGTGTCTGTGTGTGTGTGGCACTGAGATTATGTATCGCTGCTCCTGTCCTCTAATCTGACAGTATAATCTCTTTTATTTATTTATTTTTTTTATTTTTATTTTTTTGCTCTCGCCCCACTGCAATCTTCCAATTCTACCGGGAGGGAATTATCCAGGATTGAGGCGGAGGGGAACTGGAGAGCAATAGAAAGGGGAAAGCGTGCTTTTAAGAGGCTAAAAAAACAAAACAAAGGAGATTTTACAAGTGGGTTTTTCAGGTAGCTGTACATTGAGTTTATTTTTCTATCAAATTTTTACTTTTTACCCTCCAAAACACATCTATAACGACTCAAGATTTATTAATTTTTTTTCCAATTGACTATACAGTGGTGTCCTGAGATGAGTGACCACTACATACTTAGTGCGTGAGCTTCATGCTAATGCTAACATATACAGTGGTACCTCGGAGCTTGAACATTTCAACTTCTGAAACATTTTTTTCCCAATAGGAAATAATGTAAATGCAATTAATCCATTCTCAAGCTCCAAAAACTGAAAATTTCTATTTTAATTTCTATTTATATATATATTGGGGGAAAAAAAGAAGTGCAAACCTGGACAGCATTTTATAGGGATGTAATGATATCCAAACATCTTGGTACGATAATTATCACAATATTGTGGGGAGATTGGCAATACAAAAAGTTCAGTGCTGTGTTTGTGTATTTTACATTGGGCAATGGGGCATATTGTTAGACTACTAAGAAGTCCTTGCGTGCGTTAACGTCAGGCACGTTGTTGAACAGCTAGCGGGGTCCTCGTGCTGGTATTTACAATAAGCGAAGTGCGCATTAAGTTTGCGCATGCGCGAGGGAAAAAACGAGGCTACCAGCTACCCTATCAATTTGAATGGCGGAGATTAGAGTAGCGACAATCTTTGCGTAATGTAGACTTTAAATTTTGCAAGTCAACTTCCCCGATGTCAGTAAACCACACTCTATGCATGTTAAATAAAAAACAGCAACTTTCCAGTGGTTGAAACGTTTCTTTTAGAGCCGATTCCATTGGATCCAATTCATTTTCAATGACCGTTTGGTAGTTTCACCACATGGGCACATGGCGAAGACAATTGTCGTGTGAAAAATCAAAATGTACTTGCGACGGTTCGGAGCACCTCCGCGAGTGTTTACGCTCTGACTGGAAATGAGCAGAGCTTCGTCTTCACTACTGCGACATAAGCATTCAGCATCCGCATTGCTTGTTTTGATTGGGTGTTCGAACTCCGAGAATGAAGTCACTTTTTTTTTTTTTTTAAACTCTGATTTGTTTTTGGTTGAAGTCAAATTTGTACGGGTTCCTAGACATTCAAACTCCAAGGTTTCACTGAAATGGGAAACGTATACAAAACCCTTTAAGCAACTAATATTTGAACACTAATAGTGCAGAAACTAGATACTCAGTCATATATTCTTTATCTGCGGCGAGCTGAGACATCTATATGGTACAGAATCAGATCTCCATGTAGGGTATACTTGTCTGTCTTATATAGCCACCAAAATAGACTGGTTACTTTTTTCAACCTTTGCAGATGACAACCCTTTATTTTTTTTTTTATTTTTTTTTTTTTTTTTTATTAATTGAGCTCTTCAGGACTTAGAAGGTAGGAAAAAAAAAAACGGACAGTTTTGCTAGTTCCGAGAGGATTGGGGCCAGGGTGAATTGTCTTGTGCCATTTTAAAAAACACAAACTTCTGGAAATGGGAGAGCCATAAAAAGGAAAAAAAATTGTGTGTTTTTTAGAGGGGGGGGCATATAAAAGAAGAAGAGAAGGGGGGACCAGGAGGCATGAAAGAGATTAATGGGGTGGAAATCTTGGTGATAGGAGCCAAAAATAGCAAGAATTCATTAAGCGAGACTACCCACCCACCCCTCCAAAAACAGTTCCGAGGTGTACCTGCATTCATCAAAAATACCCCAAGGATCAAAATGTTACACCCCATTTGCTGTCTTGCTGAAATAAGCCACTTGAATGTTCTCAAGCGAGCCAGCCTTCATTGCATTCTGTATACTATAGTACTCGGCCAATGATGAGTCAGGCTTTTGTTACCATGGCGACTGGGGGTGGAGCATAACCTATATGACCCCAGCAGCTTGATCTCACCAATAAGTTTGTCTAACAGCGAGCTGGATTTTGCGCGGAATGCGCGTGGCATGGCGCAAGATGATTATTTTCACTCATGGATGCAGCACTTCATACACTTATGTGGCGCATGTTGTCAACAACACAGAGCACTTTAGGAGAAACGTAAGCGGAGGAGAGGGAGAAAAAAAAACTGTTGGCGATAGAAGCCAAAAATAACAAACGGGTCCAAAGATTTCTCAACGCTTCTTCCATAGAATGTTCCAGAGCCAGGTTCTACAAGCCGATCCCCATTCGGTTCCGGCAGAGGGCGTACCTCCACTCACACCTGCCTCTCTCTATCCCGTTTTATCGCCATGGCGACCAGGATGGGTACCAGGCCGCCTATCCTCCTCTCCTCCACGGCGCTTGACATTCACAGGATGCCGAAGAAGCATGACATGATGAGCCCTCCCTCCATGCCCCCCCCCCCCCTCTTTTTGTCCCGTCTCCTTGGTTACGGTCCCCGTGACAACCTGTCTCCGCCGTCCAGGGTCCGGCTGTGAATTATTCCAGCCTTTTTTTTTTTTCCCTCCCCTTTAAAGGAAGCTCGCGCTCTTTCTCCCTCCTCTCCTTGGATGTGACTGGCTGCTTGTCTCCATCCCCGCAGCTGGACATGAATTAAGCATGAGCACACAAGGCTCCCTCTGTTTCCGTTTTAAAACAAAGCTGTGACATCACCGCATCACACTTGTAGACACCAGCGTGCAAGAGTCCCTTACCATCCGTTTTAAAATCTCTTGTTTAATTCCACAATTGGCGATGTCACCACCTTCCTATGTCAATAACTAACTGTTGGCCCTTCACCTGTCTAAACCAATCTCGGCACAATCCATAAAGATATTTTGCTCTCTGTCAGCTTTTTTTTTTTTCTTTCTTTTTTTTAACATAAGCCCTCTTTGTGGTCCAGTTTTTGATCCAGAGAGGCTGTTGTCTACTTTACAAGAACTGGCCTATAAAACCACTTGATTTAAAAAAAAATTTAACTGATTTTTTCATTGTCCTCCATCCTGCAGGCTGGCGCCCACACTGCAGTGTCATGATGGGAGCGTGAGCATCTGTCTGACAGCATCAACAAGCACTCAATATCAGTGCAAAGCCGACCCCCCCACCCCCAGCACCCAACACACACAATGACATTGTAGACGTGCATGCAAATGTGATATCATATTACCTAATCCGGATGCTCCTCCGCGTCTTGCATCCCGGCCCGGATAAGGGGGGCGGGGGGAGAAGAGGTAGGTGGTGGTTTGGGGGGGCGATGGTTCGCGTCTCACACCACAAATCCACGCACTCACCGCAAAGTGGCGGCGTCCCTGCGAACCCGCACGAAAACGCCCACCGCTGTCAATCATCTGGAAGCAGCGGCGCGCGCATCCACATCGGGAGGGGCTTCAAAAATATATGCCTGCGTGGACGAGAGAAAAAAAGAAAAAGAAAAGTAGAATTGCATAAAATATTCTCCAAGTAGTATAAACACCCCAGTGTTCCTAAATATTTTTTGGTGGAGGGTCATAATGAAAAGAGGAAAAAATATAACCAGAATAACGTTGACCAAACAATTGGGGCGAAAAAAAATAGAGTAAAGTAACTGCAAATGTAGTGTGGGAAGTAATAAAGTCCAAATAGGCCTACTTTATTAGTGCAAATAAATTCCCTTGAGATACATTTTTCATACATGTGTTCTTTGCTTGAGTATTTTCAAGGCTTTTTACTTCCTACTTTTGAAAACAGCCTTACTTTTGTCAAAACACGTTACTGAGAATGTTTTTTCTTGCGCAAGCCTTTTTTTTTAATTGTTCCAAGTTATCAAAATGTGAATATTGTGCAAACGGATAGTAAAAATGAATATTAACATTTATACTAAAGTTCATTTCAGTTCTACATGCGTTTAAATAGGATAGAGTTTTCGATCAGGCATCAACTCGGCCCCCTTCAGGTCTTTACAGTTAGGACCCCGGCGCGATAAACAAGCGGTCCCTTCGCTATTTAAATAAAATAGCCAATTTACGGAATTCTATATCATCTAACTTGCAATCGATCGCGTAGTTATGGCAGAAGAGGAGAGCGAATTGGAAAAGTACGTACGAAGACACTGTGCTTTTTAATGCTAACGTAAAATTAGCTGTTAGCCGCTAAGCTAACTAAATCGGGACGCTGCTTGTCCGCTTACTAATGGGTCACTTGACGCTCGGAACATGCGCTTGGTTTCCGTGCACATTTTTATCCCCCAGTATTTTCTTCTCATTTGACTCATTTGCGTGTGTTGCAGACGTGCTGTGGAGGAACTCCTGAGGGAGACTGACAGGGCTCGGTTGAGAGCCGAAACGATGGGCCCTGCGGGATGGTGAGTCCACCAGTGATGACGTCACGTGTGTTTCGTAGCACGCTCATGTTCAAATGTGGACAGGAAAGAGGGAATTGAACTTTTGGAAACCAAAACAGTAGCACCAATCGACCTTGGACGAAGCCAAATATCAGTTATTGCATTTCAGTTTCCTACAACTGTTTTTCCAAATTTTTGAAGCAACTGAAAATCTCCGAACTTGCATTTTGAACTTGCTTGTGCTCATTTTTCATCAGGTTGAAATGTCCATTGCGGGGCACCAACAAGCGCTTCCTCCTCAACACCTTGCGCTCAACGGGCCTGCAGCAGCGTCCCGGCGAAGACAAAGCGGGTCACTCGTCGCACGCTACGAGGTGGGTGTCACCCGGTTGGAGGAGCCGCAGCCGGTCGCCCCCTGCCGGACGGGACGGCGGACACTCTTATAAGCGTCACCGCGGGAACATCTACAGAGGCGACGCCGAGAGGCAGGACGGAGAGCGCGAGAGGAGTCGCGGACGTAAGAGCGAGACGGATGAGAGGGTGGATGGGCGGACGTCGAAAAAAGACAGACAGACGCCAGAAAAGGACAGGCGGGCGTCGGAGAAAGACGGACGGGTGTCGGAGAAAGGCAGACGGACATCGGAAAAAGATAGGACGTCAAAGACGAGGACAGGGTCAACAAATTGATGGATCCAAGTTTTTTAATCCATCCGTTTTGTAAATATTTCTGCCGAAGTAGCCTCTTTAATTTCTTTCTATTGCCCTTGACTTTATGAGAGTAAGCCGCGGCCTATCACGGCTGACTTGGTGCGAGTCAATCATAAGGTACATCTAGATGAAAAATTTTGCATCCATTTTCTGCAGTGCTCAATTATTTTTGTCTCATTCAAATGAGAAGCTTCTAGTTGTTTTGATGCGCAACAACAATGGAGCCATTTTGTAGCGACGACGTTGATGCCAGCCACCATTTTGTGTTGAGCTTGATGTCTTTTTTCACAAAAAAGGACAGACAGATGGTTAAAAGTGCCTCTCCTCTGACTTGTTTACACTTTAGTGTTTGATAAATGTGACTATTTCACACTGTGTTACCCATAATGCCCATGAGCATGGCATCGCCTCATAACTCGCATTATCCACGTTGGACGATATCTTCCTTTTTAACCGTTTCCTTCCTCTTCGAAAGGATGTTCAAATATAAACGCCGTCGAGACCGCCGCTGATTGACTTCCAGTCGCGTCACTTGCTCGTTTATTACATATGTGAGAGACCCATTAAGATACTGAGCGCTTTATTGTCCCTGCTGAACAACAGAAATATCTAAAATTGAACCCGTTATTTTTGTTTTGTTTTTTTCTTTATCAAATGTTTGAGTGACTCTCAAAAGGCTTCACATGGATGAGCAGGAGGGAATGACTGGAGAAGTGGCAGCAAAACAGGCCAAAACCCACTCGTCATTTGCCATTTTTGTGCTAGCTGATTTATAACAGAAGCGGGTACCGTGTCTGCGTGTAAGATGGTGTGGAGCGTCGCTGCGTGAAAGTGCTCACAGTTGACACACATACAAAAAGTCGGTAATTGAGTTCCATCTTAATCGGCTAACCAGGAGAGGCCTTGCTTAATGGGGCCTAACAGGTAGTGTACATAAAGCACGTCTAATGGCCAGTAAACACACCGCAAGTGCGCCGCCTCATGCTTGTCTCCGTCGCCTCGGAGCTGCTAAGTGCTGTTAAATGAGCCGTTCACATTGGCGTCACGGCTACACCGCGCGAGTCATATGCTAGCATGCCTAACGTTGGTAAATTGGCTAAAAGTGTTTCGGAAAAATTTGTCTACCAATTTTGGGGAACAAATGTGTGATTTGAATTGTTTTATTTTGAACGGTTCTAACTTCCTGTTTTTTCCCCATTTCTGTTGGTTTGATCTCTACATTTTGTCATCAAATGTGATTTGGATGGTTTAGCACGATTATTGGTTTTATTTTGTCAGGTTTCAACTTCCTGTGTTTTGTTCTTATTTATATTGGTTTGATCTCTCAACCAGAAGTTGACTTTATTTTGGATATTAGTTTTATTTTGTAAGGCTCCAACTTACTGTTTCACTTTTTTGTTCCCATTCCCGTGAGTTTGACTTTCAGGTGGAGCCAATATTGATGTAAATTGTGCATAAGAGACTTTTATTTTGTAGGGTTTTAGCTTCCTGTCATTCGTGTCAGTTTCCAATAGTTTCGGCTGTTAACCAGAGCTGTGTGAGCAACATTTTGTCATTAAATAATTTTATTTTGGTCCTTTTAGTGTTTGTTTTTTCTGTTTCCCCCAAAATTTTTGTTCTTGTTTTTTTGTTTTCATTTCCATTGGTTTAATTTTCCAATCAGAACCAACTTTTTGTCAACAACTAAGTTGGATTTGGATTGTTTTGCATTGTAACCATTTTTTTTTTTATTCATTTTATTTTCCCAGACGAACCTCAAATATGCTTTTTAAACGAAAAACGGGGTTTCCCCACCCACAAAATATAACAAAACTACAAATAAAAGAAATCCGCGAATAGGTGACTCCGCGGTTGCCGAACCGCGAGTACGCGGGGAACCAACATAATCGGATTGCCACATGAGGCTCCAATGAATCCGCACGTGCACGTATTGACATTGTTCAATTTAGCGAACGCCCCTGTCAGCCAATGGACGGCCTCGCTGCCGCCTCACGTGAGCCCAGCGCGGGCACACCTGCACACGCCAAGTGGGCGCAGCCAGCCAGAGGAGAAGGTCCACGCCAGGGGCAAGGGCCCTGCAGCGAGCGGCAGCCATGCATCGGGACAACCACGCGTACCAGCACCTCCCGTTCAAGGACTCGTGCGCGTACCAGAGGGCGGAACACCCGGACGACTTCGCCCACAACCCGCCGCCCTGCCTCTACATGAGCCGCCAGGGGCAGGCCGGGTACCCGGCGGGGGCCACCCTGGAGGCGGCCGACGGCCTGGCGGAGTCCGCCTACGGAATCCCGCTGCGAGAAGAGCTCGGGATCCCGCTGCTGCACCACCACCACCAGAACCAGCAGCCGCCGCACCCGGCCCAGGTGCCCCAACATCCGCCGCCGCTCACGCCCACCGCCGCCTTCGGCGACACGGACGATTCACAGGGCCGCTTTCACCTTCCTTTCCCCTGGATGAAAAGCAGCAAAGCTCACTCCCACGCGTGGAAGGCGCAGTGGACAGGTATAGCACGATATTACACGACGAGGAAAGATTATGTTTGCATTTTTTTTTTTTTTTTAAGTGACTCACAGGGAATCATTTTTATGATCGGTTAACCTTGTCAGGCCATTAATGAAAGCCAGGAAGGTCTACTTAGATTTTTATTGTTTCTTATCGTCATAAAAGGTTAATAATTATTTTTTTTTAATTGAAAAAAAAAGTGCGACTCTTTCGTTGTTTTAAGTTTACATATGCGTTAATATTTATATTTTATGTATTTTTTGCACACATGGACTTAAATTTTACGACATTTTGTCTTTTAAACTTTCATTCATCAAAAGTGACTTCAAAATGAATTTAACATTGTAAAGTTTGGCATTAGTATTAGATTGGATTTAAATTTAGTTTGAAATGAACTTTAATTTCGCTATATTGTGTGCACAAGAAAATAATTTTATAGATTGCTTTTGGTAATATAAAATGGCATAAAATCAGAATGATCATTTTAAAATATGGACTTATTTTGGGTTCAACGTTGCGTGCATAATAGAAAATATGCAAGCACTTTTTTTGTATTATGCTATAGGACTAAAAAAGTGAATTATTACGTTTTGCAGACATAAGCGTTTCAAAAATGTATATGAAATATGTTGATGCTGCCTTGCTGTGCAACATTTTAGGTGCATTTAAAAAAAAAAATCCGTAGGCTATTGTATTGCTTTTTGACGAACATTGACTTCATAAATACAATGATTTCAATAAATTAAAATTATGATTCTTATATAGTTACTATATTAACAGTGTTAATTGTCTTTTGTGCATTTTGTTTTTATGCACTCAGGGTCACATTATTAGGTACCCCTCAATCGAATGTGGAAGCTTACAAAATGTCGCAGATTGTTGTGTCAAAATGTGCCTAAAATATGTCAAAATATGAAGTATGTTTTAAGGATATTGTTTTTCTTGGCTGCATTGCTTCCGATACGATGTTAGATATAGGTCTATATTGTTGTTGTTGTTGTTGTTTTAATTATTCCAAATCAGTTGAGCTATTAAGGGATTGTTTTCTTTAACCAATCAGATTTCAAATCCGCCTCCAGCCACAATAACGGAAACATTTTTAATTCCTCTGATTGGTTGGTAAGAGGAAAAATGGTTTGTCAGATAGTCAACGAATCGTCATAAAAAGAGTCCTCAAGTTGTTCACAGTCAACCCCCGCATACTCGCGGTTCTGCACCCGCGGGTTTGCATATTCGCTGTTTTTTTTTCCTTTTTACTTTCATTATACATTTTTCCTGTTTTTGTCATTTTAAAAGCTAGCTAATAATTCCGAACTGAACCGCCTATATTTGTCCAGGTCCGTACATGATGGCGGAGGCCGAGGAGAGCAAGCGCACGCGCACGGCCTACACGCGCGCTCAGCTCCTGGAACTGGAGAAGGAATTCCTGTTCAACCGCTACATCTCCAGGCCTCGCCGCGTGGAACTGGCGCTCACCCTCAGCCTGACCGAGCGCCACATCAAGATCTGGTTCCAGAACCGCCGTATGAAGTGGAAGAAGGAGGAGGACCGGCGGCGAGCCAGGAGGGGCGAACCCGACCAGGACTCGGCCGTCACCTCCGGGGACCAGGGGGAGGCGGCGGCGGTGGGGGGTTCGCCACCGCTCTCCCCGGAGCGCCACACCCTGGACCAAAAGAAAACACTTTTTTGAATAAGAAAGATGTCATGGAGCATTTTTGCTTCCTTGCAAACTTTTCAGACGTTTCTGAACTATTACTCGGGGTCTGGGATGTGTCAAAAATGATTTTTCCTCCACAATCTGCTCCATCAGGATGTACAATCGTGAATGTTAAAGCTGTTTAATATTTACAACCTGACCTTGATGTAGTAAACACGATATGCTAACAGTTAGCCTAGCAACGACTCACATTGTTCACACTAAGTACAGTGGTGCCTTGAAATACGAGTTTGTTTGTTTTTAATAAGGGAAAAAAAGACTAATGTACTTTTTGAAAACAGAGTAATAAATAGAATGTGAATAATTTAAACAGTTTGTAGCCTACATTTTGTTTTAATACTACTGCTACTATCCAATTCATTGTGCCCATCTTGGCCACCAGGTGGCAGTTTAATACTATACAAGACATGATTATGCACAAATGAAGAAGAATAGCCTTTTACTACTAACTCAGTATGAAGCTATAATATTAGCAGTTTTTCACAGAAGATAAAGACACATGTCTGCTGTGAGTATTGTTTTGTCTATCGTTTGTGTTTTTGCTTCGAAAACTGTGACTATTTATGCTAATTACTAGTCAGTCACAGTGGGGTTTTGCATTGTGGGTTAGCATTAAGCTAAGAGGACTGGTACCTCTAATGCTTTGTTGTTAGTGTGGCAGAACTTCAACTGGACATTTAACAGCTTGAAGCCTCTTCTATGATGAATTGTTCAATATATGTAAAGCTTCTGCTTGTTGTGAAATGAGTTAACTGCCCCATCTCAAGGCACCGGTGTCCTGCATTAAAAAAAACAAAAAACAAAAAACAAGACTGCATTCCTCAAAGCAGTGGTTTTATTTCATAAATAAGATGGCTCTTTATGTAAGTTCCTATGCCGACATGGAGGACCGCTCATACTAGAATGCTGTAGTGAAATGAATGTTCTTCGATAAAATATGTAATCGGATCCTTTAATGTTGTAGAATTCTGCCCCAATAATTTTGTACAAGGAAGAAGATGTTCTCCTGCCTCCTGGTGGCGACAACATGTACAGACTTATCATTCTAGGCAGCGTATATGTGATATATTGTAAATACCAGCACAAAAATCATGTTGACATAGTTTTCTGATCTCGATTAAATAACACATTTTATAATTATTTTAATTTTCTATTTAATTGAACTGCTTTACTGGGCTAAAGTACGGGAAGTTCAAGTGTTACATTAAAAAATACGCCTATGATGATGTATTTAAAGTAGAGCGAAAAAATATGAAAATGTAATCGGGTTTTTCTGTTTTAAACTTCAACGCGTTGCTTTTTAATTAAAGTCACGTACAATGGCGTGTTTTTAATCGGGCACCGACAAGGACAGCACACAAGATGGGGGGGACTTCACGGAAGGACCCGTTCTGTAGGTGAGTAAGCTAATCATAGGTGACATTTACGCTAACCCAAAAGTTCCAAAATGTAGGTGAGTGTGCGACAGTGTTGTTAATAAATTACTGCATTTACAAAAATCTTCATTATAGTTAATTATTTACCCGCCATTTCCTCCACGTTATATTCACTTTGTCAACTTCCACTCAATGTTTTTCAAAGGAGACATAATGAAAAATTCCTTTGTTTGGATACAAATAATTAGAGCTTTGTAGAGAGACATTTCAGACTACAAACATTCAATTTGTTTATCGTTTGTGGATCCAAAACTGACTGTTGATCTTAATTGATAGCATATCGTTTAAAAGACATTTTAAATTGTTTTCATCAAAACAGTGATTACATTGAATATTATTGTTAGCCACTGTAATATACTCATATAAATAGTGGCTGATATGATTCAAATGTACTGTAGGCTACATCATTTTTGTCCTCGTCATGTGTTAAGTTTATATTTCATAAGATGGTTTTTCATGCTAGCTAACGCCTCTACCAACGTGGAGGATCCCTCAGATTTAAGGAAGTTGTTCTCCTGCCTCCTGGCGGCGACATTATGTATAGACTCAGTATTCTAGCCAGCATATGTGAAATATATTTATGTAAATACCAGTATAAAAACACCAATCATGTAAATATTGTAGTTTTCAGTTTTATTAAAGCACATATTTTACAACATGGTGACTGTTGATGTATTGGGCTACTTTATGCCAGTCTTCCCGTGTTGCATTCTAATACGCCAATGATGATTTATTTAAAATAGAGCGGGGGGGAAAAAAAAAGTGAAAATGTAACAATGTGAGTACTGTGTATATATATATATATATATATATATATATATATATACACACACACACACACATATATATATATATATATATATATATATATATATATATATACATAAAACCTAAAAGTTACAAAAGGTCGGTGAGTAGCAACAGCATCAGCCAATGTTAATGACTGTTTACAAAAAAAAAGGAAAAAAATCCTCACCCATCATCCATGTTATATTCAATCATTCACCTTGTCAACATCCTTTCTAAGATTTTTTCCAAGGAGACATTGGGAGAAAAAAATATTTTTAATGTGTGTATACAAATAATTGGCGTTTTAGAGTGGATGCTAACTCATCAAACAAACCATGAAAGGAAAACTTTATTCATACAGTAATCAAATATACACTTGACTTATGTTAATACTGTACTTCATGTTAGTTCTGATTTTTTTTTTTTTTGGCCCCTTTGTGACGTATCGGATTCTTCCATGTCAATGTGAACAACACATTTTTCAATGTCAAAAAAATATTTTGTATGTGATATGGATATACTGTAGTGTGAACGTATTCTCTCCCAAAAAGTCGGGTTTTCGGGGGAAATTCCAGGATGGACCTAAAATGCACTATAAATTTAACAGCTGGAATGAATTTGACCATCCCCAAACGTTAGAACGCACATGTACTTGTGGCACAACTAGTTTCACATTTCACCCCAATATGCGGAACATTTTTAACATTAACCGCCACATAACACCATTTAAACCTGGGCCGCGGCGTCGGCGTGCACGAGGTCCCGGACACGCAGACGACAGATTTTCTTGACCTCCTCGATGGCGAGCTCTCTCTCCTCCGTCAACCCCTTCGTGACGCGGTTGCGCATCTCCTGCAAAATGCGGGCCTTGTCGCTCATGCGGGTGCAGATGATGAACGGGAAGCCGAAGCGCTCCTTGTACTCTTCGTTCAAGCAGGACATGGTGTAGGCATCCTCTATGCCCAGCGTGTTGAAGCCCACGTTCGCCTGCTCGCTCATGGACTCTCGGGTCAAGGTGCCGGCCTGGAGGTCACGACCCGCGAGGTCCGGGTGGCACCTCAGGATCCCCTCTTTGCCTGGACACAAATGAGTATTTTTACTACAACCATATTTCCTAACTTTATCAAGTAATGAGTGACTCACCCGAGTTGGAGAGCGCGTCGATGAAGTCGCAGATGGCCGCCTCCAAGGCATCGACGTCGGCGAATGGACGCTGCGAGCTCACGGCCGCCGCCACCATGGGACACTTCTCCACCACGTTGCCGAAAATGTTCACAAACTCCTCGTAGGGAAGCGCGTTGACTTGGGAGAGCTCCATGTTCTCGTTGACGGCTGCTTGACCACCTGAAACGTCTAAAACAATCATTCCTCAAAAGTCCAACGTCCTTTTGGTAACACAGGAGCAGCTCGACGTGTCCGGTTAATGTTTTGTCAAATATCTTGGCACCTACGCAACAACATTTTATCTTCACTTTTAGTATAAATGTAAAATAATCACACTACCTAAATATTTAGCGGAGGCGTCCTCTTTTAGCGAGGCAGTCGGCTGATTGAGGTCAGGTTTGGCCTGCCCGGAGCTCACCCACCTTGGTGAGATGAAAAAGCAGACGTTCAACTTTGAAAAAATGTTTGTTTTCCATTATTCAATCAAAGTCATGTTAATATTGATGAAAATGATACGTGAGCGAAAACGTTAAAAAAATGAGAATGTTACTTTTGCAAAGTATGCGGATGCGGGAGATTAATATGGAGAGACTCTCTCAGGTAGTTGTACGCCTTCGGTCCATGAAAGTGGAGAGTGACGGCAAAGTCCTTCTGCTCTTTGGTATATTGATGGCTCTGTTTGGACAGCAGGTGAACTGGAAGATCTGAAATTCAAGTTAGTGCAAGTAAATTCCTGAATTCTTGGAAGTCTTAAAAGGGAGATAAAGTATTGTTCAACTTTTGGTCAAGTTTTCACTAAATTTTGTATTTTCCTGTCCCACTTTTCATCTCTTCTGTCAAAGTGCTCATGCAGCCATTTTGTTTGTTTACAGGTCAAATCATGACAGCTGCAATTTGTCGGGCCAGGTAAGAGAGCTTTCTTTAAAAGGGGAAGTCAACCCAATTTTTTTTTTTTTGTCATATGTTCTATGAAGCTCCACTCGTCTAAATATATAAACGAGCTGCTTTTTTTTTATTTATTTTTTTTATTTTTTTTAAAACTTGCTCATATGCCATTGAATTGCCCCTCGGGGACAAATAAAGTGTTGTTGAATTGAATTGAATTGAAAATATGGTATTCTGGTTAATGTTGTGTTAGCGGAATACGAGTTAAGCAGCAAAATCAAGCTGTTTTTAATCCATCTCAGCAGGCGGCCATTTTGCCATTTGCTGTCGAATGAAGATGACATCAATGTTGCTCTGGTATCAGGTAACAACCAATCACAGCTCAGCTTCAGAAAACAGGTGAGCTTATGGTTGTCGTTGTGTGACCCTGAGCAACTATGATGTCATCTTCAGTCGACAGCAAGTGGCAAAATGGCCGCCCCCTAAGATGGATAAAAACACCTGGATTTTGCTTCATAACTCATATTCCACAAATGCAACATTAATCAGAATGCTACGTATGGACTACTGAGGTCACATATAACATATTGCCAAATGTTTAAGGTTGACTTCCACTTTAAATACAAAGTACATTGTAATTTTCTATTTCACCTGAGTAGATATCGAGCCGCTCTTTCAATTCGTCATTCAGGATTTTCTTCACCTCGAGGTCCTCCAGAAGGCAACTCACGGTGTTCCTAACCCTCCTCTCTCTGTCCCTCGCGTTCCTCTTCTCTCTTTCCAGACTGTCCACCCTTGCCAAGGCTTCACTGAGTTTGATCCTCAGGTCATTAGGTGTTGAAGCGTAGGCATGGTCCTAGTAGAAACGAGCAATTATTAAGACATACAGAAACAGCCGTACCTCGACTTAACATGTTTTTCCAGATCCGAGACGTCGCGTTATGTATTGCCACTCCCAGTTAAAGTATACTGACAAGACCAAACATGACATGAAGATAGTTAAATGTGCATTTAAAACGAGCAGTTCACTTTGTGCCATTAGAGACTGTTAGCTTGGTTTAGCAGCGGGCCATAGAAGCTAGTGCATGAAATGTTCTTATTATTGGGTTTGTTTGTTTGTTTTTCTTTAAAAAACACATAATTTTTTTACACATTTATTGATTTTTTTCAGGCCTGGGCCTCGCACTTAATACTCACAACAGTTGGCTCGGGTATGGGTGCAGGTGTGGGCTCAACCTTGGGAGGTTCTACTGGCAGGGGCTCCCGTGCCTTTTGTGAGGTCTGAGACATCCTGGGAGCCTTCGCATTCGGAAAGGGGAGAAAGTAAACGTCATTTTTCAGCATAATGTTGTCATCCTTCCATCCTAGCAATACACCGACCTTATTATCAGGAGTTTTGAAACAGCAGACAGGAACGGTTCCTGCTCGGAGCCGGACCGTCTGACCTGTTCTGTCAAAGTCCTCTGGTCTGAAGTGCTCACTACACAGCATGGTCGACCGATTGGAAGGGAATCCTCCTCTACGGACAGCTTTTTCCCATTTTCTTCTCATCACTCGATCTTTGGGAAACCTGGATTTAGATTAGCATGAGAAAAGTCAGCGAAAGTGGGTAAAACGTACCAACAATAGGGCAAAAGACGAGAATTTTCTTACAAGTAAGCATAGAAAAGTTATATTTTCAGAAATAAAGTTAAAATAAGAAAATATCACACATTTCACCCCCACCCTGTGCTGCCTCTCACAGGTCAATCTTGGTACTACATAACATCGATTGGGTGCTTTTTTTTTGTTTTTTGTTTTTAAAGCACACACGTGGCGATTTTCACATTTTAAATGTTTGGCTCGATTAAGCAAGTTTTTTCTTCAGGGTAAATTTAGTTCTATACGAAAGATATTAGTTGGAGGCTAGTTTCACCGCAGGAATTCAAGTACCTTGCACTGGATTAGCCGCAAAATCGGCAAATTCTGCCCGCAAAATTGCTATTATGACCAAATACATATTGTTTACAGTCATAGTTTCCGTTTTACCTGTGAAAAGTAATCCCACGTGTTCTGGTTTCGGGTGTAAAGCGGTTGGTACAATTCAAGGAAGAACACGTATGAGGCATGTTGTTCTTCGAGCTCACTTCGCCACATTCAAAATGGCGACAGCGTCGACGTGTGATATTGTGCACACAGCGATGGCTACGTTTGTAAGTCTACGTTTAGAAGTGTCTCGTTACACGTACAAAATATGATCTTCGTGTGTGCAGATGTATCGCAAAGTCCAGCTAAAAAAACCGATAAGGCTGTCGTCAGTGAGAATGTATCTGTTGGAAAACAAGGAAACTACTGCCCGGGCAAACGGCGGTCGTCCTATAGCAGTCGTCAACTAAAAAGATGCTTGTCGTCATTGGCTATTTGGCTGGCATCGTCTTCCGTTTTATGCAATCATTGGCCAGCCAAGCTGCCTGTCATTATGTCGTAGGCCCGCACCGCTGGTTGGTCAGTTCTGGTAAAGTCTTTATGTTCCGGTCGAATCATGCCATTTTTTAAAATACTCTTTTAAATACTATTCCATACAATTTTCTACGTCTAAAGGAGGGAGGAAAACAAAATGTGGCTGAATAATTTACTGTAAATGAAATATTTAGTTTTATAAAAACGAGCCAGTCAAGTTAAAAAAATAAAAATAAATCTACAGCTAGTGTTTTTTTTTCTTTCGTAGCCAGCTAGTGCGAGATACAACTACTGTATTTAATAGTTTATTTTTGTTAGGGCAAAAATTTTGACTGTAAAGAATTTATTAAATTATTAAAATATTTTGGGGAAAATATAGCTATGTAAAATACATATAAAGTAGTATGTATGTATGTACACAGTTTCTGAGTAAGTTCATTTTTATTGCAGGTTTATTGCTTGGGCTGGAAAAATACATTAAAAAAAACCATTGCATTCAAACTCATAATATTTAAAGCTCCAATAAAAGTGCGTTTAAAAAGTAGGTTAAAATCAATAACATTGAAGGTAAAAAAACAACAACATCTTACATGGTGAAATTATGTTTTCACATTTAAAACCCAAGAAGCTGCCTCATAAAATACCAAAATCTTCCTTTTTTTTTTTTTTCTTTTTTAAATCCTGTAGGGCCACTATTGGTGCTTGTTAAATGTAGTCTCATCTTACATCTGAAAGCATAGTATGAGATGTCTTTTAGCTGAATGACGATGTTCAAGTGAATATGAAAAAAATACAAAAGCAAAAATACAGTAAATAATTCTTCTGTTGACATTTGTACTAAAGTCCACTGGCCAATTTACGCAACCTTCTAATGCACATTGACAAGCATATATGCAAAGTGAAAAATGACAATACATGTTAATGCAGGAGATACGACTATGTACAATTTTTGGCTTTGGCAAAGGTCTTTGTTCCTCTTTTAGTTCGGTTATTATTATTATTTTTTACTGAACTCTAAAAGACACGTGGATGCACTGAATGATTATTTTCTTAGATCACTTTGGTTGTTTTTTCGTCCAACTGCATCTCGCCCTCGAAAGTATCCAAAACTGCCGACGCATTCTGGTAGTCGCTCGATGTCTGGTTGATGGTGTTGCAATAGAGCTGAAAGGAGAAGTTGCGCCGTTATCGGAAGCGGTAGAGAGTCGGTAAAAAGGACTGACCTACATTTACAACTTAAATTCTCATATTTTGTGCATGAAATTTTAATTATCCATTCCAAAATCTAATGTTGCCCTTGAGCACACCAGTCTCCCCTCGGGTTAGAGATAAACGTACCTTCTCCTCACTGGCTGTCAGATGTTCCGACATGAAGGTCACCAATTTGGAGAAGGAGGGTCGGTCACCAGGGCCCAGGGCCCAACACTTGCACATGATCTCGTACCTGCAGAAGCAAGCGTGAAGCATAAAAACTGCCAATCTATCTGTATCTCTATTACAACCTGCTAACGTTACCTACACAGACTCGTCAGCGTAGTAAGGACACTCCATCTTGAATCCTCTCTGAATCATGGAATAGAACCCGTGATCCACTTTTACGCCCGGGTACGGGGTGACGCCCAGGGAGAATATCTCCCACAGGAGGATGCCGTACGCCCACACGTCGCTCTTCATGGTGTACATCCCCTGGAAGATGCTCTCCGGCGCCATCCACTTCACGGGCAAACACACCTGCCGGGCGCCAAAAGTCGTTATTACAAAAGTGTCTGAAAAAAAAAAAAAAAAAAAAAATTCAGCCGACTTACGTGTCCTCTCACGACATAGTTGGAATCGTTGTCGATGTCTCGCGCCAATCCGAAGTCGGCGATTTTCACCAGTCGGCCTTTGGTCACCAGCACGTTGCGAGCCGCCAGGTCACGATGGATACACTGTTGACAAACGTCCTTGACTCAGTCAGTCAAACAATTATAGAGTTGATTTGAGATCAAATTATAATAGAATGTAATGATTTAATATTTTTTTATGTTTTATTTTTATTTTTTTAATTCAGATTTAATATTTTTTAATTTAACATTTTTGCTTCAATTTAGGACTCAGTGCTGCTCCCATGGCGGCCACTTGGGGGCAGTATCATACAGACGTGCCGTTTTATGGTATTAGCGCCTTTGTTGCACTTTCTTCACAGAGGATAAAGAATATAAATCACAATCATCGTAAAATATATGTGGTAGTTGCTTACATTTTTAGAGGAGAGGAAGTCCATGCCTTTGGCCACTTGGACCGCAAAGCTCAACAGGTCATCAAAAGTCAGGGCCTGCAGGTCGTCCGTCTGTCCATAGTTCTCCAGGTCTGCAGAAAGGGCACAAAGAGTTCCTGGTACCATCTGTGTTGTGTCAAATACTAATCCACTAACCGTCAACACAGTCCAAGCCGTCCAAGCTGGGACAGAGGAGGGCGACGTCCTCCTGCCCCCTGGTGGAAGCAGCGTGCATTGGGATGTAGTTGTCCATGGTGCCCGCCTGCATGCTGATAATATTGCACAACAAAGGCTTGGTTTAAAGAGGAAATCCACCCCCCCCAGTTTTTTTGACAATAATATGTTCTATACAGCCCCACTAGTCTAAATATGGTATTCTGGTTGATATTGTCTTAGTGGAATATGAGTTAAGTATCAAAATCCAGCCGTTTATAATCCATCTCAGGGGGTGGCCATCTTGCCACTTGCTGTCGAGTGATGATGACATCACAGTTACTCAGGTCACAACCAATCACAGCTCAGCTTCAGAAAACAGCTGAGCTGTGATTGGTCATTCACTGAGCAACTGTGATGTCATCTTCAGTCGATAGCAAGTGGCAAGATGGCCGCCCACTGACATGGATTAAAAAAAAAAAAAAAGGCTGGATTTTGCTTCATAACTCATATTCCACAAATGTAATATTAATCAGAATGCTATGTTTAGATGACCAGTGAGGTCACATATAACATATTATTGTCAATAAATGTTTAAGGTTGACGTCCACTAAAAAGAAAGAAAGAAAAGAAACAGTAGATAGATTTAAAAAATAAAATCCCTACGTAGATGAATTTTTGAGGTTGCGGTAGAGGCTACTGTTGCGGTCCCTTGTGAAGGCGTCCACTGTCGACTTGTGGTAGCGCTCGCTGCTATTCTTCAGGTAGTTTAGCAAGTCGCCATGGCAACAGTACTGGAATATCAGATATATGGGACCTGTGTGGAACATTGAAATTCCAACTTTTTGAATTGAACTTTTGATTGAAATCATCATATAAACTTTATTAACACATTCACTGCCATTGACGGCTATTGACGTCAAATATAAATTTTTCTGAGCTGGCAGAGAATGAGTTAACAGAACAAGCAACATTACATAAACAAATGTCTAGTAAACGAACCTGATTCTGTGCATGCTCCGAGCAAGTTAACGATGTTAGCGTGGTTGCCGATGTGCGTGAGCATCTTGAGTTCGGACATCAGCGCCTCTTTCTCCACTTCCTGGTGTTTCTCTGCAAGATTTGCGGATCTTACCGGTTTCTTCTCACTCGTTACATTGTGCCGGACAAACACCGACCTTTAAGCATCTTGACGGCTACCTGCTGTGACACGCCAGCCTTCTTGATGCCGTACGCCGTCGCCTGCACCACCATGCCGAATGCGCCGGAGCCCAGTTCCTTCCCTGAGGACCACACCGGCGCTCCCTTGACATATGCACGACCGGACTCAAATTACCTCAGCGATACGAACCTAACTCCAAGTTCTCCCTGGGAAACTCCCATTTCTGTTCGTACTCAAAGTCCTTGAAGTTAATGTAGATGTAGTCATGATCATTGGGGCCCACCATCTGGATCATCTGAAGCCGGGGCTGATATTGGGGTTTCTGTGGGACATTTGAGCGTTTAGCCGCTTGCCGTTTGGAAAACGTATAGCGCCGCGCCTCACCTTCTTTTTGACGTAGTACATGAGCGCCGCACTGACGGTCAGCAAAGCCACGACCAGGATCACGCTGCTCACTTTCAGCGCTGTGTTTCTGACGTTCTCCTCTTCGAGGACAACTTTGGAGGCCTGCAGGGAAGGCGGGCGGTAGTAGTCCAAGTGCGGGGCCTTGCACCAGGAGCCAGCTGAGTTTGCCAGGCAAAATTTCAAGTGGTGTCCATCCGGCGCATTTCGACTGGTCGAGGTCTCGATGGTTTTTCGGCACCATGCGTCAGAGTCGGCTTGCGAGTCAAGGACCTCGTTCCAGTGGGATTGACCCTCGCAGCTGTAATAATGGAGAAAGGGTAGAGATGTGTCACAGGTGGCGATAAAAGCGTGTGTTGAAATTGTACGGGTGTACCTTTCGTTGCCGGAAAAACACAATATCCATGTGTAATTTGCCGGTACGGCGCTGGCTGTCTGGATGCTGATGCTGTTGTTGTGGTGGTTGACGTTGAATTTGAATTTTGGTTCGTCTGTAGCATGCAAGGGATTCATGTATGTTCATTTTTGGACATGGTTTCACTTATTCTTTGCAGAGGATAAAGAATATAGTCCAGTGAATATTGTGTTATGTACATTTTTTATTTTATTTTTTTTACACAAGCCATCTGTCCATCTACTCAAGTACAGTCTGAGTACTTCAGCTTCATCTCTTTCTTACCTACAACACAAACAGAGACGGACTTGCTTCTGTTTTGGCCACCCACCTCCACGTATAGTTTGTATTGTCCTGATTTGATTCCGCCGCACAGCTTCACCGTTCTGACAGAGCACAACAAATATTATTACCTCCGCCAAGGCGCTTGAGTGCGTTTTACATTGGCTTCTTGTTGTTGTTGTATTTTCAAGGCGAGGAGTTTCCTTTGCCCAGTTGTAGAATTCAAAAAGTGAAACTTATATAACGTACATGACACCCTTTTAAAACAGTTAGGTCAAAAAGGGACAGACACTACATTTTGGGTTATTCACTTAACCCAAAAAGTTGGGTCAAAATGAAAAAAAAAACACAAAACAACCCAAAATAATTGTGTTGTTTTGTGGGTTATTTCATTTCTTTGTGTATTGTACTTTCACTGTAAAAACAGTTGGGTCAAAAATAATCCAAATTGGGTCAAAATAGGGCCAACGCAACATTTTGGGTTATTCATTTTGACCCAACTTTTTGGGTTGAATGAATAACCCACAAAACAACATGTTTTTTTTGTTTTTTTTGGTTGGGGGGAGGGGGGTTGTTGTTTTGTGGGCTATTTCATTTTGTACTTGCACTCTAAGCAGTTGGGTCAAAATAAACAAATAAATAAATAAATAAATACATTGCGTCAAAATGGTCCCAACACAACTTTTTGTGTTAGTCGTAAAATTGGGTCAAATTAAAAACCCACACAAAAAAAGTTTTTATTTATTTATTTATTTATTTATTTATTTATTTTTATAAAACAACCACTAAAAATGGTATATGCTAAAAACAATTGGGTGACAAAAAACAAACAAAAAAACAATTTGGGCCAGGTTCACTCCTTGGGTCAATTTGACACACTTTCTCAAATTTTTTGTGGTGTTTTTTTGTTTTGTTTTTTAAACAAATTACCCAATTTTTGGGTTGTTTTATGCAAAACAAGCCACTTTTTTGTGTTTTCTGTAAAAAAAAGATTTTTTTGGGGGGGGGTTGTTTTGTGCAAAATAACCCAGAAAGTTGGGTCAAATTGACCCAATGGATCACACGGTCCATTTTTTTTTTTTTTTAATCCAAATTGGGACATATTTTTCATCCAACTTTTTTTTTAGAGTTAATAATCTGTACATTCCTCAAACATGCCAGAAAATACTGACTTATATATTAAATCTAATTTTGATTGTTTTTAGGTGATTTCTTCAGATGGTGACTTGGGGTTTTTGCTCGCAGCAAGAATTGAAAAACAAAAAAACCCAAACATATCCAAACTGACATTGGCTGTCCAATTTTGTCATTTGCACAGGATTTTGTCCGCTTGGATGATATTTCACACCCTTGTAGCAACATTTGGATCTTGAGCTATACCTGTGCGTTGTGACCCATTCCTCCGTGACGCATTTGGACAGGTTGCCGTCGGGCGTCTCCCACATGCAGTGCTGCAGCACCGGGTGGTAAAAAATGGAGGCTTGCAAACATGCTGTGGATGCCTCCTCAGCCGGGAGAGTTTTCCTCGTGACTAGCTGCACTGAGAGGGAGTCTTCCGCTGAGGTAAGTCATGCACAAGAATTAAAAAAAAAAAAAAAAAAAAAAAAAAGCAAAGACAGTTGTACATGAGACAGAACCGCCCATCCGAAACCGACAAATTTCAACTAGCACATGAAAATGGATGAATGGATGTGGAAAAAAAATAACCGCGATTGCATTGACAGAACCGACCCTGAACGCTAACGTCAACAGACTTGCTGGCGTCGTCTTGATTCCTGCAGGTGTACGTGCCGCCGTGGACGCCGTCCACCGAGTCGATGAACAAGTAAGCCATCCGGTATTTCCCATGCGAGTCATTTCGGATGCACATCTAGAAGGAAAACGCTGTGATCAGGAGATGGTGTTTGTTTGTGTTCACGTGCAACGACGCCGCACCTCCTCCTTGATTTTTGCAGGGCACGCTAACGCGCCGGACGTCAACAGTTGGCCGTCTTTCTCCCACACCGCCGATCGCTGCTTCTTGCGTTGGATCCTGCAGCGAAGCAAGAGAGCCTGCCCGGGACTCAAAATCACGCTGGAGACTTCGTCCTTTTTCAACAGGTCACTCTCTAAGTCTTAAAACACACACAATGGTCAATTTATTGCAGATTTTAAAAAAAAATCACATGGACCCATTGAAACAAATGTAACAGGGAAAGTTAATCACCATAGTCGTAGAGTTGCGAGCATTCTCGCCCTTGCGTGTTACTAGCACAACACATCACTTGTTTGTTTGTGAATCCGACACTGGTGATTGTGCTTTCGGTTTTTCTCACACCTGCTACCGCATTATCTTGTATTCTGTCCAAAACGAGAACACATTTTTAGTCAACGTGGTAACCTGATGAGGTCTTGCGGAACGTTCAAAAACGTGCCCATAGAAGATTGTGTTCTCTTGCTATAATAATATGGAACCCACCAAAAGAAAGATTTGAGTCTCTTCTTTCATCATGAAAAAAAAAGTATATTTCTATCTGTTTCCGTCAATTAGCATTAGAATATAGCTAAGTTTCATCACTATTCACAAATCTGTTTAAAACTGTGGAGGAAAACAGCTTGTTACAACATGGCCCAGGATGATCTCTTATACTCTGCTGCCACCTGCTGGCCCTTTTTTGTAATAACTACCATTGCTTCAACCATTCTTTTCAGTTCAGTTCTTCTGTATGCTTTATTAAAATAAATAAATAAATAAAATGAAATAAAACGTCTAAATACGTCTTTGGGACAGTTAAAACATTTAAAATAGATAAATAAAAAATAAATACATTTAGATTTAAAACATTTATTTATACGTTTTTGGGAGCAAATGAGTTAATATAGTTATTTATTTGTCAATAGTTTTTGGGGCTAGCACCAAATTTTTAACTTTGTCATTTAGATGGAAGAATTACTTAATAATTGTCTTTAGTTTTAATGTACTTTATTATTGATTTATAGGAATATTTAATCTTGCTGTTAAATCTTTTCGAAAAGGATGTTTATGACGGTGGTAGACAAAAAAAATCTTACCCTGACCACCTCAGAATAGGCAGCGGGAAACCCTCAGACGTACACTTAAAATGGGGGGAGCTCATTGCATCGTCGACACGGACCAGCGTCAGGCGAGGTTTTGTGGGACGTTCTAAGGGGGGAACAAACCCCAGAAAAAAAAAAAAAAAGTTAAATAGTGACGACTGACTAATTCATAACACAGGAAGTAGCTGGTCCTCACTCATGACGACACGTAGAGCAAAGGCCAACGACAACTCAGCCCCACATCTGAATTTGTACTCCCCCGAATCTTCGTCAGAAAGCGCTGGCAGGACCATGGAGGAGCTGCCATTTCTGTCGAGAAGAAAAAAAAACTCCAAGAGTTCTGTAATATTTGTTTGTTTTAAAAATATATTAATCCAAATTTTAAATTAAACCTAAAACAAAGAGAATTAGGTATTTAAAACAAACATAACATTACCTTATAGGGAAATTACATTAGCTTCATGCTAACACATAATGGGAAACCCCATACACGCGCTAAGGAAGAGCAGCAATACTCAAGGGCATATATTCTTTGTCCTCTGCAAAAAAACAATTGCCATTACTGCAACTTACTGAGCCACTTGTAGTAGTTGAAGAAACTCTTCTTTGTTTGTTTCTGCATAACTGTTTTGTACTGCCCCCAGTGGCCAAGTTGGACATACCACAAGGAGTCAAAATGCATGTATGTAAAAAATGTTTAATTTTGTAACAAATTAATGGCATTTACATTCATTTCAATGGTGAAAGTTGATTTGAGATAAAACTACATTAATAAAATATAATACAATAAAAAATAATTAATTATTTAATGATGAAAATGAAGTATTTTACGCATATTTAAACTTTTTAAAAAATTCATCTATAAATGACTAACCATTTGTTTGAAAAAAAATTCAAAATATGCACCTGTGCACTATAATGAAACAAATAACTTACGTGGCTAGTACAGCGCGCAATCCTCTGCTCAAACTGCACTCGCTGCATCCGTGGATGCCCTCCAAGGAGACGACCAGTCGCTTACCCGCAGCCACCTCCAAACGGACGGGAGCGGATGCATTCAGGTGCTCCGCTGCATGAAAACACTCCACCTGGAAATACATCAACCTGAAGATTGACTGCTTTCTACATAAACAAATATACTTGGAGCACTTACCTCGTCACTCGGTTCGCAGTTCTCCACGGCTGCGATGCCATTGCAGCAATACGCGCCGACAGCACACAGCAGCAGAACAACTTGAAAGACATTAATAATCATCCTGATCAAAAATATCATCCACATGTTTTAAATGTCATTTAAGATTGAGATAACTGTTGAATTGCATTCTTGGTCTCAGTTAAAATACTCAGCAAAACATCAAGTTGAAACGAATACACAGAGAATATATTATATTCTACCAACAAAACATCGGACTCACCCGCAATCATTTGCCTGTGCATGAACATCTGTCCGCCGCTCTCTGTTTGTCTCAACGAAACTTCTTAGGATGAGTTGAGTTTTTTTGTTTTGTTTTTTAAGAAGGGGAAGCCACGCCTGGCTATACCTGATAAATGAAAAAGTCTACTTCCTATTCTGGAAACCCACTTTAAAGTTCCTAAAACTGCTAATACTTATTTATTTTTGTCGTTGTCGTTGGTGGTATTTTTGTGCTGTATGCACAAGTAAACAAACTCCATTTTCTTACGAGACCGAAGGATGCCAAAAGATGTACAAGTATTACAGTCCACAAATGCACATTTACATTTTTGACCGACCCTTTTAGGGGCCCCATTTAATTTGACAGGAAAATTGTTCGAGGATCATAAAAATGCACATTTATTTACAACAAATGGGAAAATTACCACCAATCATAATTTATGAGCTCCCTCTAGTGGTATGTGAAAGAATCACTGAATTAAATGTTCAAATTGTTAGTTACTTTTCCTGAGTCCAATACAACCTATTTATCAAGTACCGTTATGTCATATTTAACTTTTAAGTACATGTGCATTTAATCATATCATCATTTGTTTTTTAAACATTTATTTATAGGGGTACTTGGATTTATGGGTGGTACTTGGTGTTAAAAAAAAAAAAAAAGCTCAGAAATGATTTTTTTGGGCATATGTCCTTGAAACTTTTTCATACGGCCTTTCTAATGTGATGTCATGTCTACGCAATTTCATATCTACCAGTATGTCAGACCTATTTTTTTTGTAACGCTCTCGTAGCCATTGAATTTGAGCTTCAAACCAAAATGGCCGACTTCTGTTGAATTTTGTGCATGGGTAGTTGCAGAATAAATATTTACACTTGTTTTGTAATCATATTTATTGTGTAGTGGTGGGAAGATGTCAAGTTTGACATGTACACAGATGTGAATTGATAAAACCTAGTAAAAGGAAACCATATTTGTTGAACAATATGCTGATTATGAACATTATTCAGCTTTCTAACTGAATTGTGTTGCTAGTCAATGTAAACCCATACTGTATGTGATAAGCTTAGTCAAAAATCTCACGTTTACTGTTTGTTTTTGTTTTGTTTTTACAAGAACAACGTGTGGGAACTTGACCCATGTAATGTTCAATGGAAAATCCCAACTTTAAAATTATGAAGAGACTTTACGGACATCTTGTACAACAGCATCTGTGTGCAGATTGAAGCCAGTCCTGTACATAAAATGTAAAAGAGAGGCGCTTACCCACAATGCAAAGCTGCTCCCAAACAGAGCAGGGCAGGCAGCCTGGCAGTGAGCAAAAACAACAACAGGCTGCACTTTTTTTTTCTTTTTTTTTTTCTTTTTTATTTAGCAAAGAAAAGCGTCTGCATGGATGGCGACCCTCGCGATCGCTGTTCCACCCGTGCAATGATCTAAGTCGGAAAGCCAAACATGCACCCCAGCGTGATGACGTGAGTACCGCGGCGCATGTTTTAAGTGGTTCCGACGCCACAGAGGAGGTGAATTTTAAGTCCGCGGAAAAGGGGGGAATTGTTTGCAAGCTAGCCGAGCTGGGCTAGCTCGCTAGCTCTGTGCGTCTCTCTATGTTTGAGTGTCTTCCGGCAGCAACGGCGGCGGTGGCGGTGGTGCCATGAACAGCGGACTCCCAGCCTCAGCTGCTCCGCTCGGGGGTGCCGGGATACCCAATGTCAAAGTGAAGTTTTGTCGTTACTACGCGAAAGACAAAACGTGCTTCTATGGAGACGAGTGCCAGTTCCTGCACGAGGACCCGTCCGTGGCTAGCCTGAGCCCCGTCCCGTTGTCTCTACCCGGGGGTGGCGGGACTCCGGCCGGGTATTCCCTCGGCGGTACCGTGGCCTCGTGCCCTGGCGGCGGAGGAGGAACCGGTGTTCCCAAGAAGAGTGAAGCCATGGGGCCTACGGGGACCTCTCTGGACGGGTCGTTGCTAGCCAGTGAGTAACGCTTTGACTTCATAACCGCGACCTCACTAGGGGGAACACCCGACTTTAAGAGGCGCCTGGTCGGGCTTGACTGAAAATTTAGCTCGGGGATTGAGTGAGGCCTCCTCGTCTCCCGGAACAGATTACAGCACATTTAGCCCATTTTTGCAATTCGGCATACTATTCTCTGTTCCGTGGAGCTCACTGGGCGTCTTTTTAACGCTGACATGACTTGTTATTGTTGTGGAAATGACACTTTAATAGCCTGTTGCCGCTCTGGCGAAGGAGGCCTGGCAATATGACAGCTGTGAGTGCTCAGAAAGCACTTAATTAACGGTCGCTTCTTGTCTTGACAATTATTTACGGGAAATATAACCCTAAAATGTTTTACGTTCTTCACCACTAAACAAAACTGATATCATCTCGTGGGGCGTTTCATGTCAACTATATGTGCTTATTATGTTTACGAGCACTAGCTGTTTTGCTAACGTCGCTAGTAACCGGAAACTAACGTAGCCCTCCACGAGGTAGTGTTTGTGTTTGTTTTTTTTGCCCCCAATTTCATTAGTAGAAATAAACCACAAGTACTGTAAAATAATTTCCACGTAACAAAACAAATGGATAAACTGTCAAATGTCTTAATAATGAAACTATGATTGCACTGCTTCGGGATTAGCATTGCCGTTGCTTGCACTTGTGGAAGTGTTTACATTTTTTCTAATGGGCTCTGTGATTGGTTACACACACTCGGGAACGTTCAGACTTCCTAAACGTCTTCCTCCACTTGTTCAACGTTAAATTAAGTTCTCTATTCAATTAACTTTGGCTTTATTTGTCATTTGCAGTTCCAGGGATGGAGGGAGCGAGTCTGAGTGACGCCAACCTCACCAATTCCTACTTTAGTAGCAGCTTCATTGGAGTGAACGGATTTGGAAGTCCCGCAGAGTCCAAATACTCCATGATGCAGGTACTGTATCACACAAACCAGTATAGTGAAACTTTGGGGTGTTGGTGAAAAAGCAAATCACACTTTTTCCACAATTAAATAATAATTGGAGGCTTTACACCACAATTAGTTCTATGTTCTATTGCGTGGTTGTCGTACTTTATCTCTTTGCCATCTTTGATAGCCTTTTGTGGCGATGTCACAAAACACATATAAACAAAAAGGCAAAAAATTAGCCTGCTCTCACTGGTACCTTTCTGTACTTGTATCCAGAGGTGGGTAATCCAGGTCCAGAAAGTAAAAACCCTGCCACAGTTTGGCTTTAGCCACAGGTGCATCTAATCAACCAGCAGGTAAACAAGTTACTTACCAATCGGTCAAGTAGAACCTTCTCTGACTAAAGCCAAACTGTGGCAGGGTTTTTACTTTCTGGACCTGGATTACCCACCTCTGCTTGGGTAACTAAAACTAAACGTGTTCACATCCTCACAGAGCTGACATCATGCGTGACAAAAATAATTTAAACACCAAATTTGATTTATTTATTTTTTTGGGCAATTAATTGCGACATTACTCGAACATTAATTTGAATAAATTCAAAATACAATATAAATGCACATCCAATATATTTCTTCCTTTCTTGTTTTGAATGCCTCCATTACTTTTTAGCGAATTACTACCAGCAGCAGCTCTCCTAGTCTACTCAACGACGGTGCCAAGAATTTCAGCCACAGTACTCACGGTAAGACTGTCGACCTTAAAAAAATTGGACCAAATTCTTAACTTTTGTGCTCGAAAATGTTTGCTGGTAAATTGGATTTCTGAAAACACACAAAACACAATGGCATAAGATCATTTTCAACCATACATCCCTGGACAATCTGACATGTTGTTTGAATCATAATGGATAATTATTTTCTGAAGATCTGGGACCCTTATTTAACTTATGTTGGACTTGAAATTACAAATGTTGTCGAGAGCATTTGTAATTTGAATTTTGAAACAGTCATTTTTGTTTTTGGAATGCAAGTATCATTATTCTTTTTTTTTTCTTTTGGGCCAAGTTGTTGTTTTTTGTTGTTGTTGTGTGCATATAAGAAGTTTTTCAATAAACATATGCATAAAAGACAGTTGACCTTGCCCCAGTTTCCATTAAAATGTTTTTTTTTTTCCCCCTCCACGTAGATCCAGTCAACTCCCCGACGTCGTCGCTGTTCAGTGATTTTGGTGCTCTCGGCATTTCTCAACGGAGGAAGGTGAGCAAAAAACAAACAAAAAAAACAAGGGGCACTTTTTTTGTGAGGTAACCCGGTATTGTGTATAAGTTTTTTGAGGGGGATATAAAAAGGATTTTGTGTGTAACCCATCTTTCAGGCTCCCAATCCGACAGCAAGCGAGTTCATTCCTAAGGGAGCTCCACGAATGGCCGCCATGGCGCCGTCTTCTGTCCAGGCCTTCCCCTCGCCTCTCTTTGCCCACCCAGGTCTCAACAGCTCCACAGCAGCTGGTCTGGCTCCAGGTTCCGCCTCCTTTTTTTATTTTTATTTTTATTTTTTAAACCACCCCTGCATATCTCTCCAAACACTGTCGATGATCTGATTTCAGGCATGTCTTTATCGGCGGGCTCATCTCCCCTTCACTCGCCGAAAATTACGCCGCATACCTCGCCCGCCCCGCGCCGCCGCAGCCACACCCCGAACCCGGTCAACTACATGGTGCCCACCACGGCGGCCGACCCGGGTTCACACATCATCCAGAAAGAGACCGTCGGGGGGACCACGTACTTCTACACGGACAATACCCCTGCGCCCATGGCCGGGATGGTACGTGCGTATATGAGTGGATCGGCTATCAAATCAAAGTCCTACTTTTAAATACAAGTAATTGCATTTTAGGTTGAAGGATTGATGTTTGTGCTGAAATCTGGCTTTCGGTCGGGGAATGATTAGTACATTTTCATTTTTCAATAAATAGTAAGCTGAGTGTTTGTGGTTTCACTGCAGGTGTTTCCTACCTACCATATCTACCCCCCCACTGCACCCCATGTGGCCTACATGCAGCCCAAAGCCAACGCGCCATCCTTCTTCATGGCAGATGAACTCCGACAGGTATTTCCCCGCCACCGCAAAATGCTGCTTGTGATCCCCTACTAACATCTTCCGACGCCCTCCAGGAATTAATCAACAGACACCTGATAACCATGGCACAAATTGACCACTCGGAAAACGCAGGTAGAATTCTGAAGCTTCCAAATCGTACCTGATCGGGGGGAAAAAAAACAAAAAAAATTCAAGCTAACTATGGCCTCCTGTGTTGTTCAGATGTACCGTCCGAGGTGGACAGCTATCATAGTCTGTTCCCCCTTGAGGCCCTGCCCCCGCCAAACCGCATGCAGAAGACCAGCAACTTCAGCTACATCACTTCCTGCTACAAGGCCGTCAACAGCAAGGACGACCTTCCCTACTGCCTGAGGAGGATACACGGTAACTACACGCCTGATCCTGTATGCGTAGCTAGTATTTTTGTTTTAAAGCTGCAACGATTACTTGAATAATTTGATTGCAACAAAAGGTTGAAGCTTTGTTTAATTTTGGGATCATTTCTAATTTAACAAGGAAGATAAAGTGCAGTGTGTGACCACAATAGCACGTCTACGGGCATCAACACGGTCGACGTTAGCTAATTTAAAGTAGCATACAGTTGCTCGTTAGGAGGTATTGTAGTGCCTTTGCAAGTAGTCAAGAACAGACAAGTTTTAACACGCAACGCACAGCCAGCCCTACAGTCCGACACCCATGTCAGTCTTAAAACCATACACACTTAAAGTCACAGTACGGTAGAGAGTGAGTTTGGCGGGCACGAGTGGACAAAACGATACTCATGTTGTTGTGTTAAATAAATTGCAGTCTCATTATTTGTATCTAATTGAGTGAGTAATTGGTAGAATACTGGATTTTGTGTTTGATTGTTCAGGCTTCCGCCTCGTCAACACCAAGTGCATGATGCTGGTGGACATGTGGAAGAAGATTCAGCACTCCAACTCGGTCACCCTGAGGGAGGTCTTCACCACAAAGGCCTTTGGAGATCACTGTGAGTTGATGTCCACTTCACCTAAAAGTCACAGTGGCCATAAACACACGTGTTTTTTTTATTTTTTTCTACTTTGAAAAACCATTGGATTGTTTTAAAATGTTGTGTGTGTGATTTGCCCCAAGCATTGGTGTTCTCCTATGACTTCCACGCGGGCGCAGAAACCATGTTCAGCCGACACTTCAACGACCCAGCGGCCGACTCGTATTTTACCAAGAGGAAGTGGGGTGAGTGGTTCCTCCTCTAAATAGTTGTCCCCTTTTATTTATTTATTTTTGTTATTTCGCTTGACGCACCTTATTTTGGTGACCCACTAACAGGCTTAATTAGGTCACCCGCTTAAGCGCGTCAATCTAATTAAGGCCCGGATACCATTTGATATAGCGGGTAGCGAACCAAGTTTGGGATGCATTCAATTGTTCATGAAGTCATTTATTGACTGTTGACGATAATGCAAGCGAGATGTTCGTTGACCGAAGGAGGAAACGGTGGCTGAAAGTGATCCTTAGGCAGGTGCTGCTGTTGACCTCATCAACAGGAACAAGGCAGTGTCTGGCGTGCAGCAAACAACATACCAAGAAGAAAAAAAAAAGTGTCACACTAAAATATTGTTAGCATCAGCTTGCTAAGATAAAGTTGAACACTAGGTAATAAAATAGAACTAGTCTAACTTTGAAGACATCATGGAGAGTGTTGGCGAGCTTCTCTGACCATTTTTGTGTAGTTCGTAAACCTTTATGCTAATTGTGTTAGCATCTGCCGGCTAAAATAGTGAGTCTTAAATGAAAACTAAGAAGATGTAACGGATAATAGGGTAAAACATGTAAGTGAGCTTTAGCCTTTAGCCCTTTTGTTAGGATGAATGTTGTTCCCACTAGTGTTAATTTTATCCCGCATTTTTAAATTTAGTCTGTTTTTTGTCCAATTTCAATCACGCCTGTTAGTATTTATCATAGTTAGTCCATCCTTTCCCATTTTTATGTAGTCTATTTTTAGTCACTATCAATCGAGAATTTTAGTCTTTATTTTTAGTTCAAGAAAATGTAAATTTATTCTTCTAGTTTTAGGCAACAATAATTGTCTTTTTAGTCAGGACAATAATTTGACCCCTGTATATTTATTTTGTCAGCAGATGTGCTGAATATTTCTTATCTAAAACTATTTCACATACAATTCTCTCTAATCTTTTTGATGAAAAAGAACTTCACACACAATTACAGTATATCAACAAGTGGCTACTCTGGCTCCATGCTAGTAAATTAGCAAGCATTAGTTAGTGGTCCGATTAACATTATTGTTGGAACGTTATAGCTGTTGGCTTTTTTTATTTTTTTTATTTTTTTATTTTTTTACAAAAACTATTTTCATCTCGTTTTTGTTCATGAACTAAAATGTGCATAGTTTTTAGTCCAGTTTTTATTAAGTGAAGTACATTTTCGTCTCGTCTTCACTAGTTGACGAAAATGCAAACTGATTTAGTCCCAGTTATTGTTTATTAATGAAGGTTTTAGTCCAGTGAAAAATGTGCATTGACGAAATTATTTTGTAATTTTCGTTGACAAAATTAACACTAGTTCCCACTGAAAAATAAAACCACCTTTGAAGAAAAGTGATGAAGAGTGAAAGAAACACTGCTTGTAAGCCATTAGCTAGCAAATATATTAGCCATTAGCTGTTTGTTAGCATCTGCTTGCTAAATTTAGAAATCAGAAAACTAAAATCGAATATTTGACCATATGTTAGTAATAAAAAAAAAGTGAATTTTTTTGGCAAGTTTCCCAGATCATTTTATTAGCATCTGCTTGCTAAAATTACATTGAAAACTATCATCTATTTTCTATACTGCCTATCCTTACCAGGGTTGCGGGTGAGTTTATTTTACACACCCAATTGGCATTTTTTTCCCCCCCTCATCAGTTTAGAGAAGCCCTACTGTAATTTACAATAAAAAGCTGTCCGCTACAAGATAAGGAAGTTGTCAGTTTGCATGTCACCCCTTTCACAAGCTGCATCTGCGCGATAAAAAAAAAAAAAATAAATAACAAAAATGGTGTGCGACGGTGTGTGTGTTTGTGTGCGCAGGGCAACACGAGCCTCCCCCGCCGCGGCAGCACGCCGGCCTGCTGCCAGAGTCGCTCATCTGGGCCTACATCGTCCAGCTCAGTTCGGCCCTGCGCACCATCCACACAGCGGGCCTGGCGTGCCGCGTCATGGACCCCAGCAAGATCCTCATCACCGGCAAGACCAGGTTTGTACCGTGATGCATCAACACAGCGACACAGCATTAGGTACACATGAATAGCCCAACCAAAGTTCAATTAAATAAAAAAAATGTTTAACCTGAAAAATAAAACATAAACACTATTTTATATTTATATTTTTGTGTATGTGCAGGTTACGTGTGAACTGTGTCGGCGTTTTTGACGTTTTAACGTTTGACAACAGTCAGACCAACCATCTGGCCCTGATGCCACAATATCAGGTGATTGTTGCCACATCATCATCATCATCATCATCATTGTCGTCGTCACCAGCAGCAGTTTAAACTCGGCTCGTGTTTTTCCAGCAAGCCGACCTGGTGTCGCTAGGCAAAGTCGTGCTGGCGCTGGCGTGCAACTCGCTAGCCGGCATTCAGAGGGAGAACCTGCAGAAGGCAATGGAGCTGGTGTCCATCAACTACTCGTCAGACCTCAAGAACCTTATACTGTAAGAAAAGGGGCAGACATTTAGGTGGTATGGTTTTTAAAGCATTTTTTCTCTCTCCCATTTGCTTCCTCTGGTCTAACTTTAGTGTGGTACACATAATGTATGTTTTTGAACTCTTATGTATTTCCAGATATCTGCTGACTGAACAGTCCCGCCTCCGTAGCGTCAACGACATCATGCCGATGATCGGAGCCCGATTTTACACGCAATTGGACGCATCGCAGATGAGGAACGACGTCATCGAGGAGGACTTGGCCAAGGTAATGTGCCCTATTGGTGTGAAAAAAAAAAAAAAAAAAAAGTCGTGGCGGTAGGTTTTTGGCTCACGGCAAAACAAGCACGTCTGTTTTTCAGGAGGTGCAAAATGGCCGCCTCTTCCGCCTGCTAGCCAAGCTGGGCACCATCAACGAGAGGCCCGAGTGAGTCCGCCGCCCGATCAGCTTGCTGATTTTGTATCGTTTGTCATTTCAACGCTATGTGAATTCCAGGTTTCAGAAGGACCCCACGTGGTCGGAAACGGGCGACCGCTACCTGCTGAAGCTTTTCCGGGACCACCTGTTTCACCAGGTGACCGAAGCCGGGACGCCGTGGATCGACCTCAGCCACATCGTCTCATGTCTCAACAAGGTCAGTCGTGCTCACTTTCAACAACACGCTGACACTCGCCATGGATGTCGTGACGTTTGAATGAGGTCACACAGGCATATCGCCATTTTAGTGGTTTGGCAAATGGGAAATACTTTTCACACCTCATCTTCTGCCCCCCCCCCCCCCCCCCCCCCATCCCGCCTCCGTTTCAGATAGATGGTTAAAGAAATATAGAAATATCTTGTCTTGGGGCAACACCTCAAATAGTCCAAAAAATATGTCTAGTCCTAACACATTCTTTTTTTATTATTCAAATCTATTTATTTGTTGTAGAAATAGATGAATTAAAAACAAAACAACAAACATAATTTTTGTCTATTTGGCGTCTGGGACTAAACATTTTCACATTGTGTGAAAACAGGAAGATTTAAAAAAAAAAAAAGTTTTTATTTGTATATTTATGTCATATTTTTAGTCTTTAATTTTTTACATTTTTAATGTATTTTTTCGTTATGTGAAATTTGGAGAAAAAAAAATCAAATATCACCTTTGGTTTCTAATTGGTGTTTTATTTTCATTTAAAAAAGAATGGAAACAAAATAATTAATAGTCTAGTCTACTCATTAATTTTACATTTTTAACTTTAAAAAATAATGGTTTTAATAATTGCCTATTTTAATGTTTTCTTTTTACAAACTACAGCATATATTTATTTTATGATTCTTTGGGGCAGAGATAGGGGCTTTTCTTTTTACGGTCTCTTTCACCTGCTGACTCTGAAAATAGAAAAAAAAAGTAGTATTCTGAACCACATAATTTAATTAAAAATAGTCAAGATATTTCCAATATTATTTTTTTATGCATTTGTTATGTTATTGGTCTAATTTTTTTAGGATAAGCGATTATTGATACCAGATATCGGCCTTATTTTAAGGCATCGGCTACTCATGGAGGCTGCCAATACCAGCCATTGATAGTTGTGGCAAAAAATAAATAAACTAAAATCTTAACATCAAGTCAGTCCTCATCGGCAGTAGTTTGCGCTATACTGCGGCAGTTTGACACGTAAAAAAAAAAAAATCATCATTTGCGTCAAAAAGAAAGGTCTGTTTTTTTCACAATGTTTTGTCATTGTGTAAAATGAAATTTTATATAGCCAAAGTACGACAGGTATCGGTACTCGGTATCGGTGCATACTCAGAATATTTACTATCTATTGTATTGGTCTGAAAAAAAAAAAGTGGTATTGAACATGCATGCCTAATATTTTTCTTTTTCTGTACAATTTAATTTGAGGTCACAGATTTACTTTGAGTTTTAGTCTAGACTTTATGCATTATTATTTATTTATTTTTTTTAATACATCATTTTATAAGCTGTATTTTGTGTTCCCCAGCTGGACGCGGGCGGACCGGAGAAGATCAGCCTTGTGTCGCGGGACGAGAAGAGCGTTCTGGTGGTGACGTACTCGGACCTGAAGCGCTGCTTCGACAGCACCTTCCAGGAGCTGCAGGCGGCCGCCTCGGGCTCACTGTAGCGCCGCCCCCTACTGGCCTGGCGGCCGCACTGCTTTTACACTACGGCGGGCCGTCGAGCCGCGAGCTCGTGGAGACATTTCAACATCAGCATTTTTTTTTGGCGGGAAGGCCTCAGTCGCGTACACTGTCCACCGGGAAGGCTTTTGTTTCCCCTCTAAAGTGTATTTTTTTTAGTCTTTCCTAAAAAAAAAAAAAGAAAAAAAAAACCTTGCAAGCTGGAAAAAGGATTTAATGGACGCTCGGGATGGCGAATTTTGATTATTTTTTTTATTTTATTTTTTAAGATTTTGGGGAACAAACGGACGCAAACCACGTGGTTCTTCTTCAACAGGTTTTTCTGCTTTTATTGTTTCTTTCTACCGCTATGTGGGGCAGGCACTAAGATTTTAATTTTTGCCGGGGCTATTTTTTTTTTGGCCTACAGGGTGTACAGAAAGTTTCACTCTCAAACACACACACAGATTGAATTGTAAAGGACAAACCACTGGGGTTGAGGTTTGGGCAGGTGACCCTCCCCCCCCCTATCTTTACGTTGACCACCTCTTTCGATTTGTAGTCCACCACCCTTGTTTGGCAGCTGCCTCTTTACGGAATGTCGCCAGCGCTCATTTTTATTTTTTGTGTGTGCTTTTTTCTTTTTTCTTTTTTTTTGCCGAAGCGGGAGGGCTAATTTTCTTATCTGTGGACCAACGCCAGCAGGTGAACGACACGGAAGATGACGACAAAGGTAGAGCCCCCACACAAACACACGCACACGCTATCCCGATTTGAATGTTATAGGCCAGATTGTTCACAGCGCCCTCTACATGTTAATATGTTCTACGTTCAAAACAATTCCAAATACTGCTCCCCCTTTCCAAAAGTGTCATCACAGATCCCGAAAGGAACAAATTTACCTGCTTGTCGGGTGGGGGGGGGTTGCCGACTGTTAGAAAATGTATGAAATGGACACATTTGATGAATGTGGTGCTTTAAATAAAACACACGCACCCTCGCCCACTCCGCGCACACTCCACAACCAACAACTTAGTATGTTTTTTGCCCCTCTCTTGTTCCAATGTTTCACAGTTTGCAATATTTGTGTGTACAGCAGTATTTTAATAAAGAATACCGAAAGTAAGACATACTGTATTACTGAAACATTTTTGTTCTAAAAATCACTCGCATATACATATCCAGCATTTAATATCAGTGTAAAAGGACCTTTCCTCCCTTCCAGCACATTATGAGGTATCAATAAACCCTAATTGTTACACTTAGCTAAATGAATAGTAAAAGGTGCGGGGGTTGCTAGAGGGAGGCGTAAAAGAAGTTGTCAGGAGGAGGGGAGCCACCCCGGTCTGAATCCCACTTGCATGGCCCGTTGCTATGGAGACGTGGAGCTTCCTGCATGTCGCTCCTCCATGACAGACACTGCAGCTCCTCCGAAGGTAAGATCATGCCGCTGTCACCCTCCTGAAATACACCAGGTCTCTTAATTGAGTGTTTGTGTGTTTTTTGTTTTTGTTTTTTTGTTTCCTCACCTCAGAGCCGTGACGCTCATCCTCGCAAGGAATCTCCTCAAACGTGTCCGGCGCGGCCACCACGGCATGCATGTAACTGCACGGTACAGTACAACCACACTTGTCATTCGTTTAAAGGGATACTTGACTCATTGAGCCATTTTCAGCAGTAAAAAGTTCATATTTTAACTATTTTAGTTGGTCTTTCCTTTAGAAAAGTCATTTTGTCTAATCAAGATGTAAATAAGCTTTGCTCTGATTGGTTCACCTTTATTTCATTGTTTACTCTATTGAACTTAAGCAATCTGTCGGCTGATTTATTTAAGTTTTTGTATTTTATTATTTTTTAATATTTTTTTTTTTACATTTATTTTTTTAATTCGACAAGCTCCTGATGCTAAAAGATTCCACACAATCTAATTCAAAATTCTCCACTTTTTTATACCAGGTCAAAATAAGTCTGTGACATGGTTTAAATGAAACAAATGTAATCAAATAAATCCACGGTAAGCTGTAGTGAACTCATCAACGGTGTTCACCTCAAGTTAGTGACAGCGAGGGTCTTTTCTCGTTTGCTCTTCCAAGATTCCACACGAGAGCCCAGAGGAATATAATCCTTCCCATCCTGACGATACAAATCAACCGTGTTAGAAATCAGAAATTGCTTTTGCTGTTTGCAATAACTTGTGACGTTTTGGACAGACCCGCTGCACCATGGACTGAAGCAGGTCTCCCAGGGTGTCCACCAGGTCGGAGAAGGAGGGTCTCTCGGTGGGCTTGACCTCCCAGCAGGCCAGCATGATGCTGTAACTGGACGCGCAAAAGACACGACGTGAGCTTACGACGACAAAAAGCGACTTCACGTGGCTCCCTCACATGTCGGCCGTGCTGTACTCCGGCGCTCTCATCCTGGTTCCCGCCTTCAGTCTGCGGCAGAACTCCTCGTCGATATACAGGCCGGGATATGGCGATGCCCCTAGAGTACACATGTGGTATTGTGTTTCCTGTTGCAGCACCCTTGCTTCTTTGCAGAATTTTCTTTGTGTAAAATAATGTGTTTAACGGGTAAAACTATGAAAGTATTTATTTATTTTTTGTTTTCTCATAGTGTCTGGATTTTCACGCGTTGCATTCCTCCTACCTAAAGAGAAGATCTCCCACAGCAGGACGCCAAAGGCCCACACGTCACTCTGAGTGGTAAACACCTTGTCGAAGATGGACTCCGGAGACATCCACTTGAGAGGAAGCCGAGCCTGACAGACAATCACAGCGCGGCAACACCAGGTTCAATAAAAGGGAGAAAGGGAAAAAAAAAAAAAAAAAGATATCTAAGTATATGTAAAAACAGAAATAGTTTGAAATTAGCGTTTATTATGCAGATATATATTCAATTATTTCTGTATCGGCAGAATTTTGCAGGATTTGGTACAAAAAAAAAATCTATTTGCTTTTACTTGAATGTTTTTCAAAATAATTATTGTCATATTTTAATTTTGTAAATAATTGCACTAATTAGGGAAAAAAAAGTCCTATATTTTTTTGGGGAGGTTTTTAGGACGATTTTGAGCATGAAAATGCAATTCCTGTAATTGTAGTTAATTTAAATTAAATGTATTTAAATTTAAGAAAAAATATTTTATACAGTATTTATCACAAAAATTGCACCACAATTACAAGATATAGTGATTTTTTTTTTAAGAACGTTTATTACATTTTGTATAAAATCGTACAATTATGAGAAAATCAGATTTTTAATTTTTTTAAATACTTTCGAATAGTCATATACTTTTATGCTTAGTTTTGTCTTTGTGAAGGGAAAATGTGCAGATGGATTTGTGCATGTGCGCACGTTCATACTCACATCTCCCTTTCGCACATAGTCGGGGTCTTTGTAGATGTCCCTGGCAAGGCCAAAGTCGCAAATCTTTACCACGTTGTTGTCGGACAGTAGAACATTTCGGGCCGCTAGGTCTCGATGAATGCACTAAAGTGGAAACGGTCATTTAAAAAAAACAAAACAAAAAAACTCTTGCGTGTGTCACAGAGTGATGGTTAATGCGGCTCAGACCTTGCGGGACGCCAGGAAGTCCATTCCACGCGCCACCTGGAAGCTGAAGGAGATGAGATCCTCTAGGAATAGATCTGATGTGACATCTAATGGAAATTTTAAAAGCAATTATTCAGAATATTACATACAAACTACTAGTACTAATGATAAAAAAAATTAATAATAATAATAATGTAAACATTCGGGGTAAAATCACCTTGTGTGTTATTGTCATTATTCATTGCTGTCTGGGTGTGACAACTCTTCTCTTCAGATTTTCTTCTGGCCACCTGGAGCAAATAAAATAATGTAAACTGAATTTAAAGAGAAATCGAAATTACAGCAAATTAAAATTGAAATAGCATTAAAATGGAATTGAAATTTCTTTAAGTTAGAAATTAAATTTCCAACTAAAATTGAGTCCAAATTTAAATTTAAATTGAAATTACAATAATTACATTGAATTTAAGATGCAAAAGTCCCAAATCATTCCCTTCATCCATGCCATAATATGTTGCATGAAATCAAGTTCAGTGATCCAAATTAAGTTGGAAGAGATTTAGGCCTTGGTGGAGGTCTGCGCTTATCGCATGCCACAGTGTTGTCGTGAGAAAATAGCGTATGATGACCACATTTGGGTAGTTGCGAGAGGAGCAAAGGGGAAGTAAAAGGTGGGGCCCCACGGAGCAGATAAGGTCTTCATCACAACCTCAAAACAAGATTGCAGAAGTCACTTGTTTTGTTTCACGTGTGTGTGTGTGCGCAGTTGCATAGCAAGCAAGAAGGGCTTGGATTTGTATTTATTTATTTTTCTAAATAAAAGCTATACTATACATGGTCATCTTTTTAAAAATGCCTTACTATAGATTGTCATGTTTTTGTTTTTTTAATTAAACAACCGTGGCGTGTTTATTTTTTTTTAAATCACCATGTAAGGCATTTAAAAAAACAAAAAACAAAAACAAAAAAAGACCAGGAAGGCATTATGAATAGTAAGGTGGTGTTAAAAAAAAAAAAACAATAAAATAAAAAAAGTCTCACTATACATGGTCTTTTTTTATTTTATTTTTTTTTATTTATTTTTTTATTTTTTTTACGCAATCATGAAAAGTAAGGCGTTTTGAAACTTGTTTAAAACACCTTACTATACATGGTCGTTCAAAAAAAAAAAAAGAAACGCCTTGCTATACATGGTAGTTAAAAACAAATGTTGAAAAAAAAAAGCCTTTTTTTTTTATTTTAATTTTATTTTTTTAAACTTGATCATGAAAAGTAAGGCGTTATGAAACTTGTTTAACTCATTCACTGCCTTTGACAAGTATACTTGTCAATTGTATTTTTTAGAGCGGTGCTAAATGGGGGCGAATCTGAGCATGCTCCACTGTAAATATCAAACTTGGAAACAACTTTACTGATGCCCAACCACCGGTAGATGACATCATTGCCCCATTTTATACGAAATAAACACAGTTTCAGAGTCCATGGGAGAAATGGCTGTATTTTGGCAAACCTACATTTTTCTGCTGTCAATTATAAAAGAACGGGACGGGACAAAAAGTAGGGAGTCTATTCTGTTATTTGGTAGATTCGGTTTATATATAATTATTGAATGGAATATCACGTGAGTATTGGAAATGTAAACATTTTCTATAATGACTGGCAGTGAATGAGTTAAAAAAAATACATACGATACATAGTAGTTAAAAGAAATGTGTAACAAAAAAAACAAAAAGTCTTACGATACATGTTTGTTTGTTTTTTTTAACCGACCATAGATAGTAATAGTAAAAATTTTTTTTTTTTTTAATGACCATGTATAGTAAGGTTTTTTTTTTTTTTTAAACAAACAAACAAAAAAAACAACTTTTAACTACCATGTATAGCAAGGCGGTTTTTTGTTTCTTTGTTTTTTAAACGACCATGTATAGTAAGGTTTTTTTTTTTTTTTTTTTAAACCATGTATAGTAAGGTGTTTATAAACAAGATTAAAAGTAAAAAAAAAAAAAAGCAAAAAAAAAGTTTTTTTTTTTTTTTAACAGACCATGGATAGTAATAGTAAAGCGGTTTTTTTTTTTTTTTTTTTTTAACTCGATCATGAAAAGTAAGGCGTTTTGAAACTTGTTTAAAAAAAAAAAACACAAAACACCTTACTATACATGGTCGTTTAATAAAAAAAAAAAAAACACCTTGCGAAACATGGTAGTTAAAAATGTTTTTTTTTTTTTTTTTTTAAAGCCTTACTATACAAGGTAATTAAAAAAAAAAAAAACTCTTTACTATTATTATCCATGGTCTGTTAAAAAAAACAAAAAACATGTAAGACTTTTTTTTTCTTTTTTTTTCTTTTTTACTCGATCATGAAAAGTATGGCGTTTTGAAACACCTTACTATACATGGTCGTTTAAAAAAACAAAAAAAACAAAAACGCCTTACTATACATGGTCGTTTAAAAAAACTAAAAAACCAAAACAAAAACGCCTTACTATACATGGTCGTTTAAAAAAACTAAAAACAAAAAACAAAACAAAAACTTCTTACTATACATGGTCGTTTAAAAAAAAAACAAAAAACAAAAACGCCTTACTATATATGGTCGTTTTTTTTTCCAAAAATAAAAAGCCTTACTAAACATGGTCGTTTAAAAAAAAATAAAATAAAACGCCTTAGTATATATGGTCGTTTTTTTTTTTACAAAAATAACACGCCTTATTATATATGGTCGTTTTTTTTTTGTTTTTTTTTTCCAAAAAATAAAACGCCTTACTATACATGGTCGTTTTTTTGCAAAAATAAAGCCTTACTATACATGGTCCTTTTTTCCCCAAAAATAAAACGCCTTACTATACATGGTCGTTTTTTTTCCAAAAATAAAACGCCTTACTATACATGGTCGGTTTTAAAAAAAATAAATAAAACGCCTTACTATACATGGTCGTTTTTTTTTCCCAAAAATAAAACGCCTTACTATACATGGTCGTTTTTTTTCCAAAAATAAAACGCCTTACTATACATGGTCGTTTTTAAAAATAAAAATAAAACGCCTTACTACATGGTCGTTTTTTTTCCCCAAAAATAAAACGCCTTACTAACATGGTCATTTTTTTTCAAAAAATAAAACGCCTTACTATATATACATGGTCGTTTTTAAAAAAAAATAAAACGCCTTACTATACATGGTCGTTTTTTTGCAAAAATAAAACGCCTTACTATATATACATGGTCGTTTTAAAAAAAAAAATAAAACGCCTTACTATACATGGTCGTTTTTTACCCAAAAATAAAACGCCTTACTATACATGGTCATTTTTTTTTTCCAAAAATAAAACGCCTTACTATATATGGTCGGTTTTTTTTCCAAAAATAAAACGCCTTACTATATATGGTCGTTTTTTTTTTCCAAAAATAAAACGCCTTACTATATATGGTCGTTTTTTTTCCCCAAAATAAAACGCCTTACTATACATGGTTGTTTTTTTCCAAAAATAAAACGCCTTACTATACATGATTGTTAAAAAATAAATGTTAAAAAAAAAAAAAAAAAAACACAAACACATGCCTTAGTATATATACTCGTTTAAAAAAACAACCAAACAAACCAAAAAAACAAAACACTGCCTTACTTAACATGGCTGTTTCTGCACAGGTCTTTGTAATCAGCCTGCAGCGGAACATAAAAGCCTGCCTCCAGTGCTGGTGACTCTTCTCTGCACACTCCCGAGGCTGCCACTGCTGGATGCCGCTGCTGCCTGCCTCATGAGTTCATCTTTCATTTGCATCTTTGTTTGAGTTACCCTGAGCTTTTGTTTCTTTTGTGAACTGTTTTATGATAAACCTTTTCATTTGCACAATTTACCCAGTCTCGTCTCCCCCTCCTTTGTTGCGGCTCTGAGCCAGCTGTAACACTTACACACTTAGACTTGTCGTTGAAAAAAAATAATAAAGAAAGTTAAAAACAAAATAAAACGCCTTACTATACATGGTCGTTTTTTCCCAAAAATAAAACGCCTTACTATACATGGTCGTTTTTTCCCAAAAATAAAACGCCTTACTATACATGGTCGTTTTTTTTCAAAAAATAAAACGCCTTACTATATATGGTCGTTTTTTCCCCAAAAATAAAACGCCTTACTATACATGGTCGTTTTTTTCCAAAAATAAAACGCCTTACTATACATGGTCCTTTTTTTCCAAAAATAAAACGCCTTACAATACATGGTCATTTTTTTCCCAAAAATAAAACGCCTTACTATACATGGTCGTTTTTTCCCAAAAATTAAACGCCTTACTATACATGGTCGTTTTTTTCAAAAAATAAAACGCCTTACTATACATGGTCGTTTTTTCCCAAAAAATAAAACGCCTTACTATACATGGTCGTTTTTTTCCCTAAAATAAAACGCCTTACTATACATGGTCCTTTTTTTCCCTAAAATAAAACGCCTTACTAAACATGGTCGTTTTTTCCCAAAAATAAAAGGCCCTACTATACATGGTCATTTTTTTCCCAAAAATAAAACGCCTTACTAAACATGGTCGTTTTTTCCCAAAAATAAAACGCCTTACTATACATGGTCGTTTTTTCCCAAAAATAAAACACCTTTCTATACATGGTCGTTTTTTTGCAAAAATAAAACGCCTTACTATACATGGTCGTTTTTTTCCAAAAATAAAACGCCTTACTATACATGGTCGTTTTTTTTCAAAAAATAAAACGCCTTGCTATACATGGTCGTTTTTTTTCAAAAAATAAAACGCCTTACTATATATACATGGTCGTTTTTTTTCAAAAAATAAAACGCCTTACTATACATGGTCGTTTTTTTCAAAAAATAAAACGCCTTACTATACATGGTCGTTTTTTTGTAAAAATAAAACGCCTTACTATACATGGTCGTTTTTTCCCAAAAATAAAACGCCTTACTACATGGTCGTTTTTTTCCAAAAATAAAACGCCTTACTATACATGGTCGTTTTTTTCCAAAAATAAAACGCCTTACTATACATGGTCGTTTTTTTTCAAAAAATAAAACGCCTTGCTATACATGGTCGTTTTTTTTCAAAAAATAAAACGCCTTACTATATATACATGGTCGTTTTTTTTCAAAAAATAAAACGCCTTACTATACATGGTCGTTTTTTTCAAAAAATAAAACGCCTTACTATACATGGTCGTTTTTTTCCAAAAATAAAACGCCTTACTATACATGGTCATTTTTTTCCCAAAAATAAAACGCCTTACTATACATGGTCGTTTTTTTGCAAAAATAAAACGCCTTACTATACATGGTCCTTTTTTTCCAAAAATAAAACGCCTTACTATACATGGTCATTTTTTTCCCAAAAATAAAACGCCTTACTAAACATGGTCGTTTTTTCCCAAAAATAAAACGCCTTACTATACATGGTCGTTTTTTCCCAAAAATAAAACGCCTTACTATACATGGTCGTTTTTTCCCAAAAATAAAACGCCTTACTATACATGGTCGTTTTTTTCAAAAAATAAAACGCCTTACTATATATGGTCGTTTTTTCCCCAAAAATAAAACGCCTTACTATACATGGTCCTTTTTTTCCAAAAATAAAACGCCTTACTATACATGGTCGTTTTTTCCCAAAAATAAAACGCCTTACTATACATGGTCGTTTTTTTCAAAAAATAAAACGCCTTACTATATATGGTCGTTTTTTCCCCAAAAATAAAACGCCTTACTATACATGGTCGTTTTTTTCAAAAAATAAAACGCCTTACTATATATGGTCGTTTTTTCCCCAAAAATAAAACGCCTTACTATACATGGTCGTTTTTTTCAAAAAATAAAACGCCTTACTATACATGGTCGTTTTTTCCCCAAAAATAAAACGCCTTACTATACATGGTCGTTTTTTTCCAAAAATCAAACGCCTTACTATACATGGTCCTTTTTTTCCAAAAATAAAACGCCTTACTATACATGGTCATTTTTTTCCCAAAAATAAAACGCCTTACTATACATGGTCGTTTTTTTCAAAAAATAAAACGCCTTACTATACATGGTCGTTTTTTCCCAAAAAATAAAACGCCTTACTATACATGGTCCTTTTTTTCCCTAAAATAAAACGCCTTACTAAACATGGTCGTTTTTTCCCAAAAATAAAACGCCTTACTATACATGGTCGTTTTTTCCCAAAAATAAAACGCCTTACTATACATGGTCGTTTTTTTCAAAAAATAAAACGCCTTACTATACATGGTCGTTTTTTTCAAAAAATAAAACGCCTTACTATACATGGTCGTTTTTTCCCCAAAAATAAAACGCCTTACTATACATGGTCGTTTTTTTCAAAAAATAAAACGCCTTACTATACATGGTCGTTTTTTTCAAAAAATAAAACGCCTTACTATACATGGTTGTTTTTTCCCAAAAATAAAACGCCTTACTATACATGGTCGTTTTTTTCCAAAAATAAAACGCCTTACTATACATGGTCGTTTTTTTTCAAAAAATAAAACGCCTTACTATACATGGTCGTTTTTTTCAAAAAATAAAACGCCTTACTATACATGGTCGTTTTTTTCCAAAAATAAAACGCCTTACAATACATGGTCGTTTTTTCCCAAAAATAAAACGCCTTACTATACATGGTCGTTTTTTTCCAAAAATAAAACGCCTTACTATACATGGTCGTTTTTTTTCAAAAAATAAAACGCCTTGCTATACATGGTCGTTTTTTTTCAAAAAATAAAACGCCTTACTATACATGGTCGTTTTTTCCCAAAAATAAAACGCCTTACTATACATGGTCGTTTTTTTCCAAAAATAAAACGCCTTACTATACATGGTCGTTTTTTCCCAAAAATAAAAGGCCCTACTATACATGGTCATTTTTTTCCCAAAAATAAAACGCCTTACTAAACATGGTCGTTTTTTCCCAAAAATAAAACGCCTTACTATACATGGTCGTTTTTTTTCAAAAAATAAAACGCCTTACTATACATGGTCGTTTTTTTCAAAAAATAAAACGCCTTACTATACATGGTCGTTTTTTTCCAAAAATAAAACGCCTTACAATACATGGTCGTTTTTTCCCAAAAATAAAACGCCTTACTATACATGGTCGTTTTTTCCCAAAAATAAAACGCCTTACTATACATGGTCGTTTTTTTCCAAAAATAAAACGCCTTACTATACATGGTCGTTTTTTTTCAAAAAATAAAACGCCTTGCTATACATGGTCGTTTTTTTTCAAAAAATAAAACGACTTACTAAACATGGTCGTTTTTTCCCAAAAATAAAACGCCTTACAATACATGGTCGTTTTATCCCAAAAATAAAACGCCTTACTATACATGGTCGTTTTTTCCCAAAAATAAAACGCCTTACTATACATGGTCGTTTTTTTCCAAAAATAAAACGCCTTACTATACATGGTCGTTTTTTTTCAAAAAATAAAACGCCTTGCTATACATGGTCGTTTTTTTTTCAAAAAATAAAACGCCTTACTATACATGGTCGTTTTTTCCCAAAAATAAAAGGCCCTACTATACATGGTCATTTTTTTCCCAAAAATAAAACGCCTTACTAAACATGGTCGTTTTTTCCCAAAAATAAAACGCCTAACTATACATGGTCGTTTTTTTGCAAAAATAAAACGCCTTACTATACATGGTCATTTTTTTCCCAAAAATAAAACGCCTTACTATACATGGTCGTTTTTTCCCAAAAATAAAACGCCTTACTATACATGGTCGTTTTTTCCCAAAAATAAAACGCCTTACTATACATGGTCATTTTTTTCCCAAAAATAAAACGCCTTACTATACATGGTCGTTTTTTTGCAAAAATAAAACGCCTTACTATACATGGTTGTTTTTTTCCAAAAATAAAATGCCTTACTATACATGGTCGTTTTTTTGCAAAAATAAAACGCCTTACTATACATGGTCGTTTTTTTTCCAAAAATAAAACGCCTTACTATACATGGTCGTTTTTTTGTCGGAAAAAAAAGCCTTACTGTACATGGTCGATTTTTGTCGGAAAAAAAAGCCTTACTATACATGGTCGTTCCCCCCCCCCCCCCAAAAAAGCCTTACTATACATGGTCGTTTTTTCCCCCCAAAAAAAAGCCTTACTATACATGGTCGTTTTTTTCCCCAAAATATTACGCCTTATTATACATGGTCGTTTTTTTCCCCAAAATATTACGCCTTATTATACATGGTCGTTTTTTTGTCGGAAAAAAAAGCCTTACTATACATGGTCGTTTTTATGTCGGAAAAAAAAGCCTTACGATACATGGTCGTTTTTTTTGTCGGAAAAAACAGCCTTACTATACATGGTCGTTTTTTTGTCGGAAAAAAAAGCCTTACTGTATGTATATGGTCGTTTTTTCCCCAAAAATAAAACGCCTTACTATACATGGTCGTTTTTTTCAAAAAATAAAACGCCTTACTATATATGGTCGTTTTTTCCCCAAAAATAAAACGCCTTACTATACATGGTCGTTTTTTTCAAAAAATAAAACGCCTTACTATACATGGTCGTTTTTTCCCCAAAAATAAAACGCCTTACTATACATGGTCGTTTTTTTCCAAAAATCAAACGCCTTACTATACATGGTCCTTTTTTTCCAAAAATAAAACGCCTTACTATACATGGTCATTTTTTTCCCAAAAATAAAACGCCTTACTATACATGGTCGTTTTTTTCAAAAAATAAAACGCCTTACTATACATGGTCGTTTTTTCCCAAAAAATAAAACGCCTTACTATACATGGTCCTTTTTTTCCCTAAAATAAAACGCCTTACTAAACATGGTCGTTTTTTCCCAAAAATAAAACGCCTTACTATACATGGTCGTTTTTTCCCAAAAATAAAACGCCTTACTATACATGGTCGTTTTTTTCAAAAAATAAAACGCCTTACTATACATGGTCGTTTTTTTCAAAAAATAAAACGCCTTACTATACATGGTCGTTTTTTCCCCAAAAATAAAACGCCTTACTATACATGGTCGTTTTTTTCAAAAAATAAAACGCCTTACTATACATGGTCGTTTTTTTCAAAAAATAAAACGCCTTACTATACATGGTTGTTTTTTCCCAAAAATAAAACGCCTTACTATACATGGTCGTTTTTTTCCAAAAATAAAACGCCTTACTATACATGGTCGTTTTTTTTCAAAAAATAAAACGCCTTACTATACATGGTCGTTTTTTTCAAAAAATAAAACGCCTTACTATACATGGTCGTTTTTTTCCAAAAATAAAACGCCTTACAATACATGGTCGTTTTTTCCCAAAAATAAAACGCCTTACTATACATGGTCGTTTTTTTCCAAAAATAAAACGCCTTACTATACATGGTCGTTTTTTTTCAAAAAATAAAACGCCTTGCTATACATGGTCGTTTTTTTTCAAAAAATAAAACGCCTTACTATACATGGTCGTTTTTTCCCAAAAATAAAACGCCTTACTATACATGGTCGTTTTTTTCCAAAAATAAAACGCCTTACTATACATGGTCGTTTTTTCCCAAAAATAAAAGGCCCTACTATACATGGTCATTTTTTTCCCAAAAATAAAACGCCTTACTAAACATGGTCGTTTTTTCCCAAAAATAAAACGCCTTACTATACATGGTCGTTTTTTTTCAAAAAATAAAACGCCTTACTATACATGGTCGTTTTTTTCAAAAAATAAAACGCCTTACTATACATGGTCGTTTTTTTCCAAAAATAAAACGCCTTACAATACATGGTCGTTTTTTCCCAAAAATAAAACGCCTTACTATACATGGTCGTTTTTTCCCAAAAATAAAACGCCTTACTATACATGGTCGTTTTTTTCCAAAAATAAAACGCCTTACTATACATGGTCGTTTTTTTTCAAAAAATAAAACGCCTTGCTATACATGGTCGTTTTTTTTCAAAAAATAAAACGACTTACTAAACATGGTCGTTTTTTCCCAAAAATAAAACGCCTTACTATACATGGTCGTTTTTTTCCAAAAATAAAACGCCTTACAATACATGGTCGTTTTATCCCAAAAATAAAACGCCTTACTATACATGGTCGTTTTTTCCCAAAAATAAAACGCCTTACTATACATGGTCGTTTTTTTCCAAAAATAAAACGCCTTACTATACATGGTCGTTTTTTTTCAAAAAATAAAACGCCTTACTATACATGGTCATTTTTTTCAAAAAATAAAACGCCTTACTATACATGGTCGTTTTTTTCCAAAAATAAAACGCCTTACTATACATGGTCGTTTTTTTTCAAAAAATAAAACGCCTTACTATACATGGTCGTTTTTTCCCAAAAATAAAACGCCTTACTATACATGGTCGTTTTTTTCCAAAAATAAAACGCCTTACTATACATGGTCGTTTTTTTGCAAAAATAAAACGCCTTACTATACATGGTCATTTTTTTCCCAAAAATAAAACGCCTTACTATACATGGTCGTTTTTTCCCAAAAATAAAACGCCTTACTATACATGGTCGTTTTTTCCCAAAAATAAAACGCCTTACTATACATGGTCATTTTTTTCCCAAAAATAAAACGCCTTACTATACATGGTCGTTTTTTTGCAAAAATAAAACGCCTTACTATACATGGTTGTTTTTTTCCAAAAATAAAATGCCTTACTATACATGGTCGTTTTTTTGCAAAAATAAAACGCCTTACTATACATGGTCGTTTTTTTCCAAAAATAAAACGCCTTACTATACATGGTCGTTTTTTTGTCGGAAAAAAAAGCCTTACTGTACATGGTCGATTTTTGTCGGAAAAAAAAGCCTTACTATACATGGTCGTTCCCCCCCCCCCCCCCAAAAAAGCCTTACTATACATGGTCGTTTTTTCCCCCCAAAAAAAAGCCTTACTATACATGGTCGTTTTTTTCCCCAAAATATTACGCCTTATTATACATGGTCGTTTTTTTCCCCAAAATATTACGCCTTATTATACATGGTCGTTTTTTTGTCGGAAAAAAAAGCCTTACTATACATGGTCGTTTTTATGTCGGAAAAAAAAGCCTTACGATACATGGTCGTTTTTTTTGTCGGAAAAAACAGCCTTACTATACATGGTCGTTTTTTTGTCGGAAAAAAAAGCCTTACTGTATGTACATGGTCGTTTTTTTGTCGGAAAAAAAAGCCTTACTATACATGGTCGTTTTTTTGTCGGAAAAAAAAGCCTTACTATACATGGTCGTTTTTTTGTCGGAAAAAAAAGCCTTACTATACATGGTCGTTTTTTTGTCGGAAAAAAAAGCCTTACTATACATGGTCGTTTTTTTGTCGGAAAAAAAAGCCTTACTATACATGGTCATTTTTTTGTCGGAAAAAAAAGCTTTACTATACATGGTCGTTTTTTTGTCGGAAAAAAAAGCCTTACTGTACATGGTCGTTTTTTTGTCGGAAAAAAAAGCCTTACTATACATGGTCGTTTTTTTGTCGGAAAAAAAAGCCTTACTATACATGGTCGTTTTTTTGTCGGAAAAAAAAAGCCTTACTATACATGGTCGTTTTTTTGTCGGAAAAAAAAGCCTTACTATACATGATCGTTTTTTTGTCGGAAAAAAAGCCTTACTATACATGGTCGTTTTTTTGGCGGAAAAAAAAGCCTTACTATACATGGTCGTTTTTTTGGCGGAAAAAAAAGCCTTACTATACATGGTCGTTTTTTTGGCGGAAAAAAAAGCCTTACTATACATGGTCGTTTTTTTGTCGGAAAAAAAAGCCTTACTATACATGGTCGTTTTTTTGTCTGAAAAAAAAGCCTTACTATACATGATCGTTTTTTTGTCGGAAAAAAAAGCCTTACTATACATGGTCGTTTTTTTTGTCGGTAAAAAAACGCCTTACTATACATGGTCGTTTTTTCCCAAAAATAAAACGCCTTACTATACATGGTCGTTTTTTTCCAAAAATAAAACGCCTTACTATACATGGTCGTTTTTTCCCAAAAATTAAACGCCTTACTATACATGGTCATTTTTTTCCAAAAATAAAACGCCTTACTATACATGGTCGTTTTTTCCCAAAAATAAAACGCCTTACTACATGGTCGTTTTTTTCCAAAAATAAAACGCCTTACTATACATGGTCGTTTTTTTCCCAAAAATAAAACGCCTTACTATACATGGTCGTTTTTTCCCAAAAATTAAACGCCTTACTATACATGGTCGTTTTTTTCAAAAAATAAAACGCCTTACTATACATGGTCGTTTTTTCCCAAAAAATAAAACGCCTTACTATACATGGTCCTTTTTTTCCCAAAAATAAAACGCCTTACTAAACATGGTCGTTTTTTCCCAAAAATAAAACGCCTTACTATACATGGTCGTTTTTTCCCAAAAATAAAACGCCTTACTATACATGGTCGTTTTTTTCAAAAAATAAAACGCCTTACTATACATGGTCGTTTTTTTGCAAAAATAAAACGCCTTACTATACATGGTCGTTTTTTTCCAAAAATAAAACGCCTTACTATACATGGTTGTTTTTTTGCAAAAATAAAACGCCTTACTATACATGGTCGTTTTTTCCCAAAAACAAAACGCCCTACTATACATGGTCATTTTTTTCCCAAAAATAAAACGCCTTACTAAACATGGTCGTTTTTTCCCAAAAATAAAACGCCTTACTATACATGGTCGTTTTTTCCCAAAAATAAAACGCCTTACTATACATGGTCGTTTTTTCCCAAAAATAAAACGCCTTACTATACATGGTCATTTTTTTCCCAAAAATAAAACGCCTTACTAAACATGGTCGTTTTTTCCCAAAAATAAAACGCCTTACTATACATGGTCGTTTTTTCCCAAAAATAAAACGCCTTACTATACATGGTCGTTTTTTCCCAAAAATAAAACGCCTTACTATACATGGTCGTTTTTTTCAAAAAATAAAACGCCTTACTATATATGGTCGTTTTTTCCCCAAAAATAAAACGCCTTACTATACATGGTCCTTTTTTTCCAAAAATAAAACGCCTTACTATACATGGTCGTTTTTTTCAAAAAATAAAACGCCTTACTATACATGGTCGTTTTTTCCCCAAAAATAAAACGCCTTACTATACATGGTCGTTTTTTTCCAAAAATCAAACGCCTTACTATACATGGTCCTTTTTTTCCAAAAATAAAACGCCTTACTATACATGGTCATTTTTTTCCCAAAAATAAAACGCCTTACTATACATGGTCGTTTTTTCCCAAAAATTAAACGCCTTACTATACATGGTCGTTTTTTTCAAAAAATAAAACGCCTTACTATACATGGTCGTTTTTTCCCAAAAATTAAACGCCTTACTATACATGGTCGTTTTTTTCAAAAAATAAAACGCCTTACTATACATGGTCGTTTTTTCCCAAAAAATAAAACGCCTTACTATACATGGTCCTTTTTTTCCCAAAAATAAAACGCCTTACTATACATGGTCATTTTTTTCCCAAAAATAAAACGCCTTACTAAACATGGTCGTTTTTTCCCAAAAATAAAACGCCTTACTATACATGGTCGTTTTTTCCCAAAAATAAAACACCTTTCTATACATGGTCGTTTTTTTGCAAAAATAAAACGCCTTACTATACATGGTCGTTTTTTTCCAAAAATAAAACGCCTTACTATACATGGTCGTTTTTTTTCAAAAAATAAAACGCCTTGCTATACATGGTCGTTTTTTTTCAAAAAATAAAACGCCTTACTATATATACATGGTCGTTTTTTTTCAAAAAATAAAACGCCTTACTATACATGGTCGTTTTTTTCAAAAAATAAAACGCCTTACTATACATGGTCGTTTTTTTGTAAAAATAAAACGCCTTACTATACATGGTCGTTTTTTCCCAAAAATAAAACGCCTTACTATACATGGTCGTTTTTTCCCAAAAATAAAACGCCTTACTATACATGGTCGTTTTTTCCCAAAAATAAAACACCTTTCTATACATGGTCGTTTTTTTGCAAAAATAAAACGCCTTACTATACATGGTCGTTTTTTTCCAAAAATAAAACGCCTTACTATACATGGTCGTTTTTTTTCAAAAAATAAAACGCCTTGCTATACATGGTCGTTTTTTTTCAAAAAATAAAACGCCTTACTATATATACATGGTAGTTTTTTTTCAAAAAATAAAACGCCTTACTATACATGGTCGTTTTTTTCAAAAAATAAAACGCCTTACTATACATGGTCGTTTTTTTGTAAAAATAAAACGCCTTACTATACATGGTCGTTTTTTTCCAAAAATAAAACGCCTTACTATACATGGTCGTTTTTTTTCAAAAAATAAAACGCCTTACTATACATGGTCGTTTTTTTCCAAAAATAAAACGCCTTACTATACATGGTCGTTTTTTTGCAAAAATAAAACGCCTTACTATACATGGTCGTTTTTTCCCAAAAATAAAACGCCCTACTATACATGGTCATTTTTTTCCCAAAAATAAAACGCCTTACTAAACATGGTCGTTTTTTCCCAAAAATAAAACGCCTTACTATACATGGTCGTTTTTTCCCAAAAATAAAACGGCTTACTATACATGGTCGTTTTTTCCCAAAAATAAAACGCCTTACTATACATGGTCCTTTTTTTCCAAAAATAAAACGCCTTACTATACATGGTCATTTTTTTCCCAAAAATAAAACGCCTTACTAAACATGGTCGTTTTTTCCCAAAAATAAAACGCCTTACTATACATGGTCGTTTTTTCCCAAAAATAAAACGCCTTACTATACATGGTCGTTTTTTCCCAAAAATAAAACGCCTTACTATACATGGTCGTTTTTTTCAAAAAATAAAACGCCTTACTATATATGGTCGTTTTTTCCCCAAAAATAAAACGCCTTACTATACATGGTCGTTTTTTCCCAAAAATAAAACGCCTTACTATACATGGTCCTTTTTTTCCAAAAATAAAACGCCTTACTATACATGGTCGTTTTTTTCAAAAAATAAAACGCCTTACTATACATGGTCGTTTTTTCCCCAAAAATAAAACGCCTTACTATACATGGTCGTTTTTTTCCAAAAATCAAACGCCTTACTATACATGGTCCTTTTTTTCCAAAAATAAAACGCCTTACTATACATGGTCATTTTTTTCCCAAAAATAAAACGCCTTACTATACATGGTCGTTTTTTTCAAAAAATAAAACGCCTTACTATACATGGTCGTTTTTTCCCAAAAAATAAAACGCCTTACTATACATGGTCGTTTTTTCCCAAAAATAAAACGCCTTACTATACATGGTCGTTTTTTCCCAAAAATAAAACGCCTTACTATACATGGTCGTTTTTTTCAAAAAATAAAACGCCTTACTATACATGGTCGTTTTTTTCCCTAAAATAAAACGCCTTACTAAACATGGTCGTTTTTTCCCAAAAATAAAACGCCTTACTATACATGGTCGTTTTTTCCCAAAAATAAAACGCCTTACTATACATGGTCGTTTTTTTCAAAAAATAAAACGCCTTACTATACATGGTCGTTTTTTCCCCAAAAATAAAACGCCTTACTATACATGGTCGTTTTTTTCAAAAAATAAAACGCCTTACTATACATGGTCGTTTTTTTCCAAAAATAAAACGCCTTACTATACATGGTCGTTTTTTCCCCAAAAATAAAACGCCTTACTATACATGGTCGTTTTTTTCAAAAAATAAAACGCCTTACTATACATGGTCGTTTTTTTCAAAAAATAAAACGCCTTACTATACATGGTTGTTTTTTCCCAAAAATAAAACGCCTTACTATACATGGTCGTTTTTTTCCAAAAATAAAACGCCTTACTATACATGGTCGTTTTTTTTCAAAAAATAAAACGCCTTACTATACATGGTCGTTTTTTTCAAAAAATAAAACGCCTTACTATACATGGTCGTTTTTTTCCAAAAATAAAACGCCTTACAATACATGGTCGTTTTTTCCCAAAAATAAAACGCCTTACTATACATGGTCGTTTTTTTCCAAAAATAAAACGCCTTACTATACATGGTCGTTTTTTTTCAAAAAATAAAACGCCTTGCTATACATGGTCGTTTTTTTTCAAAAAATAAAACGCCTTACTATACATGGTCGTTTTTTCCCAAAAATAAAACGCCTTACTATACATGGTCGTTTTTTCCCAAAAATAAAAGGCCCTACTATACATGGTCATTTTTTTCCCAAAAATAAAACGCCTTACTAAACATGGTCGTTTTTTCCCAAAAATAAAACGCCTTACTATACATGGTCGTTTTTTTTCAAAAAATAAAACGCCTTACTATACATGGTCGTTTTTTTCAAAAAATAAAACGCCTTACTATACATGGTCGTTTTTTTCCAAAAATAAAACGCCTTACAATACATGGTCGTTTTTTCCCAAAAATAAAACGCCTTACTATACATGGTCGTTTTTTCCCAAAAATAAAACGCCTTACTATACATGGTCGTTTTTTTCCAAAAATAAAACGCCTTACTATACATGGTCGTTTTTTTTCAAAAAATAAAACGCCTTGCTATACATGGTCGTTTTTTTTCAAAAAATAAAACGCCTTACTATACATGGTCGTTTTTTCCCAAAAATAAAACGCCTTACTATACATGGTCGTTTTTTTCCAAAAATAAAACGCCTTACTAAACATGGTCGTTTTTTCCCAAAAATAAAACGCCTTACTATACATGGTCGTTTTTTTCCAAAAATAAAACGCCTTACAATACATGGTCGTTTTATCCCAAAAATAAAACGCCTTACTATACATGGTCGTTTTTTTCCAAAAATAAAACGCCTTACTATACATGGTCGTTTTTTTCCAAAAATAAAACGCCTTACTAAACATGGTCGTTTTTTCCCAAAAATAAAACGCCTTACTATACATGGTCGTTTTTTTCCAAAAATAAAACGCCTTACAATACATGGTCGTTTTATCCCAAAAATAAAACGCCTTACTATACATGGTCGTTTTTTCCCAAAAATAAAACGCCTTACTATACATGGTCGTTTTTTTCCAAAAATAAAACGCCTTACTATACATGGTCGTTTTTTTTCAAAAAATAAAACGCCTTGCTATACATGGTCGTTTTTTTTCAAAAAATAAAACGCCTTACTATACATGGTCGTTTTTTCCCAAAAATAAAAGGCCCTACTATACATGGTCATTTTTTTCCCAAAAATAAAACGCCTTACTATACATGGTCATTTTTTTCAAAAAATAAAACGCCTTGCTATACATGGTCGTTTTTTTTCAAAAAATAAAACGCCTTACTATACATGGTCGTTTTTTCCCAAAAATAAAACGCCTTACTATACATGGTCGTTTTTTTCAAAAAATAAAACGCCTTACTAAACATGGTCGTTTTTTCCCAAAAATAAAACGCCTTACTATACATGGTCGTTTTTTCCCAAAAATAAAACGCCTTACTATACATGGTCGTTTTTTTCAAAAAATAAAACGCCTTACTATACATGGTCGTTTTTTTCAAAAAATAAAACGCCTTACTATACATGGTCGTTTTTTTCAAAAAATAAAACGCCTTACTATACATGGTCGTTTTTTCCCGAAAAATAAAACGCCTTACTATACATGGTCGTTTTTTTCAAAAAATAAAACGCCTTACTATACATGGTCGTTTTTTTCAAAAAATAAAACGCCTTACTATACATGGTCGTTTTTTTCCAAAAATAAAACGCCTTACTATACATGGTCGTTTTTTTCAAAAAATAAAACGCCTTACTATACATGGTCGTTTTTTTCCAAAAATAAAACGCCTTACAATACATGGTCGTTTTTTCCCAAAAATAAAACGCCTTACTATACATGGTCGTTTTTTTCCAAAAATAAAACGCCTTACTATACATGGTCGTTTTTTTTCAAAAAATAAAACGCCTTGCTATACATGGTCGTTTTTTTTCAAAAAATAAAACGCCTTACTATACATGGTCGTTTTTTCCCAAAAATAAAACGCCTTACTATACATGGTCGTTTTTTCCCAAAAATAAAAGGCCCTACTATACATGGTCATTTTTTTCCCAAAAATAAAACGCCTTACTAAACATGGTCGTTTTTTCCCAAAAATAAAACGCCTTACTATACATGGTCGTTTTTTTTCAAAAAATAAAACGCCTTACTATACATGGTCGTTTTTTTCAAAAAATAAAACGCCTTACTATACATGGTCGTTTTTTTCCAAAAATAAAACGCCTTACAATACATGGTCGTTTTTTCCCAAAAATAAAACGCCTTACTATACATGGTCGTTTTTTCCCAAAAATAAAACGCCTTACTATACATGGTCGTTTTTTTCCAAAAATAAAACGCCTTACTATACATGGTCGTTTTTTTTCAAAAAATAAAACGCCTTGCTATACATGGTCGTTTTTTTTCAAAAAATAAAACGCCTTACTATACATGGTCGTTTTTTCCCAAAAATAAAACGCCTTACTATACATGGTCGTTTTTTTCCAAAAATAAAACGCCTTACTAAACATGGTCGTTTTTTCCCAAAAATAAAACGCCTTACTATACATGGTCGTTTTTTTCCAAAAATAAAACGCCTTACAATACATGGTCGTTTTATCCCAAAAATAAAACGCCTTACTATACATGGTCGTTTTTTCCCAAAAATAAAACGCCTTACTATACATGGTCGTTTTTTTCCAAAAATAAAACGCCTTACTATACATGGTCGTTTTTTTTCAAAAAATAAAACGCCTTGCTATACATGGTCGTTTTTTTTCAAAAAATAAAACGCCTTACTATACATGGTCGTTTTTTCCCAAAAATAAAAGGCCCTACTATACATGGTCATTTTTTCCCAAAAATAAAACGCCTTACTATACATGGTCGTTTTTTCCCAAAAATAAAACGCCCTACTATACATGGTCATTTTTTTCAAAAAATAAAACGCCTTGCTATACATGGTCGTTTTTTTTCAAAAAATAAAACGCCTTACTATACATGGTCGTTTTTTCCCAAAAATAAAACGCCTTACTATACATGGTCGTTTTTTTCAAAAAATAAAACGCCTTACTAAACATGGTCGTTTTTTCCCAAAAATAAAACGCCTTACTATACATGGTCGTTTTTTCCCAAAAATAAAACGCCTTACTATACATGGTCGTTTTTTTCAAAAAATAAAACGCCTTACTATACATGGTCGTTTTTTCCCCAAAAATAAAACGCCTTACTATACATGGTCGTTTTTTTCAAAAAATAAAACGCCTTACTATACATGGTCGTTTTTTTCAAAAAATAAAACGCCTTACTATACATGGTCGTTTTTTTCAAAAAATAAAACGCCTTACTATACATGGTCGTTTTTTCCCGAAAAATAAAACGCCTTACTATACATGGTCGTTTTTTTCAAAAAATAAAACGCCTTACTATACATGGTCGTTTTTTTCAAAAAATAAAACGCCTTACTATACATGGTCGTTTTTTTCCAAAAATAAAACGCCTTACTATACATGGTCGTTTTTTTCCAAAAATAAAACGCCTTACTATACATGGTCGTTTTTTTCAAAAAATAAAACGCCTTACTATACATGGGCGTTTTTTTCCAAAAATAAAACGCCTTACTATACATGGTCGTTTTTTCCCCAAAAATAAAACGCCTTACTATACATGGTCGTTTTTTTCAAAAAATAAAACGCCTTACTATACATGGTCGTTTTTTTCAAAAAATAAAACGCCTTACTATACATGGTCGTTTTTTCCCAAAAATAAAACGCCTTACTATACATGGTCGTTTTTTTCCAAAAATAAAACGCCTTACTATACATGGTCGTTTTTTTTCAAAAAATAAAACGCCTTACTATACATGGTCGTTTTTTTCAAAAAATAAAACGCCTTACTATACATGGTCGTTTTTTTCCAAAAATAAAACGCCTTACAATACATGGTCGTTTTTTCCCAAAAATAAAACGCCTTACTATACATGGTCGTTTTTTTCCAAAAATAAAACGCCTTACTATACATGGTCGTTTTTTTTCAAAAAATAAAACGCCTTGCTATACATGGTCGTTTTTTTTCAAAAAATAAAACGCCTTACTATACATGGTCGTTTTTTCCCAAAAATAAAACGCCTTACTATACATGGTCGTTTTTTTCCAAAAATAAAACGCCTTACTATACATGGTCGTTTTTTCCCAAAAATAAAAGGCCCTACTATACATGGTCGTTTTTTCCCAAAAATAAAACGCCTTACTATACATGGTCGTTTTTTTCCAAAAATAAAAAGCCTTACTATACATGGTCGTTTTTTTGGCGGAAAAAAAAGCCTTACTATACATGGTCGTTTTTTTGTCGGAAAAAAAAGCCTTACTGTACATGGTCGATTTTTGTCGGAAAAAAAAGCCTTACTATACATGGTCGTTCCCCCCCCCCCCCCCCCCAAAAAAGCCTTACTATACATGGTCGTTTTTTCCCCCCAAAAAAAAGCCTTACTATACATGGTCGTTTTTTTCCCCAAAATATTACGCCTTATTATACATGGTCGTTTTTTTCCAAAAAAAAAGCCTTACTATACATGGTCGTTTTTTTTTTCCCCCCAAAAAAAGCCTTACTATACATGGTCGTTTTTTTGTCGGAAAAAAAAGCCTTACTATACATGGTCGTTTTTTTGTCGGAAAAAAAAGCCTTACTATACATGATCGTTTTTTTGTCGGAAAAAAAAGCCTTACTATACATGGTCGTTTTTTTGGCGGAAAAAAAAGCCTTACTATACATGGTCGTTTTTTTGGCGGAAAAAAAAGCCTTACTATACATGGTCGTTTTTTTGTCGGAAAAAAAAGCCTTACTATACATGATCGTTTTTTTGTCGGAAAAAAAAGCCTTACTATACATGGTCGTTTTTTTGTCGGAAAAAAAAGCCTTACTATACATGGTCGTTTTTTTGTCGGAAAAAAAAGCCTTACTATACATGGTCGTTTTTTTTGTCGGTAAAAAAACGCCTTACTATACATGGTCGTTTTTTCCCAAAAATAAAACGCCTTACTATACATGGTCGTTTTTTTCCAAAAATAAAACGCCTTACTATACATGGTCGTTTTTTCCCAAAAATTAAACGCCTTACTATACATGGTCATTTTTTTCCAAAAATAAAACGCCTTACTATACATGGTCGTTTTTTCCCAAAAATAAAACGCCTTACTACATGGTCGTTTTTTTCCAAAAATAAAACGCCTTACTATACATGGTCGTTTTTTTTCAAAAAATAAAACGCCTTACTATACATGGTCGTTTTTTTCCAAAAATAAAACGCCTTACTATACATGGTCATTTTTTTGCAAAAATAAAACGCCTTACTATACATGGTCGTTTTTTTCCAAAAATAAAACGCCTTACTATACATGGTCGTTTTTTTGCAAAAATAAAACGCCTTACTATACATGGTCGTTTTTTCCCAAAAATAAAACGCCCTACTATACATGGTCATTTTTTTCCCAAAAATAAAACGCCTTACTAAACATGGTCGTTTTTTCCCAAAAATAAAACGCCTTACTATACATGGTCGTTTTTTCCCAAAAATAAAACGCCTTACTATACATGGTCGTTTTTTCCCAAAAATAAAACGCCTTACTATACATGGTCGTTTTTTCCCAAAAATAAAACGCCTTACTATACATGGTCGTTTTTTCCCAAAAATAAAACGCCTTACTATACATGGTCGTTTTTTTCAAAAAATAAAACCCCTTACTATATATGGTCGTTTTTTCCCCAAAAATAAAACGCCTTACTATACATGGTCCTTTTTTTCCAAAAATAAAACGCCTTACTATACATGGTCGTTTTTTTCAAAAAATAAAACGCCTTACTATACATGGTCGTTTTTTCCCCAAAAATAAAACGCCTTACTATACATGGTCGTTTTTTTCCAAAAATCAAACGCCTTACTATACATGGTCCTTTTTTTCCAAAAATAAAACGCCTTACTATACATGGTCATTTTTTTCCCAAAAATAAAACGCCTTACTATACATGGTCGTTTTTTCCCAAAAATTAAACGCCTTACTATACATGGTCGTTTTTTTCAAAAAATAAAACGCCTTACTATACATGGTCGTTTTTTCCCAAAAAATAAAACGCCTTACTATACATGGTCCTTTTTTTCCCAAAAATAAAACGCCTTACTAAACATGGTCGTTTTTTCCCAAAAATAAAACGCCTTACTATACATGGTCGTTTTTTTCAAAAAATAAAACGCCTTACTATACATGGTCGTTTTTTCCCCAAAAATAAAACGCCTTACTATACATGGTCGTTTTTTTCAAAAAATAAAACGCCTTACTATACATGGTCGTTTTTTTCAAAAAATAAAACGCCTTACTATACATGGTCGTTTTTTTCAAAAAATAAAACGCCTTACTATACATGGTCGTTTTTTCCCCAAAAATAAAACGCCTTACTATACATGGTCGTTTTTTTCAAAAAATAAAACGCCTTACTATACATGGTCGTTTTTTTCAAAAAATAAAACGCCTTACTATACATGGTCGTTTTTTTCAAAAAATAAAACGCCTTACTATACATGGTCGTTTTTTTCAAAAAATAAAACGCCTTACTATACATGGTCGTTTTTTTCAAAAAATAAAACGCCTTACTATACATGGTCGTTTTTTCCCCAAAAATAAAACGCCTTACTATACATGGTCGTTTTTTTCAAAAAATAAAACGCCTTACTATACATGGTCGTTTTTTCCCCAAAAATAAAACGCCTTACTATACATGGTCGTTTTTTTCAAAAAATAAAACGCCTTACTATACATGGTCGTTTTTTTCAAAAAATAAAACGCCTTACTATACATGGTCGTTTTTTCCCAAAAATAAAACGCCTTACTATACATGGTCGTTTTTTTCCAAAAATAAAACGCCTTACTATACATGGTCGTTTTTTTTCAAAAAATAAAACGCCTTACTATACATGGTCGTTTTTTTCAAAAAATAAAACGCCTTACTATACATGGTCGTTTTTTTCCAAAAATAAAACGCCTTACAATACATGGTCGTTTTTTCCCAAAAATAAAACGCCTTACTATACATGGTCGTTTTTTTTCCAAAAATAAAACGCCTTACTATACATGGTCGTTTTTTTTCAAAAAATAAAACGCCTTGCTATACATGGTCGTTTTTTTTCAAAAAATAAAACGCCTTACTATACATGGTCGTTTTTTCCCAAAAATAAAACGCCTTACTATACATGGTCGTTTTTTTCCAAAAATAAAACGCCTTACTATACATGGTCGTTTTTTCCCAAAAATAAAAGGCCCTACTATACATGGTCATTTTTTTCCCAAAAATAAAACGCCTTACTAAACATGGTCGTTTTTTCCCAAAAATAAAACGCCTAACTATACATGGTCGTTTTTTTGCAAAAATAAAACGCCTTACTATACATGGTCATTTTTTTCCCAAAAATAAAACGCCTTACTATACATGGTCGTTTTTTCCCAAAAATAAAACGCCTTACTATACATGGTCGTTTTTTCCCAAAAATAAAACGCCTTACTATACATGGTCATTTTTTTCCCAAAAATAAAACGCCTTACTATACATGGTCGTTTTTTTGCAAAAATAAAACGCCTTACTATACATGGTTGTTTTTTTCCAAAAATAAAATGCCTTACTATACATGGTCGTTTTTTTGCAAAAATAAAACGCCTTACTATACATGGTCGTTTTTTTGCAAAAATAAAACGCCTTACTATACATGGTCGTTTTTTTCCAAAAATAAAACGCCTTACTATACATGGTCGTTTTTTTGTCGGAAAAAAAAGCCTTACTATACATGGTCGTTTTTTTGGCGGAAAAAAAAGCCTTACTATACATGGTCGTTTTTTTGTCGGAAAAAAAAGCCTTACTGTACATGGTCGATTTTTGTCGGAAAAAAAAGCCTTACTATACATGGTCGTTTTCCCCCCCCCCCCAAAAAAGCCTTACTATACATGGTCGTTTTTTCCCCCCAAAAAAAAGCCTTACTATACATGGTCGTTTTTTTCCCCAAAATATTACGCCTTATTATACATGGTCGTTTTTTTCCAAAAAAAAAGCCTTACTATACATGGTCGTTTTTTTGTCGGAAAAAAAAGCCTTACTATACATGGTCGTTTTTTTGTCGGAAAAAAAAGCCTTACTATACATGATCGTTTTTTTGTCGGAAAAAAAAGCCTTACTATACATGGTCGTTTTTTTGGCGGAAAAAAAAGCCTTACTATACATGGTCGTTTTTTTGGCGGAAAAAAAAGCCTTACTATACATGGTCGTTTTTTTGTCGGAAAAAAAAGCCTTACTATACATGGTCGTTTTTTTGGCGGAAAAAAAAGCCTTACTATACATGGTCGTTTTTTTGGCGGAAAAAAAAGCCTTACTATACATGGTCGTTTTTTTCCCAAAAATAAAACGCCTTACTAAACATGGTCGTTTTTTCCCAAAAATAAAACGCATTACTATACATGGTCGTTTTTTCCCAAAAATAAAACGCCTTACTATACATGGTCGTTTTTTCCCAAAAATAAAACGCCTTACTATACATGGTCCTTTTTTTCCAAAAATAAAACGCCTTACTATACATGGTCATTTTTTTCCCAAAAATAAAACGCCTTACTAAACATGGTCGTTTTTTCCCAAAAATAAAACGCCTTACTATACATGGTCGTTTTTTCCCAAAAATAAAACGCCTTACTATACATGGTCGTTTTTTCCCAAAAATAAAACGCCTTACTATACATGGTCGTTTTTTTCAAAAAATAAAACGCCTTACTATATATGGTCGTTTTTTCCCCAAAAATAAAACGCCTTACTATACATGGTCCTTTTTTTCCAAAAATAAAACGCCTTACTATACATGGTCGTTTTTTTCAAAAAATAAAACGCCTTACTATACATGGTCGTTTTTTCCCCAAAAATAAAACGCCTTACTATACATGGTCGTTTTTTTCCAAAAATCAAACGCCTTACGATACATGGTCCTTTTTTTCCAAAAATAAAACGCCTTACTATACATGGTCATTTTTTTCCCAAAAATAAAACGCCTTACTATACATGGTCGTTTTTTCCCAAAAATTAAACGCCTTACTATACATGGTCGTTTTTTTCAAAAAATAAAACGCCTTACTATACATGGTCGTTTTTTTTCAAAAAATAAAACGCCTTGCTATACATGGTCGTTTTTTTTCAAAAAATAAAACGCCTTACTATACATGGTCGTTTTTTCCCAAAAATAAAACGCCTTACTATACATGGTCGTTTTTTTCCAAAAATAAAACGCCTTACTATACATGGTCGTTTTTTCCCAAAAATAAAAGGCCCTACTATACATGGTCATTTTTTCCCAAAAATAAAACGCCTTACTAAACATGGTCGTTTTTTCCCAAAAATAAAACGCCTAACTATACATGGTCGTTTTTTTGCAAAAATAAAACGCCTTACTATACATGGTCATTTTTTTCCCAAAAATAAAACGCCTTACTATACATGGTCGTTTTTTCCCAAAAATAAAACGCCTTACTATACATGGTCGTTTTTTCCCAAAAATAAAACGCCTTACTATACATGGTCATTTTTTTCCCAAAAATAAAACGCCTTACTATACATGGTCGTTTTTTTGCAAAAATAAAACGCCTTACTATACATGGTTGTTTTTTTCCAAAAATAAAATGCCTTACTATACATGGTCGTTTTTTTGCAAAAATAAAACGCCTTACTATACATGGTCGTTTTTTTGCAAAAATAAAACGCCTTACTATACATGGTCGTTTTTTTCCAAAAATAAAACGCCTTACTATACATGGTCGTTTTTTTGTCGGAAAAAAAAGCCTTACTATACATGGTCGTTTTTTTGGCGGAAAAAAAAGCCTTACTATACATGGTCGTTTTTTTGTCGGAAAAAAAAGCCTTACTGTACATGGTCGATTTTTGTCGGAAAAAAAAGCCTTACTATACATGGTCGTTTCCCCCCCCCCCCCAAAAAAGCCTTACTATACATGGTCGTTTTTTCCCCCCAAAAAAAAGCCTTACTATACATGGTCGTTTTTTTCCCCAAAATATTACGCCTTATTATACATGGTCGTTTTTTTCCAAAAAAAAAGCCTTACTATACATGGTCGTTTTTTTGTCGGAAAAAAAAGCCTTACTATACATGGTCGTTTTTTTGTCGGAAAAAAAAGCCTTACTATACATGATCGTTTTTTTGTCGGAAAAAAAAGCCTTACTATACATGGTCGTTTTTTTGGCGGAAAAAAAAGCCTTACTATACATGGTCGTTTTTTTGGCGGAAAAAAAAGCCTTACTATACATGGTCGTTTTTTTGTCGGAAAAAAAAGCCTTACTATACATGGTCGTTTTTTTGGCGGAAAAAAAAGCCTTACTATACATGGTCGTTTTTTTGGCGGAAAAAAAAGCCTTACTATACATGGTCGTTTTTTTCCCAAAAATAAAACGCCTTACTAAACATGGTCGTTTTTTCCCAAAAATAAAACGCCTTACTATACATGGTCGTTTTTTCCCAAAAATAAAACGCCTTACTATACATGGTCGTTTTTTCCCAAAAATAAAACGCCTTACTATACATGGTCCTTTTTTTCCAAAAATAAAACGCCTTACTATACATGGTCATTTTTTTCCCAAAAATAAAACGCCTTACTAAACATGGTCGTTTTTTCCCAAAAATAAAACGCCTTACTATACATGGTCGTTTTTTCCCAAAAATAAAACGCCTTACTATACATGGTCGTTTTTTCCCAAAAATAAAACGCCTTACTATACATGGTCGTTTTTTTCAAAAAATAAAACGCCTTACTATATATGGTCGTTTTTTCCCCAAAAATAAAACGCCTTACTATACATGGTCCTTTTTTTCCAAAAATAAAACGCCTTACTATACATGGTCGTTTTTTTCAAAAAATAAAACGCCTTACTATACATGGTCGTTTTTTCCCCAAAAATAAAACGCCTTACTATACATGGTCGTTTTTTTCCAAAAATCAAACGCCTTACGATACATGGTCCTTTTTTTCCAAAAATAAAACGCCTTACTATACATGGTCATTTTTTTCCCAAAAATAAAACGCCTTACTATACATGGTCGTTTTTTCCCAAAAATTAAACGCCTTACTATACATGGTCGTTTTTTTCAAAAAATAAAACGCCTTACTATACATGGTCGTTTTTTCCCAAAAAATAAAACGCCTTACTATACATGGTCCTTTTTTTCCCAAAAATAAAACGCCTTACTAAACATGGTCGTTTTTTCCCAAAAATAAAACGCCTTACTATACATGGTCGTTTTTTCCCAAAAATAAAACGCCTTACTATACATGGTCGTTTTTTTCAAAAAATAAAACGCCTTACTATACATGGTCGTTTTTTCCCCAAAAATAAAACGCCTTACTATACATGGTCGTTTTTTTCAAAAAATAAAACGCCTTACTATACATGGTCGTTTTTTTCAAAAAATAAAACGCCTTACTATACATGGTCGTTTTTTTCAAAAAATAAAACGCCTTACTATACATGGTCGTTTTTTCCCCAAAAATAAAACGCCTTACTATACATGGTCGTTTTTTTCAAAAAATAAAACGCCTTACTATACATGGTCGTTTTTTTCAAAAAATAAAACGCCTTACTATACATGGTCGTTTTTTCCCAAAAATAAAACGCCTTACTATACATGGTCGTTTTTTTCCAAAAATAAAACGCCTTACTATACATGGTCGTTTTTTTTCAAAAAATAAAACGCCTTACTATACATGGTCGTTTTTTTCAAAAAATAAAACGCCTTACTATACATGGTCGTTTTTTTCCAAAAATAAAACGCCTTACAATACATGGTCGTTTTTTCCCAAAAATAAAACGCCTTACTATACATGGTCGTTTTTTTCCAAAAATAAAACGCCTTACTATACATGGTCGTTTTTTTTCAAAAAATAAAACGCCTTGCTATACATGGTCGTTTTTTTTCAAAAAATAAAACGCCTTACTATACATGGTCGTTTTTTCCCAAAAATAAAACGCCTTACTATACATGGTCGTTTTTTTCCAAAAATAAAACGCCTTACTATACATGGTCGTTTTTTCCCAAAAATAAAAGGCCCTACTATACATGGTCATTTTTTTTCCCAAAAATAAAACGCCTTACTAAACATGGTCGTTTTTTCCCAAAAATAAAACGCCTAACTATACATGGTCGTTTTTTTGCAAAAATAAAACGCCTTACTATACATGGTCATTTTTTTCCCAAAAATAAAACGCCTTACTATACATGGTCGTTTTTTCCCAAAAATAAAACACCTTACTATACATGGTCGTTTTTTCCCAAAAATAAAACGCCTTACTATACATGGTCGTTTTTTTGCAAAAATAAAACGCCTTACTATACATGGTCGTTTTTTTGCAAAAATAAAACGCCTTACTATACATGGTCGTTTTTTTCCAAAAATAAAACGCCTTACTATACATGGTCGTTTTTTTGTCGGAAAAAAAAGCCTTACTATACATGGTCGTTTTTTTGGCGGAAAAAAAAGCCTTACTATACATGGTCGTTTTTTTGTCGGAAAAAAAAGCCTTACTGTACATGGTCGATTTTTGTCGGAAAAAAAAGCCTTACTATACATGGTCGTTTCCCCCCCCCCCCCCAAAAAAGCCTTACTATACATGGTCGTTTTTTCCCCCCAAAAAAAAGCCTTACTATACATGGTCGTTTTTTTCCCCAAAATATTACGCCTTATTATACATGGTCGTTTTTTTCCAAAAAAAAAAGCCTTACTATACATGGTCGTTTTTTTGTCGGAAAAAAAAGCCTTACTATACATGGTCGTTTTTTTGTCGGAAAAAAAAGCCTTACTATACATGATCGTTTTTTTGTCGGAAAAAAAAGCCTTACTATACATGGTCGTTTTTTTGGCGGAAAAAAAAGCCTTACTATACATGGTCGTTTTTTTGGCGGAAAAAAAAGCCTTACTATACATGGTCGTTTTTTTGTCGGAAAAAAAAGCCTTACTATACATGGTCGTTTTTTTGGCGGAAAAAAAAGCCTTACTATACATGGTCGTTTTTTTGGCGGAAAAAAAAGCCTTACTATACATGGTCGTTTTTTTCCCAAAAATAAAACGCCTTACTAAACATGGTCGTTTTTTCCCAAAAATAAAACGCCTTACTATACATGGTCGTTTTTTCCCAAAAATAAAACGCCTTACTATACATGGTCGTTTTTTCCCAAAAATAAAACGCCTTACTATACATGGTCCTTTTTTTCCAAAAATAAAACGCCTTACTATACATGGTCATTTTTTTCCCAAAAATAAAACGCCTTACTAAACATGGTCGTTTTTTCCCAAAAATAAAACGCCTTACTATACATGGTCGTTTTTTCCCAAAAATAAAACGCCTTACTATACATGGTCGTTTTTTCCCAAAAATAAAACGCCTTACTATACATGGTCGTTTTTTTCAAAAAATAAAACGCCTTACTATATATGGTCGTTTTTTCCCCAAAAATAAAACGCCTTACTATACATGGTCCTTTTTTTCCAAAAATAAAACGCCTTACTATACATGGTCGTTTTTTTCAAAAAATAAAACGCCTTACTATACATGGTCGTTTTTTCCCCAAAAATAAAACGCCTTACTATACATGGTCGTTTTTTTCCAAAAATCAAACGCCTTACGATACATGGTCCTTTTTTTCCAAAAATAAAACGCCTTACTATACATGGTCATTTTTTTCCCAAAAATAAAACGCCTTACTATACATGGTCGTTTTTTCCCAAAAATTAAACGCCTTACTATACATGGTCGTTTTTTTCAAAAAATAAAACGCCTTACTATACATGGTCGTTTTTTTTCAAAAAATAAAACGCCTTGCTATACATGGTCGTTTTTTTTCAAAAAATAAAACGCCTTACTATACATGGTCGTTTTTTCCCAAAAATAAAACGCCTTACTATACATGGTCGTTTTTTTCCAAAAATAAAACGCCTTACTATACATGGTCGTTTTTTCCCAAAAATAAAAGGCCCTACTATACATGGTCATTTTTTCCCAAAAATAAAACGCCTTACTAAACATGGTCGTTTTTTCCCAAAAATAAAACGCCTAACTATACATGGTCGTTTTTTTGCAAAAATAAAACGCCTTACTATACATGGTCATTTTTTTCCCAAAAATAAAACGCCTTACTATACATGGTCGTTTTTTCCCAAAAATAAAACGCCTTACTATACATGGTCGTTTTTTCCCAAAAATAAAACGCCTTACTATACATGGTCATTTTTTTCCCAAAAATAAAACGCCTTACTATACATGGTCGTTTTTTTGCAAAAATAAAACGCCTTACTATACATGGTTGTTTTTTTCCAAAAATAAAATGCCTTACTATACATGGTCGTTTTTTTGCAAAAATAAAACGCCTTACTATACATGGTCGTTTTTTTGCAAAAATAAAACGCCTTACTATACATGGTCGTTTTTTTCCAAAAATAAAACGCCTTACTATACATGGTCGTTTTTTTGTCGGAAAAAAAAGCCTTACTATACATGGTCGTTTTTTTGGCGGAAAAAAAAGCCTTACTATACATGGTCGTTTTTTTGTCGGAAAAAAAAGCCTTACTGTACATGGTCGATTTTTGTCGGAAAAAAAAGCCTTACTATACATGGTCGTTTCCCCCCCCCCCCAAAAAAAGCCTTACTATACATGGTCGTTTTTTCCCCCCCAAAAAAAGCCTTACTATACATGGTCGTTTTTTTCCCCAAAATATTACACCTTATTATACATGGTCGTTTTTTTCCAAAAAAAAAGCCTTACTATACATGGTCGTTTTTTTGTCGGAAAAAAAAGCCTTACTATACATGGTCGTTTTTTTGTCGGAAAAAAAAGCCTTACTATACATGATCGTTTTTTTGTCGGAAAAAAAAGCCTTACTATACATGGTCGTTTTTTTTGCGGAAAAAAAAGCCTTACTATACATGGTCGTTTTTTTGGCGGAAAAAAAAGCCTTACTATACATGGTCGTTTTTTTGTCGGAAAAAAAAGCCTTACTATACATGGTCGTTTTTTTGGCGGAAAAAAAAGCCTTACTATACATGGTCGTTTTTTTGGCGGAAAAAAAAGCCTTACTATACATGGTCGTTTTTTTCCCAAAAATAAAACGCCTTACTAAACATGGTCGTTTTTTCCCAAAAATAAAACGCCTTACTATACATGGTCGTTTTTTCCCAAAAATAAAACGCCTTACTATACATGGTCGTTTTTTCCCAAAAATAAAACGCCTTACTATACATGGTCCTTTTTTTCCAAAAATAAAACGCCTTACTATACATGGTCATTTTTTTCCCAAAAATAAAACGCCTTACTAAACATGGTCGTTTTTTCCCAAAAATAAAACGCCTTACTATACATGGTCGTTTTTTCCCAAAAATAAAACGCCTTACTATACATGGTCGTTTTTTCCCAAAAATAAAACGCCTTACTATACATGGTCGTTTTTTTCAAAAAATAAAACGCCTTACTATATATGGTCGTTTTTTCCCCAAAAATAAAACGCCTTACTATACATGGTCCTTTTTTTCCAAAAATAAAACGCCTTACTATACATGGTCGTTTTTTTCAAAAAATAAAACGCCTTACTATACATGGTCGTTTTTTCCCCAAAAATAAAACGCCTTACTATACATGGTCGTTTTTTTCCAAAAATCAAACGCCTTACGATACATGGTCCTTTTTTTCCAAATATAAAACGCCTTACTATACATGGTCATTTTTTTCCCAAAAATAAAACGCCTTACTATACATGGTCGTTTTTTCCCAAAAATTAAACGCCTTACTATACATGGTCGTTTTTTTCAAAAAATAAAACGCCTTACTATACATGGTCGTTTTTTCCCAAAAAATAAAACGCCTTACTATACATGGTCCTTTTTTTCCCAAAAATAAAACGCCTTACTAAACATGGTCGTTTTTTCCCAAAAATAAAACGCCTTACTATACATGGTCGTTTTTTCCCAAAAATAAAACGCCTTACTATACATGGTCGTTTTTTTCAAAAAATAAAACGCCTTACTATACATGGTCGTTTTTTCCCCAAAAATAAAACGCCTTACTATACATGGTCGTTTTTTTCAAAAAATAAAACGCCTTACTATACATGGTCGTTTTTTTCAAAAAATAAAACGCCTTACTATACATGGTCGTTTTTTTCAAAAAATAAAACGCCTTACTATACATGGTCGTTTTTTCCCCAAAAATAAAACGCCTTACTATACATGGTCGTTTTTTTCAAAAAATAAAACGCCTTACTATACATGGTCGTTTTTTTCAAAAAATAAAACGCCTTACTATACATGGTCGTTTTTTCCCAAAAATAAAACGCCTTACTATACATGGTCGTTTTTTTCCAAAAATAAAACGCCTTACTATACATGGTCGTTTTTTTTCAAAAAATAAAACGCCTTACTATACATGGTCGTTTTTTTCAAAAAATAAAACGCCTTACTATACATGGTCGTTTTTTTTCCAAAAATAAAACGCCTTACAATACATGGTCGTTTTTTCCCAAAAATAAAACGCCTTACTATACATGGTCGTTTTTTTCCAAAAATAAAACGCCTTACTATACATGGTCGTTTTTTTTCAAAAAATAAAACGCCTTGCTATACATGGTCGTTTTTTTTCAAAAAATAAAACGCCTTACTATACATGGTCGTTTTTTCCCAAAAATAAAACGCCTTACTATACATGGTCGTTTTTTTCCAAAAATAAAACGCCTTACTATACATGGTCGTTTTTTCCCAAAAATAAAAGGCCCTACTATACATGGTCATTTTTTTCCCAAAAATAAAACGCCTTACTAAACATGGTCGTTTTTTCCCAAAAATAAAACGCCTAACTATACATGGTCGTTTTTTTGCAAAAATAAAACGCCTTACTATACATGGTCATTTTTTTCCCAAAAATAAAACGCCTTACTATACATGGTCGTTTTTTCCCAAAAATAAAACGCCTTACTATACATGGTCGTTTTTTCCCAAAAATAAAACGCCTTACTATACATGGTCATTTTTTTCCCAAAAATAAAACGCCTTACTATACATGGTCGTTTTTTTGCAAAAATAAAACGCCTTACTATACATGGTTGTTTTTTTCCAAAAATAAAATGCCTTACTATACATGGTCGTTTTTTTGCAAAAATAAAACGCCTTACTATACATGGTCGTTTTTTTGCAAAAATAAAATGCCTTACTATACATGGTCGTTTTTTTCCAAAAATAAAACGCCTTACTATACATGGTCGTTTTTTTGTCGGAAAAAAAAGCCTTACTATACATGGTCGTTTTTTTGGCGGAAAAAAAAGCCTTACTATACATGGTCGTTTTTTTGTCGGAAAAAAAAGCCTTACTGTACATGGTCGATTTTTGTCGGAAAAAAAAGCCTTACTATACATGGTCGTTTTCCCCCCCCCCCCAAAAAAGCCTTACTATACATGGTCGTTTTTTCCCCCCAAAAAAAAGCCTTACTATACATGGTCGTTTTTTTCCCCAAAATATTACGCCTTATTATACATGGTCGTTTTTTTCCAAAAAAAAAGCCTTACTATACATGGTCGTTTTTTTTTCCCCCCCAAAAAAAGCCTTACTATACATGGTCGTTTTTTTGTCGGAAAAAAAAGCCTTACTATACATGATCGTTTTTTTGTCGGAAAAAAAAGCCTTACTATACATGGTCGTTTTTTTGGCGGAAAAAAAAGCCTTACTATACATGGTCGTTTTTTTGTCGGAAAAAAAAGCCTTACTATACATGGTCGTTTTTTTGTCAGAAAAAAAAGCCTTACTATACATGGTCGTTTTTTTGGCGGAAAAAAAAGCCTTACTATACATGGTCGTTTTTTTGTCGGAAAAAAAAGCCTTACTATACATGGTCGTTTTTTTGTCGGAAAAAAAAGCCTTACTATACATGGTCGTTTTTTTGTCGGAAAAAAAAGCCTTACTATACATGATCGTTTTTTTGTCGGAAAAAAAAGCCTTACTATACATGGTCGTTTTTTTTGTCGGTAAAAAAAAGCCTTACTATACATGGTCGTTTTTTTGTCGGAAAAAAAAGCCTTACTATACATGGTCGTTTTTTTGTCGGAAAAAAAAGCCTTACTATACATGGTCGTTTTTTTGTCGGAAAAAAAAGCCTTACTATACATGGTCGTTTTTATGTCGGAAAAAAAAGCCTTACTATACATGGTCGTTTTTTTGTCGGAAAAAAAAGCCTTACTATACATGGTCGTTTTTATGTCGGAAAAAAAAGCCTTACGATACATGGTCGTTTTTTTTGTCGGAAAAAACAGCCTTACTATACATGGTCGTTTTTTTGTCGGAAAAAAAAGCCTTACTGTATGTACATGGTCGTTTTTTTGTCAGAAAAAAAGCCTTACTATACATTGTCGTTTTTTTGTCGAAAAAAAAAGCCTTACTATACATGGTCGTTTTTTTGTCGCAAAAAAAAGCCTTACTATACATGGTCGTTTTTTTGTCGGAAAAAAAAGCTTTACTATACATGGTCGTTTTTTTGTCGGAAAAAAAAGCCTTACTATACATGGTCGTTTTTTTGTCAGAAAAAAAGCCTTACTATACATGGTCGTTTTTTTGTCGAAAAAAAAAGCCTTACTATACATGGTCGTTTTTTTTGTCGGAAAAAAAAGCCTTACTATACATGGTCGTTTTTTTGTCGGAAAAAAAAGCCTTACTATACATGGTCGTTTTTTTGGCGGGAAAAAAAAGCCTTACTATACATGGTCGTTTTTTTGTCGGAAAAAAAAGCCTTACTATACATGGTCGTTTTTTTGTTGGAAAAAAAAGCCTTACTATACATGGTCGTTTTTTTGTCAGAAAAAAAAGCCTTACTATACATGGTCGTTTTTTTGTCGAAAAAAAAAAGCCTTACTATACATGGTCGTTTTTTTTGTCGGAAAAAAAAGCCTTACTATACATGTTGTTTTTTTTTTTTTCGAAAAAAAAGCCTTACTATACATGGCCGTTTGGTTTGACTCAGCCTGGAATCGAACCCACAACCTCAGTGTCAGAGTGTAGACACTCTACCACTAGACCACGGGGCTGTTAGTTTGTTTACTGGAAAGAGGAGCAATAAGTTTGTAAGTATGACTAGGAATTTAAAAAAAATAAATAAATAAATAAAAAATAAAAATAAAAAAAAAATTAAAAAAAAGCCCTACTTTACATGGTCGTTTTTTTGTCGGAAAAAAAAAAGCCTTACTATACATGGTGTTTTTTTTGTCGCAAAAAAAAGCCTTACCATACATAGTCGTTTTTTTGTCGGAAAAAAAAAGCCTTACTGTACATGGTCGTTTTTCGGAAAAAAAAGCCTTACTATACATGGTCGTTTTTTTGTCGGAAAAAAAAGCCTTACTATACATGGTCGTTTTTTTGTCGGAAAAAAAAGCCTTACTATACATGGTCGTTTTTTTGTCGCAAAAAAAAGCCTAACTATACATGGTCGGTTTTTTGTCAGAAAAAAAGCCTTACTATACATGGTCGTTTTTTTTGAAAAAATAAAACGCCTTACTATACATGGTCGTTTTTTTCCAAAAATAAAACGCCTTACTATACATGGTCATTTTTTTTCCAAAAATAAAATGCCTTACTATACATGGTCGTTTTTTTGCAAAAATAAAACGCCTTACTATACATGGTCGTTTTTTTCCAAAAATAAAACGCCTTACTACACATGGTCGTTTTTTTGCAAAAATAAAACGCCTTACTATACATGGTCGTTTTTTCCCAAAAATAAAACGCCTTACTATACATGGTCGTTTTTTTCCAAAAATAAAACGCCTTACTATACATGGTCGTTTTTTTCAAAAAATAAAACGCCTTACTATACATGGTCGTTTTTTTCCAAAAATAAAACGCCTTACAATACATGGTCGTTTTTTCCCAAAAATAAAACGCCTTACTATACATGGTCGTTTTTTTCCAAAAATAAAACGCCTTACTATACATGGTCGTTTTTTTTCAAAAAATAAAACGCCTTGCTATACATGGTCGTTTTTTTTCAAAAAATAAAACGCCTTACTATACATGGTCGTTTTTTCCCAAAAATAAAACGCCTTACTATACATGGTCGTTTTTTTCCAAAAATAAAACGCCTTACTATACATGGTCGTTTTTTTCCAAAAATAAAACGCCTTACTATACATGGTCGTTTTTTCCCAAAAATAAAACGCCTTACTATACATGGTCGTTTTTTCCCAAAAATAAAACGCCTTACTATACATGGTCGTTTTTTTCCAAAAATAAAACGCCTTACTATACATGGTCGTTTTTTCCCAAAAATTAAACGCCTTACTATACATGGTCGTTTTTTTCCAAAAATAAAACGCCTTACTATACATGGTTGTTTTTTTTCAAAAAATAAAACGCCTTGCTATACATGGTCGTTTTTTTTCAAAAAATAAAACGCCTTACTATACATGGTCGTTTTTTTCCAAAAATAAAAGCCTTACTATACATGGTTGTTTTTTTTCAAAAAATAAAACGCCTTACTATACATGGTCGTTTTTTTTCAAAAAATAAAACGCCTTACTATACATGGTCGTTTTTTTGTAAAAATAAAACGCCTTACTATACATGGTCGTTTTTTTCAAAAAATAAAACGCCTTACTATACATGGTCGTTTTTTTGTAAAAATAAAACGCCTTACTATACATGGTCGTTTTTTTCAAAAAATAAAACGCCTTACTATACATGGTCGTTTTTTTGTAAAAATAAAACGCCTTACTATACATGGTCGTTTTTTCCCAAAAATAAAACGCCTTACTACATGGTCGTTTTTTTCCAAAAATAAAACGCCTTACTATACATGGTCGTTTTTTTTCAAAAAATAAAACGCCTTACCTATACATGGTCGTTTTTTTTGAAAAAATAAAACGCCTTACTATACATGGTCGTTTTTTTCCAAAAATAAAACGCCTTACTATACATGGTCATTTTTTTTCCAAAAATAAAATGCCTTACTATACATGGTCGTTTTTTTGCAAAAATAAAACGCCTTACTATACATGGTCGTTTTTTTCCAAAAATAAAACGCCTTACTACACATGGTCGTTTTTTTGCAAAAATAAAACGCCTTACTATACATGGTCGTTTTTTCCCAAAAATAAAACGCCTTACTATACATGGTCGTTTTTTTCCAAAAATAAAACGCCTTACAACACATGGTCGTTTTTTTCAAAAAATAAAACGCCTTACTATACATGGTCGTTATTTTCCAAAAATAAAACGCCTTACTATACATGGTCGTTTTTTTCCAAAAATAAAACGCCTTACTATACATGGTCGTTTTTTTCAAAAAATAAAACGCCTTACTATACATGGTCGTTTTTTTCAAAAAATAAAACGCCTGACTATACATGGTCGTTATTTTCCAAAAATAAAACGCCTTACTATACATGGTCGTTTTTTTCCAAAAATAAAACGCCTTACTATACATGGTCGTTTTTTCCCAAAAATAAAACGCCTTACTATACATGGTCGTTTTTTTCCAAAAATAAAACGCCTTAATATACATGGTCGTTTTTTTCAAAAAATAAAACGCCTTACTATACATGGTCGTTATTTTCCAAAAATAAAACGCCTTACAATACATGGTCGTTTTTTCCCAAAAATAAAACGCCTTACTATACATGGTCGTTTTTTTCCAAAAATAAAACGCCTTACTATACATGGTCGTTTTTTTTCAAAAAATAAAACGCCTTGCTATACATGGTCGTTTTTTTTCAAAAAATAAAACGCCTTACTATACATGGTCGTTTTTTCCCAAAAATAAAACGCCTTACTATACATGGTCGTTTTTTTCCAAAAATAAAACGCCTTACTATACATGGTCGTTTTTTTCCAAAAATAAAACGCCTTACTATACATGGTCGTTTTTTCCCAAAAATAAAACGCCTTACTATACATGGTCGTTTTTTTCCAAAAATAAAACGCCTTACTATACATGGTCGTTTTTTCCCAAAAATTAAACGCCTTACTATACATGGTCGTTTTTTTCCAAAAATAAAACGCCTTACTATACATGGTTGTTTTTTTTCAAAAAATAAAACGCCTTGCTATACATGGTCGTTTTTTTTCAAAAAATAAAACGCCTTACTATACATGGTCGTTTTTTCCCAAAAATAAAACGCCTTACTATACATGGTCGTTTTTTTCCAAAAATAAAACGCCTTACTATACATGGTTGTTTTTTTTCAAAAAATAAAACGCCTTGCTATACATGGTCGTTTTTTTTCAAAAAATAAAACGCCTTACTATACATGGTCGTTTTTTTTCAAAAAATAAAACGCCTTACTATACATGGTCGTTTTTTTCAAAAAATAAAACGCCTTACTATACATGGTCGTTATTTTCCAAAAATAAAACGCCTTACTATACATGGTCGTTTTTTTCCAAAAATAAAACGCCTTACTATACATGGTCGTTTTTTTCAAAAAATAAAACGCCTTACTATACATGGTCGTTTTTTTCAAAAAATAAAACGCCTTACTATACATGGTCGTTATTTTCCAAAAATAAAACGCCTTACTATACATGGTCGTTTTTTTCCAAAAATAAAACGCCTTACTATACATGGTCGTTTTTTCCCAAAAATAAAACGCCTTACTATACATGGTCGTTTTTTTCCAAAAATAAAACGCCTTACTATACATGGTCGTTTTTTTCAAAAAATAAAACGCCTTACTATACATGGTCGTTATTTTCCAAAAATAAAACGCCTTACAATACATGGTCGTTTTTTCCCAAAAATAAAACGCCTTACTATACATGGTCGTTTTTTTCCAAAAATAAAACGCCTTACTATACATGGTCGTTTTTTTTCAAAAAATAAAACGCCTTGCTATACATGGTCGTTTTTTTTCAAAAAATAAAACGCCTTACTATACATGGTCGTTTTTTCCCAAAAATAAAACGCCTTACTATACATGGTCGTTTTTTTCCAAAAATAAAACGCCTTACTATACATGGTCGTTTTTTTCCAAAAATAAAACGCCTTACTATACATGGTCGTTTTTTCCCAAAAATAAAACGCCTTACTATACATGGTCGTTTTTTTCCAAAAATAAAACGCCTTACTATACATGGTCGTTTTTTCCCAAAAATTAAACGCCTTACTATACATGGTCGTTTTTTTCCAAAAATAAAACGCCTTACTATACATGGTTGTTTTTTTTCAAAAAATAAAACGCCTTGCTATACATGGTCGTTTTTTTTCAAAAAATAAAACGCCTTACTATACATGGTCGTTTTTTCCCAAAAATAAAACGCCTTACTATACATGGTCGTTTTTTTCCAAAAATAAAACGCCTTACTATACATGGTTGTTTTTTTTCAAAAAATAAAACGCCTTGCTATACATGGTCGTTTTTTTTCAAAAAATAAAACGCCTTACTATACATGGTCGTTTTTTTTCAAAAAATAAAACGCCTTACTATACATGGTCGTTTTTTTCAAAAATAAAACGCCTTACTATACATGGTCGTTTTTTCCCAAAAATAAAACGCCTTACTACATGGTCGTTTTTTTCCAAAAATAAAACGCCTTACTATACATGGTCGTTTTTTTTCAAAAAATAAAACGCCTTACCTATACATGGTCGTTTTTTTTGAAAAAATAAAACGCCTTACTATACATGGTCGTTTTTTTCCAAAAATAAAACGCCTTACTATACATGGTCATTTTTTTTCCAAAAATAAAATGCCTTACTATACATGGTCGTTTTTTTGCAAAAATAAAACGCCTTACTATACATGGTCGTTTTTTTCCAAAAATAAAACGCCTTACTACACATGGTCGTTTTTTTGCAAAAATAAAACGCCTTACTATACATGGTCGTTTTTTCCCAAAAATAAAACGCCCTACTATACATGGTCATTTTTTTCCCAAAAATAAAACGCCTTACTAAACATGGTCGTTTTTTCCCAAAAATAAAACGCCTTACTATACATGGTCGTTTTTTCCCAAAAATAAAACGCCTTACTATACATGGTCGTTTTTTTCAAAAAATAAAACGCCTTACTATACATGGTCGTTTTTTCCCCAAAAATAAAACGCCTTACTATACATGGTCGTTTTTTAAAAAAAATAAAACGCCTTACTATACATGGTCGTTTTTTTCAAAAAATAAAACGCCTTACTATACATGGTCGTTTTTTTCAAAAAATAAAACGCCTTACTATACATGGTCGTTTTTTCCCCAAAAATAAAACGCCTTACTATACATGGTCGTTTTTTTTCCAAAAATAAAACGCCTTACTATACATGGTCCTTTTTTTCCAAAAATAAAACGCCTTACTATACATGGTCGTTTTTTTTCAAAAAATAAAACGCCTTACTATACATGGTCGTTTTTTCCCAAAAATAAAACGCCTTACTATACATGGTCGTTTTTTTCAAAAAATAAAACGCCTTACTATACATGGTCGTTTTTTTGTAAAAATAAAACGCCTTACTATACATGGTCGTTTTTTCCCAAAAATAAAACGCCTTACTATACATGGTCATTTTTTCCCCAAAAATAAAACGCCTTACTATACATGGTCGTTTTTTTGCAAAAATAAAACGCCTTACTATACATGGTCGTTTTTTTCCAAAAATAAAACGCCTTACTATACATGGTCGTTTTTTTCCAAAAATAAAACGCCTTACTATACATGGTCCTTTTTTTCCAAAAATAAAACGCCTTACTATACATGGTCATTTTTTTCCCAAAAATAAAACGCCTTACTATACATGGTCGTTTTTTCCCAAAAATTAAACGCCTTACTATACATGGTCGTTTTTTTCCAAAAATAAAACGCCTTACTATACATGGTCGTTTTTTTCCAAAAATAAAACGCCTTACTATACATGGTCGTTTTTTTCCAAAAATAAAACGCCTTACAATACATGGTCGTTTTTTCCCAAAAATAAAACGCCTTACTATACATGGTCGTTTTTTTCCAAAAATAAAACGCCTTACTATACATGGTCGTTTTTTTTCAAAAAATAAAACGCCTTACTATACATGGTCGTTTTTTCCCAAAAATAAAACGCCTTACTATACATGGTCTTTTTTTCCCAAAAATAAAAAGCCTTACTATACATGGTCGTTTTTTTCCAAAAATAAAACGCCTTACTATACATGGTCGTTTTTTCCCAAAAATAAAACGCCTTACTATACATGGTCGTTTTTTTCCAAAAATAAAACGCCTTACTATACATGGTCGTTTTTTCCCAAAAATTAAACGCCTTACTATACATGGTCATTTTTTTCCAAAAATAAAACGCCTTACTATACATGGTCGTTTTTTCCCAAAAATAAAACGCCTTACTATACATGGTCGTTTTTTTCCAAAAATAAAACGCCTTACTATACATGGTCGTTTTTTTCAAAAAATAAAACGCCTTACTATACATGGTCGTTTTTTCCCAAAAATAAAACGCCTTACTATACATGGTCGTTTTTTTCCAAAAATAAAACGCCTTACTATACATGGTCGTTTTTTCCCAAAAATTAAACGCCTTACTATACATGGTCATTTTTTTCCAAAAATAAAACGCCTTACTATACATGGTCGTTTTTTCCCAAAAATAAAACGCCTTACTATACATGGTCGTTTTTTTCCAAAAATAAAACGCCTTACTATACATGGTCGTTTTTTTTCAAAAAATAAAACGCCTTGCTATACATGGTCGTTTTTTTTCAAAAAATAAAACGCCTTACTATATATACATGGTCGTTTTTTTTCAAAAAATAAAACGCCTTACTATACATGGTCGTTTTTTTCAAAAAATAAAACGCCTTACTATACATGGTCGTTTTTTTGTAAAAATAAAACGCCTTACTATACATGGTCGTTTTTTCCCAAAAATAAAACGCCTTACTACATGGTCGTTTTTTTCAAAAAATAAAACGCCTTACTATACATGGTCGTTTTTTTTCCAAAAATAAAACGCCTTACTATACATGGTCGTTTTTTTCCAAAAATAAAACGCCTTACTATACATGGTCATTTTTTTCCCAAAAATAAAACGCCTTACTATACATGGTCGTTTTTTTGCAAAAATAAAACGCCTTACTATACATGGTCGTTTTTTTCCAAAAATAAAACGCCTTACTATACATGGTTGTTTTTTTGCAAAAATAAAACGCCTTACTATACATGGTCGTTTTTCCCCAAAAATAAAACGCCCTACTATACATGGTCATTTTTTTCCCAAAAATAAAACGCCTTACTAAACATGGTCGTTTTTTCCCAAAAATAAAACGCCTTACTATACATGGTCGTTTTTTCCCAAAAATAAAACGCCTTACTATACATGGTCGTTTTTTCCCAAAAATAAAACGCCTTACTATACATGGTCCTTTTTTTCCAAAAATAAAACGCCTTACTATACATGGTCATTTTTTTCCCAAAAATAAAACGCCTTACTAAACATGGTCGTTTTTTCCCAAAAATAAAACGCCTTACTATACATGGTCGTTTTTTCCCAAAAATAAAACGCCTTACTATACATGGTCGTTGTTTCCCAAAAATAAAACGCCTTACTATACATGGTCTTTTTTTCAAAAAATAAAACGCCTTACTATATATGGTCGTTTTTTCCCCAAAAATAAAACGCCTTACTATACATGGTCCTTTTTTTCCAAAAATAAAACGCCTTACTATACATGGTCGTTTTTTTCAAAAAATAAAACGCCTTACTATACATGGTCGTTTTTTCCCCAAAAATAAAACGCCTTACTATACATGGTCGTTTTTTTCCAAAAATCAAACGCCTTACTATACATGGTCCTTTTTTTCCAAAAATAAAACGCCTTACTATACATGGTCATTTTTTTCCCAAAAATAAAACGCCTTACTATACATGGTCGTTTTTTCCCAAAAATTAAACGCCTTACTATACATGGTCGTTTTTTTCAAAAAATAAAACGCCTTACTATACATGGTCGTTTTTTCCCAAAAAATAAAACGCCTTACTATACATGGTCCTTTTTTTCCCTAAAATAAAACGCCTTACTAAACATGGTCGTTTTTTCCTAAAAATAAAACGCCTTACTATACATGGTCGTTTTTTCCCAAAAATAAAACGCCTTACTATACATGGTCGTTTTTTTCAAAAAATAAAACGCCTTACTATACATGGTCGTTTTTTCCCCAAAAATAAAACGCCTTACTATACATGGTCGTTTTTTTCAAAAAATAAAACGCCTTACTATACATGGTCGTTTTTTTTCAAAAAATAAAACGCCTTACTATACATGGTCGTTTTTTTCAAAAAATAAAACGCCTTACTATACATGGTCGTTTTTTTCAAAAAATAAAACGCCTTACTATACATGGTTGTTTTTTCCCAAAAATAAAACGCCTTACTATACATGGTCGTTTTTTTCCAAAAATAAAACGCCTTACTATACATGGTCGTTTTTTTTCAAAAAATAAAACGCCTTACTATACATGGTCGTTTTTTTCAAAAAATAAAACGCCTTACTATACATGGTCGTTTTTTTCCAAAAATAAAACGCCTTACAATACATGGTCGTTTTTTCCCAAAAATAAAACGCCTTACTATACATGGTCGTTTTTTTCCAAAAATAAAACGCCTTACTATACATGGTCGTTTTTTTTCAAAAAATAAAACGCCTTGCTATACATGGTCGTTTTTTTTCAAAAAATAAAACGCCTTACTATACATGGTCGTTTTTTCCCAAAAATAAAACGCCTTACTATACATGGTCGTTTTTTTCCAAAAATAAAACGCCTTACTATACATGGTCGTTTTTTCCCAAAAATAAAAGGCCCTACTATACATGGTCATTTTTTTCCCAAAAATAAAACGCCTTACTAAACATGGTCGTTTTTTCCCAAAAATAAAACGCCTTACTATACATGGTCGTTTTTTTTCAAAAAATAAAACGCCTTACTATACATGGTCGTTTTTTTCAAAAAATAAAACGCCTTACTATACATGGTCGTTTTTTTCCAAAAATAAAACGCCTTACTATACATGGTCGTTTTTTCCCAAAAATAAAAGGCCCTACTATACATGGTCATTTTTTTCCCAAAAATAAAACGCCTTACTAAACATGGTCGTTTTTTCCCAAAAATAAAACGCCTAACTATACATGGTCGTTTTTTTGCAAAAATAAAACGCCTTACTATACATGGTCATTTTTTTCCCAAAAATAAAACGCCTTACTATACATGGTCGTTTTTTCCCAAAAATAAAACGCCTTACTATACATGGTCGTTTTTTCCCAAAAATAAAACGCCTTACTATACATGGTCATTTTTTTCCCAAAAATAAAACGCCTTACTATACATGGTCGTTTTTTTGCAAAAATAAAACGCCTTACTATACATGGTTGTTTTTTTCCAAAAATAAAATGCCTTACTATACATGGTCGTTTTTTTGCAAAAATAAAACGCCTTACTATACATGGTCGTTTTTTTCCAAAAATAAAACGCCTTACTATACATGGTCGTTTTTTTGTCGGAAAAAAAAGCCTTACTGTACATGGTCGATTTTTGTCGGAAAAAAAAGCCTTACTATACATGGTCGTTTCCCCCCCCCCCCCCCCCCCCCCAAAAAAGCCTTACTATACATGGTCGTTTTTCCCCCCCAAAAAAAAGCCTTACTATACATGGTCGTTTTTTTCCCCAAAATATTACGCCTTATTATACATGGTCGTTTTTTTCCCCAAAATATTACGCCTTATTATACATGGTCGTTTTTTTCCAAAAAAAAAGCCTTACTATACATGGTCGTTTTTTTTTTTCCCCCCAAAAAAAGCCTTACTATACATGGTCGTTTTTTTGTCGGAAAAAAAAGCCTTACTATACATGGTCGTTTTTATGTCGGAAAAAAAAGCCTTACGATACATGGTCGTTTTTTTTGTCAGAAAAAACAGCCTTACTATACATGGTCGTTTTTTTGTCGGAAAAAAAAGCCTTACTGTATGTACATGGTCGTTTTTTTGTCGGAAAAAAAAGCCTTACTATACATGGTCGTTTTTTTGTCGGAAAAAAAAGCCTTACTATACATGGTCGTTTTTTTGTCGGAAAAAAAAGCCTTACTATACATGGTCGTTTTTTTGTCGGAAAAAAAAGCCTTACTATACATGGTCGTTTTTTTGTCGGAAAAAAAAGCCTTACTATACATGGTCATTTTTTTGTCGGAAAAAAAAGCTTTACTATACATGGTCGTTTTTTTGTCGGAAAAAAAAGCCTTACTGTACATGGTCGTTTTTTTGTCGAAAAAAAAAGCCTTACTATACATGGTCGTTTTTTTGTCGGAAAAAAAAGCCTTACTATACATGGTCGTTTTTTTGTCGGAAAAAAAAGCCTTACTATACATGGTCGTTTTTTTGTCGGAAAAAAAGCCTTACTATACATGGTCGTTTTTTTGGCGGAAAAAAAAGCCTTACTATACATGGTCGTTTTTTTGGCGAAAAAAAAAGCCTTACTATACATGGTCGTTTTTTTGGCGGAAAAAAAAGCCTTACTATACATGGTCGTTTTTTTGTCGGAAAAAAAAGCCTTACTATACATGGTCGTTTTTTTGTCGGAAAAAAAAGCCTTACTATACATGATCGTTTTTTTGTCGGAAAAAAAAGCCTTACTATACATGGTCGTTTTTTTTGTCGGTAAAAAAACGCCTTACTATACATGGTCGTTTTTTCCCAAAAATAAAACGCCTTACTATACATGGTCGTTTTTTTCCAAAAATAAAACGCCTTACTATACATGGTCGTTTTTTTCCAAAAATAAAACGCCTTACTATACATGGTCGTTTTTTTCCAAAAATAAAAAGCCTTACTATACATGGTCGTTTTTTTCCCAAAAATAAAACGCCTTACTATACATGGTCGTTTTTTTCCAAAAATAAAACGCCTTACTATACATGGTCGTTTTTTCCCAAAAATAAAAAGCCTTACTATACATGGTCGTTTTTTTTCCAAAATAAAACGCCTTACTATACATGGTCGTTTCTTTCCAAAAATAAAAAGCCTTTCTATACATGGTCGTTTTTTAACAAAAATAAAACGCCTTACTATACATGGTCGTTTTTTTCCAAAAATAAAACGCCTTACTATACATGGTCGTTTTTTCCCAAAAATAAAAAGCCTTACTATACATGGTCGTTTTTTTTCCAAAATAAAACGCCTTACTATACATGGTCGTTTCTTTCCAAAAATAAAAAGCCTTACTATACATGGTCGTTTTTTCCCAAAAATAAAACGCCTTACTATACATGGTCGTTTTTTTCCAAAAATAAAACGCCTTACTATACATGGTCGTTTTTTTCCAAAAATAAAACGCCTTACTATACATGGTCGTTTTTTCCCAAAAATAAAACGCCTTACTATACATGGTCGTTTTTTTCCAAAAATAAAACGCCTTACTATACATGGTCGTTTTTTTCCAAAAATAAAACGCCTTACTATACATGGTCGTTTTTTCCCAAAAATAAAACGCCTTACTATATATACATGGTCGTTTTTTTCCAAAAATAAAACGCCTTACTATACATGGTCGTTTTTTCCCAAAAATTAAACGCCTTACTATACATGGTCGTTTTTTTCCAAAAATAAAACGCCTTACTATACATGGTTGTTTTTTTTCAAAAAATAAAACGCCTTGCTATACATGGTCGTTTTTTTTCAAAAAATAAAACGCCTTACTATACATGGTCGTTTTTTCCCAAAAATAAAACGCCTTACTATACATGGTCGTTTTTTTCCAAAAATAAAACGCCTTACTATACATGGTTGTTTTTTTTCAAAAAATAAAACGCCTTGCTATACATGGTCGTTTTTTTTCAAAAAATAAAACGCCTTACTATACATGGTCGTTTTTTTTCAAAAAATAAAACGCCTTACTATACATGGTCGTTTTTTTCAAAAAATAAAACGCCTTACTATACATGGTCGTTTTTTTGTAAAAATAAAACGCCTTACTATACATGGTCGTTTTTTCCCAAAAATAAAACGCCTTACTACATGGTCGTTTTTTCCCAAAAATAAAACGCCTTACTATACATGGTCGTTTTTTTTCAAAAAATAAAACGCCTTACCTATACATGGTCGTTTTTTTTGAAAAAATAAAACGCCTTACTATACATGGTCGTTTTTTTCCAAAAATAAAACGCCTTACTATACATGGTCATTTTTTTTCCAAAAATAAAATGCCTTACTATACATGGTCGTTTTTTTGCAAAAATAAAACGCCTTACTATACATGGTCGTTTTTTTCCAAAAATAAAACGCCTTACTACACATGGTCGTTTTTTTGCAAAAATAAAACGCCTTACTATACATGGTCGTTTTTTCCCAAAAATAAAACGCCCTACTATACATGGTCATTTTTTTCCCAAAAATAAAACGCCTTACTAAACATGGTCGTTTTTTCCCAAAAATAAAACGCCTTACTATACATGGTCGTTTTTTCCCAAAAATAAAACGCCTTACTATACATGGTCGTTTTTTCCCAAAAATAAAACGCCTTACTATACATGGTCGTTTTTTTCAAAAAATAAAACGCCTTACTATACATGGTCGTTTTTTCCCCAAAAATAAAACGCCTTACTATACATGGTCGTTTTTTTCAAAAAATAAAACGCCTTACTATACATGGTCGTTTTTTTCAAAAAATAAAACGCCTTACTATACATGGTCGTTTTTTTCAAAAAATAAAACGCCTTACTATACATGGTCGTTTTTTCCCCAAAAATAAAACGCCTTACTATACATGGTCGTTTTTTTTCCAAAAATAAAACGCCTTACTATACATGGTCCTTTTTTTCCAAAAATAAAACGCCTTACTATACATGGTCGTTTTTTTTCAAAAAATAAAACGCCTTACTATACATGGTCGTTTTTTCCCAAAAATAAAACGCCTTACTATACATGGTCGTTTTTTTCAAAAAATAAAACTCCTTACTATACATGGTCGTTTTTTTGTAAAAATAAAACGCCTTACTATACATGGTCGTTTTTTCCCAAAAATAAAACGCCTTACTATACATGGTCATTTTTTCCCCAAAAATAAAACGCCTTACTATACATGGTCGTTTTTTTGCAAAAATAAAACGCCTTACTATACATGGTCGTTTTTTTCCAAAAATAAAACGCCTTACTATACATGGTCGTTTTTTTCCAAAAATAAAACGCCTTACTATACATGGTCCTTTTTTTCCAAAAATAAAACGCCTTACTATACATGGTCATTTTTTTCCCAAAAATAAAACGCCTTACTATACATGGTCGTTTTTTCCCAAAAATTAAACGCCTTACTATACATGGTCGTTTTTTTCCAAAAATAAAACGCCTTACTATACATGGTCGTTTTTTTCCAAAAATAAAACGCCTTACTATACATGGTCGTTTTTTTCCAAAAATAAAACGCCTTACTATACATGGTCGTTTTTTCCCAAAAATTAAACGCCTTACTATACATGGTCGTTTTTTTCCAAAAATAAAACGCCTTACAATACATGGTCGTTTTTTCCCAAAAATAAAACGCCTTACTATACATGGTCGTTTTTTTCCAAAAATAAAACGCCTTACTATACATGGTCGTTTTTTTTCAAAAAATAAAACGCCTTGCTATACATGGTCGGTTTTTTTCAAAAAATAAAACGCCTTACTATACATGGTCGTTTTTTCCCAAAAATAAAACGCCTTACTATACATGGTCGTTTTTTTGTCGGAAAAAAAAGCCTTACTGTATGTACATGGTCGTTTTTTTGTCGGAAAAAAAAGCCTTACTATACATGGTCGTTTTTTTGTCGGAAAAAAAAGCCTTACTATACATGGTCGTTTTTTTGTCGGAAAAAAAAGCCTTACTATACATGGTCATTTTTTTGTCGGAAAAAAAAGCTTTACTATACATGGTCGTTTTTTAAAAAAAATAAAACGCCTTACTATACATGGTCGTTTTTTTCAAAAAATAAAACGCCTTACTATACATGGTCGTTTTTTCCCAAAAATAAAACGCCTTACTATACATGGTCGTTTTTTTCCAAAAATAAAACGCCTTACTATACATGGTCGTTTTTTTTCAAAAAATAAAACGCCTTACTATACATGGTCGTTTTTTTCAAAAAATAAAACGCCTTACTATACATGGTCGTTTTTTTCCAAAAATAAAACGCCTTACAATACATGGTCGTTTTTTCCCAAAAATAAAACGCCTTACTATACATGGTCGTTTTTTTCCAAAAATAAAACGCCTTACTATACATGGTCGTTTTTTTTCAAAAAATTCAAAAAATAAAACGCCTTGCTATACATGGTCGTTTTTTTTCAAAAAATAAAACGCCTTACTATACATGGTCGTTTTTTCCCAAAAATAAAACGCCTTACTATACATGGTCGTTTTTTTGTCGGAAAAAAAAGCCTTACTGTATGTACATGGTCGTCTTTTTGTCGGAAAAAAAAGCCTTACTATACATGGTCGTTTTTTTGTCGGAAAAAAAAGCCTTACTATACATGGTCGTTTTTTTGTCGGAAAAAAAAAGCCTTACTATACATGGTCATTTTTTTGTCGGAAAAAAAAGCTTTACTATACATGGTCGTTTTTTTGTCGGAAAAAAAAGCCTTACTGTACATGGTCGTTTTTTTGTCGGAAAAAAAAGCCTTACTATACATGGTCGTTTTTTTTGTCGGAAAAAAAACGCCTTACTATACATGGTCGTTTTTTCCCAAAAATAAAACGCCTTACTATACATGGTCGTTTTTTTCCAAAAATAAAACGCCTTACTATACATGGTCGTTTTTTCCCAAAAATTAAACGCCTTACTATACATGGTCATTTTTTTCCAAAAATAAAACGCCTTACTATACATGGTCGTTTTTTCCCAAAAATAAAACGCCTTACTACATGGTCGTTTTTTTCCAAAAATAAAACGCCTTACTATACATGGTCGTTTTTTTTCAAAAAATAAAACGCCTTACTATACATGGTCGTTTTTTTCCAAAAATAAAACGCCTTACTATACATGGTCATTTTTTTCCCAAAAATAAAACGCCTTACTATACATGGTCGTTTTTTTGCAAAAATAAAACGCCTTACTATACATGGTCGTTTTTTTCCAAAAATAAAACGCCTTACTATACATGGTCGTTTTTTCCCAAAAATAAAACGCCCTACTATACATGGTCATTTTTTTCCCAAAAATAAAACGCCTTACTAAACATGGTCGTTTTTTCCCAAAAATAAAACGCCTTACTATACATGGTCGTTTTTTCCCAAAAATAAAACGCCTTACTATACATGGTCGTTTTTTCCCAAAAATAAAACGCCTTACTATACATGGTCCTTTTTTTCCAAAAATAAAACGCCTTACTATACATGGTCATTTTTTTCCCAAAAATAAAACGCCTTACTAAACATGGTCGTTTTTTCCCAAAAATAAAACGCCTTACTATACATGGTCGTTTTTTCCCAAAAATAAAACGCCTTACTATACATGGTCGTTTTTTCCCAAAAATAAAACGCCTTACTATACATGGTCGTTTTTTTCAAAAAATAAAACGCCTTACTATATATGGTCGTTTTTTCCCCAAAAATAAAACGCCTTACTATACATGGTCCTTTTTTTCCAAAAATAAAACGCCTTACTATACATGGTCGTTTTTTTCAAAAAATAAAACGCCTTACTATACATGGTCGTTTTTTCCCCAAAAATAAAACGCCTTACTATACATGGTCGTTTTTTTCCAAAAATCAAACGCCTTACTATACATGGTCCTTTTTTTCCAAAAATAAAACGCCTTACTATACATGGTCATTTTTTTCCCAAAAATAAAACGCCTTACTATACATGGTCGTTTTTTCCCAAAAATTAAACGCCTTACTATACATGGTCGTTTTTTTCAAAAAATAAAACGCCTTACTATACATGGTCGTTTTTTCCCAAAAAATAAAACGCCTTACTATACATGGTCCTTTTTTTCCCAAAAATAAAACGCCTTACTAAACATGGTCGTTTTTTCCCAAAAATAAAACGCCTTACTATACATGGTCGTTTTTTCCCAAAAATAAAACGCCTTACTATACATGGTCGTTTTTTTCAAAAAATAAAACGCCTTACTATACATGGTCGTTTTTTCCCCAAAAATAAAACGCCTTACTATACATGGTCGTTTTTTTCAAAAAATAAAACGCCTTACTATACATGGTCGTTTTTTTCAAAAAATAAAACGCCTTACTATACATGGTCGTTTTTTCCCCCAAAATAAAACGCCTTACTATACATGGTCGTTTTTTTCAAAAAATAAAACGCCTTACTATACATGGTCGTTTTTTTCAAAAAATAAAACGCCTTACTATACATGGTCGTTTTTTCCCAAAAATAAAACGCCTTACTATACATGGTCGTTTTTTTCCAAAAATAAAACGCCTTACTATACATGGTCGTTTTTTTTCAAAAAATAAAACGCCTTACTATACATGGTCGTTTTTTTCAAAAAATAAAACGCCTTACTATACATGGTCGTTTTTTTCCAAAAATAAAACGCCTTACAATACATGGTCGTTTTTTCCCAAAAATAAAACGCCTTACTATACATGGTCGTTTTTTTCCAAAAATAAAACGCCTTACTATACATGGTCGTTTTTTTTCAAAAAATAAAACGCCTTGCTATACATGGTCGTTTTTTTTCAAAAAATAAAACGCCTTACTATACATGGTCGTTTTTTCCCAAAAATAAAACGCCTTACTATACATGGTCGTTTTTTTGTCGGAAAAAAAAGCCTTACTGTATGTACATGGTCGTTTTTTTGTCGGAAAAAAAAGCCTTACTATACATGGTCGTTTTTTTGTCGGAAAAAAAAGCCTTACTATACATGGTCGTTTTTTTGTCGGAAAAAAAAGCCTTACTATACATGGTCGTTTTTTTGTCGGAAAAAAAAGCCTTACTATACATGGTCGTTTTTTTGTCGGAAAAAAAAGCCTTACTATACATGGTCGTTTTTTTGTCGGAAAAAAAAGCTTTACTATACATGGTCGTTTTTTTGTCGGAAAAAAAAGCCTTACTGTACATGGTCGTTTTTTTGTCGGAAAAAAAAGCCTTACTATACATGGTCGTTTTTTTGTCGGAAAAAAAAGCCTTACTATACATGGTCGTTTTTTTGTCGGAAAAAAAAAAGCCTTACTATACATGGTCGTTTTTTTGTCGGAAAAAAAAAGCCTTACTATACATGATCGTTTTTTTGTCGGAAAAAAAGCCTTACTATACATGGTCGTTTTTTTGGCGGAAAAAAAAAGCCTTACTATACATGGTCGTTTTTTTGGCGGAAAAAAAAGCCTTACTATACATGGTCGTTTTTTTGGCGGAAAAAAAAGCCTTACTATACATGGTCGTTTTTTTGTCGGAAAAAAAAGCCTTACTATACATGGTCGTTTTTTTGTCGGAAAAAAAAGCCTTACTATACATGATCGTTTTTTTGTCGGAAAAAAAAAGCCTTACTATACATGGTCGTTTTTTTTGTCGGTAAAAAAACGCCTTACTATACATGGTCGTTTTTTCCCAAAAATAAAACGCCTTACTATACATGGTCGTTTTTTTCCAAAAATAAAACGCCTTACTATACATGGTCGTTTTTTCCCAAAAATTAAACGCCTTACTATACATGGTCATTTTTTTCCAAAAATAAAACGCCTTACTATACATGGTCGTTTTTTCCCAAAAATAAAACGCCTTACTACATGGTCGTTTTTTTCCAAAAATAAAACGCCTTACTATACATGGTCGTTTTTTTTCAAAAAATAAAACGCCTTACTATACATGGTCGTTTTTTTCCAAAAATAAAACGCCTTACTATACATGGTCATTTTTTTCCCAAAAATAAAACGCCTTACTATACATGGTCGTTTTTTTGCAAAAATAAAACGCCTTACTATACATGGTCGTTTTTTTCCAAAAATAAAACGCCTTACTATACATGGTCGTTTTTTTGCAAAAATAAAACGCCTTACTATACATGGTCGTTTTTTCCCAAAAATAAAACGCCCTACTATACATGGTCATTTTTTTCCCAAAAATAAAACGCCTTACTAAACATGGTCGTTTTTTCCCAAAAATAAAACGCCTTACTATACATGGTCGTTTTTTCCCAAAAATAAAACGCCTTACTATACATGGTCGTTTTTTCCCAAAAATAAAACGCCTTACTATACATGGTCCTTTTTTTCCAAAAATAAAACGCCTTACTATACATGGTCATTTTTTTCCCAAAAATAAAACGCCTTACTAAACATGGTCGTTTTTTCCCAAAAATAAAACGCCTTACTATACATGGTCGTTTTTTCCCAAAAATAAAACGCCTTACTATACATGGTCGTTTTTTCCCAAAAATAAAACGCCTTACTATACATGGTCGTTTTTTTCAAAAAATAAAACGCCTTACTATATATGGTCGTTTTTTCCCCAAAAATAAAACGCCTTACTATACATGGTCCTTTTTTTCCAAAAATAAAACGCCTTACTATACATGGTCGTTTTTTTCAAAAAATAAAACGCCTTACTATACATGGTCGTTTTTTCCCCAAAAATAAAACGCCTTACTATACATGGTCGTTTTTTTCCAAAAATCAAACGCCTTACTATACATGGGCCTTTTTTTCCAAAAATAAAACGCCTTACTATACATGGTCATTTTTTTCCCAAAAATAAAACGCCTTACTATACATGGTCGTTTTTTCCCAAAAATTAAACGCCTTACTATACATGGTCGTTTTTTTCAAAAAATAAAACGCCTTACTATACATGGTCGTTTTTTCCCAAAAAATAAAACGCCTTACTATACATGGTCCTTTTTTTCCCAAAAATAAAACGCCTTACTAAACATGGTCGTTTTTTCCCAAAAATAAAACGCCTTACTATACATGGTCGTTTTTTCCCAAAAATAAAACGCCTTACTATACATGGTCGTTTTTTTCAAAAAATAAAACGCCTTACTATACATGGTCGTTTTTTTCAAAAAATAAAACGCCTTACTATACATGGTCGTTTTTTTCAAAAAATAAAACGCCTTACTATACATGGTCGTTTTTTTCAAAAAATAAAACGCCTTACTATACATGGTCGTTTTTTTTCAAAAAATAAAACGCCTTACTATATACATGGTCGTTTTTTTCAAAAAATAAAACGCCTTACTATACATGGTCGTTTTTTTCCAAAAATAAAACGCCTTACAATACATGGTCATTTTTTCCCAAAAATAAAACGCCTTACTATACATGGTCGTTTTTTTCCAAAAATAAAACGCCTTACTATACATGGTCGTTTTTTTTCAAAAAATAAAACGCCTTGCTATACATGGTCGTTTTTTTTCAAAAAATAAAACGCCTTACTATACATGGTCGTTTTTTCCCAAAAATAAAACGCCTTACTATACATGGTCGTTTTTTTCAAAAAATAAAACGCCTTACTATACATGGTCGTTTTTTCCCAAAAATAAAAGGCCCTACTATACATGGTCATTTTTTTCCCAAAAATAAAACGCCTTACTAAACATGGTCGTTTTTTCCCAAAAATAAAACGCCTTACTATACATGGTCGTTTTTTTCCAAAAATAAAACGCCTTACTTACATGGTCGTTTTTTTCAAAAAATAAAACGCCTTACTATACATGGTCGTTTTTTTCCAAAAATAAAACGCCTTACAATACATGGTCGTTTTTTCCCAAAAATAAAACGCCTTACTATACATGGTCGTTTTTTCCCAAAAATAAAACGCCTTACTAAACATGGTCATTTTTTTCCCAAAAATAAAACGCCTTACTAAACATGGTCGTTTTTTCCCAAAAATAAAACGCCTTACTATACATGGTCGTTTTTTCCCAAAAATAAAACGCCTTACTATACATGGTCGTTTTTTCCCAAAAATAAAACGCCTTACTATACATGGTCATTTTTTTCCCAAAAATAAAACGCCTTACTATACATGGTCGTTTTTTTGCAAAAATAAAACGCCTTACTATACATGGTCGTTTTTTTGCAAAAATAAAACGCCTTACTATACATGGTCGTTTTTTTGTCGGAAAAAAAAGCCTTACTATACATGGTCGTTTTTTTGGCGGAAAAAAAAGCCTTACTATACATGGTCGTTTTTTTGTCGGAAAAAAAAGCCTTACTGTACATGGTCGATTTTTGTCGGAAAAAAAAGCCTTACTATACATGGTCGTTTCCCCCCCCCCCCCAAAAAAGCCTTACTATACATGGTCGTTTTTTCCAACCCCAAAAAAAAGCCTTACTATACATGGTCGTTTTTTTCCCCAAAATATTACGCCTTATTATACATGGTCGTTTTTTTCCAAAAAAAAAGCCTTACTATACATGGTCGTTTTTTTTTCCCCCCCAAAAAAAGCCTTACTATACATGGTCGTTTTTTTGTCGGAAAAAAAAGCCTTACTATACATGGTCGTTTTTTTGTCGGAAAAAAAAGCCTTACTATACATGATCGTTTTTTTGTCGGAAAAAAAAGCCTTACTATACATGGTCGTTTTTTTGGCGGAAAAAAAAGCCTTACTATACATGGTCGTTTTTTTGGCGGAAAAAAAAGCCTTACTATACATGGTCGTTTTTTTGTCGGAAAAAAAAGCCTTACTATACATGGTCGTTTTTTTGGCGGAAAAAAAAGCCTTACTATACATGGTCGTTTTTTTGGCGGAAAAAAAAGCCTTACTATACATGGTCGTTTTTTTGTCGGAAAAAAAAGCCTTACTATACATGGTCGTTTTTTTGTCGGAAAAAAAAGCCTTACTATACATGATCGTTTTTTTGTCGGAAAAAAAAGCCTTACTATACATGGTCGTTTTTTTTGTCGGTAAAAAAAAGCCTTACTATACATGGTCGTTTTTTTGTCGGAAAAAAAAGCCTTACTATACATGGTCGTTTTTTTGTCGGAAAAAAAAGCCTTACTATACATGGTCGTTTTTTTTGTCGGTAAAAAAACGCCTTACTATACATGGTCGTTTTTTCCCAAAAATAAAACGCCTTACTATACATGGTCGTTTTTTTCCAAAAATAAAACGCCTTACTATACATGGTCGTTTTTTCCCAAAAATTAAACGCCTTACTATACATGGTCATTTTTTTCCAAAAATAAAACGCCTTACTATACATGGTCGTTTTTTCCCAAAAATAAAACGCCTTACTACATGGTCGTTTTTTTCCAAAAATAAAACGCCTTACTATACATGGTCGTTTTTTTTCAAAAAATAAAACGCCTTACTATACATGGTCGTTTTTTTCCAAAAATAAAACGCCTTACTATACATGGTCATTTTTTTCCCAAAAATAAAACGCCTTACTATACATGGTCGTTTTTTTGCAAAAATAAAACGCCTTACTATACATGGTCGTTTTTTTCCAAAAATAAAACGCCTTACTATACATGGTCGTTTTTTTGCAAAAATAAAACGCCTTACTATACATGGTCGTTTTTTCCCCAAAAATAAAACGCCCTACTATACATGGTCATTTTTTTCCCAAAAATAAAATGCCTTACTAAACATGGTCGTTTTTTCCCAAAAATAAAACGCCTTACTATACATGGTCGTTTTTTCCCAAAAATAAAACGCCTTACTATACATGGTCCTTTTTTTCCAAAAATAAAACGCCTTACTATACATGGTCATTTTTTTCCCAAAAATAAAACGCCTTACTAAACATGGTCGTTTTTTCCCAAAAATAAAACGCCTTACTATACATGGTCGTTTTTTCCCAAAAATAAAACGCCTTACTATACATGGTCGTTTTTTTCCAAAAATAAAACGCCTTACTATACATGGTCGTTTTTTTCAAAAAATAAAACGCCTTACTATATATGGTCGTTTTTTCCCCAAAAATAAAACGCCTTACTATACATGGTCCTTTTTTTCCAAAAATAAAACGCCTTACTATACATGGTCGTTTTTTTCAAAAAATAAAACGCCTTACTATACATGGTCGTTTTTTCCCCAAAAATAAAACGCCTTACTATACATGGTCGTTTTTTTCCAAAAATCAAACGCCTTACTATACATGGTCCTTTTTTTCCAAAAATAAAACGCCTTACTATACATGGTCATTTTTTTCCCAAAAATAAAACGCCTTACTATACATGGTCGTTTTTTCCCAAAAATTAAACGCCTTACTATACATGGTTGTTTTTTTCAAAAAATAAAACGCCTTACTATACATGGTCGTTTTTTCCCAAAAAATAAAACGCCTTACTATACATGGTCCTTTTTTTCCCAAAAATAAAACGCCTTACTAAACATGGTCGTTTTTTCCCAAAAATAAAATGCCTTACTATACATGGTCGTTTTTTTGCAAAAATAAAACGCCTTACTATACATGGTCGTTTTTTTTCAAAAATAAAACGCCTTACTACACATGGTCGTTTTTTTGCAAAAATAAAACGCCTTACTATACATGGTCGTTTTTTCCCAAAAATAAAACGCCTTACTATACATGGTCGTTTTTTTCCAAAAATAAAACGCCTTACTATACATGGTCGTTTTTTTCAAAAAATAAAACGCCTTACTATACATGGTCGTTTTTTTCCAAAAATAAAACGCCTTACAATACATGGTCGTTTTTTCCCAAAAATAAAACGCCTTACTATACATGGTCGTTTTTTTCCAAAAATAAAACGCCTTACTATACATGGTCGTTTTTTTTCAAAAAATAAAACGCCTTGCTATACATGGTCGTTTTTTTTCAAAAAATAAAACGCCTTACTATACATGGTCGTTTTTTCCCAAAAATAAAACGCCTTACTACATGGTCGTTTTTTCCCAAAAATAAAACGCCTTACTATACATGGTCGTTTTTTTCCAAAAATAAAACGCCTTACTATACATGGTCGTTTTTTTTCAAAAAATAAAACGCCTTACTATACATGGTCGTTTTTTTCAAAAAATAAAACGCCTTACTATACATGGTCGTTTTTTTCCAAAAATAAAACGCCTTACAATACATGGTCGTTTTTTCCCAAAAATAAAACGCCTTACTATACATGGTCGTTTTTTTCCAAAAATAAAACGCCTTACTATACATGGTCGTTTTTTTTCAAAAAATAAAACGCCTTGCTATACATGGTCGTTTTTTTTCAAAAAATAAAACGCCTTACTATACATGGTCGTTTTTTCCCAAAAATAAAACGCCTTACTATACATGGTCGTTTTTTTCAAAAAATAAAACGCCTTACTATACATGGTCGTTTTTTCCCAAAAATAAAAGGCCCTACTATACATGGTCATTTTTTTCCCAAAAATAAAACGCCTTACTAAACATGGTCGTTTTTTCCCAAAAATAAAACGCCTTACTATACATGGTCGTTTTTTTCCAAAAATAAAACGCCTTACTATACATGGTCGTTTTTTTCAAAAAATAAAACGCCTTACTATACATGGTCGTTTTTTTCAAAAAATAAAACGCCTTACAATACATGGTCGTTTTTTCCCAAAAATAAAACGCCTTACTATACATGGTCGTTTTTTTCCAAAAATAAAACGCCTTACTATACATGGTCGTTTTTTTTCAAAAAATAAAACGCCTTGCTATACATGGTCGTTTTTTTTCAAAAAATAAAACGCCTTACTATACATGGTCGTTTTTTCCCAAAAATAAAACGCCTTACTATACATGGTCGTTTTTTCCCAAAAATAAAACGCCTTACTATACATGGTCGTTTTTTTCCAAAAATAAAACGCCTTACTATACATGGTCGTTTTTTCCCAAAAATAAAAGGCCCTACTATACATGGTCATTTTTTTCCCAAAAATAAAACGCCTTACTAAACATGGTCGTTTTTTCCCAAAAATAAAACGCCTAACTATACATGGTCGTTTTTTTGCAAAAATAAAACGCCTTACTATACATGGTCATTTTTTTCCCAAAAATAAAACGCCTTACTATACATGGTCGTTTTTTCCCAAAAATAAAACGCCTTACTATACATGGTCGTTTTTTCCCAAAAATAAAACGCCTTACTATACATGGTCATTTTTTTCCCAAAAATAAAACGCCTTACTATACATGGTCGTTTTTTTGCAAAAATAAAACGCCTTACTATACATGGTTGTTTTTTTCCAAAAATAAAATGCCTTACTATACATGGTCGTTTTTTTGCAAAAATAAAACGCCTTACTATACATGGTCGTTTTTTTGCAAAAATAAAACGCCTTACTATACATGGTCGTTTTTTTCCAAAAATAAAACGCCTTACTATACATGGTCGTTTTTTTGTCGGAAAAAAAAGCCTTACTATACATGGTCGTTTTTTTGGCGGAAAAAAAAGCCTTACTATACATGGTCGTTTTTTTGTCGGAAAAAAAAGCCTTACTGTACATGGTCGATTTTTGTCGGAAAAAAAAGCCTTACTATACATGGTCGTTTTCCCCCCCCCCCCAAAAAAGCCTTACTATACATGGTCGTTTTTTCCCCCCCAAAAAAAAGCCTTACTATACATGGTCGTTTTTTTCCCCAAAATATTACGCCTTATTATACATGGTCGTTTTTTTCCAAAAAAAAAGCCTTACTATACATGGTCGTTTTTTTTTTTCCCCCCAAAAAAAGCCTTACTATACATGGTCGTTTTTTTGTCGGAAAAAAAAGCCTTACTATACATGGTCGTTTTTTTGTCGGAAAAAAAAGCCTTACTATACATGATCGTTTTTTTGTCGGAAAAAAAAGCCTTACTATACATGGTCGTTTTTTTGGCGGAAAAAAAAGCCTTACTATACATGGTCGTTTTTTTGGCGGAAAAAAAAGCCTTACTATACATGGTCGTTTTTTTGTCGGAAAAAAAAGCCTTACTATACATGGTCGTTTTTTTGGCGGAAAAAAAAGCCTTACTATACATGGTCGTTTTTTTGGCGGAAAAAAAAGCCTTACTATACATGGTCGTTTTTTTGTCGGAAAAAAAAGCCTTACTATACATGGTCGTTTTTTTGTCGGAAAAAAAAGCCTTACTATACATGATCGTTTTTTTGTCGGAAAAAAAAGCCTTACTATACATGGTCGTTTTTTTTGTCGGTAAAAAAAAGCCTTACTATACATGGTCGTTTTTTTGTCGGAAAAAAAGCCTTACTATACATGGTCGTTTTTTTCCAAAAAAAAAGCCTTACTATACATGGTCGTTTTTTTTTTCCCCCCAAAAAAAGCCTTACTATACATGGTCGTTTTTTTGCAAAAATAAAACGCCTTACTATACATGGTTGTTTTTTTCCAAAAATAAAATGCCTTACTATACATGGTCGTTTTTTTGCAAAAATAAAACGCCTTACTATACATGGTCGTTTTTTTGCAAAAATAAAACGCCTTACTATACATGGTCGTTTTTTTCCAAAAATAAAACGCCTTACTATACATGGTCGTTTTTTTGTCGGAAAAAAAAGCCTTACTATACATGGTCGTTTTTTTGGCGGAAAAAAAAGCCTTACTATACATGGTCGTTTTTTTGTCGGAAAAAAAAGCCTTACTGTACATGGTCGATTTTTGTCGGAAAAAAAAGCCTTACTATACATGGTCGTTTCCCCCCCCCCCCCCAAAAAAGCCTTACTATACATGGTCGTTTTTTCCCCCCCAAAAAAAAGCCTTACTATACATGGTCGTTTTTTTCCCCAAAATATTACGCCTTATTATACATGGTCGTTTTTTTCCAAAAAAAAAGCCTTACTATACATGGTCGTTTTTTTTTTCCCCCCAAAAAAAGCCTTACTATACATGGTCGTTTTTTTGTCGGAAAAAAAAGCCTTACTATACATGGTCGTTTTTTTGTCGGAAAAAAAAGCCTTACTATACATGATCGTTTTTTTGTCGGAAAAAAAAGCCTTACTATACATGGTCGTTTTTTTGGCGGAAAAAAAAGCCTTACTATACATGGTCGTTTTTTTGGCGGAAAAAAAAGCCTTACTATACATGGTCGTTTTTTTGTCGGAAAAAAAAGCCTTACTATACATGGTCGTTTTTTTGGCGGAAAAAAAAGCCTTACTATACATGGTCGTTTTTTTGGCGGAAAAAAAAGCCTTACTATACATGGTCGTTTTTTTGTCGGAAAAAAAAGCCTTACTATACATGGTCGTTTTTTTGTCGGAAAAAAAAGCCTTACTATACATGATCGTTTTTTTGTCGGAAAAAAAAGCCTTACTATACATGGTCGTTTTTTTTGTCGGTAAAAAAAAGCCTTACTATACATGGTCGTTTTTTTGTCGGAAAAAAAAGCCTTACTATACATGGTCGTTTTTTTGTCGGAAAAAAAAGCCTTACTATACATGGTCGTTTTTTTTGTCGGTAAAAAAACGCCTTACTATACATGGTCGTTTTTTCCCAAAAATAAAACGCCTTACTATACATGGTCCTTTTTTTCCAAAAATAAAACGCCTTACTATACATGGTCATTTTTTTCCCAAAAATAAAACGCCTTACTAAACATGGTCGTTTTTTCCCAAAAATAAAACGCCTTACTATACATGGTCGTTTTTTCCCAAAAATAAAACGCCTTACTATACATGGTCGTTTTTTTCCAAAAATAAAACGCCTTACTATACATGGTCGTTTTTTTCAAAAAATAAAACGCCTTACTATATATGGTCGTTTTTTCCCCAAAAATAAAACGCCTTACTATACATGGTCCTTTTTTTCCAAAAATAAAACGCCTTACTATACATGGTCGTTTTTTTCAAAAAATAAAACGCCTTACTATACATGGTCGTTTTTTCCCCAAAAATAAAACGCCTTACTATACATGGTCGTTTTTTTCCAAAAATCAAACGCCTTACTATACATGGTCCTTTTTTTCCAAAAATAAAACGCCTTACTATACATGGTCATTTTTTTCCCAAAAATAAAACGCCTTACTATACATGGTCGTTTTTTCCCAAAAATTAAACGCCTTACTATACATGGTTGTTTTTTTCAAAAAATAAAACGCCTTACTATACATGGTCGTTTTTTCCCAAAAAATAAAACGCCTTACTATACATGGTCCTTTTTTTCCCAAAAATAAAACGCCTTACTAAACATGGTCGTTTTTTCCCAAAAATAAAATGCCTTACTATACATGGTCGTTTTTTTGCAAAAATAAAACGCCTTACTATACATGGTCGTTTTTTTCCAAAAATAAAACGCCTTACTACACATGGTCGTTTTTTTGCAAAAATAAAACGCCTTACTATACATGGTCGTTTTTTCCCAAAAATAAAACGCCTTACTATACATGGTCGTTTTTTTCCAAAAATAAAACGCCTTACTATACATGGTCGTTTTTTTCAAAAAATAAAACGCCTTACTATACATGGTCGTTTTTTTCAAAAAATAAAACGCCTTACTATACATGGTCGTTTTTTCCCAAAAATAAAACGCCTTACTATACATGGTCGTTTTTTTCCAAAAATAAAACGCCTTACTATACATGGTCGTTTTTTTTCAAAAAATAAAACGCCTTACTATACATGGTCGTTTTTTTCAAAAAATAAAACGCCTTACTATACATGGTCGTTTTTTTTCAAAAAATAAAACGCCTTACAATACATGGTCGTTTTTTCCCAAAAATAAAACGCCTTACTATACATGGTCGTTTTTTTCCAAAAATAAAACGCCTTACTATACATGGTCGTTTTTTTTCAAAAAATAAAACGCCTTGCTATACATGGTCGTTTTTTTTCAAAAAATAAAACGCCTTACTATACATGGTCGTTTTTTCCCAAAAATAAAACGCCTTACTATACATGGTCGTTTTTTTTCAAAAAATAAAACGCCTTACTATACATGGTCGTTTTTTCCCAAAAATAAAAGGCCCTACTATACATGGTCATTTTTTTCCCAAAAATAAAACGCCTTACTAAACATGGTCGTTTTTTCCCAAAAATAAAACGCCTTACTATACATGGTCGTTTTTTTCCAAAAATAAAACGCCTTACTATACATGGTCGTTTTTTTCAAAAAATAAAACGCCTTACTATACATGGTCGTTTTTTTCCAAAAATAAAACGCCTTACAATACATGGTCGTTTTTTCCCAAAAATAAAACGCCTTACTATACATGGTCGTTTTTTTCCAAAAATAAAACGCCTTACTATACATGGTCGTTTTTTTTTCAAAAAATAAAACGCCTTGCTATACATGGTCGTTTTTTTTCAAAAAATAAAACGCCTTACTATACATGGTCGTTTTTTCCCAAAAATAAAACGCCTTACTATACATGGTCGTTTTTTTCCAAAAATAAAACGCCTTACTATACATGGTCGTTTTTTCCCAAAAATAAAAGGCCCTACTATACATGGTCATTTTTTTCCCAAAAATAAAACGCCTTACTAAACATGGTCGTTTTTTCCCAAAAATAAAACGCCTAACTATACATGGTCGTTTTTTTGCAAAAATAAAACGCCTTACTATACATGGTCATTTTTTTCCCAAAAATAAAACGCCTTACTATACATGGTCGTTTTTTCCCAAAAATAAAACGCCTTACTATACATGGTCGTTTTTTCCCAAAAATAAAACGCCTTACTATACATGGTCATTTTTTTCCCAAAAATAAAACGCCTTACTATACATGGTCGTTTTTTTGCAAAAATAAAACGCCTTACTATACATGGTTGTTTTTTTCCAAAAATAAAATGCCTTACTATACATGGTCGTTTTTTTGCAAAAATAAAACGCCTTACTATACATGGTCGTTTTTTTGCAAAAATAAAACGCCTTACTATACATGGTCGTTTTTTTCCAAAAATAAAACGCCTTACTATACATGGTCGTTTTTTTGTCGGAAAAAAAAGCCTTACTATACATGGTCGTTTTTTTGGCGGAAAAAAAAGCCTTACTATACATGGTCGTTTTTTTGGCGGAAAAAAAAGCCTTACTGTACATGGTCGATTTTTGTCGGAAAAAAAAGCCTTACTATACATGGTCGTTCCCCCCCCCCCCCCCAAAAAAGCCTTACTATACATGGTCGTTTTTTCCCCCCCAAAAAAAAGCCTTACTATACATGGTCGTTTTTTTCCCCAAAATATTACGCCTTATTATACATGGTCGTTTTTTTCCAAAAAAAAAGCCTTACTATACATGGTCGTTTTGTTTTTCCCCCCAAAAAAAGCCTTACTATACATGGTCGTTTTTTTGTCGGAAAAAAAAGCCTTACTATACATGGTCGTTTTTTTGGCGGAAAAAAAAGCCTTACTATACATGGTCGTTTTTTTGTCGGAAAAAAAAGCCTTACTGTACATGGTCGATTTTTGTCGGAAAAAAAAGCCTTACTATACATGGTCGTTTCCCCCCCCCCCCAAAAAAAGCCTTACTATACATGGTCGTTTTTTCCCCCCAAAAAAAAGCCTTACTATACATGGTCGTTTTTTTCCCCAAAATATTACGCCTTATTATACATGGTCGTTTTTTTCCAAAAAAAAAGCCTTACTATACATGTTGGGTTTTTTTTTTCGAAAAAAAAGCCTTACTATACATGGCCGTTTGGTTTGACTCAGCCTGGAATCGAACCCACAACCTCAGTGTCAGAGTGTAGACACTCTACCACTAGACCACGGGGCTGTTAGTTTGTTTACTGGAAAGAGGAGCAATAAGTTTGTAAGTATGACTAGGAATTTAAAAATAAATAAATAAATAAATAAAAAAAATAAATAAAAAAAAAATAAAAAAAAAGCCCTACTTTACATGGTCGTTTTTTTGTCGGAAAAAAAAAAGCCTTACTATACATGGTGTTTTTTTTGTCGCAAAAAAAAGCCTTACCATACATAGTCGTTTTTTTGTCGGAAAAAAAAAGCCTTACTGTACATGGTCGTTTTTTTGGCGGAAAAAAAAGCCTTACTATACATGGTCGTTTTTTTGGCGGAAAAAAAAGCCTTACTATACATGGTCGTTTTTTTGGCGGAAAAAAAAGCCTTACTATACATGGTCGTTTTTTTGTCGGAAAAAAAAGCCTTACTATACATGGTCGTTTTTTTGTCGGAAAAAAAAGCCTTACTATACATGATCGTTTTTTTGTCGGAAAAAAAAGCCTTACTATACATGGTCGTTTTTTTTGTCGGTAAAAAAAAGCCTTACTATACATGGTCGTTTTTTTGTCGGAAAAAAAAGCCTTACTATACATGGTCGTTTTTTTGTCGGAAAAAAAAGCCTTACTATACATGGTCGTTTTTATGTCGGAAAAAAAAGCCTTACTATACATGGTCGTTTTTTTGTCGGAAAAAAAAGCCTTACTATACATGGTCGTTTTTATGTCGGAAAAAAAAGCCTTACGATACATGGTCGTTTTTTTTTGTCGGAAAAAACAGCCTTACTATACATGGTCGTTTTTTTGTCGGAAAAAAAAGCCTTACTGTATGTACATGGTCGTTTTTTTGTCGGAAAAAAAAGCCTTACTATACATGGTCGTTTTTTTGTCGGAAAAAAAAGCCTTACTATACATGGTCGTTTTTTTGTCGGAAAAAAAAGCCTTACTATACATGGTCATTTTTTTGTCGGAAAAAAAAGCTTTACGATACATGGTCGTTTTTTTTGTCGGAAAAAACAGCCTTACTATACATGGTCGTTTTTTTGTCGGAAAAAAAAGCCTTACTGTATGTACATGGTCGTTTTTTTGTCGGAAAAAAAAGCCTTACTATACATGGTCGTTTTTTTGTCGGAAAAAAAAGCCTTACTATACATGGTCGTTTTTTTGTCGGAAAAAAAAGCCTTACTATACATGGTCATTTTTTTGTCGGAAAAAAAAGCTTTACTATACATGGTCGTTTTTTTGTCGGAAAAAAAAGCCTTACTATACATGGTCGTTTTTTTGTCGGAAAAAAAAGCCTTACTATACATGGTCGTTTTTTTGGCGGAAAAAAAAGCCTTACTATACATGGTCGTTTTTTTGTCGGAAAAAAAAGCCTTACTATACATGGTCGTTTTTTTGGCGGAAAAAAAAGCCTTACTATACATGGTCGTTTTTTTGTCGGAAAAAAAAAGCCTTACTATACATGGTCGTTTTTTTGTCGCAAAAAAATCCTTACTATACATGGTCGTTTTTTTGTCGGAAAAAAAAGCCTTACTATACATGGTTGTTTTTTTGTCGGAAAAAAAAGCCTTACTATACATGGTCGTTTTTTTGTCGGAAAAAAAAAGCCTTACTATACATGGTGGTTTTTTTGTCGCAAAAAAAATCCTTACTATACATGGTCGTTTTTTTGTCGGAAAAAAAAGCCTTACTATACATGGTCGTTTTTTTGTCGCAAAAAAAATCCTTACTATACATGGTCGTTTTTTTGTCGGAAAAAAAAGCCTTACTATACATGGTCGTTTTTTTGTCGGAAAAAAAAGCCTTACTATACATGGTCGTTTTTTTGGCGGAAAAAAAAGCCTTACTATACATGGTCGTTTTTTTGTCGGAAAAAAAAGCCTTACTATACATGGTCGTTTTTTTGTCGCAAAAAAAAGCCTTACTATACATGGTCGTTTTTTTGTCGGAAAAAAAAGCTTTACTATACATGGTCGTTTTTTTGTCGGAAAAAAAAGCCTTACTATACATGGTCGTTTTTTTGTCAGAAAAAAAGCCTTACTATACATTGTCGTTTTTTTGTCGAAAAAAAAAGCCTTACTATACATCGTCGTTTTTTTGTCGCAAAAAAAAGCCTTACTATACATGGTCGTTTTTTTGTCGGAAAAAAAAGCTTTACTATACATGGTCGTTTTTTTGTCGGAAAAAAAAGCCTTACTATACATGGTCGTTTTTTTGTCAGAAAAAAAGCCTTACTATACATGGTCGTTTTTTTGTCGAAAAAAAAAGCCTTACTATACATGGTCGTTTTTTTTGTCGGAAAAAAAAGCCTTACTATACATGGTCGTTTTTTTGGCGGAAAAAAAAGCCTTACTATACATGGTCGTTTTTTTGTCGGAAAAAAAAGCCTTACTATACATGGTCGTTTTTTTGTCGCAAAAAAAAGCCTTACTATACATGGTCGTTTTTTTGTCGGAAAAAAAAGCTTTACTATACATGGTCGTTTTTTTGTCGGAAAAAAAAGCCTTACTATACATGGTCGTTTTTTTTGTCAGAAAAAAAGCCTTACTATACATTGTCGTTTTTTTGTCGAAAAAAAAAGCCTTACTATACATCGTCGTTTTTTTGTCGCAAAAAAAAGCCTTACTATACATGGTCGTTTTTTTGTCGGAAAAAAAAGCTTTACTATACATGGTCGTTTTTTTGTCGGAAAAAAAAGCCTTACTATACATGGTCGTTTTTTTGTCAGAAAAAAAGCCTTACTATACATGGTCGTTTTTTTGTCGAAAAAAAAAGCCTTACTATACATGGTCGTTTTTTTTGTCGGAAAAAAAAGCCTTACTATACATGGTCGTTTTTTTGTCGGAAAAAAAAGCCTTACTATACATGGTCGTTTTTTTGGCGGAAAAAAAAGCCTTACTATACATGGTCGTTTTTTTGTCGGAAAAAAAAGCCTTACTATACATGGTCGTTTTTTTGTCGGAAAAAAAAGCTTTACTATACATGGTCGTTTTTTTGTCGGAAAAAAAAGCCTTACTATACATGGTCGTTTTTTTGTCAGAAAAAAAGCCTTACTATACATGGTCGTTTTTTTGTCGAAAAAAAAAGCCTTACTATACATGGTCGTTTTTTTTGTCGGAAAAAAAAGCCTTACTATACATGGTCGTTTTTTTGTCGGAAAAAAAAGCTTTACTATACATGGTCGTTTTTTTGTCGGAAAAAAAAGCCTTACTATACATGGTCGTTTTTTTGTCAGAAAAAAAGCCTTACTATACATTGTCGTTTTTTTGTCGAAAAAAAAAGCCTTACTATACATTGTCGTTTTTTTGTCGAAAAAAAAAGCCTTACTATACATGGTCGTTTTTTTGTCGAAAAAAAAAGCCTTACTATACATGGTCGTTTTTTTGTCGCAAAAAAAAGCCTTACTATACATGGTCGTTTTTTTGTCGGAAAAAAAAGCTTTACTATACATGGTCGTTTTTTTGTCGGAAAAAAAAGCCTTACTATACATGGTCGTTTTTTTGTCAGAAAAAAAGCCTTACTATACATTGTCGTTTTTTTGTCGAAAAAAAAAGCCTTACTATACATCGTCGTTTTTTTGTCGCAAAAAAAAGCCTTACTATACATGGTCGTTTTTTTGTCGGAAAAAAAGCTTTACTATACATGGTCGTTTTTTTGTCGGAAAAAAAAGCCTTACTATACATGGTCGTTTTTTTGTCAGAAAAAAAGCCTTACTATACATGGTCGTTTTTTTGTCGAAAAAAAAAGCCTTACTATACATGGTCGTTTTTTTTGTCGGAAAAAAAAGCCTTACTATACATGGTCGTTTTTTTGGCGGAAAAAAAAGCCTTACTATACATGGTCGTTTTTTTGTCGGAAAAAAAAGCTTTACTATACATGGTCGTTTTTTTGTCGGAAAAAAAAGCCTTACTATACATGGTCGTTTTTTTTGTCAGAAAAAAAGCCTTACTATACATTGTCGTTTTTTTGTCGAAAAAAAAAGCCTTACTATACATCGTCGTTTTTTTGTCGCAAAAAAAAGCCTTACTATACATGGTCGTTTTTTTGTCGGAAAAAAAAGCTTTACTATACATGGTCGTTTTTTTGTCGGAAAAAAAAGCCTTACTATACATGGTCGTTTTTTTGTCAGAAAAAAAGCCTTACTATACATGGTCGTTTTTTTGTCGAAAAAAAAAGCCTTACTATACATGGTCGTTTTTTTTGTCGGAAAAAAAAGCCTTACTATACATGGTCGTTTTTTTGTCGGAAAAAAAAGCCTTACTATACATGGTCGTTTTTTTGGCGGAAAAAAAAGCCTTACTATACATGGTCGTTTTTTTGTCGGAAAAAAAAGCCTTACTATACATGGTCGTTTTTTTGTCGGAAAAAAAAGCTTTACTATACATGGTCGTTTTTTTGTCGGAAAAAAAAGCCTTACTATACATGGTCGTTTTTTTGTCAGAAAAAAAGCCTTACTATACATGGTCGTTTTTTTGTCGAAAAAAAAAGCCTTACTATACATGGTCGTTTTTTTTGTCGGAAAAAAAAGCCTTACTATACATGGTCGTTTTTTTGGCGGAAAAAAAAGCCTTACTATACATGGTCGTTTTTTTGTCGGAAAAAAAAGCCTTACTATACATGGTCGTTTTTTTGTCGCAAAAAAAAGCCTTACTATACATGGTCGTTTTTTTGTCGGAAAAAAAAGCTTTACTATACATGGTCGTTTTTTTGTCGGAAAAAAAAGCCTTACTATACATGGTCGTTTTTTTTGTCAGAAAAAAAGCCTTACTATACATTGTCGTTTTTTTGTCGAAAAAAAAAGCCTTACTATACATCGTCGTTTTTTTGTCGCAAAAAAAAGCCTTACTATACATGGTCGTTTTTTTGTCGGAAAAAAAAGCTTTACTATACATGGTCGTTTTTTTGTCGGAAAAAAAAGCCTTACTATACATGGTCGTTTTTTTGTCAGAAAAAAAGCCTTACTATACATGGTCGTTTTTTTGTCGAAAAAAAAAGCCTTACTATACATGGTCGTTTTTTTTGTCGGAAAAAAAAGCCTTACTATACATGGTCGTTTTTTTGTCGGAAAAAAAAGCCTTACTATACATGGTCGTTTTTTTGGCGGAAAAAAAAGCCTTACTATACATGGTCGTTTTTTTGTCGGAAAAAAAAGCCTTACTATACATGGTCGTTTTTTTGGCGGAAAAAAAAGCCTTACTATACATGGTCGTTTTTTTGTCGGAAAAAAAAGCCTTACTATACATGGTCGTTTTTTTGTCGCAAAAAAAAGCCTTACTATACATGGTCGTTTTTTTGTCGGAAAAAAAAGCTTTACTATACATGGTCGTTTTTTTGTCGGAAAAAAAAGCCTTACTATACATGGTCGTTTTTTTGTCAGAAAAAAAGCCTTACTATACATTGTCGTTTTTTTGTCGAAAAAAAAAGCCTTACTATACATCGTCGTTTTTTTGTCGCAAAAAAAAGCCTTACTATACATGGTCGTTTTTTTGTCGGAAAAAAAAGCTTTACTATACATGGTCGTTTTTTTGTCGGAAAAAAAAGCCTTACTATACATGGTCGTTTTTTTGTCAGAAAAAAAGCCTTACTATACATGGTCGTTTTTTTGTCGAAAAAAAAAGCCTTACTATACATGGTCGTTTTTTTTGTCGGAAAAAAAAGCCTTACTATACATGGTCGTTTTTTTGGCGGAAAAAAAAGCCTTACTATACATGGTCGTTTTTTTGTCGGAAAAAAAAGCCTTACTATACATGGTCGTTTTTTTGTCGCAAAAAAAAGCCTTACTATACATGGTCGTTTTTTTGTCGGAAAAAAAAGCTTTACTATACATGGTCGTTTTTTTGTCGGAAAAAAAAGCCTTACTATACATGGTCGTTTTTTTTGTCAGAAAAAAAGCCTTACTATACATTGTCGTTTTTTTGTCGAAAAAAAAAGCCTTACTATACATCGTCGTTTTTTTGTCGCAAAAAAAAGCCTTACTATACATGGTCGTTTTTTTGTCGGAAAAAAAAGCTTTACTATACATGGTCGTTTTTTTGTCGGAAAAAAAAGCCTTACTATACATGGTCGTTTTTTTGTCAGAAAAAAAGCCTTACTATACATGGTCGTTTTTTTGTCGAAAAAAAAAGCCTTACTATACATGGTCGTTTTTTTTGTCGGAAAAAAAAGCCTTACTATACATGGTCGTTTTTTTGTCGGAAAAAAAAGCCTTACTATACATGGTCGTTTTTTTGGCGGAAAAAAAAGCCTTACTATACATGGTCGTTTTTTTGTCGGAAAAAAAAGCCTTACTATACATGGTCGTTTTTTTGTCGGAAAAAAAAGCTTTACTATACATGGTCGTTTTTTTGTCGGAAAAAAAAGCCTTACTATACATGGTCGTTTTTTTGTCAGAAAAAAAGCCTTACTATACATGGTCGTTTTTTTGTCGAAAAAAAAAGCCTTACTATACATGGTCGTTTTTTTTGTCGGAAAAAAAAGCCTTACTATACATGGTCGTTTTTTTGTCGGAAAAAAAAGCTTTACTATACATGGTCGTTTTTTTGTCGGAAAAAAAAGCCTTACTATACATGGTCGTTTTTTTGTCAGAAAAAAAGCCTTACTATACATTGTCGTTTTTTTGTCGAAAAAAAAAGCCTTACTATACATTGTCGTTTTTTTGTCGAAAAAAAAAGCCTTACTATACATGGTCGTTTTTTTGTCGAAAAAAAAAGCCTTACTATACATGGTCGTTTTTTTGTCGCAAAAAAAAGCCTTACTATACATGGTCGTTTTTTTGTCGGAAAAAAAAGCTTTACTATACATGGTCGTTTTTTTGTCGGAAAAAAAAGCCTTACTATACATGGTCGTTTTTTTGTCAGAAAAAAAGCCTTACTATACATTGTCGTTTTTTTGTCGAAAAAAAAAGCCTTACTATACATCGTCGTTTTTTTGTCGCAAAAAAAAGCCTTACTATACATGGTCGTTTTTTTGTCGGAAAAAAAAGCTTTACTATACATGGTCGTTTTTTTGTCGGAAAAAAAAGCCTTACTATACATGGTCGTTTTTTTGTCAGAAAAAAAGCCTTACTATACATGGTCGTTTTTTTGTCGAAAAAAAAAGCCTTACTATACATGGTCGTTTTTTTTGTCGGAAAAAAAAGCCTTACTATACATGGTCGTTTTTTTGGCGGAAAAAAAAGCCTTACTATACATGGTCGTTTTTTTGTCGGAAAAAAAAGCTTTACTATACATGGTCGTTTTTTTGTCGGAAAAAAAAGCCTTACTATACATGGTCGTTTTTTTTGTCAGAAAAAAAGCCTTACTATACATTGTCGTTTTTTTGTCGAAAAAAAAAGCCTTACTATACATCGTCGTTTTTTTGTCGCAAAAAAAAGCCTTACTATACATGGTCGTTTTTTTGTCGGAAAAAAAAGCTTTACTATACATGGTCGTTTTTTTGTCGGAAAAAAAAGCCTTACTATACATGGTCGTTTTTTTGTCAGAAAAAAAGCCTTACTATACATGGTCGTTTTTTTGTCGAAAAAAAAAGCCTTACTATACATGGTCGTTTTTTTTGTCGGAAAAAAAAGCCTTACTATACATGGTCGTTTTTTTGTCGGAAAAAAAAGCCTTACTATACATGGTCGTTTTTTTGGCGGAAAAAAAAGCCTTACTATACATGGTCGTTTTTTTGTCGGAAAAAAAAGCCTTACTATACATGGTCGTTTTTTTGTCGGAAAAAAAAGCTTTACTATACATGGTCGTTTTTTTGTCGGAAAAAAAAGCCTTACTATACATGGTCGTTTTTTTGTCAGAAAAAAAGCCTTACTATACATGGTCGTTTTTTTGTCGAAAAAAAAAGCCTTACTATACATGGTCGTTTTTTTTGTCGGAAAAAAAAGCCTTACTATACATGGTCGTTTTTTTGGCGGAAAAAAAAGCCTTACTATACATGGTCGTTTTTTTGTCGGAAAAAAAAGCCTTACTATACATGGTCGTTTTTTTGTCGCAAAAAAAAGCCTTACTATACATGGTCGTTTTTTTGTCGGAAAAAAAAGCTTTACTATACATGGTCGTTTTTTTGTCGGAAAAAAAAGCCTTACTATACATGGTCGTTTTTTTTGTCAGAAAAAAAGCCTTACTATACATTGTCGTTTTTTTGTCGAAAAAAAAAGCCTTACTATACATCGTCGTTTTTTTGTCGCAAAAAAAAGCCTTACTATACATGGTCGTTTTTTTGTCGGAAAAAAAAGCTTTACTATACATGGTCGTTTTTTTGTCGGAAAAAAAAGCCTTACTATACATGGTCGTTTTTTTGTCAGAAAAAAAGCCTTACTATACATGGTCGTTTTTTTGTCGAAAAAAAAAGCCTTACTATACATGGTCGTTTTTTTTGTCGGAAAAAAAAGCCTTACTATACATGGTCGTTTTTTTGTCGGAAAAAAAAGCCTTACTATACATGGTCGTTTTTTTGGCGGAAAAAAAAGCCTTACTATACATGGTCGTTTTTTTGTCGGAAAAAAAAGCCTTACTATACATGGTCGTTTTTTTGGCGGAAAAAAAAGCCTTACTATACTTGGTCGTTTTTTTGTCGGAAAAAAAAGCCTTACTATACATGGTCGTTTTTTTGTCAGTAAAAAAAGCCTTACTATACATGGTCGTTTTTTTGTCGAAAAAAAAAAGCCTTACTATACATGGTCGTTTTTTTTGTCGGAAAAAAAAGCCTTACTATACATGTTGGGTTTTTTTTTTCGAAAAAAAAGCCTTACTATACATGGCCGTTTGGTTTGACTCAGCCTGGAATCGAACCCACAACCTCAGTGTCAGAGTGTAGACACTCTACCACTAGACCACGGGGCTGTTAGTTTGTTTACTGGAAAGAGGAGCAATAAGTTTGTAAGTATGACTAGGAATTAAAAAAAAAAAAATAAAAAAAATAAAAAAAAAAAAAATTAAAAAAAGCCCTACTTTACATGGTCGTTTTTTTGTCAGAAAAAAAAAAAGCCTTACTATACATGGTGTTTTTTTTGTCGCAAAAAAAAGCCTTACCATACATAGTCGTTTTTTTGTCGGAAAAAAAAGCCTTACTATACATGGTCGTTTTTTTGTCGGAAAAAAAAGCCTTACTATACATGGTCGTTTTTTTGTCGCAAAAAAAAGCCTTACTATACATGGTCGGTTTTTTGTCAGAAAAAAAGCCTTACTATACATGGTCGTTTTTTTGTCGGAAAAAAAAGCCTTACTATACATGGTCGTTTTTTTGTCGGAAAAAAAAGCCTTACTATACTTGGTCGTTTTTTTGTCGGAAAAAAAAGCCTTACTATACATGGTCGTTTTTTTGTCGGAAAAAAAAGCCTTACTATACATGGTCGTTTTTTTGTCGGAAAAAAAAGCCTTACTATACATGGTCGGTTTTTTGTCAGAAAAAAAGCCTTACTATACATGGTCGTTTTTTTGTCGAAAAAAAAAGCCTTACTATACATGGTCGTTTTTTTTGTCGGAAAAAAAAGCCTTACTATACATGGTCGTTTTTTTGTCGAAAAAAAAAGCCTTACTATACATGGTCGTTTTTTTTGTCGGAAAAAAAGCCTTACTATACATGGTCGTTTTTTTGTCGGAAAAAAAAGCCTTACTATACATGGTCGTTTTTTTGTCGGAAAAAAAAGCCTTACTATACATGGCCGTTTGGTTTGACTCAGCCTGGGATCGAACCTACAACCTCAGTGTCAGAGTGTAGACACTCTACCACTAGACCACGGGGCTGTTAGTTTGTTTACTGGAAAGAGGAGCAATGAGTTTGTAAGTATGACTAGGAATTTTAAAAAAAAAAAAAAAAAAAAAAAAGCCCTACTTTACATGGTCGTTTTTTTGTTGGAAAAAAAAGCCTTACTATACATGGTCGTTTTTTTGTCGGAAAAAAAAAGCCTTACTATACATGGTCGTTTTTTCCCAAAAATAAAACGCCTTACTATACATGGTCGTTTTTTTCAAAAAATAAAACGCCTTACTATACATGGTCGTTTTTTTCAAAAAATAAAACGCCTTACTATACATGGTCGTTTTTTTGTAAAAATAAAACGCCTTACTATACATGGTCCTTTTTTTCCCAAAAATAAAACGCCTTACTATACATGGTCGTTTTTTCCCCAAAAATAAAACGCCTTACTATACATGGTCCTTTTTTTGCAAAAATAAAACGCCTTACTATACATGGTCGTTTTTTTACAAAAATAAAACGCCTTACTATACATGGTCGTTTTTTTTCAAAAAATAAAACGCCTTGCTATACATGGTCGTTTTTTTGTAAAAATAAAACGCCTTACTATACATGGTCCTTTTTTTCCCAAAAATAAAACGCCTTACTATACATGGTCGTTTTTTTCCAAAAATAAAACGCCTTACAATACATGGTCGTTTTTTCCCAAAAATAAAACGCCTTACTATACATGGTCGTTTTTTTCCAAAAATAAAACGCCTTACTATACATGGTCGTTTTTTTTCAAAAAATAAAACGCCTTGCTATACATGGTCGTTTTTTTTCAAAAAATAAAACGCCTTACTATACATGGTCGTTTTTTCCCAAAAATAAAACGCCTTACTATACATGGTCGTTTTTTTCCAAAAATAAAACGCCTTACTATACATGGTCGTTTTTTCCCAAAAATAAAACGCCTTACTATACATGGTCGTTTTTTTCCAAAAATAAAACGCCTTACTATACATGGTCGTTTTTTCCCAAAAATTAAACGCCTTACTATACATGGTCGTTTTTTTCCAAAAATAAAACGCCTTACTATACATGGTCGTTTTTTTCAAAAAATAAAACGCCTTACTATACATGGTCATTTTTTTCCAAAAATAAAACGCCTTACTATACATGGTCGTTTTTTTCAAAAAATAAAACGCCTTACTATACATGGTCGTTTTTTCCCAAAAATAAAACGCCTTACTATACATGGTCGTTTTTTCCCAAAAATAAAACGCCTTACTATACATGGTCCTTTTTTTCCAAAAATAAAACGCCTTACTATACATGGTCATTTTTTTCCCAAAAATAAAACGCCTTACTATACATGGTCGTTTTTTTGCAAAAATAAAACGCCTTACTATACATGGTCGTTTTTTTCCAAAAATAAAACGCCTTACTATACATGGTCGTTTTTTTGCAAAAATAAAACGCCTTACTATACATGGTCGTTTTTTCCCAAAAATAAAACGCCCTACTATACATGGTCATTTTTTTCCCAAAAATAAAACGCCTTACTATACATGGTCGTTTTTTTCAAAAAATAAAACGCCTTACTATACATGGTCGTTTTTTTGTAAAAATAAAACGCCTTACTATACATGGTCGTTTTTTTGCAAAAATAAAACGCCTTACTATACATGGTCCTTTTTTTCCAAAAATAAAACGCCTTACTATACATGGTCCTTTTTTTCCAAAAATAAAACGCCTTACTATACATGGTCATTTTTTTCCCAAAAATAAAACGCCTTACTATACATGGTCGTTTTTTCCCCAAAAATAAAACGGCTTACTATACATGGTCGTTTTTTTCCAAAAATAAAACGCCTTACTATACATGGTCCTTTTTTTCCAAAAATAAAACGCCTTACTATACATGGTCATTTTTTTCCCAAAAATAAAACGCCTTACTATACATGGTCGTTTTTTCCCAAAAATTAAACGCCTTACTATACATGGTCGTTTTTTCCCCAAAAATAAAACGCCTTACTATACATGGTCCTTTTTTTCCAAAAATAAAACGCCTTACTATACATGGTCCTTTTTTTCCAAAAATAAAACGCCTTACTATACATGGTCATTTTTTTCCCAAAAATAAAACGCCTTACTATACATGGTCGTTTTTTCCCCAAAAATAAAACGCCTTACTATACATGGTCGTTTTTTTCCAAAAATAAAACGCCTTACTATACATGGTCCTTTTTTTCCAAAAATAAAACGCCTTACTATACATGGTCATTTTTTTCCCAAAAATAAAACGCCTTACTATACATGGTCGTTTTTTCCCAAAAATTAAACGCCTTACTATACATGGTCGTTTTTTTCAAAAAATAAAACGCCTTACTATACATGGTTGTTTTTTTCCAAAAATAAAACACCTTACAATACATGGTCGTTTTTTCCCAAAAATAAAACGCCTTACTATACATGGTCGTTTTTTTCAAAAAATAAAACACCTTACTATACATGGTCGTTTTTTTCAAAAAATAAAACGCCTTACTATACATGGTCGTTTTTTTCAAAAAATAAAACGCCTTACTATACATGGTCGTTTTTTCCCAAAAATAAAACGCCTTACTATACATGGTCGTTTTTTTCCAAAAATAAAACGCCTTACTATACATGGTCGTTTTTTTTCAAAAAATAAAACGCCTTACTATACATGGTCGTTTTTTTTCAAAAAATAAAACGCCTTACTATACATGGTCGTTTTTTTCAAAAAATAAAACGCCTTACTATACATGGTCGTTTTTTTGTAAAAATAAAACGCCTTACATGGTCGTTTTTTCCCAAAAATAAAACGCCTTACTATACATGGTCGTTTTTTTGCAAAAATAAAACGCCTTACTATACATGGTCGTTTTTTTCCAAAAATAAAACGCCTTACTATACATGGTCGTTTTTTTGCAAAAATAAAACGCCTTACTATACATGGTCGTTTTTTTCCAAAAATAAAACGCCTTACTATACATGGTCGTTTTTTTGCAAAAATAAAACGCCTTACTATACATGGTCGTTTTTTTGCAAAAATAAAACGCCTTACTATACATGGTTGTTTTTTCCCAAAAATAAAACGCCTTACTAAACATGGTCGTTTTTTCCCAAAAATAAAACGCCTTACTATACATGGTCGTTTTTTCCCAAAAATAAAACGCCTTACTATACATGGTCGTTTTTTCCCAAAAATAAAACGCCTTACTATACATGGTCGTTTTTAAAAAAAAAATAAAACGCCTTACTATACATGGTCGTTTTTTCCCCAAAAATAAAACGCCTTACTATACATGGTCCTTTTTTTCCAAAAATAAAACGCCTTACTATACATGGTCCTTTTTTTCCAAAAATAAAACGCCTTACTATACATGGTCATTTTTTTCCCAAAAATAAAACTCCTTACTATACATGGTCGTTTTTTCCCCAAAAATAAAACGCCTTACTATACATGGTCGTTTTTTTCAAAAAATAAAACGCCTTACTATACATGGTCGTTTTTTCCCAAAAATAAAACGCCTTACTATACATGGTCGTTTTTTTCCAAAAATAAAACGCCTTACTATACATGGTCGTTTTTTTTCAAAAAATAAAACGCCTTGCTATACATGGTCGTTTTTTTTCAAAAAATAAAACGCCTTACTATATATACATGGTCGTTTTTTTTCAAAAAATAAAACGCCTTACTATACATGGTCGTTTTTTTCAAAAAATAAAACGCCTTACTATACATGGTCGTTTTTTTGTAAAAATAAAACGCCTTACTATACATGGTCGTTTTTTTGCAAAAATAAAACGCCTTACTATACATGGTCGTTTTTTTGCAAAAATAAAACGCCTTACTATACATGGTTGTTTTTTCCCAAAAATAAAACGCCCTACTATACATGGTCATTTTTTTCCCAAAAATAAAACGCCTTACTAAACATGGTCGTTTTTTCCCAAAAATAAAACGCCTTACTATACATGGTCGTTTTTTCCCAAAAATAAAACGCCTTACTATACATGGTCGTTTTTTCCCAAAAATAAAACGCCTTACTATACATGGTCGTTTTTAAAAAAAAATAAAACGCCTTACTATACATGGTCGTTTTTTCCCCAAAAATAAAACGCCTTACTATACATGGTCCTTTTTTTCCAAAAATAAAACGCCTTACTATACATGGTCCTTTTTTTCCAAAAATAAAACGCCTTACTATACATGGTCATTTTTTTCCCAAAAATAAAACGCCTCACTATACATGGTCGTTTTTCCCCCAAAAATAAAACGCCTTACTATACATGGTCGTTTTTTTCCAAAAATAAAACGCCTTACTATACATGGTCCTTTTTTTCCAAAAATAAAACGCCTTACTATACATGGTCATTTTTTTCCCAAAAATAAAACGCCTTAATATACATGGTCGTTTTTTCCCAAAAATTAAACGCCTTACTATACATGGTCGTTTTTTTCAAAAAATAAAACGCCTTACTATACATGGTCGTTTTTTTCCAAAAATAAAACACCTTACAATACATGGTCGTTTTTTCCCAAAAATAAAACGCCTTACTATACATGGTCGTTTTTTTCCAAAAATAAAACGCCTTACTATACATGGTCGTTTTTTTTCAAAAAATAAAACGCCTTGCTATACATGGTCGTTTTTTTTCAAAAAATAAAACGCCTTACTATACATGGTCGTTTTTTCCCAAAAATAAAACGCCTTACTATACATGGTCGTTTTTTCTCAAAAATAAAACGCCTTACTATACATGGTCGTTTTTTTGCAAAAATAAAACGCCTTACTATACATGGTCGTTTTTTTGCAAAAATAAAACGCCTTACTATACATGGTCGTTTTTTCCCAAAAATAAAACGCCTTACTATACATGGTCGTTTTTTTCAAAAAATAAAACGCCTTACTATACATGGTCGTTTTTTTCAAAAAATAAAACGCCTTACTATACATGGTCCTTTTTTTCCAAAAATAAAACGCCTTACTATACATGGTCATTTTTTTCCCAAAAATAAAACGCCTTACAATACATGGTCGTTTTTTCCCAAAAATAAAACGCCTTACTATACATGGTCGTTTTTTTCAAAAAATAAAACGCCTTACTATACATGGTCGTTTTTTTCAAAAAATAAAACGCCTTACTATACATGGTCGTTTTTTTCAAAAAATAAAACGCCTTACTATACATGGTCGTTTTTTCCCAAAAATAAAACGCCTTACTATACATGGTCGTTTTAAAAAAAAAATAAAACGCCTTACTATACATGGTCGTTTTTTTGCAAAAATAAAACGCCTTACTATACATGGTCGTTTTTTTGCAAAAATAAAACGCCTTACTATACATGGTTGTTTTTTCCCAAAAATAAAACGCCTTACTAAACATGGTCGTTTTTTCCCAAAAATAAAACGCCTTACTATACATGGTCGTTTTTTCCCAAAAATAAAACGCCTTACTATACATGGTCGTTTTTTCCCAAAAATAAAACGCCTTACTATACATGGTCGTTTTTAAAAAAAAAATAAAACGCCTTACTATACATGGTCGTTTTTTCCCCAAAAATAAAACGCCTTACTATACATGGTCCTTTTTTTCCAAAAATAAAACGCCTTACTATACATGGTCCTTTTTTTCCAAAAATAAAACGCCTTACTATACATGGTCATTTTTTTCCCAAAAATAAAACTCCTTACTATACATGGTCGTTTTTTCCCCAAAAATAAAACGCCTTACTATACATGGTCGTTTTTTTCAAAAAATAAAACGCCTTACTATACATGGTCGTTTTTTCCCAAAAATAAAACGCCTTACTATACATGGTCGTTTTTTTCCAAAAATAAAACGCCTTACTATACATGGTCGTTTTTTTTCAAAAAATAAAACGCCTTGCTATACATGGTCGTTTTTTTTCAAAAAATAAAACGCCTTACTATATATACATGGTCGTTTTTTTTCAAAAAATAAAACGCCTTACTATACATGGTCGTTTTTTTCAAAAAATAAAACGCCTTACTATACATGGTCGTTTTTTTTCAAAAAATAAAACGCCTTACTATACATGGTCGTTTTTTTCAAAAAATAAAACGCCTTACTATACATGGTCGTTTTTTTGTAAAAATAAAACGCCTTACATGGTCGTTTTTTCCCAAAAATAAAACGCCTTACTATACATGGTCGTTTTTTTGCAAAAATAAAACGCCTTACTATACATGGTCGTTTTTTTCCAAAAATAAAACGCCTTACTATACATGGTCGTTTTTTTGCAAAAATAAAACGCCTTACTATACATGGTCGTTTTTTTCCAAAAATAAAACGCCTTACTATACATGGTCGTTTTTTTGCAAAAATAAAACGCCTTACTATACATGGTCGTTTTTTTGCAAAAATAAAACGCCTTACTATACATGGTTGTTTTTTCCCAAAAATAAAACGCCTTACTAAACATGGTCGTTTTTTCCCAAAAATAAAACGCCTTACTATACATGGTCGTTTTTTCCCAAAAATAAAACGCCTTACTATACATGGTCGTTTTTTCCCAAAAATAAAACGCCTTACTATACATGGTCGTTTTTAAAAAAAAAATAAAACGCCTTACTATACATGGTCGTTTTTTCCCCAAAAATAAAACGCCTTACTATACATGGTCCTTTTTTTCCAAAAATAAAACGCCTTACTATACATGGTCCTTTTTTTCCAAAAATAAAACGCCTTACTATACATGGTCATTTTTTTCCCAAAAATAAAACTCCTTACTATACATGGTCGTTTTTTCCCCAAAAATAAAACGCCTTACTATACATGGTCGTTTTTTTCAAAAAATAAAACGCCTTACTATACATGGTCGTTTTTTCCCAAAAATAAAACGCCTTACTATACATGGTCGTTTTTTTCCAAAAATAAAACGCCTTACTATACATGGTCGTTTTTTTTCAAAAAATAAAACGCCTTGCTATACATGGTCGTTTTTTTTCAAAAAATAAAACGCCTTACTATATATACATGGTCGTTTTTTTTCAAAAAATAAAACGCCTTACTATACATGGTCGTTTTTTTCAAAAAATAAAACGCCTTACTATACATGGTCGTTTTTTTGTAAAAATAAAACGCCTTACTATACATGGTCGTTTTTTTGCAAAAATAAAACGCCTTACTATACATGGTCGTTTTTTTGCAAAAATAAAACGCCTTACTATACATGGTTGTTTTTTCCCAAAAATAAAACGCCCTACTATACATGGTCATTTTTTTCCCAAAAATAAAACGCCTTACTAAACATGGTCGTTTTTTCCCAAAAATAAAACGCCTTACTATACATGGTCGTTTTTTCCCAAAAATAAAACGCCTTACTATACATGGTCGTTTTTTCCCAAAAATAAAACGCCTTACTATACATGGTCGTTTTTAAAAAAAAATAAAACGCCTTACTATACATGGTCGTTTTTTCCCCAAAAATAAAACGCCTTACTATACATGGTCCTTTTTTTCCAAAAATAAAACGCCTTACTATACATGGTCCTTTTTTTCCAAAAATAAAACGCCTTACTATACATGGTCATTTTTTTCCCAAAAATAAAACGCCTCACTATACATGGTCGTTTTTCCCCCAAAAATAAAACGCCTTACTATACATGGTCGTTTTTTTCCAAAAATAAAACGCCTTACTATACATGGTCCTTTTTTTCCAAAAATAAAACGCCTTACTATACATGGTCATTTTTTTCCCAAAAATAAAACGCCTTAATATACATGGTCGTTTTTTCCCAAAAATTAAACGCCTTACTATACATGGTCGTTTTTTTCAAAAAATAAAACGCCTTACTATACATGGTCGTTTTTTTCCAAAAATAAAACACCTTACAATACATGGTCGTTTTTTCCCAAAAATAAAACGCCTTACTATACATGGTCGTTTTTTTCCAAAAATAAAACGCCTTACTATACATGGTCGTTTTTTTTCAAAAAATAAAACGCCTTGCTATACATGGTCGTTTTTTTTCAAAAAATAAAACGCCTTACTATACATGGTCGTTTTTTCCCAAAAATAAAACGCCTTACTATACATGGTCGTTTTTTCTCAAAAATAAAACGCCTTACTATACATGGTCGTTTTTTTGCAAAAATAAAACGCCTTACTATACATGGTCGTTTTTTTGCAAAAATAAAACGCCTTACTATACATGGTCGTTTTTTCCCAAAAATAAAACGCCTTACTATACATGGTCGTTTTTTTCAAAAAATAAAACGCCTTACTATACATGGTCGTTTTTTTCAAAAAATAAAACGCCTTACTATACATGGTCCTTTTTTTCCAAAAATAAAACGCCTTACTATACATGGTCGTTTTTTTGCAAAAATAAAACGCCTTACTATACATGGTCGTTTTTTTGCAAAAATAAAACGCCTTACTATACATGGTCGTTTTTTCCCAAAAATAAAACGCCTTACTATACATGGTCGTTTTTTTCAAAAAATAAAACGCCTTACTATACATGGTCGTTTTTTTCAAAAAATAAAACGCCTTACTATACATGGTCCTTTTTTTCCAAAAATAAAACGCCTTACTATACATGGTCATTTTTTTCCCAAAAATAAAACGCCTTACAATACATGGTCGTTTTTTCCCAAAAATAAAACGCCTTACTATACATGGTCGTTTTTTTCAAAAAATAAAACGCCTTACTATACATGGTCGTTTTTTTCAAAAAATAAAACGCCTTACTATACATGGTCGTTTTTTTCAAAAAATAAAACGCCTTACTATACATGGTCGTTTTTTCCCAAAAATAAAACGCCTTACTATACATGGTCGTTTTAAAAAAAAAATAAAACGCCTTACTATACATGGTCGTTTTTTTGCAAAAATAAAACGCCTTACTATACATGGTCGTTTTTTTGCAAAAATAAAACGCCTTACTATACATGGTTGTTTTTTCCCAAAAATAAAACGCCTTACTAAACATGGTCGTTTTTTCCCAAAAATAAAACGCCTTACTATACATGGTCGTTTTTTCCCAAAAATAAAACGCCTTACTATACATGGTCGTTTTTTCCCAAAAATAAAACGCCTTACTATACATGGTCGTTTTTAAAAAAAAAATAAAACGCCTTACTATACATGGTCGTTTTTTCCCCAAAAATAAAACGCCTTACTATACATGGTCCTTTTTTTCCAAAAATAAAACGCCTTACTATACATGGTCCTTTTTTTCCAAAAATAAAACGCCTTACTATACATGGTCATTTTTTTCCCAAAAATAAAACTCCTTACTATACATGGTCGTTTTTTCCCCAAAAATAAAACGCCTTACTATACATGGTCGTTTTTTTCAAAAAATAAAACGCCTTACTATACATGGTCGTTTTTTCCCAAAAATAAAACGCCTTACTATACATGGTCGTTTTTTTCCAAAAATAAAACGCCTTACTATACATGGTCGTTTTTTTTCAAAAAATAAAACGCCTTGCTATACATGGTCGTTTTTTTTCAAAAAATAAAACGCCTTACTATATATACATGGTCGTTTTTTTTCAAAAAATAAAACGCCTTACTATACATGGTCGTTTTTTTCAAAAAATAAAACGCCTTACTATACATGGTCGTTTTATTTTTTGAAAAAAAACGCCTTACTATACATGGTCGTTTTTTTGCAAAAATAAAACGCCTTACTATACATGGTCGTTTTTTTGCAAAAATAAAACGCCTTACTATACATGTTGGTTTTTCCCAAAAATAAAACGCCCTACTATACATGGTCATTTTTTTCCCAAAAATAAAACGCCTTACTAAACATGGTCGTTTTTTCCCAAAAATAAAACGCCTTACTATACATGGTCGTTTTTTCCCAAAAATAAAACGCCTTACTATACATGGTCGTTTTTTCCCAAAAATAAAACGCCTTACTATACATGGTCGTTTTTAAAAAAAAATAAAACGCCTTACTATACATGGTCGTTTTTTCCCCAAAAATAAAACGCCTTACTATACATGGTCCTTTTTTTCCAAAAATAAAACGCCTTACTATACATGGTCCTTTTTTTCCAAAAATAAAACGCCTTACTATACATGGTCATTTTTTTCCCAAAAATAAAACGCCTCACTATACATGGTCGTTTTTCCCCCAAAAATAAAACGCCTTACTATACATGGTCGTTTTTTTCCAAAAATAAAACGCCTTACTATACATGGTCCTTTTTTTCCAAAAATAAAACGCCTTACTATACATGGTCATTTTTTTCCCAAAAATAAAACGCCTTAATATACATGGTCGTTTTTTCCCAAAAATTAAACGCCTTACTATACATGGTCGTTTTTTTCAAAAAATAAAACGCCTTACTATACATGGTCGTTTTTTTCCAAAAATAAAACACCTTACAATACATGGTCGTTTTTTCCCAAAAATAAAACGCCTTACTATACATGGTCGTTTTTTTCCAAAAATAAAACGCCTTACTATACATGGTCGTTTTTTTTCAAAAAATAAAACGCCTTGCTATACATGGTCGTTTTTTTTCAAAAAATAAAACGCCTTACTATACATGGTCGTTTTTTCCCAAAAATAAAACGCCTTACTATACATGGTCGTTTTTTCTCAAAAATAAAACGCCTTACTATACATGGTCGTTTTTTTGCAAAAATAAAACGCCTTACTATACATGGTCGTTTTTTTGCAAAAATAAAACGCCTTACTATACATGGTCGTTTTTTCCCAAAAATAAAACGCCTTACTATACATGGTCGTTTTTTTCAAAAAATAAAACGCCTTACTATACATGGTCGTTTTTTTCAAAAAATAAAACGCCTTACTATACATGGTCCTTTTTTTCCAAAAATAAAACGCCTTACTATACATGGTCATTTTTTTCCCAAAAATAAAACGCCTTACAATACATGGTCGTTTTTTCCCAAAAATAAAACGCCTTACTATACATGGTCGTTTTTTTCAAAAAATAAAACGCCTTACTATACATGGTCGTTTTTTTCAAAAAATAAAACGCCTTACTATACATGGTCGTTTTTTTCAAAAAATAAAACGCCTTACTATACATGGTCGTTTTTTCCCAAAAATAAAACGCCTTACTATACATGGTCGTTTTAAAAAAAAAATAAAACGCCTTACTATACATGGTCGTTTTTTTCAAAAAATAAAACGCCTTACTATACATGGTCCTTTTTTTCCAAAAATAAAACGCCTTACTATACATGGTCATTTTTTTCCCAAAAATAAAACGCCTTACTAAACATGGTCGTTTTTTCCCAAAAATAAAACGCCTTACTATACATGGTCGTTTTTTCTCAAAAATAAAACGCCTTACTATACATGGTCGTTTTTTCCCAAAAATAAAACGCCTTACTATACATGGTCCTTTTTTTCCAAAAATAAAACGCCTTACTATACATGGTCATTTTTTTCCCAAAAATAAAACGCCTTACTATACATGGTCGTTTTTTTCCAAAAATAAAACGCCTTACTATACATGGTCGTTTTTTTTCAAAAAATAAAACGCCTTGCTATACATGGTCGTTTTTTTTTCAAAAAATAAAACGCCTTACTATACATGGTCGTTTTTTCCCAAAAATAAAACGCCTTACTATACATGGTCGTTTTTTTCCAAAAATAAAACGCCTTACTATACATGGTCGTTTTTTCCCAAAAATAAAACGCCTTACTATACATGGTCGTTTTTTTCCAAAAATAAAACGCCTTACTATTCATGGTCGTTTTTTCCCAAAAATTAAACGCCTTACTATACATGGTCATTTTTTTCCAAAAATAAAACGCCTTACTATACATGGTCGTTTTTTTCAAAAAATAAAACGCCTTACTATACATGGTCGTTTTTTCCCCAAAATAAAACGCCTTACTATACATGGTCGTTTTTTTGTCGGAAAAAAAAGCCTTACTATACATGGTCGTTTTTTTGTCGGAAAAAAAAGCCTTACTATACATGGTCGGTTTTTTGTCAGAAAAAAAGCCTTACTATACATGGTCGTTTTTTTGTCGAAAAAAAAAGCCTTACTATACATGGTCGTTTTTTTTGTCGGAAAAAAAAGCCTTACTATACATGGTCGTTTTTTTGTCGAAAAAAAAAGCCTTACTATACATGGTCGTTTTTTTTGTCGGAAAAAAAGCCTTACTATACATGGTCGTTTTTTTGTCGGAAAAAAAAGCCTTACTATACATGGTCGTTTTTTTGTCGGAAAAAAAAGCCTTACTATACATGGCCGTTTGGTTTGACTCAGCCTGGGATCGAACCTACAACCTCAGTGTCAGAGTGTAGACACTCTACCACTAGACCACGGGGCTGTTAGTTTGTTTACTGGAAAGAGGAGCAATGAGTTTGTAAGTATGACTAGGAATTTAAAAAAAAAAAAAAAAAAAAAAAAAAAAAAAAAAAAAAAAAAAAAAAAAAAAGCCCTACTTTACATGGTCGTTTTTTTGTTGGAAAAAAAAGCCTTACTATACATGGTCGTTTTTTTGTCGGAAAAAAAAAGCCTTACTATACATGGTCGTTTTTTCCCAAAAATAAAACGCCTTACTATACATGGTCGTTTTTTTCAAAAAATAAAACGCCTTACTATACATGGTCGTTTTTTTCAAAAAATAAAACGCCTTACTATACATGGTCGTTTTTTTGTAAAAATAAAACGCCTTACTATACATGGTCCTTTTTTTCCCAAAAATAAAACGCCTTACTATACATGGTCGTTTTTTCCCCAAAAATAAAACGCCTTACTATACATGGTCCTTTTTTTGCAAAAATAAAACGCCTTACTATACATGGTCGTTTTTTTACAAAAATAAAACGCCTTACTATACATGGTCGTTTTTTTTCAAAAAATAAAACGCCTTGCTATACATGGTCGTTTTTTTGTAAAAATAAAACGCCTTACTATACATGGTCCTTTTTTTCCCAAAAATAAAACGCCTTACTATACATGGTCGTTTTTTTCCAAAAATAAAACGCCTTACAATACATGGTCGTTTTTTCCCAAAAATAAAACGCCTTACTATACATGGTCGTTTTTTTCCAAAAATAAAACGCCTTACTATACATGGTCGTTTTTTTTCAAAAAATAAAACGCCTTGCTATACATGGTCGTTTTTTTTCAAAAAATAAAACGCCTTACTATACATGGTCGTTTTTTCCCAAAAATAAAACGCCTTACTATACATGGTCGTTTTTTTCCAAAAATAAAACGCCTTACTATACATGGTCGTTTTTTCCCAAAAATAAAACGCCTTACTATACATGGTCGTTTTTTTCCAAAAATAAAACGCCTTACTATACATGGTCGTTTTTTCCCAAAAATTAAACGCCTTACTATACATGGTCGTTTTTTTCCAAAAATAAAACGCCTTACTATACATGGTCGTTTTTTTCAAAAAATAAAACGCCTTACTATACATGGTCATTTTTTTCCAAAAATAAAACGCCTTACTATACATGGTCGTTTTTTTCAAAAAATAAAACGCCTTACTATACATGGTCGTTTTTTCCCAAAAATAAAACGCCTTACTATACATGGTCGTTTTTTCCCAAAAATAAAACGCCTTACTATACATGGTCCTTTTTTTCCAAAAATAAAACGCCTTACTATACATGGTCATTTTTTTCCCAAAAATAAAACGCCTTACTATACATGGTCGTTTTTTTGCAAAAATAAAACGCCTTACTATACATGGTCGTTTTTTTCCAAAAATAAAACGCCTTACTATACATGGTCGTTTTTTTGCAAAAATAAAACGCCTTACTATACATGGTCGTTTTTTCCCAAAAATAAAACGCCCTACTATACATGGTCATTTTTTTCCCAAAAATAAAACGCCTTACTATACATGGTCGTTTTTTTCAAAAAATAAAACGCCTTACTATACATGGTCGTTTTTTTGTAAAAATAAAACGCCTTACTATACATGGTCGTTTTTTTGCAAAAATAAAACGCCTTACTATACATGGTCCTTTTTTTCCAAAAATAAAACGCCTTACTATACATGGTCCTTTTTTTCAAAAAATAAAACGCCTTACTATACATGGTCATTTTTTTCCCAAAAATAAAACGCCTTACTATACATGGTCGTTTTTTCCCCAAAAATAAAACGGCTTACTATACATGGTCGTTTTTTTCCAAAAATAAAACGCCTTACTATACATGGTCCTTTTTTTCCAAAAATAAAACGCCTTACTATACATGGTCATTTTTTTCCCAAAAATAAAACGCCTTACTATACATGGTCGTTTTTTCCCAAAAATTAAACGCCTTACTATACATGGTCGTTTTTTCCCCAAAAATAAAACGCCTTACTATACATGGTCCTTTTTTTCCAAAAATAAAACGCCTTACTATACATGGTCCTTTTTTTCCAAAAATAAAACGCCTTACTATACATGGTCATTTTTTTCCCAAAAATAAAACGCCTTACTATACATGGTCGTTTTTTCCCCAAAAATAAAACGCCTTACTATACATGGTCGTTTTTTTCCAAAAATAAAACGCCTTACTATACATGGTCCTTTTTTTCCAAAAATAAAACGCCTTACTATACATGGTCATTTTTTTCCCAAAAATAAAACGCCTTACTATACATGGTCGTTTTTTCCCAAAAATTAAACGCCTTACTATACATGGTCGTTTTTTTCAAAAAATAAAACGCCTTACTATACATGGTTGTTTTTTTCCAAAAATAAAACACCTTACAATACATGGTCGTTTTTTCCCAAAAATAAAACGCCTTACTATACATGGTCGTTTTTTTCAAAAAATAAAACGCCTTACTATACATGGTCGTTTTTTTCAAAAAATAAAACGCCTTACTATACATGGTCGTTTTTTTCAAAAAATAAAACGCCTTACTATACATGGTCGTTTTTTCCCAAAAATAAAACGCCTTACTATACATGGTCGTTTTTTTCCAAAAATAAAACGCCTTACTATACATGGTCGTTTTTTTTCAAAAAATAAAACGCCTTACTATACATGGTCGTTTTTTTTCAAAAAATAAAACGCCTTACTATACATGGTCGTTTTTTTCAAAAAATAAAACGCCTTACTATACATGGTCGTTTTTTTGTAAAAATAAAACGCCTTACATGGTCGTTTTTTCCCAAAAATAAAACGCCTTACTATACATGGTCATTTTTTTCCCAAAAATAAAACGCCTTACTATACATGGTCGTTTTTTTGCAAAAATAAAACGCCTTACTATACATGGTCGTTTTTTTCCAAAAATAAAACGCCTTACTATACATGGTCGTTTTTTTGCAAAAATAAAACGCCTTACTATACATGGTCGTTTTTTTCCAAAAATAAAACGCCTTACTATACATGGTCGTTTTTTTGCAAAAATAAAACGCCTTACTATACATGGTCGTTTTTTTGCAAAAATAAAACGCCTTACTATACATGGTTGTTTTTTCCCAAAAATAAAACGCCTTACTAAACATGGTCGTTTTTTCCCAAAAATAAAACGCCTTACTATACATGGTCGTTTTTTCCCAAAAATAAAACGCCTTACTATACATGGTCGTTTTTTCCCAAAAATAAAACGCCTTACTATACATGGTCGTTTTTAAAAAAAAAATAAAACGCCTTACTATACATGGTCGTTTTTTCCCCAAAAATAAAACGCCTTACTATACATGGTCCTTTTTTTCCAAAAATAAAACGCCTTACTATACATGGTCCTTTTTTTCCAAAAATAAAACGCCTTACTATACATGGTCATTTTTTTCCCAAAAATAAAACTCCTTACTATACATGGTCGTTTTTTCCCCAAAAATAAAACGCCTTACTATACATGGTCGTTTTTTTCAAAAAATAAAACGCCTTACTATACATGGTCGTTTTTTCCCAAAAATAAAACGCCTTACTATACATGGTCGTTTTTTTCCAAAAATAAAACGCCTTACTATACATGGTCGTTTTTTTTCAAAAAATAAAACGCCTTGCTATACATGGTCGTTTTTTTTCAAAAAATAAAACGCCTTACTATATATACATGGTCGTTTTTTTCAAAAAATAAAACGCCTTACTATACATGGTCGTTTTTTTGTAAAAATAAAACGCCTTACTATACATGGTCGTTTTTTTGCAAAAATAAAACGCCTTACTATACATGGTCGTTTTTTTGCAAAAATAAAACGCCTTACTATACATGGTTGTTTTTTCCCAAAAATAAAACGCCCTACTATACATGGTCATTTTTTTCCCAAAAATAAAACGCCTTACTAAACATGGTCGTTTTTTCCCAAAAATAAAACGCCTTACTATACATGGTCGTTTTTTCCCAAAAATAAAACGCCTTACTATACATGGTCGTTTTTTCCCAAAAATAAAACGCCTTACTATACATGGTCGTTTTTAAAAAAAAATAAAACGCCTTACTATACATGGTCGTTTTTTCCCCAAAAATAAAACGCCTTACTATACATGGTCCTTTTTTTCCAAAAATAAAACGCCTTACTATACATGGTCCTTTTTTTCCAAAAATAAAACGCCTTACTATACATGGTCATTTTTTTCCCAAAAATAAAACGCCTCACTATACATGGTCGTTTTTCCCCCAAAAATAAAACGCCTTACTATACATGGTCGTTTTTTTCCAAAAATAAAACGCCTTACTATACATGGTCCTTTTTTTCCAAAAATAAAACGCCTTACTATACATGGTCATTTTTTTCCCAAAAATAAAACGCCTTAATATACATGGTCGTTTTTTCCCAAAAATTAAACGCCTTACTATACATGGTCGTTTTTTTCAAAAAATAAAACGCCTTACTATACATGGTCGTTTTTTTCCAAAAATAAAACACCTTACAATACATGGTCGTTTTTTCCCAAAAATAAAACGCCTTACTATACATGGTCGTTTTTTTCCAAAAATAAAACGCCTTACTATACATGGTCGTTTTTTTTCAAAAAATAAAACGCCTTGCTATACATGGTCGTTTTTTTTCAAAAAATAAAACGCCTTACTATACATGGTCGTTTTTTCCCAAAAATAAAACGCCTTACTATACATGGTCGTTTTTTCTCAAAAATAAAACGCCTTACTATACATGGTCGTTTTTTTGCAAAAATAAAACGCCTTACTATACATGGTCGTTTTTTTGCAAAAATAAAACGCCTTACTATACATGGTCGTTTTTTTGCAAAAATAAAACGCCTTACTATACATGGTCGTTTTTTCCCAAAAATAAAACGCCTTACTATACATGGTCGTTTTTTTCAAAAAATAAAACGCCTTACTATACATGGTCGTTTTTTTCAAAAAATAAAACGCCTTACTATACATGGTCCTTTTTTTCCAAAAATAAAACGCCTTACTATACATGGTCATTTTTTTCCCAAAAATAAAACGCCTTACAATACATGGTCGTTTTTTCCCAAAAATAAAACGCCTTACTATACATGGTCGTTTTTTTCAAAAAATAAAACGCCTTACTATACATGGTCGTTTTTTTCAAAAAATAAAACGCCTTACTATACATGGTCGTTTTTTTCAAAAAATAAAACGCCTTACTATACATGGTCGTTTTTTCCCAAAAATAAAACGCCTTACTATACATGGTCGTTTTAAAAAAAAAATAAAACGCCTTACTATACATGGTCGTTTTTTTCAAAAAATAAAACGCCTTACTATACATGGTCCTTTTTTTCCAAAAATAAAACGCCTTACTATACATGGTCATTTTTTTCCCAAAAATAAAACGCCTTACTAAACATGGTCGTTTTTTCCCAAAAATAAAACGCCTTACTATACATGGTCGTTTTTTCTCAAAAATAAAACGCCTTACTATACATGGTCGTTTTTTCCCAAAAATAAAACGCCTTACTATACATGGTCCTTTTTTTCCAAAAATAAAACGCCTTACTATACATGGTCATTTTTTTCCCAAAAATAAAACGCCTTACTATACATGGTCGTTTTTTTCCAAAAATAAAACGTCTTACTATACATGGTCGTTTTTTTTCAAAAAATAAAACGCCTTGCTATACATGGTCGTTTTTTTTCAAAAAATAAAACGCCTTACTATACATGGTCGTTTTTTCCCAAAAATAAAACGCCTTACTATACATGGTCGTTTTTTTCCAAAAATAAAACGCCTTACTATACATGGTCGTTTTTTCCCAAAAATAAAACGCCTTACTATACATGGTCGTTTTTTTCCAAAAATAAAACGCCTTACTATTCATGGTCGTTTTTTCCCAAAAATTAAACGCCTTACTATACATGGTCATTTTTTTCCAAAAATAAAACGCCTTACTATACATGGTCGTTTTTTTCAAAAAATAAAACGCCTTACTATACATGGTCGTTTTTTCCCCAAAATAAAACGCCTTACTATACATGGTCGTTTTTTTCCAAAAATAAAACGCCTTACTATACATGGTCGTTTTTTTTCAAAAAATAAAACGCCTTACTATATATACATGGTCGTTTTTTTTCAAAAAATAAAACGCCTTACTATACATGGTCGTTTTTTTCAAAAAATAAAACGCCTTACTATACATGGTCGTTTTTTTGTAAAAATAAAACGCCTTACTATACATGGTCGTTTTTTCCCAAAAATAAAACGCCTTACTACATGGTCGTTTTTTTCCAAAAATAAAACGCCTTACTATACATGGTCGTTTTTTTTCAAAAAATAAAACGCCTTACTATACATGGTCGTTTTTTTCCAAAAATAAAACGCCTTACTATACATGGTCATTTTTTTCCCAAAAATAAAACGCCTTACTATACATGGTCGTTTTTTTGCAAAAATAAAACGCCTTACTATACATGGTCGTTTTTTTCCAAAAATAAAACGCCTTACTATACATGGTCGTTTTTTTGCAAAAATAAAACGCCTTACTATACATGGTCGTTTTTTCCCAAAAATAAAACGCCCTACTATACATGGTCATTTTTTTCCCAAAAATAAAACGCCTTACTAAACATGGTCGTTTTTTCCCAAAAATAAAACGCCTTACTATACATGGTCGTTTTTTCTCAAAAATAAAACGCCTTACTATACATGGTCGTTTTTTCCCAAAAATAAAACGCCTTACTATACATGGTCCTTTTTTTCCAAAAATAAAACGCCTTACTATACATGGTCATTTTTTTCCCAAAAATAAAACGCCTTACTATACATGGTCGTTTTTTCCCAAAAATAAAACGCCTTACTATACATGGTCGTTTTTTTCAAAAAATAAAACGCCTTACTATACATGGTCGTTTTTTTCAAAAAATAAAACGCCTTACTATACATGGTCGTTTTTTTCAAAAAATAAAACGCCTTACTATACATGGTCGTTTTTTTTCAAAAAATAAAACGCCTTACTATACATGGTCGTTTTTTTTCAAAAAATAAAACGCCTTACTATACATGGTCGTTTTTTTCAAAAAATAAAACGCCTTACTATACATGGTCGTTTTTTTGTAAAAATAAAACACCTTACATGGTCGTTTTTTCCCAAAAATAAAACGCCTTACTATACATGGTCATTTTTTTCCCAAAAATAAAACGCCTTACTATACATGGTCGTTTTTTTGCAAAAATAAAACGCCTTACTATACATGGTCGTTTTTTTCCAAAAATAAAACGCCTTACTATACATGGTCGTTTTTTTGCAAAAATAAAACGCCTTACTATACATGGTCGTTTTTTTGCAAAAATAAAACGCCTTACTATACATGGTCGTTTTTTTCCAAAAATAAAACGCCTTACTATACATGGTCCTTTTTTTGCAAAAATAAAACGCCTTACTATACATGGTCGTTTTTTTGCAAAAATAAAACGCCTTACTATACATGGTTGTTTTTTCCCAAAAATAAAACGCCCTACTATACATGGTCATTTTTTTCCCAAAAATAAAACGCCTTACTAAACATGGTCGTTTTTTCCCAAAAATAAAACGCCTTACCATACATGGTCGTTTTTTCCCAAAAATAAAACGCCTTACTATACATGGTCGTTTTTTCCCAAAAATAAAACGCCTTACTATACATGGTCGTTTTAAAAAAAAAAATAAAACGCCTTACTATACATGGTCGTTTTTTCCCCAAAAATAAAACGCCTTACTATACATGGTCCTTTTTTTCAAAAAATAAAACGCCTTACTATACATGGTCCTTTTTTTCCAAAAATAAAACGCCTTACTATACATGGTCATTTTTTTCCCAAAAATAAAACGCCTTACTATACATGGTCGTTTTTTCCCCAAAAATAAAACGCCTTACTATACATGGTCGTTTTTTTCCAAAAATAAAACGCCTTACTATACATGGTCCTTTTTTTCCAAAAATAAAACGCCTTACTATACATGGTCATTTTTTTCCCAAAAATAAAACGCCTTACTATACATGGTCGTTTTTTCCCAAAAATTAAACGCCTTACTATACATGGTCGTTTTTTTCAAAAAATAAAACGCCTTACTATACATGGTCGTTTTTTTCCAAAAATAAAACGCCTTGCTATACATGGTCGTTTTTTTTCAAAAAATAAAACGCCTTACTATATATACATGGTCGTTTTTTTTCAAAAAATAAAACGCCTTACTATACATGGTCGTTTTTTTCAAAAAATAAAACGCCTTACTATACATGGTCGTTTTTTTGTAAAAATAAAACGCCTTACTATACATGGTCGTTTTTTTGCAAAAATAAAACGCCTTACTATACATGGTCGTTTTTTTGCAAAAATAAAACGCCTTACTATACATGGTTGTTTTTTCCCAAAAATAAAACGCCCTACTATACATGGTCATTTTTTTCCCAAAAATAAAACGCCTTACTAAACATGGTCGTTTTTTCCCAAAAATAAAACGCCTTACTATACATGGTCGTTTTTTCCCAAAAATAAAACACCTTACTATACATGGTCGTTTTTTCCCAAAAATAAAACGCCTTACTATACATGGTCGTTTAAAAAAATAAATAAAACGCCTTACTATACATGGTCGTTTTTTCCCCAAAAATAAAACGCCTTACTATACATGGTCCTTTTTTTCCAAAAATAAAACGCCTTACTATACATGGTCCTTTTTTTCCAAAAATAAAACGCCTTACTATACATGGTCATTTTTTTCCCAAAAATAAAACGCCTTACTATACATGGTCGTTTTTTCCCCAAAAATAAAACGCCTTACTATACATGGTCGTTTTTTTCCAAAAATAAAACGCCTTACTATACATGGTCCTTTTTTTCCAAAAATAAAACGCCTTACTATACATGGTCATTTTTTTCCCAAAAATAAAACGCCTTACTATACATGGTCGTTTTTTCCCAAAAATTAAACGCCTTACTATACATGGTCGTTTTTTTCAAAAAATAAAACGCCTTACTATACATGGTCGTTTTTTTCCAAAAATAAAACACCTTACAATACATGGTCGTTTTTTCCCAAAAATAAAACGCCTTACTATACATGGTCGTTTTTTTCAAAAAATAAAACGCCTTACTATACATGGTCGTTTTTTTCAAAAAATAAAACGCCTTACTATACATGGTCGTTTTTTTCAAAAAATAAAACGCCTTACTATACATGGTCGTTTTTTCCCAAAAATAAAACGCCTTACTATACATGGTCGTTTTTTTCCAAAAATAAAACGCCTTACTATACATGGTCGTTTTTTTTCAAAAAATAAAACGCCTTACTATACATGGTCGTTTTTTTTCAAAAAATAAAACGCCTTACTATACATGGTCGTTTTTTTCAAAAAATAAAACGCCTTACTATACATGGTCGTTTTTTTGTAAAAATAAAACGCCTTACATGGTCGTTTTTTCCCAAAAATAAAACGCCTTACTATACATGGTCATTTTTTTCCCAAAAATAAAACGCCTTACTATACATGGTCGTTTTTTTGCAAAAATAAAACGCCTTACTATACATGGTCGTTTTTTTCCAAAAATAAAACGCCTTACTATACATGGTCGTTTTTTTGCAAAAATAAAACGCCTTACTATACATGGTCGTTTTTTTCCAAAAATAAAACGCCTTACTATACATGGTCGTTTTTTTGCAAAAATAAAACGCCTTACTATACATGGTCGTTTTTTTGCAAAAATAAAACGCCTTACTATACATGGTTGTTTTTTCCCAAAAATAAAACGCCTTACTAAACATGGTCGTTTTTTCCCAAAAATAAAACGCCTTACTATACATGGTCGTTTTTTCCCAAAAATAAAACGCCTTACTATACATGGTCGTTTTTTCCCAAAAATAAAACGCCTTACTATACATGGTCGTTTTAAAAAAAAAATAAAACGCCTTACTATACATGGTCGTTTTTTCCCCAAAAATAAAACGCCTTACTATACATGGTCCTTTTTTTCCAAAAATAAAACGCCTTACTATACATGGTTCTTTTTTTCCAAAAATAAAACGCCTTACTATACATGGTCATTTTTTTCCCAAAAATAAAACGCCTTACTATACATGGTCGTTTTTTCCCCAAAAATAAAACGCCTTACTATACATGGTCGTTTTTTTCAAAAAATAAAACGCCTTACTATACATGGTCGTTTTTTCCCAAAAATAAAACGCCTTACTATACATGGTCGTTTTTTTCCAAAAATAAAACGCCTTACTATACATGGTCGTTTTTTTTCAAAAAATAAAACGCCTTGCTATACATGGTCGTTTTTTTTCAAAAAATAAAACGCCTTACTATATATACATGGTCGTTTTTTTTCAAAAAATAAAACGCCTTACTATACATGGTCGTTTTTTTCAAAAAATAAAACGCCTTACTATACATGGTCGTTTTTTTGTAAAAATAAAACGCCTTACTATACATGGTCGTTTTTTTGCAAAAATAAAACGCCTTACTATACATGGTCGTTTTTTTGCAAAAACAAAACGCCTTACTATACATGGTTGTTTTTTCCCAAAAATAAAACGCCCTACTATACATGGTCATTTTTTTCCCAAAAATAAAACGCCTTACTAAACATGGTCGTTTTTTCCCAAAAATAAAACGCCTTACTATACATGGTCGTTTTTTCCCAAAAATAAAACGCCTTACTATACATGGTCGTTTTAAAAAAAAAATAAAACGCCTTACTATACATGGTCGTTTTTTCCCCAAAAATAAAACGCCTTACTATACATGGTCCTTTTTTTCCAAAAATAAAACGCCTTACTATACATGGTCCTTTTTTTCCAAAAATAAAACGCCTTACTATACATGGTCATTTTTTTCCCAAAAATAAAACGCCTTACTATACATGGTCGTTTTTTCCCCAAAAATAAAACGCCTTACTATACATGGTCGTTTTTTTCCAAAAATAAAACGCCTTACTATACATGGTCCTTTTTTTCCAAAAATAAAACGCCTTACTATACATGGTCATTTTTTTCCCAAAAATAAAACGCCTTAATATACATGGTCGTTTTTCCCCAAAAATTAAACGCCTTACTATACATGGTCGTTTTTTTCAAAAAATAAAACGCCTTACTATACATGGTCGTTTTTTTCAAAAAATAAAACACCTTACAATACATGGTCGTTTTTTCCCAAAAATAAAACGCCTTACTATACATGGTCGTTTTTTTCCAAAAATAAAACGCCTTACTATACATGGTCGTTTTTTTTCAAAAAATAAAACGCCTTACTATACATGGTCGTTTTTTCCCAAAAATAAAACGCCTTACTATACATGGTCGTTTTTTCTCAAAAATAAAACGCCTTACTATACATGGTCGTTTTTTTCCCAAAAATAAAACGCCTTACTATACATGGTCGTTTTTTTCCAAAAATAAAACGCCTTACTATACATGGTCATTTTTTTCCAAAAATAAAACGCCTTACTATACATGGTCGTTTTTTTCAAAAAATAAAACGCCTTACTATACATGGTCGTTTTTTCCCAAAAATAAAACGCCTTACTATACATGGTCGTTTTTTTCCAAAAATAAAACGCCTTACTATACATGGTCCTTTTTTTCCAAAAATAAAACGCCTTACTATACATGGTCATTTTTTTCCCAAAAATAAAACGCCTTACTATACATGGTCGTTTTTTCCCAAAAATTAAACGCCTTACTATACATGGTCGTTTTTTCCCCAAAAATAAAACGCCTTACTATACATGGTCCTTTTTTTCCAAAAATAAAACGCCTTACTATACATGGTCCTTTTTTTCCAAAAATAAAACGCCTTACTATACATGGTCATTTTTTTCCCAAAAATAAAACGCCTTACTATACATGGTCGTTTTTTCCCCAAAAATAAAACGCCTTACTATACATGGTCGTTTTTTTCCAAAAATAAAACGCCTTACTATACATGGTCCTTTTTTTCCAAAAATAAAACGCCTTACTATACATGGTCATTTTTTTCCCAAAAATAAAACGCCTTACTATACATGGTCGTTTTTTCCCAAAAATTAAACGCCTTACTATACATGGTCGTTTTTTTCAAAAAATAAAACGCCTTACTATACATGGTTGTTTTTTTCCAAAAATAAAACACCTTACAATACATGGTCGTTTTTTCCCAAAAATAAAACGCCTTACTATACATGGTCGTTTTTTTCAAAAAATAAAACGCCTTACTATACATGGTCGTTTTTTTCAAAAAATAAAACGCCTTACTATACATGGTCGTTTTTTTCAAAAAATAAAACGCCTTACTATACATGGTCGTTTTTTCCCAAAAATAAAACGCCTTACTATACATGGTCGTTTTTTTCCAAAAATAAAACGCCTTACTATACATGGTCGTTTTTTTTCAAAAAATAAAACGCCTTACTATACATGGTCGTTTTTTTTCAAAAAATAAAACGCCTTACTATACATGGTCGTTTTTTTGTAAAAATAAAACGCCTTACATGGTCGTTTTTTCCCAAAAATAAAACGCCTTACTATACATGGTCATTTTTTTCCCAAAAATAAAACGCCTTACTATACATGGTCGTTTTTTTGCAAAAATAAAACGCCTTACTATACATGGTCGTTTTTTTCCAAAAATAAAACGCCTTACTATACATGGTCGTTTTTTTGCAAAAATAAAACGCCTTACTATACATGGTCGTTTTTTTCCAAAAATAAAACGCCTTACTATACATGGTCGTTTTTTTGCAAAAATAAAACGCCTTACTATACATGGTCGTTTTTTTGCAAAAATAAAACGCCTTACTATACATGGTTGTTTTTTCCCAAAAATAAAACGCCTTACTAAACATGGTCGTTTTTTCCCAAAAATAAAACGCCTTACTATACATGGTCGTTTTTTCCCAAAAATAAAACGCCTTACTATACATGGTCGTTTTTTCCCAAAAATAAAACGCCTTACTATACATGGTCGTTTTTAAAAAAAAAATAAAACGCCTTACTATACATGGTCGTTTTTTCCCCAAAAATAAAACGCCTTACTATACATGGTCCTTTTTTTCCAAAAATAAAACGCCTTACTATACATGGTCCTTTTTTTCCAAAAATAAAACGCCTTACTATACATGGTCATTTTTTTCCCAAAAATAAAACTCCTTACTATACATGGTCGTTTTTTCCCCAAAAATAAAACGCCTTACTATACATGGTCGTTTTTTTCAAAAAATAAAACGCCTTACTATACATGGTCGTTTTTTCCCAAAAATAAAACGCCTTACTATACATGGTCGTTTTTTTCCAAAAATAAAACGCCTTACTATACATGGTCGTTTTTTTTCAAAAAATAAAACGCCTTGCTATACATGGTCGTTTTTTTTCAAAAAATAAAACGCCTTACTATATATACATGGTCGTTTTTTTTCAAAAAATAAAACGCCTTACTATACATGGTCGTTTTTTTCAAAAAATAAAACGCCTTACTATACATGGTCGTTTTTTTGTAAAAATAAAACGCCTTACTATACATGGTCGTTTTTTTGCAAAAATAAAACGCCTTACTATACATGGTCGTTTTTTTGCAAAAATAAAACGCCTTACTAAACATGGTCGTTTTTTCCCAAAAATAAAACGCCTTACTATACATGGTCGTTTTTTCCCAAAAATAAAACGCCTTACTATACATGGTCGTTTTTTCCCAAAAATAAAACGCCTTACTATACATGGTCGTTTTTAAAAAAAAATAAAACGCCTTACTATACATGGTCGTTTTTTCCCCAAAAATAAAACGCCTTACTATACATGGTCCTTTTTTTCCAAAAATAAAACGCCTTACTATACATGGTCCTTTTTTTCCAAAAATAAAACGCCTTACTATACATGGTCATTTTTTTCCCAAAAATAAAACGCCTCACTATACATGGTCGTTTTTCCCCCAAAAATAAAACGCCTTACTATACATGGTCGTTTTTTTCCAAAAATAAAACGCCTTACTATACATGGTCCTTTTTTTCCAAAAATAAAACGCCTTACTATACATGGTCATTTTTTTCCCAAAAATAAAACGCCTTAATATACATGGTCGTTTTTTCCCAAAAATTAAACGCCTTACTATACATGGTCGTTTTTTTCAAAAAATAAAACGCCTTACTATACATGGTCGTTTTTTTCCAAAAATAAAACACCTTACAATACATGGTCGTTTTTTCCCAAAAATAAAACGCCTTACTATACATGGTCGTTTTTTTCCAAAAATAAAACGCCTTACTATACATGGTCGTTTTTTTTCAAAAAATAAAACGCCTTGCTATACATGGTCGTTTTTTTTCAAAAAATAAAACGCCTTACTATACATGGTCGTTTTTTCCCAAAAATAAAACGCCTTACTATACATGGTCGTTTTTTCTCAAAAATAAAACGCCTTACTATACATGGTCGTTTTTTTGCAAAAATAAAACGCCTTACTATACATGGTCGTTTTTTTGCAAAAATAAAACGCCTTACTATACATGGTCGTTTTTTCCCAAAAATAAAACGCCTTACTATACATGGTCGTTTTTTTCAAAAAATAAAACGCCTTACTATACATGGTCGTTTTTTTCAAAAAATAAAACGCCTTACTATACATGGTCCTTTTTTTCCAAAAATAAAACGCCTTACTATACATGGTCATTTTTTTCCCAAAAATAAAACGCCTTACAATACATGGTCGTTTTTTCCCAAAAATAAAACGCCTTACTATACATGGTCGTTTTTTTCAAAAAATAAAACGCCTTACTATACATGGTCGTTTTTTTCAAAAAATAAAACGCCTTACTATACATGGTCGTTTTTTTCAAAAAATAAAACGCCTTACTATACATGGTCGTTTTTTCCCAAAAATAAAACGCCTTACTATACATGGTCGTTTTAAAAAAAAAATAAAACGCCTTACTATACATGGTCGTTTTTTTCAAAAAATAAAACGCCTTACTATACATGGTCCTTTTTTTCCAAAAATAAAACGCCTTACTATACATGGTCATTTTTTTCCCAAAAATAAAACGCCTTACTAAACATGGTCGTTTTTTCCCAAAAATAAAACGCCTTACTATACATGGTCGTTTTTTCTCAAAAATAAAACGCCTTACTATACATGGTCGTTTTTTCCCAAAAATAAAACGCCTTACTATACATGGTCCTTTTTTTCCAAAAATAAAACGCCTTACTATACATGGTCATTTTTTTCCCAAAAATAAAACGCCTTACTATACATGGTCGTTTTTTTCCAAAAATAAAACGCCTTACTATACATGGTCGTTTTTTTTCAAAAAATAAAACGCCTTGCTATACATGGTCGTTTTTTTTCAAAAAATAAAACGCCTTACTATACATGGTCGTTTTTTCCCAAAAATAAAACGCCTTACTATACATGGTCGTTTTTTTCCAAAAATAAAACGCCTTACTATACATGGTCGTTTTTTCCCAAAAATAAAACGCCTTACTATACATGGTCGTTTTTTTCCAAAAATAAAACGCCTTACTATTCATGGTCGTTTTTTCCCAAAAATTAAACGCCTTACTATACATGGTCATTTTTTTCCAAAAATAAAACGCCTTACTATACATGGTCGTTTTTTTCAAAAAATAAAACGCCTTACTATACATGGTCGTTTTTTCCCCAAAATAAAACGCCTTACTATACATGGTCGTTTTTTTCCAAAAATAAAACGCCTTACTATACATGGTCGTTTTTTTTCAAAAAATAAAACGCCTTACTATATATACATGGTCGTTTTTTTTCAAAAAATAAAACGCCTTACTATACATGGTCGTTTTTTTCAAAAAATAAAACGCCTTACTATACATGGTCGTTTTTTTGTAAAAATAAAACGCCTTACTATACATGGTCGTTTTTTCCCAAAAATAAAACGCCTTACTACATGGTCGTTTTTTTCCAAAAATAAAACGCCTTACTATACATGGTCGTTTTTTTTCAAAAAATAAAACGCCTTACTATACATGGTCGTTTTTTTCCAAAAATAAAACGCCTTACTATACATGGTCATTTTTTTCCCAAAAATAAAACGCCTTACTATACATGGTCGTTTTTTTGCAAAAATAAAACGCCTTACTATACATGGTCGTTTTTTTCCAAAAATAAAACGCCTTACTATACATGGTCGTTTTTTTGCAAAAATAAAACGCCTTACTATACATGGTCGTTTTTTCCCAAAAATAAAACGCCCTACTATACATGGTAATTTTTTTCCCAAAAATAAAACGCCTTACTAAACATGGTCGTTTTTTCCCAAAAATAAAACGCCTTACTATACATGGTCGTTTTTTCTCAAAAATAAAACGCCTTACTATACATGGTCGTTTTTTCCCAAAAATAAAACGCCTTACTATACATGGTCCTTTTTTTCCAAAAATAAAACGCCTTACTATACATGGTCATTTTTTTCCCAAAAATAAAACGCCTTACTATACATGGTCGTTTTTTCCCAAAAATAAAACGCCTTACTATACATGGTCGTTTTTTTCAAAAAATAAAACGCCTTACTATACATGGTCGTTTTTTTCAAAAAATAAAACGCCTTACTATACATGGTCGTTTTTTTCAAAAAATAAAACGCCTTACTATACATGGTCGTTTTTTTTCAAAAAATAAAACGCCTTACTATACATGGTCGTTTTTTTTCAAAAAATAAAACGCCTTACTATACATGGTCGTTTTTTTCAAAAAATAAAACGCCTTACTATACATGGTCGTTTTTTTGTAAAAATAAAACACCTTACATGGTCGTTTTTTCCCAAAAATAAAACGCCTTACTATACATGGTCATTTTTTTCCCAAAAATAAAACGCCTTACTATACATGGTCGTTTTTTTGCAAAAATAAAACGCCTTACTATACATGGTCGTTTTTTTCCAAAAATAAAACGCCTTACTATACATGGTCGTTTTTTTGCAAAAATAAAACGCCTTACTATACATGGTCGTTTTTTTGCAAAAATAAAACGCCTTACTATACATGGTCGTTTTTTTCCAAAAATAAAACGCCTTACTATACATGGTCCTTTTTTTGCAAAAATAAAACGCCTTACTATACATGGTCGTTTTTTTGCAAAAATAAAACGCCTTACTATACATGGTTGTTTTTTCCCAAAAATAAAACGCCCTACTATACATGGTCATTTTTTTCCCAAAAATAAAACGCCTTACTAAACATGGTCGTTTTTTCCCAAAAATAAAACGCCTTACCATACATGGTCGTTTTTTCCCAAAAATAAAACGCCTTACTATACATGGTCGTTTTTTCCCAAAAATAAAACGCCTTACTATACATGGTCGTTTTAAAAAAAAAAATAAAACGCCTTACTATACATGGTCGTTTTTTCCCCAAAAATAAAACGCCTTACTATACATGGTCCTTTTTTTCAAAAAATAAAACGCCTTACTATACATGGTCCTTTTTTTCCAAAAATAAAACGCCTTACTATACATGGTCATTTTTTTCCCAAAAATAAAACGCCTTACTATACATGGTCGTTTTTTCCCCAAAAATAAAACGCCTTACTATACATGGTCGTTTTTTTCCAAAAATAAAACGCCTTACTATACATGGTCCTTTTTTTCCAAAAATAAAACGCCTTACTATACATGGTCATTTTTTTCCCAAAAATAAAACGCCTTACTATACATGGTCGTTTTTTCCCAAAAATTAAACGCCTTACTATACATGGTCGTTTTTTTCAAAAAATAAAACGCCTTACTATACATGGTCGTTTTTTTCCAAAAATAAAACGCCTTGCTATACATGGTCGTTTTTTTTCAAAAAATAAAACGCCTTACTATATATACATGGTCGTTTTTTTTCAAAAAATAAAACGCCTTACTATACATGGTCGTTTTTTTCAAAAAATAAAACGCCTTACTATACATGGTCGTTTTTTTGTAAAAATAAAACGCCTTACTATACATGGTCGTTTTTTTGCAAAAATAAAACGCCTTACTATACATGGTCGTTTTTTTGCAAAAATAAAACGCCTTACTATACATGGTTGTTTTTTCCCAAAAATAAAACGCCCTACTATACATGGTCATTTTTTTCCCAAAAATAAAACGCCTTACTAAACATGGTCGTTTTTTCCCAAAAATAAAACGCCTTACTATACATGGTCGTTTTTTCCCAAAAATAAAACACCTTACTATACATGGTCGTTTTTTCCCAAAAATAAAACGCCTTACTATACATGGTCGTTTAAAAAAATAAATAAAACGCCTTACTATACATGGTCGTTTTTTCCCCAAAAATAAAACGCCTTACTATACATGGTCCTTTTTTTCCAAAAATAAAACGCCTTACTATACATGGTCCTTTTTTTCCAAAAATAAAACGCCTTACTATACATGGTCATTTTTTTCCCAAAAATAAAACGCCTTACTATACATGGTCGTTTTTTCCCCAAAAATAAAACGCCTTACTATACATGGTCGTTTTTTTCCAAAAATAAAACGCCTTACTATACATGGTCCTTTTTTTCCAAAAATAAAACGCCTTACTATACATGGTCATTTTTTTCCCAAAAATAAAACGCCTTACTATACATGGTCGTTTTTTCCCAAAAATTAAACGCCTTACTATACATGGTCGTTTTTTTCAAAAAATAAAACGCCTTACTATACATGGTCGTTTTTTTCCAAAAATAAAACACCTTACAATACATGGTCGTTTTTTCCCAAAAATAAAACGCCTTACTATACATGGTCGTTTTTTTCAAAAAATAAAACGCCTTACTATACATGGTCGTTTTTTTCAAAAAATAAAACGCCTTACTATACATGGTCGTTTTTTTCAAAAAATAAAACGCCTTACTATACATGGTCGTTTTTTCCCAAAAATAAAACGCCTTACTATACATGGTCGTTTTTTTCCAAAAATAAAACGCCTTACTATACATGGTCGTTTTTTTTCAAAAAATAAAACGCCTTACTATACATGGTCGTTTTTTTTCAAAAAATAAAACGCCTTACTATACATGGTCGTTTTTTTCAAAAAATAAAACGCCTTACTATACATGGTCGTTTTTTTGTAAAAATAAAACGCCTTACATGGTCGTTTTTTCCCAAAAATAAAACGTCTTACTATACATGGTCATTTTTTTCCCAAAAATAAAACGCCTTACTATACATGGTCGTTTTTTTGCAAAAATAAAACGCCTTACTATACATGGTCGTTTTTTTCCAAAAATAAAACGCCTTACTATACATGGTCGTTTTTTTGCAAAAATAAAACGCCTTACTATACATGGTCGTTTTTTTCCAAAAATAAAACGCCTTACTATACATGGTCGTTTTTTTGCAAAAATAAAACGCCTTACTATACATGGTCGTTTTTTTGCAAAAATAAAACGCCTTACTATACATGGTCGTTTTTTCCCAAAAATAAAACGCCTTACTATACATGGTCGTTTTTTTGCAAAAATAAAACGCCTTACTATACATGGTCGTTTTTTTGCAAAAATAAAACGCCTTACTATACATGGTCGTTTTTTCCCAAAAATAAAACGCCTTACTATACATGGTCGTTTTTTCCCAAAAATAAAACGCCTTACTATACATGGTCGTTTTTAAAAAAAAATAAAACGCCTTACTATACATGGTCGTTTTTTCCCCAAAAATAAAACGCCTTACTATACATGGTCCTTTTTTTCCAAAAATAAAACGCCTTACTATACATGGTCCTTTTTTTCCAAAAATAAAACGCCTTACTATACATGGTCATTTTTTTCCCAAAAATAAAACGCCTTACTATACATGGTCGTTTTTTCCCCAAAAATAAAACGCCTTACTATACATGGTCGTTTTTTTCAAAAAATAAAACGCCTTACTATACATGGTCGTTTTTTCCCAAAAATAAAACGCCTTACTATACATGGTCGTTTTTTTCCAAAAATAAAACGCCTTACTATACATGGTCGTTTTTTTTCAAAAAATAAAACGCCTTGCTATACATGGTCGTTTTTTTTCAAAAAATAAAACGCCTTACTATATATACATGGTCGTTTTTTTTCAAAAAATAAAACGCCTTACTATACATGGTCGTTTTTTTCAAAAAATAAAACGCCTTACTATACATGGTCGTTTTTTTGTAAAAATAAAACGCCTTACTATACATGGTCGTTTTTTTGCAAAAATAAAACGCCTTACTATACATGGTCGTTTTTTTGCAAAAACAAAACGCCTTACTATACATGGTTGTTTTTTCCCAAAAATAAAACGCCCTACTATACATGGTCATTTTTTTCCCAAAAATAAAACGCCTTACTAAACATGGTCGTTTTTTCCCAAAAATAAAACGCCTTACTATACATGGTCGTTTTTTCCCAAAAATAAAACGCCTTACTATACATGGTCGTTTTTAAAAAAAATAAAACGCCTTACTATACATGGTCGTTTTTTCCCCAAAAATAAAACGCCTTACTATACATGGTCCTTTTTTTCCAAAAATAAAACGCCTTACTATACATGGTCCTTTTTTTCCAAAAATAAAACGCCTTACTATACATGGTCATTTTTTTCCCAAAAATAAAACGCCTTACTATACATGGTCGTTTTTTCCCCAAAAATAAAACGCCTTACTATACATGGTCGTTTTTTTCCAAAAATAAAACGCCTTACTATACATGGTCCTTTTTTTCCAAAAATAAAACGCCTTACTATACATGGTCATTTTTTTCCCAAAAATAAAACGCCTTAATATACATGGTCGTTTTTCCCCAAAAATTAAACGCCTTACTATACATGGTCGTTTTTTTCAAAAAATAAAACGCCTTACTATACATGGTCGTTTTTTTCCAAAAATAAAACACCTTACAATACATGGTCGTTTTTTCCCAAAAATAAAACGCCTTACTATACATGGTCGTTTTTTTCCAAAAATAAAACGCCTTACTATACATGGTCGTTTTTTTTCAAAAAATAAAACGCCTTGCTATACATGGTCGTTTTTTTTCAAAAAATAAAACGCCTTACTATACATGGTCGTTTTTTCCCAAAAATAAAACGCCTTACTATACATGGTCGTTTTTTCTCAAAAATAAAACGCCTTACTATACATGGTCGTTTTTTTCCCAAAAATAAAACGCCTTACTATACATGGTCGTTTTTTTCCAAAAATAAAACGCCTTACTATACATGGTCATTTTTTTCCAAAAATAAAACGCCTTACTATACATGGTCGTTTTTTTCAAAAAATAAAACGCCTTACTATACATGGTCGTTTTTTCCCAAAAATAAAACGCCTTACTATACATGGTCGTTTTTTTCCAAAAATAAAACGCCTTACTATACATGGTCGTTTTTTTTCAAAAAATAAAACGCCTTGCTATACATGGTTGTTTTTTTTCAAAAAATAAAACGCCTTACTATATATACATGGTCGTTTTTTTTTCAAAAAATAAAACGCCTTACTATACATGGTCGTTTTTTTTCAAAAAATAAAACGCCTTACTATACATGGTCGTTTTTTCCCAAAAATAAAACGCCTTACTACATGGTCGTTTTTTTCCAAAAATAAAACGCCTTACTATACATGGTCGTTTTTTTTCAAAAAATAAAACGCCTTACTATACATGGTCGTTTTTTTCCAAAAATAAAACGCCTTACTATACATGGTCATTTTTTTCCCAAAAATAAAACGCCTTACTATACATGGTCGTTTTTTTGCAAAAATAAAACGCCTTACTATACATGGTCGTTTTTTTGCAAAAATAAAACGCCTTACTATACATGGTCGTTTTTTCCCAAAAATAAAACGCCCTACTATACATGGTCATTTTTTTCCCCCAAAAAAAACGCCTTACTAAACATGGTCGTTTTTTCCCAAAAATAAAACGCCTTACTATACATGGTCGTTTTTTTCAAAAAATAAAACGCCTTGCTATACATGGTCGTTTTTTTTCAAAAAATAAAACGCCTTACTATACATGGTCGTTTTTTTTCAAAAAATAAAACGCCTTACTATACATGGTCGTTTTTTTCAAAAAATAAAACGCCTTACTATACATGGTCGTTTTTTTGTAAAAATAAAACGCCTTACTATACATGGTCGTTTTTTCCCAAAAATAAAACGCCTTACTATACATGGTCATTTTTTTCCCAAAAATAAAACGCCTTACTATACATGGTCGTTTTTTTGCAAAAATAAAACGCCTTACTATACATGGTCGTTTTTTTTCCAAAAATAAAACGCCTTACTATACATGGTCGTTTTTTCCCCAAAAATAAAACGCCTTACTATACATGGTCATTTTTTTCCCAAAAATTAAACGCCTTACTATACATGGTCGTTTTTTTCCAAAAATAAAACGCCTTACTATACATAGTCGTTTTTTTCCAAAAATAAAACGCCTTACTATACATGGTCGTTTTTTTTCCAAAAATTAAACGCCTTACTATACATGGTCGTTTTTTTCCAAAAATAAAACGCCTTACTATACATGGTCGTTTTTTCCCAAAAATAAAACGCCTTACTATACATGGTCGTTTTTTTCCAAAAATAAAACGCCTTACTATACATGGTCGTTTTTTTGCAAAAATAAAACGCCTTACTATACATGGTCGTTTTTTTCCAAAAATAAAACGTCTTACTATACATGGTCGTTTTTTTCCAAAAATAAAACGCCTTACTATACATGGTCGTTTTTTTCAAAAAATAAAACCCCTTACTATATATACATAGTCGTTTTTTTTCAAAAAATAAAACGCCTTACTATACATGGTCGTTTTTTTGCAAAAATAAAACGCCTTACTATACATGGTCGTTTTTTTCAAAAAATAAAACGCCTTACTATACATGGTCGTTTTTTTCCAAAAATAAAACGCCTTACTATACATGGTCCTTTTTTTCCAAAAATAAAACGCCTTACTATACATGGTCATTTTTTTCCCAAAAATAAAACGCCTTACTATACATGGTCGTTTTTTCCCAAAAATAAAACGCCTTACTATACATGGTCGTTTTTTTTCAAAAAATAAAACGCCTTGCTATACATGGTCGTTTTTTTTCAAAAAATAAAACGCCTTACTATACATGGTCGTTTTTTTTCAAAAAATAAAACGCCTTACTATACATGGTCGTTTTTTTCAAAAAATAAAACGCCTTACTATACATGGTCGTTTTTTCCCAAAAATAAAACGCCTTACTATACATGGTCGTTTTTTTCCAAAAATAAAACGCCTTACTATACATGGTCGTTTTTTTTCAAAAAATAAAACGCCTTGCTATACATGGTCGTTTTTTTTCAAAAAATAAAACGCCTTACTATACATGGTCGTTTTTTTTCAAAAAATAAAACGCCTTACTATACATGGTCGTTTTTTTCAAAAAATGAAACGCCTTACATGGTCGTTTTTTTGTAAAAATAAAACGCCTTACTATACATGGTCGTTTTTTCCCAAAAATAAAACGCCTTACTATACATGGTCATTTTTTTCCCAAAAATAAAACGCCTTACTATACATGGTCGTTTTTTTGCAAAAATAAAACGCCTTACTATACATGGTCGTTTTTTTCCAAAAATAAAACGCCTTACTATACATGGTCGTTTTTTTTCCAAAAATTAAACGCCTTACTATACATGGTCGTTTTTTTCCAAAAATAAAACGCCTTACTATACATGGTCGTTTTTTCCCAAAAATAAAACGCCTTACTATACATGGTCGTTTTTTTCCAAAAATAAAACGCCTTACTATACATGGTCGTTTTTTTGCAAAAATAAAACGCCTTACTATACATGGTCGTTTTTTTCCAAAAATAAAACGCCTTACTATACATGGTCGTTTTTTCCCAAAAATAAAACGCCTTACTATACATGGTCGTTTTTTTCCAAAAATAAAACGCCTTACTATACATGGTCGTTTTTTTTCAAAAAATAAAACGCCTTGCTATACATGGTCGTTTTTTTTCAAAAAATAAAACGCCTTACTATACATGGTCGTTTTTTCCCAAAAATAAAACGCCTTACTATACATGGTCGTTTTTTTCCAAAAATAAAACGCCTTACTATACATGGTCGTTTTTTCCCAAAAATAAAACGCCTTACTATACATGGTCGTTTTTTTCCAAAAATAAAACGCCTTACTATACATGGTCGTTTTTTCCCAAAAATAAAACGCCTTACTATACCTGGTCGTTTTTTTCCAAAAATAAAACGCCTTACTATACATGGTCGTTTTTTTTCAAAAAATAAAACGCCTTGCTATACATGGTCGTTTTTTTCAAAAAATAAAACGCCTTACTATATATACATGGTCGTTTTTTTTCAAAAAATAAAACGCCTTACTATACATGGTCGTTTTTTTCAAAAAATAAAACGCCTTACTATACATGGTCGTTTTTTTCCAAAAATAAAACGCCTTACTATACATGGTCGTTTTTTTTCAAAAAATAAAACGCCTTACTATACATGGTCATTTTTTTCCAAAAATAAAACGCCTTACTATACATGGTCGTTTTTTCCCAAAAATAAAACGCCTTACTATACATGGTCGTTTTTTTCCAAAAATAAAACGCCTTACTATACATGGTCGTTTTTTTCAAAAAATAAAACGCCTTACTATACATGGTCGTTTTTTTCCAAAAATAAAACGCCTTACTATACATGGTCGTTTTTTCCCAAAAATAAAACGCCTTACTATACATGGTCGTTTTTTTCCAAAAATAAAACGCCTTACTATACATGGTCGTTTTTTTTCAAAAAATAAAACGCCTTGCTATACATGGTCGTTTTTTTTCAAAAAATAAAACGCCTTACTATACATGGTCGTCTTTTTGCAAAAATAAAACGCCTTACTATACATGGTTGTTTTTTCCCAAAAATAAAACGCCCTACTATACATGGTCATTTTTTTCCCAAAAATAAAACGCCTTACTAAACATGGTCGTTTTATCCCAAAAATAAAACGCCTTACTATACATGGTCGTTTTTTCCCAAAAATAAAACGCCTTACTATACATGGTCGTTTTAAAAAAAAAATAAAACGCCTTACTATACATGGTCGTTTTTTCCCCAAAAATAAAACGCCTTACTATACATGGTCCTTTTTTTCCAAAAATAAAACGCCTTACTATACATGGTCCTTTTTTTCCAAAAATAAAACGCCTTACTATACATGGTCATTTTTTTCCCAAAAATAAAACGCCTTACTATACATGGTCGTTTTTTCCCCAAAAATAAAACGCCTTACTATACATGGTCGTTTTTTTCCAAAAATAAAACGCCTTACTATACATGGTCCTTTTTTTCCAAAAATAAAACGCCTTACTATACATGGTCATTTTTTTCCCAAAAATAAAACGCCTTAATATACATGGTCGTTTTTTCCCAAAAATTAAACGCCTTACTATACATGGTCGTTTTTTTCAAAAAATAAAACGCCTTACTATACATGGTCGTTTTTTTCCAAAAATAAAACACCTTACAATACATGGTCGTTTTTTCCCAAAAATAAAACGCCTTACTATACATGGTCGTTTTTTTCCAAAAATAAAACGCCTTACTATACATGGTCGTTTTTTTTCAAAAAATAAAACGCCTTGCTATACATGGTCGTTTTTTTTCAAAAAATAAAACGCCTTACTATACATGGTCGTTTTTTCCCAAAAATAAAACGCCTTACTATACATGGTCGTTTTTTCTCAAAAATAAAACGCCTTACTATACATGGTCGTTTTTTTCCCAAAAATAAAACGCCTTACTATACATGGTCGTTTTTTTCCAAAAATAAAACGCCTTACTATACATGGTCATTTTTTTCCAAAAATAAAACGCCTTACTATACATGGTCGTTTTTTTCAAAAAATAAAACGCCTTACTATACATGGTCGTTTTTTCCCAAAAATAAAACGCCTTACTATACATGGTCGTTTTTTTCCAAAAATAAAACGCCTTACTATACATGGTCGTTTTTTTTCAAAAAATAAAACGCCTTGCTATACATGGTTGTTTTTTTTCAAAAAATAAAACGCCTTACTATATATACATGGTCGTTTTTTTTTCAAAAAATAAAACGCCTTACTATACATGGTCGTTTTTTTTCAAAAAATAAAACGCCTTACTATACATGGTCGTTTTTTCCCAAAAATAAAACGCCTTACTACATGGTCGTTTTTTTCCAAAAATAAAACGCCTTACTATACATGGTCGTTTTTTTTCAAAAAATAAAACGCCTTACTATACATGGTCGTTTTTTTTCCAAAAATAAAACGCCTTACTATACATGGTCATTTTTTTCCCAAAAATAAAACGCCTTACTATACATGGTCGTTTTTTTGCAAAAATAAAACGCCTTACTATACATGGTCGTTTTTTTGCAAAAATAAAACGCCTTACTATACATGGTCGTTTTTTCCCAAAAATAAAACGCCCTACTATACATGGTCATTTTTTCCCCCCAAAAAAAACGCCTTACTAAACATGGTCGTTTTTTCCCAAAAATAAAACGCCTTACTATACATGGTCGTTTTTTTCAAAAAATAAAACGCCTTACTATACATGGTCGTTTTTTTCAAAAAATAAAACGCCTTACTATACATGGTCCTTTTTTTCCAAAAATAAAACGCCTTACTATACATGGTCATTTTTTTCCCAAAAATAAAACGCCTTACAATACATGGTCGTTTTTTCCCAAAAATAAAACGCCTTACTATACATGGTCGTTTCTTTCAAAAAATAAAACGCCTTACTATACATGGTCGTTTTTTTCAAAAAATAAAACGCCTTACTATACATGGTCGTTTTTTTCAAAAAATAAAACGCCTTACTATACATGGTCGTTTTTTCCCAAAAATAAAACGCCTTACTATACATGGTCGTTTTTTTCCAAAAATAAAACGCCTTACTATACATGGTCGTTTTTTTTCAAAAAATAAAACGCCTTGCTATACATGGTCGTTTTTTTTCAAAAAATAAAACGCCTTACTATACATGGTCGTTTTTTTTCAAAAAATAAAACGCCTTACTATACATGGTCGTTTTTTTCAAAAAATAAAACGCCTTACTATACATGGTCGTTTTTTTGTAAAAATAAAACGCCTTACTATACATGGTCGTTTTTTCCCCAAAATAAAACGCCTTACTATACATGGTCATTTTTTTCCCAAAAATAAAACGCCTTACTATACATGGTCGTTTTTTTGCAAAAATAAAACGCCTTACTATACATGGTCGTTTTTTTTCCAAAAATAAAACGCCTTACTATACATGGTCGTTTTTTCCCCAAAAATAAAACGCCTTACTATACATGGTCATTTTTTTCCCAAAAATTAAACGCCTTACTATACATGGTCGTTTTTTTCCAAAAATAAAACGCCTTACTATACATAGTCGTTTTTTTCCAAAAATAAAACGCCTTACTATACATGGTCGTTTTTTTTCCAAAAATTAAACGCCTTACTATACATGGTCGTTTTTTTCCAAAAATAAAACGCCTTACTATACATGGTCATTTTTTTCCCAAAAATTAAACGCCTTACTATACATGGTCGTTTTTTTCCAAAAATAAAACGCCTTACTATACATAGTCGTTTTTTTCCAAAAATAAAACGCCTTACTATACATGGTCGTTTTTTTCCCAAAAATTAAACGCCTTACTATACATGGTCGTTTTTTTCCAAAAATAAAACGCCTTACTATACATGGTCATTTTTTTCCAAAAATAAAACGCCTTACTATACATGGTCGTTTTTTTCAAAAAATAAAACGCCTTACTATACATGGTCGTTTTTTCCCAAAAATAAAACGCCTTACTATACATGGTCGTTTTTTTCCAAAAATAAAACGCCTTACTATACATGGTCGTTTTTTTTCAAAAAATAAAACGCCTTGCTATACATGGTTGTTTTTTTTCAAAAAATAAAACGCCTTACTATATATACATGGTCGTTTTTTTTTCAAAAAATAAAACGCCTTACTATACATGGTCGTTTTTTTTCAAAAAATAAAACGCCTTACTATACATGGTCGTTTTTTCCCAAAAATAAAACGCCTTACTACATGGTCGTTTTTTTCCAAAAATAAAACGCCTTACTATACATGGTCGTTTTTTTTCAAAAAATAAAACGCCTTACTATACATGGTCGTTTTTTTCCAAAAATAAAACGCCTTACTATACATGGTCATTTTTTTCCCAAAAATAAAACGCCTTACTATACATGGTCGTTTTTTTGCAAAAATAAAACGCCTTACTATACATGGTCGTTTTTTTGCAAAAATAAAACGCCTTACTATACATGGTCGTTTTTTTGCAAAAATAAAACGCCTTACTATACATGGTCGTTTTTTCCCAAAAATAAAAAGCCCTACTATACATGGTCATTTTTTTCCCCCAAAAAAAACGCCTTACTAAACATGGTCGTTTTTTCCCAAAAATAAAACGCCTTACTATACATGGTCGTTTTTTTCAAAAAATAAAACGCCTTACTATACATGGTCGTTTTTTTCAAAAAATAAAACGCCTTACTATACATGGTCCTTTTTTTCCAAAAATAAAACGCCTTACTATACATGGTCATTTTTTTCCCAAAAATAAAACGCCTTACAATACATGGTCGTTTTTTCCCAAAAATAAAACGCCTTACTATACATGGTCGTTTCTTTCAAAAAATAAAACGCCTTACTATACATGGTCGTTTTTTTCAAAAAATAAAACGCCTTACTATACATGGTCGTTTTTTTCAAAAAATAAAACGCCTTACTATACATGGTCGTTTTTTCCCAAAAATAAAACGCCTTACTATACATGGTCGTTTTTTTCCAAAAATAAAACGCCTTACTATACATGGTCGTTTTTTTTCAAAAAATAAAACGCCTTGCTATACATGGTCGTTTTTTTTCAAAAAATAAAACGCCTTACTATACATGGTCGTTTTTTTTCAAAAAATAAAACGCCTTACTATACATGGTCGTTTTTTTCAAAAAATAAAACGCCTTACTATACATGGTCGTTTTTTTGTAAAAATAAAACGCCTTACTATACATGGTCGTTTTTTCCCAAAAATAAAACGCCTTACTATACATGGTCATTTTTTTCCCAAAAATAAAACGCCTTACTATACATGGTCGTTTTTTTGCAAAAATAAAACGCCTTACTATACATGGTCGTTTTTTTTCCAAAAATAAAACGCCTTACTATACATGGTCGTTTTTTCCCAAAAATAAAACGCCTTACTATACATGGTCGTTTTTTTCCAAAAATAAAACGCCTTACTATACATGGTCGTTTTTTTTCAAAAAATAAAACGCCTTGCTATACATGGTTGTTTTTTTTCAAAAAATAAAACGCCTTACTATATATACATGGTCGTTTTTTTTTCAAAAAATAAAACGCCTTACTATACATGGTCGTTTTTTTTCAAAAAATAAAACGCCTTACTATACATGGTCGTTTTTTCCCAAAAATAAAACGCCTTACTACATGGTCGTTTTTTTCCAAAAATAAAACGCCTTACTATACATGGTCGTTTTTTTTCAAAAAATAAAACGCCTTACTATACATGGTCGTTTTTTTCCAAAAATAAAACGCCTTACTATACATGGTCATTTTTTTCCCAAAAATAAAACGCCTTACTATACATGGTCGTTTTTTTGCAAAAATAAAACGCCTTACTATACATGGTCGTTTTTTTGCAAAAATAAAACGCCTTACTATACATGGTCGTTTTTTTGCAAAAATAAAACGCCTTACTATACATGGTCGTTTTTTCCCAAAAATAAAACGCCCTACTATACATGGTCATTTTTTTCCCCCAAAAAAAACGCCTTACTAAACATGGTCGTTTTTTCCCAAAAATAAAACGCCTTACTATACATGGTCGTTTTTTTCAAAAAATAAAACGCCTTGCTATACATGGTCGTTTTTTTTCAAAAAATAAAACGCCTTACTATACATGGTCGTTTTTTTTCAAAAAATAAAACGCCTTACTATACATGGTCGTTTTTTTCAAAAAATAAAACGCCTTACTATACATGGTCGTTTTTTTGTAAAAATAAAACGCCTTACTATACATGGTCGTTTTTTCCCAAAAATAAAACGCCTTACTATACATGGTCATTTTTTTCCCAAAAATAAAACGCCTTACTATACATGGTCGTTTTTTTGCAAAAATAAAACGCCTTACTATACATGGTCGTTTTTTTTCCAAAAATAAAACGCCTTACTATACATGGTCGTTTTTTCCCCAAAAATAAAACGCCTTACTATACATGGTCATTTTTTTCCCAAAAATTAAACGCCTTACTATACATGGTCGTTTTTTTCCAAAAATAAAACGCCTTACTATACATAGTCGTTTTTTTCCAAAAATAAAACGCCTTACTATACATGGTCGTTTTTTTTCCAAAAATTAAACGCCTTACTATACATGGTCGTTTTTTTCCAAAAATAAAACGCCTTACTATACATGGTCGTTTTTTCCCAAAAATAAAACGCCTTACTATACATGGTCGTTTTTTTCCAAAAATAAAACGCCTTACTATACATGGTCGTTTTTTTGCAAAAATAAAACGCCTTACTATACATGGTCGTTTTTTTCCAAAAATAAAACGTCTTACTATACATGGTCGTTTTTTTCCAAAAATAAAACGCCTTACTATACATGGTCGTTTTTTTCAAAAAATAAAACCCCTTACTATATATACATAGTCGTTTTTTTTCAAAAAATAAAACGCCTTACTATACATGGTCGTTTTTTTGCAAAAATAAAACGCCTTACTATACATGGTCGTTTTTTTCAAAAAATAAAACGCCTTACTATACATGGTCGTTTTTTTCCAAAAATAAAACGCCTTACTATACATGGTCCTTTTTTTCCAAAAATAAAACGCCTTACTATACATGGTCATTTTTTTCCCAAAAATAAAACGCCTTACTATACATGGTCGTTTTTTCCCAAAAATAAAACGCCTTACTATACATGGTCGTTTTTTTCAAAAAATAAAACGCCTTACTATACATGGTCGTTTTTTTCAAAAAATAAAACGCCTTACTATACATGGTCGTTTTTTTCAAAAAATAAAACGCCTTACTATACATGGTCGTTTTTTCCCAAAAATAAAACGCCTTACTATACATGGTCGTTTTTTTCCAAAAATAAAACGCCTTACTATACATGGTCGTTTTTTTTCAAAAAATAAAACGCCTTGCTATACATGGTCGTTTTTTTTCAAAAAATAAAACGCCTTACTATACATGGTCGTTTTTTTTCAAAAAATAAAACGCCTTACTATACATGGTCGTTTTTTTCAAAAAATGAAACGCCTTACATGGTCGTTTTTTTGTAAAAATAAAACGCCTTACTATACATGGTCGTTTTTTCCCAAAAATAAAACGCCTTACTATACATGGTCATTTTTTTCCCAAAAATAAAACGCCTTACTATACATGGTCGTTTTTTTGCAAAAATAAAACGCCTTACTATACATGGTCGTTTTTTTCCAAAAATAAAACGCCTTACTATACATGGTCGTTTTTTTTCCAAAAATTAAACGCCTTACTATACATGGTCGTTTTTTTCCAAAAATAAAACGCCTTACTATACATGGTCGTTTTTTCCCAAAAATAAAACGCCTTACTATACATGGTCGTTTTTTTCCAAAAATAAAACGCCTTACTATACATGGTCGTTTTTTTGCAAAAATAAAACGCCTTACTATACATGGTCGTTTTTTTCCAAAAATAAAACGCCTTACTATACATGGTCGTTTTTTCCCAAAAATAAAACGCCTTACTATACATGGTCGTTTTTTTCCAAAAATAAAACGCCTTACTATACATGGTCGTTTTTTTTCAAAAAATAAAACGCCTTGCTATACATGGTCGTTTTTTTTCAAAAAATAAAACGCCTTACTATACATGGTCGTTTTTTCCCAAAAATAAAACGCCTTACTATACATGGTCGTTTTTTTCCAAAAATAAAACGCCTTACTATACATGGTCGTTTTTTCCCAAAAATAAAACGCCTTACTATACATGGTCGTTTTTTTCCAAAAATAAAACGCCTTACTATACATGGTCGTTTTTTCCCAAAAATAAAACGCCTTACTATACCTGGTCGTTTTTTTCCAAAAATAAAACGCCTTACTATACATGGTCGTTTTTTTTCAAAAAATAAAACGCCTTGCTATACATGGTCGTTTTTTTCAAAAAATAAAACGCCTTACTATATATACATGGTCGTTTTTTTTCAAAAAATAAAACGCCTTACTATACATGGTCGTTTTTTTCAAAAAATAAAACGCCTTACTATACATGGTCGTTTTTTTCCAAAAATAAAACGCCTTACTATACATGGTCGTTTTTTTTCAAAAAATAAAACGCCTTACTATACATGGTCATTTTTTTCCAAAAATAAAACGCCTTACTATACATGGTCGTTTTTTCCCAAAAATAAAACGCCTTACTATACATGGTCGTTTTTTTCCAAAAATAAAACGCCTTACTATACATGGTCGTTTTTTTCAAAAAATAAAACGCCTTACTATACATGGTCGTTTTTTTCCAAAAATAAAACGCCTTACTATACATGGTCGTTTTTTCCCAAAAATAAAACGCCTTACTATACATGGTCGTTTTTTTCCAAAAATAAAACGCCTTACTATACATGGTCGTTTTTTTTCAAAAAATAAAACGCCTTGCTATACATGGTCGTTTTTTTTCAAAAAATAAAACGCCTTACTATACATGGTCGTCTTTTTGCAAAAATAAAACGCCTTACTATACATGGTTGTTTTTTCCCAAAAATAAAACGCCCTACTATACATGGTCATTTTTTTCCCAAAAATAAAACGCCTTACTAAACATGGTCGTTTTTTCCCAAAAATAAAACGCCTTACTATACATGGTCGTTTTTTCCCAAAAATAAAACGCCTTACTATACATGGTCGTTTTTAAAAAAAAATAAAACGCCTTACTATACATGGTCGTTTTTTCCCCAAAAATAAAACGCCTTACTATACATGGTCCTTTTTTTCCAAAAATAAAACGCCTTACTATACATGGTCCTTTTTTTCCAAAAATAAAACGCCTTACTATACATGGTCATTTTTTTCCCAAAAATAAAACGCCTTACTATACATGGTCGTTTTTTCCCCAAAAATAAAACGCCTTACTATACATGGTCGTTTTTTTCCAAAAATAAAACGCCTTACTATACATGGTCCTTTTTTTCCAAAAATAAAACGCCTTACTATACATGGTCATTTTTTTCCCAAAAATAAAACGCCTTAATATACATGGTCGTTTTTTCCCAAAAATTAAACGCCTTACTATACATGGTCGTTTTTTTCAAAAAATAAAACGCCTTACTATACATGGTAGTTTTTTTCCAAAAATAAAACACCTTACAATACATGGTCGTTTTTTCCCAAAAATAAAACGCCTTACTATACATGGTCGTTTTTTTCCAAAAATAAAACGCCTTACTATACATGGTCGTTTTTTTTCAAAAAATAAAACGCCTTGCTATACATGGTCGTTTTTTTTCAAAAAATAAAACGCCTTACTATACATGGTCGTTTTTTCCCAAAAATAAAACGCCTTACTATACATGGTCGTTTTTTCTCAAAAATAAAACGCCTTACTATACATGGTCGTTTTTTTCCCAAAAATAAAACGCCTTACTATACATGGTCGTTTTTTTCCAAAAATAAAACGCCTTACTATACATGGTCATTTTTTTCCAAAAATAAAACGCCTTACTATACATGGTCGTTTTTTTCAAAAAATAAAACGCCTTACTATACATGGTCGTTTTTTCCCAAAAATAAAACGCCTTACTATACATGGTCGTTTTTTTCCAAAAATAAAACGCCTTACTATACATGGTCGTTTTTTTTCAAAAAATAAAACGCCTTGCTATACATGGTTGTTTTTTTTCAAAAAATAAAACGCCTTACTATATATACATGGTCGTTTTTTTTTCAAAAAATAAAACGCCTTACTATACATGGTCGTTTTTTTTCAAAAAATAAAACGCCTTACTATACATGGTCGTTTTTTCCCAAAAATAAAACGCCTTACTACATGGTCGTTTTTTTCCAAAAATAAAACGCCTTACTATACATGGTCGTTTTTTTTCAAAAAATAAAACGCCTTACTATACATGGTCGTTTTTTTTCCAAAAATAAAACGCCTTACTATACATGGTCATTTTTTTCCCAAAAATAAAACGCCTTACTATACATGGTCGTTTTTTTGCAAAAATAAAACGCCTTACTATACATGGTCGTTTTTTTGCAAAAATAAAACGCCTTACTATACATGGTCGTTTTTTCCCAAAAATAAAACGCCCTACTATACATGGTCATTTTTTCCCCCCAAAAAAAACGCCTTACTAAACATGGTCGTTTTTTCCCAAAAATAAAACGCCTTACTATACATGGTCGTTTTTTTCAAAAAATAAAACGCCTTACTATACATGGTCGTTTTTTTCAAAAAATAAAACGCCTTACTATACATGGTCCTTTTTTTCCAAAAATAAAACGCCTTACTATACATGGTCATTTTTTTCCCAAAAATAAAACGCCTTACAATACATGGTCGTTTTTTCCCAAAAATAAAACGCCTTACTATACATGGTCGTTTCTTTCAAAAAATAAAACGCCTTACTATACATGGTCGTTTTTTTCAAAAAATAAAACGCCTTACTATACATGGTCGTTTTTTTCAAAAAATAAAACGCCTTACTATACATGGTCGTTTTTTCCCAAAAATAAAACGCCTTACTATACATGGTCGTTTTTTTCCAAAAATAAAACGCCTTACTATACATGGTCGTTTTTTTTCAAAAAATAAAACGCCTTGCTATACATGGTCGTTTTTTTTCAAAAAATAAAACGCCTTACTATACATGGTCGTTTTTTTTCAAAAAATAAAACGCCTTACTATACATGGTCGTTTTTTTCAAAAAATAAAACGCCTTACTATACATGGTCGTTTTTTTGTAAAAATAAAACGCCTTACTATACATGGTCGTTTTTTCCCCAAAATAAAACGCCTTACTATACATGGTCATTTTTTTCCCAAAAATAAAACGCCTTACTATACATGGTCGTTTTTTTGCAAAAATAAAACGCCTTACTATACATGGTCGTTTTTTTTCCAAAAATAAAACGCCTTACTATACATGGTCGTTTTTTCCCCAAAAATAAAACGCCTTACTATACATGGTCATTTTTTTCCCAAAAATTAAACGCCTTACTATACATGGTCGTTTTTTTCCAAAAATAAAACGCCTTACTATACATAGTCGTTTTTTTCCAAAAATAAAACGCCTTACTATACATGGTCGTTTTTTTTCCAAAAATTAAACGCCTTACTATACATGGTCGTTTTTTTCCAAAAATAAAACGCCTTACTATACATGGTCATTTTTTTCCCAAAAATTAAACGCCTTACTATACATGGTCGTTTTTTTCCAAAAATAAAACGCCTTACTATACATAGTCGTTTTTTTCCAAAAATAAAACGCCTTACTATACATGGTCGTTTTTTTTCCAAAAATTAAACGCCTTACTATACATGGTCGTTTTTTTCCAAAAATAAAACGCCTTACTATACATGGTCATTTTTTTCCAAAAATAAAACGCCTTACTATACATGGTCGTTTTTTTCAAAAAATAAAACGCCTTACTATACATGGTCGTTTTTTCCCAAAAATAAAACGCCTTACTATACATGGTCGTTTTTTTCCAAAAATAAAACGCCTTACTATACATGGTCGTTTTTTTTCAAAAAATAAAACGCCTTGCTATACATGGTTGTTTTTTTTCAAAAAATAAAACGCCTTACTATATATACATGGTCGTTTTTTTTTCAAAAAATAAAACGCCTTACTATACATGGTCGTTTTTTTTCAAAAAATAAAACGCCTTACTATACATGGTCGTTTTTTCCCAAAAATAAAACGCCTTACTACATGGTCGTTTTTTTCCAAAAATAAAACGCCTTACTATACATGGTCGTTTTTTTTCAAAAAATAAAACGCCTTACTATACATGGTCGTTTTTTTCCAAAAATAAAACGCCTTACTATACATGGTCATTTTTTTCCCAAAAATAAAACGCCTTACTATACATGGTCGTTTTTTTGCAAAAATAAAACGCCTTACTATACATGGTCGTTTTTTTGCAAAAATAAAACGCCTTACTATACATGGTCGTTTTTTTGCAAAAATAAAACGCCTTACTATACATGGTCGTTTTTTCCCAAAAATAAAAAGCCCTACTATACATGGTCATTTTTTTCCCCCAAAAAAAACGCCTTACTAAACATGGTCGTTTTTTCCCAAAAATAAAACGCCTTACTATACATGGTCGTTTTTTTCAAAAAATAAAACGCCTTACTATACATGGTCGTTTTTTTCAAAAAATAAAACGCCTTACTATACATGGTCCTTTTTTTCCAAAAATAAAACGCCTTACTATACATGGTCATTTTTTTCCCAAAAATAAAACGCCTTACAATACATGGTCGTTTTTTCCCAAAAATAAAACGCCTTACTATACATGGTCGTTTCTTTCAAAAAATAAAACGCCTTACTATACATGGTCGTTTTTTTCAAAAAATAAAACGCCTTACTATACATGGTCGTTTTTTTCAAAAAATAAAACGCCTTACTATACATGGTCGTTTTTTCCCAAAAATAAAACGCCTTACTATACATGGTCGTTTTTTTCCAAAAATAAAACGCCTTACTATACATGGTCGTTTTTTTTCAAAAAATAAAACGCCTTGCTATACATGGTCGTTTTTTTTCAAAAAATAAAACGCCTTACTATACATGGTCGTTTTTTTTCAAAAAATAAAACGCCTTACTATACATGGTCGTTTTTTTCAAAAAATAAAACGCCTTACTATACATGGTCGTTTTTTTGTAAAAATAAAACGCCTTACTATACATGGTCGTTTTTTCCCAAAAATAAAACGCCTTACTATACATGGTCATTTTTTTCCCAAAAATAAAACGCCTTACTATACATGGTCGTTTTTTTGCAAAAATAAAACGCCTTACTATACATGGTCGTTTTTTTTCCAAAAATAAAACGCCTTACTATACATGGTCGTTTTTTCCCCAAAAATAAAACGCCTTACTATACATGGTCATTTTTTTCCCAAAAATTAAACGCCTTACTATACATGGTCGTTTTTTTCCAAAAATAAAACGCCTTACTATACATAGTCGTTTTTTTCCAAAAATAAAACGCCTTACTATACATGGTCGTTTTTTTTCCAAAAATTAAACGCCTTACTATACATGGTCGTTTTTTTCCAAAAATAAAACGCCTTACTATACATGGTCGTTTTTTCCCAAAAATAAAACGCCTTACTATACATGGTCGTTTTTTTCCAAAAATAAAACGCCTTACTATACATGGTCGTTTTTTTGCAAAAATAAAACGCCTTACTATACATGGTCGTTTTTTTCCAAAAATAAAACGTCTTACTATACATGGTCGTTTTTTTCCAAAAATAAAACGCCTTACTATACATGGTCGTTTTTTTCAAAAAATAAAACCCCTTACTATATATACATAGTCGTTTTTTTTCAAAAAATAAAACGCCTTACTATACATGGTCGTTTTTTTGCAAAAATAAAACGCCTTACTATACATGGTCGTTTTTTTCAAAAAATAAAACGCCTTACTATACATGGTCGTTTTTTTCCAAAAATAAAACGCCTTACTATACATGGTCCTTTTTTTCCAAAAATAAAACGCCTTACTATACATGGTCATTTTTTTCCCAAAAATAAAACGCCTTACTATACATGGTCGTTTTTTCCCAAAAATAAAACGCCTTACTATACATGGTCGTTTTTTTCAAAAAATAAAACGCCTTACTATACATGGTCGTTTTTTTCAAAAAATAAAACGCCTTACTATACATGGTCGTTTTTTTCAAAAAATAAAACGCCTTACTATACATGGTCGTTTTTTCCCAAAAATAAAACGCCTTACTATACATGGTCGTTTTTTTCCAAAAATAAAACGCCTTACTATACATGGTCGTTTTTTTTCAAAAAATAAAACGCCTTGCTATACATGGTCGTTTTTTTTCAAAAAATAAAACGCCTTACTATACATGGTCGTTTTTTTTCAAAAAATAAAACGCCTTACTATACATGGTCGTTTTTTTCAAAAAATGAAACGCCTTACATGGTCGTTTTTTTGTAAAAATAAAACGCCTTACTATACATGGTCGTTTTTTCCCAAAAATAAAACGCCTTACTATACATGGTCATTTTTTTCCCAAAAATAAAACGCCTTACTATACATGGTCGTTTTTTTGCAAAAATAAAACGCCTTACTATACATGGTCGTTTTTTTCCAAAAATAAAACGCCTTACTATACATGGTCGTTTTTTTTCCAAAAATTAAACGCCTTACTATACATGGTCGTTTTTTTCCAAAAATAAAACGCCTTACTATACATGGTCGTTTTTTCCCAAAAATAAAACGCCTTACTATACATGGTCGTTTTTTTCCAAAAATAAAACGCCTTACTATACATGGTCGTTTTTTTGCAAAAATAAAACGCCTTACTATACATGGTCGTTTTTTTCCAAAAATAAAACGCCTTACTATACATGGTCGTTTTTTCCCAAAAATAAAACGCCTTACTATACATGGTCGTTTTTTTCCAAAAATAAAACGCCTTACTATACATGGTCGTTTTTTTTCAAAAAATAAAACGCCTTGCTATACATGGTCGTTTTTTTTCAAAAAATAAAACGCCTTACTATACATGGTCGTTTTTTCCCAAAAATAAAACGCCTTACTATACATGGTCGTTTTTTTCCAAAAATAAAACGCCTTACTATACATGGTCGTTTTTCCCCAAAAATAAAACGCCTTACTATACATGGTCGTTTTTTTCCAAAAATAAAACGCCTTACTATACATGGTCGTTTTTTCCCAAAAATAAAACGCCTTACTATACCTGGTCGTTTTTTTCCAAAAATAAAACGCCTTACTATACATGGTCGTTTTTTTTCAAAAAATAAAACGCCTTGCTATACATGGTCGTTTTTTTCAAAAAATAAAACGCCTTACTATATATACATGGTCGTTTTTTTTCAAAAAATAAAACGCCTTACTATACATGGTCGTTTTTTTCAAAAAATAAAACGCCTTACTATACATGGTCGTTTTTTTCCAAAAATAAAACGCCTTACTATACATGGTCGTTTTTTTTCCAAAAATTAAACGCCTTACTATATACATGGTCGTTTTTTTCCAAAAATAAAACGCCTTACTATACATGGTCGTTTTTTCCCAAAAATAAAACGCCTTACTATACATGGTCGTTTTTTTCCAAAAATAAAACGCCTTACTATACATGGTCGTTTTTTCCCAAAAATAAAACGCCTTACTATACATGGTCGTTTTTTTCCAAAAATAAAACGCCTTACTATACATGGTCGTTTTTTTTCAAAAAATAAAACGCCTTGCTATACATGGTCGTTTTTTTTCAAAAAATAAAACGCCTTACTATACATGGTCGTTTTTTCCCAAAAATAAAACGCCTTACTATACATGGTCGTTTTTTTCCAAAAATAAAACGCCTTACTATACATGGTCGTTTTTTCCCAAAAATAAAACGCCTTACTATACATGGTCGTTTTTTTCCAAAAATAAAACGCCTTACTATACATGGTCGTTTTTTTTCAAAAAATAAAACGCCTTGCTATACATGGTCGTTTTTTTTCAAAAAATAAAACGCCTTACTATACATGGTCGTTTTTTCCCAAAAATAAAACGCCTTACTATACATGGTCGTTTTTTTCCAAAAATAAAACGCCTTACTATACATGGTCGTTTTTTCCCAAAAATAAAACGCCTTACTATACATGGTCGTTTTTTTTCAAAAAATAAAACGCCTTGCTATACATGGTCGTTTTTTTCAAAAAATAAAACGCCTTACTATATATACATGGTCGTTTTTTTTCAAAAAATAAAACGCCTTACTATACATGGTCGTTTTTTTCAAAAAATAAAACGCCTTACTATACATGGTCGTTTTTTTCCAAAAATAAAACGCCTTACTATACATGGTCGTTTTTTTTCCAAAAATTAAACGCCTTACTATATACATGGTCGTTTTTTTCCAAAAATAAAACGCCTTACTATACATGGTCGTTTTTTCCCAAAAATAAAACGCCTTACTATACATGGTCGTTTTTTTCCAAAAATAAAACGCCTTACTATACATGGTCGTTTTTTTCAAAAAATAAAACGCCTTACTATACATGGTCGTTTTTTTCCAAAAATAAAATGCCTTACTATACATGGTCGTTTTTTCCCAAAAATAAAACGCCTTACTATACATGGTCGTTTTTTTCCAAAAATAAAACGCCTTACTATACATGGTCGTTTTTTTTCAAAAAATAAAACGCCTTGCTATACATGGTCGTTTTTTTTCAAAAAATAAAACGCCTTACTATACATGGTCGTTTTTTCCCAAAAATAAAACGCCTTACTATACATGGTCGTTTTTTTCCAAAAATAAAACGCCTTACTATACATGGTCGTTTTTTCCCAAAAATAAAACGCCTTACTATACATGGTCGTTTTTTTCAAAAAATAAAACGCCTTACTATACATGGTCGTTTTTTCCCAAAAATAAAACGCCTTACTATACATGGTCGTTTTTTTCCAAAAATAAAACGCCTTACTATACATGGTCGTTTTTTTTCAAAAAATAAAACGCCTTGCTATACATGGTCGTTTTTTTCAAAAAATAAAACGCCTTACTATATATACATGGTCGTTTTTTTTCAAAAAATAAAACGCCTTACTATACATGGTCGTTTTTTTCAAAAAATAAAACGCCTTACATGGTCGTTTTTTTGTAAAAATAAAACGCCTTACTATACATGGTCGTTTTTTCCCAAAAATAAAACGCCTTACTATACATGGTCGTTTTTTTCAAAAAATAAAACGCCTTACTATACATGGTCGTTTTTTTGTAAAAATAAAACGCCTTACTATACATGGTCGTTTTTTTCAAAAAATAAAACGCCTTACTATACATGGTCGTTTTTTTGTAAAAATAAAACGCCTTACTACATGGTCGTTTTTTTGCAAAAATAAAACGCCTTACTATACATGGTCGTTTTTTTCCAAAAATAAAACGCCTTACTATACATGGTCCTTTTTTTCCAAAAATAAAACGCCTTACTATACATGGTCCTTTTTTTCCAAAAATAAAACGCCTTACTATACATGGTCCTCTTTTTCCAAAAATAAAATGCCTTCCTATACATGGTCATTTTTTTCCCAAAAATAAAACGCCTTACTATACATGGTCGTTTTTTCCCCAAAAATAAAACGCCTTACTATACATGGTCCTTTTTTTCCAAAAATAAAACGCCTTACTATACATGGTCCTTTTTTTCCAAAAATAAAATGCCTTACTATACATGGTCGTTTTTTTCAAAAAATAAAACGCCTTACTATACATGGTCGTTTTTTTCCAAAAATAAAACGCCTTACAATACATGGTCGTTTTTTCCCAAAAATAAAACGCCTTACTATACATGGTCGTTTTTTTCCAAAAATAAAACGCCTTACTATACATGGTCGTTTTTTTTCAAAAAATAAAACGCCTTGCTATACATGGTCGTTTTTTTTCAAAAAATAAAACGCCTTACTATACATGGTCGTTTTTTTTCAAAAAATAAAACGCCTTACTATACATGGTCGTTTTTTAAAAAAAAATAAAACGCCTTACTATACATGGTCGTTTTTTTCCAAAAATAAAACGCCTTACTATACATGGTCGTTTTTTCCCAAAAATAAAACGCCTTACTATACATGGTCGTTTTTTTCCAAAAATAAAACGCCTTACTATACATGGTCGTTTTTTTCCAAAAATAAAACGCCTTACTATACATGGTCGTTTTTTTCCAAAAATAAAACGCCTTACTATACATGGTCGTTTTTTCCCAAAAATAAAACGCCTTACTATACATGGTCGTTTTTTTCCAAAAATAAAACGCCTTACTATACATGGTCGTTTTTTTTCAAAAAATAAAACGCCTTGCTATACATGGTCGTTTTTTTTCAAAAAATAAAACGCCTTACTATACATGGTCGTTTTTTCCCAAAAATAAAACGCCTTACTATACATGGTCGTTTTTTTCCAAAAATAAAACGCCTTACTATACATGGTCGTTTTTTCCCAAAAATAAAACGCCTTACTATACATGGTCGTTTTTTTCAAAAAATAAAACGCCTTACTATACATGGTCGTTTTTTCCCAAAAATAAAACGCCTTACTATACATGGTCGTTTTTTTCCAAAAATAAAACGCCTTACTATACATGGTCGTTTTTTTTCAAAAAATAAAACGCCTTGCTATACATGGTCGTTTTTTTCAAAAAATAAAACGCCTTACTATATATACATGGTCGTTTTTTTTCAAAAAATAAAACGCCTTACTATACATGGTCGTTTTTTTCAAAAAATAAAACGCCTTACATGGTCGTTTTTTTGTAAAAATAAAACGCCTTACTATACATGGTCGTTTTTTCCCAAAAATAAAACGCCTTACTATACATGGTCGTTTTTTTCAAAAAATAAAACGCCTTACTATACATGGTCGTTTTTTTGTAAAAATAAAACGCCTTACTATACATGGTCGTTTTTTTCAAAAAATAAAACGCCTTACTATACATGGTCGTTTTTTTGTAAAAATAAAACGCCTTACTACATGGTCGTTTTTTTGCAAAAATAAAACGCCTTACTATACATGGTCGTTTTTTTCCAAAAATAAAACGCCTTACTATACATGGTCCTTTTTTTCCAAAAATAAAACGCCTTACTATACATGGTCGTTTTTTCCCAAAAATAAAACGCCTTACTATACATGGTCGTTTTTTTCCAAAAATAAAACGCCTTACTATACATGGTCGTTTTTTTCAAAAAATAAAACGCCTTACTATACATGGTCGTTTTTTTCCAAAAATAAAACGCCTTACTATACATGGTCGTTTTTTCCCAAAAATAAAACGCCTTACTATACATGGTCGTTTTTTTCCAAAAATAAAACGCCTTACTATACATGGTCGTTTTTTTTCAAAAAATAAAACGCCTTACTATACATGGTCGTTTTTTTGTAAAAATAAAACGCCTTACTATACATGGTCGTTTTTTTCAAAAAATAAAACGCCTTACTATACATGGTCGTTTTTTTGTAAAAATAAAACGCCTTACTACATGGTCGTTTTTTTGCAAAAATAAAACGCCTTACTATACATGGTCGTTTTTTTCCAAAAATAAAACGCCTTACTATACATGGTCCTTTTTTTCCAAAAATAAAACGCCTTACTATACATGGTCGTTTTTTCCCAAAAATAAAACGCCTTACTATACATGGTCGTTTTTTTCCAAAAATAAAACGCCTTACTATACATGGTCGTTTTTTTCAAAAAATAAAACGCCTTACTATACATGGTCGTTTTTTTCCAAAAATAAAACGCCTTACTATACATGGTCGTTTTTTCCCAAAAATAAAACGCCTTACTATACATGGTCGTTTTTTTCCAAAAATAAAACGCCTTACTATACATGGTCGTTTTTTTTCAAAAAATAAAACGCCTTGCTATACATGGTCGTTTTTTTTCAAAAAATAAAACGCCTTACTATACATGGTCGTTTTTTCCCAAAAATAAAACGCCTTACTATACATGGTCGTTTTTTTCCAAAAATAAAACGCCTTACTATACATGGTCGTTTTTTCCCAAAAATAAAACGCCTTACTATACATGGTCGTTTTTTTCAAAAAATAAAACGCCTTACTATACATGGTCGTTTTTTCCCAAAAATAAAACGCCTTACTATACATGGTCGTTTTTTTCCAAAAATAAAACGCCTTACTATACATGGTCGTTTTTTTTCAAAAAATAAAACGCCTTGCTATACATGGTCGTTTTTTTCAAAAAATAAAACGCCTTACTATATATACATGGTCGTTTTTTTTCAAAAAATAAAACGCCTTACTATACATGGTCGTTTTTTTCAAAAAATAAAACGCCTTACATGGTCGTTTTTTTGTAAAAATAAAACGCCTTACTATACATGGTCGTTTTTTCCCAAAAATAAAACGCCTTACTATACATGGTCGTTTTTTTCAAAAAATAAAACGCCTTACTATACATGGTCGTTTTTTTGTAAAAATAAAACGCCTTACTATACATGGTCGTTTTTTTCAAAAAATAAAACGCCTTACTATACATGGTCGTTTTTTTGTAAAAATAAAACGCCTTACTACATGGTCGTTTTTTTGCAAAAATAAAACGCCTTACTATACATGGTCGTTTTTTTCCAAAAATAAAACGCCTTACTATACATGGTCCTTTTTTTCCAAAAATAAAACGCCTTACTATACATGGTCCTTTTTTTCCAAAAATAAAACGCCTTACTATACATGGTCCTTTTTTTCCAAAAATAAAACGCCTTACTATACATGGTCCTCTTTTTCCAAAAATAAAATGCCTTCCTATACATGGTCATTTTTTTCCCAAAAATAAAACGCCTTACTATACATGGTCGTTTTTTCCCCAAAAATAAAACGCCTTACTATACATGGTCCTTTTTTTCCAAAAATAAAACGCCTTACTATACATGGTCGTTTTTTTCCAAAAATAAAATGCCTTACTATACATGGTCGTTTTTTTCAAAAAATAAAACGCCTTACTATACATGGTCGTTTTTTTCCAAAAATAAAACGCCTTACAATACATGGTCGTTTTTTCCCAAAAATAAAACGCCTTACTATACATGGTCGTTTTTTTCCAAAAATAAAACGCCTTACTATACATGGTCGTTTTTTTTCAAAAAATAAAACGCCTTGCTATACATGGTCGTTTTTTTTCAAAAAATAAAACGCCTTACTATACATGGTCGTTTTTTTTCAAAAAATAAAACGCCTTACTATACATGGTCGTTTTTTAAAAAAAAATAAAACGCCTTACTATACATGGTCGTTTTTTTCCAAAAATAAAACGCCTTACTATACATGGTCATTTTTTTCCCAAAAATAAAACGCCTGACTATACATGGTCGTTTTTTCCCAAAAATAAAACGCCTTACTATACATGGTCGTTTTTTTTCAAAAAATAAAACGCCTTACTATACATGGTCGTTTTTTCCCAAAAATAAAACGCCTTACTATACATGGTCGTTTTTTTCCAAAAATAAAACGCCTTACTATACATGGTCGTTTTTTTCCAAAAATAAAACGCCTTACTATACATGGTCGTTTTTTTCCCAAAAATAAAACGCCTTACTATACAAGGTCGTTTTTTCCCAAAAATAAAACGCCTTACTATACATGGTCGTTTTTTTCCAAAAATAAAACGCCTTACTATACATGGTCGTTTTTTTGCAAAAATAAAACGCCTTACTATACATGGTCGTTTTTTTCCAAAAATAAAAGGCCTTACTATACATGGTCGTTTTTTTGCAAAAATAAAACGCCTTACTATACATGGTCGTTTTTTTTCAAAAAATGAAACGCCTTACTATACATGGTCGTTTTTTTCAAAAAATAAAACGCCTTACTATATATACATGGTCGTTTTTTTTCAAAAAATAAAACGCCTTACTATACATGGTCGTTTTTTTCAAAAAATAAAACGCCTTACTATACATGGTCGTTTTTTTGTAAAAATAAAACGCCTTACTATACATGGTCGTTTTTTCCCAAAAATAAAACGCCTTACTACATGGTCGTTTTTTTCCAAAAATAAAACGCCTTACTATACATGGTCGTTTTTTTTCAAAAAATAAAACGCCTTACTATACATGGTCGTTTTTTTCCAAAAATAAAACGCCTTACTATACATGGTCATTTTTTCCCCAAAAATAAAACGCCTTACTATACATGGTCGTTTTTTTGCAAAAATAAAACGCCTTACTATACATGGTCGTTTTTTCCCAAAAATAAAACGCCTTACTATACATGGTCGTTTTTTTCCCAAAAATAAAACGCCTTACTATACAAGGTCGTTTTTTCCCAAAAATAAAACGCCTTACTATACATGGTCGTTTTTTTCCAAAAATAAAACGCCTTACTATACATGGTCGTTTTTTTGCAAAAATAAAACGCCTTACTATACATGGTCGTTTTTTTCCAAAAATAAAAGGCCTTACTATACATGGTCGTTTTTTTGCAAAAATAAAACGCCTTACTATACATGGTCGTTTTTTTTCAAAAAATGAAACGCCTTACTATACATGGTCGTTTTTTTCAAAAAATAAAACGCCTTACTATATATACATGGTCGTTTTTTTTTCAAAAAATAAAACGCCTTACTATACATGGTCGTTTTTTTCAAAAAATAAAACGCCTTACTATACATGGTCGTTTTTTTGTAAAAATAAAACGCCTTACTATACATGGTCGTTTTTTCCCAAAAATAAAACGCCTTACTACATGGTCGTTTTTTTCCAAAAATAAAACGCCTTACTATACATGGTCGTTTTTTTTCAAAAAATAAAACGCCTTACTATACATGGTCGTTTTTTTCCAAAAATAAAACGCCTTACTATACATGGTCATTTTTTTCCCAAAAATAAAACGCCTTACTATACATGGTCGTTTTTTTGCAAAAATAAAACGCCTTACTATACATGGTCGTTTTTTCCCAAAAATAAAACGCCTTACTATACATGGTCGTTTTTTTCCAAAAATAAAACGCCTTACTATACATGGTCGTTTTTTTCCAAAAATAAAACGCCTTACTATACATGGTCGTTTTTTTCCCAAAAATAAAACGCCTTACTATACAAGGTCGTTTTTTCCCAAAAATAAAACGCCTTACTATACATGGTCGTTTTTTTCCAAAAATAAAACGCCTTACTATACATGGTCGTTTTTTTGCAAAAATAAAACGCCTTACTATACATGGTCGTTTTTTTGCAAAAATAAAACGCCTTACTATACATGGTCGTTTTTTTTCAAAAAATGAAACGCCTTACTATACATGGTCGTTTTTTTCAAAAAATAAAACGCCTTACTATATATACATGGTCGTTTTTTTTCAAAAAATAAAACGCCTTACTATACATGGTCGTTTTTTTCAAAAAATAAAACGCCTTACTATACATGGTCGTTTTTTTGTAAAAATAAAACGCCTTACTATACATGGTCGTTTTTTCCCAAAAATAAAACGCCTTACTACATGGTCGTTTTTTTCCAAAAATAAAACGCCTTACTATACATGGTCGTTTTTTTTCAAAAAATAAAACGCCTTACTATACATGGTCGTTTTTTTCCAAAAATAAAACGCCTTACTATACATGGTCATTTTTTTCCCAAAAATAAAACGCCTTACTATACATGGTCGTTTTTTTGCAAAAATAAAACGCCTTACTATACATGGTTGTTTTTTTCCAAAAATAAAACGCCTTACTATACATGGTCCTTTTTTTCCAAAAATAAAACGCCTTACTATACATGGTCCTTTTTTTCCAAAAATAAAACGCCTTACTATACATGGTCCTTTTTTTCCAAAAATAAAACGCCTTACTATACATGGTCCTCTTTTTCCAAAAATAAAATGCCTTCCTATACATGGTCATTTTTTTCCCAAAAATAAAACGCCTTACTATACATGGTCGTTTTTTCCCCAAAAATAAAACGCCTTACTATACATGGTCCTTTTTTTCCAAAAATAAAACGCCTTACTATACATGGTCCTTTTTTTCCAAAAATAAAATGCCTTACTATACATGGTCGTTTTTTTCAAAAAATAAAACGCCTTAACTATACATGGTCGTTTTTTTCCAAAAATAAAACGCCTTGCTATACATGGTCGTTTTTTTTCAAAAAATAAAACGCCTTACTATACATGGTCGTTTTTTTTCAAAAAATAAAACGCCTTACTATACATGGTCGTTTTTTTCCAAAAATAAAACGCCTTACTATACATGGTCGTTTTTTTCCAAAAATAAAACGCCTTACTATACATGGTCGGTTTTTTTTCAAAAAATAAAACGCCTTACTATACATGGTCATTTTTTTCTAAAAATAAAACGCCTGACTATACATGGTCGTTTTAAAAAAAATAAATAAAACGCCTTACTATACATGGTCGTTTTTTTTCCAAAAATAAAACGCCTTACTATACATGGTCATTTTTTTTTTTTCCAAAAATAAAAGGCCTTACTATACGTGGTCGTTTTTTTTCAAAAAATAAAACGCGTTTTATTTTTTGAAAAAAAAACCGACAATGTAAAGTAAGGCGTTTTATTTTTGGACAAAAAAACGACCATGTATAGTAAGGCGTTTTATTTTTCCCCAAAAAAACGACCATGTATAGTAAGGCGTTTTATTTTTGCAAAAAAAACGACCATGTATAGTAAGGCATTTTATTTTTGGAAAAAAAACCGACAATGTAAAGTAAGGCGTTTTATTTTTGGAAAAAAAACGACCATGTTTCGTAAGGCGTTTTATTTTTTGAAAAAAAAACGACCATGTATAGTAAGGCGTTTTATTTTTGGGAAAAAAACGACCATGTATAGTAAGGCGTTTTATTTTTGGACAAAAAACGACCATGTATAGTAAGGCGTTTTATTTTTGCAAAAAAAAACCCGACCATGTATCGTAAGGCGTTTTATATTTGGAAAAAAAAACGACAATGTAAAGTAAGGCGTTTTATTTTTGGACAAAAAAACGACCATGTATAGTAAGGCGTTTTAGTTTTGCAAAAAAAACGACCATTTATAGTAAGGCGTTTTATTTTAGGACAAAGAATGACCATGTATAGTAAGGCGTTTTATTTTTGGAAAAAAAAACGACCATGTATAGTAAGGCGTTTAATTTTTGGAAAAAAACGACCATGTATAGTAAGGCGTTTTATTTTTGGAAAAAAAACGACCATGTATAGTAAGGCGTTTTATTTTTGGAAAAAAACGACCATGTATAGTAAGGCGTTTTATTTTAGGACAAAGAATGACCATGTATAGTAAGGCATTTTATTTTTGGAAAAAAAACGACCATGTATAGTAAGGCGTTTTATTTTTGGGAAAAAAACGACCATGTATAGTCAGGCGTTTTATTTTTGGGAAAAAAAAACGACCATGTATAGTAAGGCGTTTTATTTTTCCCAAAAAAAACGACCATGTATAGTAAGGCGTTTTATTTTTGCAAAAAAAACGACCATGTATAGTAAGGCATTTTATTTTTGGAAAAAAAAAACCGACAATGTAAAGTAAGGCGTTTTATTTTTGCAAAAAAAACGACCATGTATAGTAAGGCGTTTTATTTTTGGAAAAAAAACGACCATGTTTCGTAAGGCGTTTTATTTTTGGAAAAAAAACGACCATGTATAGTAAGGCGTTTTATTTTTGGACAAAAAACGACCATGTATAGTAAGGCGTTTTATTTTTGCAAAAAAAACCCCGACCATGTATAGTAAGGCGTTTTATTTTTGGGGAAAAAAAACGACAATGTATATTAAGGCGTTTTATTTTTGGACAAAAAAACGACCATGTATAGTAAGGCGTTTTATTTTTGGAAAAAAACGACCATGTATAGTAAGGCGTTTTATTTTTGGAAAAAAAACGACCATGTATAGTAAGGCGTTTTATTTTTGGAAAAAAACGACCATGTTTCGTAAGGCGTTTTATTTTTGGAAAAAAAACGACCATGTATAGTAAGGCCATTTATTTTTGGAAAAAAACGACCATGTATAGTAAGGCGTTTTATTTTTGGAAAAAAAACGACCATGTATAGTAAGGCGTTTTATTTTTTGGAAAAAAAACGACCATGTTTCGTAAGGCGTTTTATTTTTGGAAAAAAAACGACCATGTATAGTAAGGCGTTTTATTTTTGGAAAAAAAACGACCATGTTTCGTAAGGCGTTTTATTTTTGGAAAAAAAACGACCATGTATAGTAAGGCGTTTTATTTTTGGACAAAAAACGACCATGTATAGTAAGGCGTTTTATTTTTGGAGAAAAAAAACGACCATGTATAGTAAGGCGTTTTATTTTATTTTTTTTAAACGACCATGTATAGTAAGGCGTTTTATTTTAGCAAAAAAAAAAACGACCATGTATAGTAAGGCGTTTTATTTTTGGGAAAAAAACGACCATGTATAGTAAGGCGTTTTATTTTTGGAAAAAAAACGACCATGTATAGTAAGGCGTTTTATTTTTGGGAAAAAAACGACCATGTATAGTCAGGCGTTTTATTTTTGGAAAAAAAACGACCATGTATAGTAAGGCGTTTTATTTTTGGAAAAAAAAACGACAATGTAAAGTAAGGCGTTTTATTTTTGGACAAAAAAACGACCATGTATAGTAAGGCGTTTTATTTTTGGAAAAAAAACGACCATGTTTCGTAAGGCGTTTTATTTTTGGAAAAAATACGACCATGTATTGTAAGGCGTTTTATTTTTGGGAAAAAAACGACCATGTATAGTAAAGCGTTTTATTTTTGGACAAAAAAACGACCATGTATAGTAAGGCGTTTTATTTTTGGGAAAAAAAACGACCATGTATAGTAAGGCGTTTTATTTTTGGACAAAAAACGACCATGTATAGTAAGGCGTTTTATTTTTGGAAAAAAAACGACCATGTATAGTAAGGCGTTTTATTTTTGGACAAAAAAACGACCATGTATAGTAAGGCGTTTTATTTTTGCAAAAAAACCGACCATGTATAGTAAGGCGTTTTATTTTTGGAAAAAAAAACGACAATGTAAAGTAAGGCGTTTTCTTTTTGGGAAAAAAACGACAATGTTTCGTAAGGCGTTTTATTTTTGGAAAAAAAACGACCATGTATAGTAAGGCGTTTTATTTTTGGGAAAAAAACGACCATGTATAGTAAGGCGTTTTATTTTTGGACAAAAAACGACCATGTATAGTAAGGCGTTTTATTTTTGGACAAAAAACGACCATGTATAGTAAGGCGTTTTATTTTTGCAAAAAAAACCCGACCATGTATAGTAAGGCGTTTTATTTTTGGAGAAAAAACGACCATGTTTCGTAAGGCGTTTTATTTTTGGAAAAAATACGACCATGTATAGTAAGGCGTTTTATTTTTGGGAAAAAAACGACCATGTATAGTAAGGCGTTTTATTTTAGCAAAAAAAAAACGACCATGTATAGTAAGGCGTTTTATTTTTGGACAAAAAAACGACCATGTATAGTAAGGCGTTTTATTTTTGGGAAAAAAACCGACAATGTAAAGTAAGGCGTTTTATTTTTGGACAAAAAAACGACCATATATAGTAAGGCGTTTTATTTTTGGAAAAAAAACGACCATGTTTCGTAAGGCGTTTTATTTTTGGGTAAAAAACGACCATGTATAGTAAGGCGTTTTATTTTTGTACAAAAAACGACCATGTATAGTAAGGCGTTTTATTTTTGGACAAAAAAACGACCATGTATAGTAAGGCGTTTTATTTTTGCAAAAAAACCGACCATGTATAGTAAGGCGTTTTAATTTTGGGAAAAAAAAAAACGACAATGTAAAGTACGGCGTTTTCTTTTTGGGAAAAAAACGACCATGTTTCGTAAGGCGTTTTATTTTTGGAAAAAAAACGACCATGTATAGTAAGGCGCTTTATTTTTGGATAAAAAACGACCATGTATAGTAAGGCGCTTTATTTTTGCAAAAAAAACCCGACCATGTATAGTAAGGCGTTTTATTTTTGGAGAAAAAACGACCATGTATAGTAAGGCGTTTTATTTTTGGAAAAAAAACAACCATGTATAGAAAGGCGTTTTTGTTGTTGTTTTTTTTTAATTAAAAAAAAAAAAAAAAAAAAGGGCATTTTTTACTTTTTTTTTTTTTTTCAGAAAAACTGCCTTACGTGTGTTTTTTTAAATGACCATGTATAGTAAGGCTTTTTTTTTTTTTTTTTTTTTTTTTTTTAATGACCATATATAGTAAGGCGCTTTTTTTTTTTTTTTTTAAATGACCATGTATATTCAGGTGTTTTTTTGTTTTGGTTTTCTTTTTCGACTATGCTAAATTTTTAGCCTTACCATTCATCATGGCCAATTTTACTTTTTAACCTTCCTATACGTCATCTATTTTTTTTAGCCTTCCTATATGACCTATTTTTAGTCTTACCATACAATCACGCTCAATTCTTAGCCTGACTACCCAGAACGCTCAAATTTTGGCCTTTCTACACAAACATTTAACTGCCCGATTGATTGCCTGATGGCAATCTATGCCTGTGCATGCGTGTGTACGTGTGTGCGTGCGGGGTGTGCGTGTGAATGATTTTGCTCTTTCTGTGGCACGCAACTTTGTGAAAAGTGACGTTTATAGCATCTTTCACAATTCAACTACACACGCTCGCACTCTCACCCCAAACACAGATCGCTTGCTCTTCAGGAAGCTGGACAAGTTTCCATGGCGACAGTACTCCACGATGACCATCAGTGGCCCTGTGATGCAAACACAAACACACACATCTGAACCCCAACCAGGATCAAACCCTGATCCTAATCCAAAACCCAGTCTTAACCCCAACTACAATGCCAACCTTCAACCTTAATCCAAACAATTTGTATCCTAAATTTAATTTCAATCATTACCCTAATTTAGGCTAATCCTAATCTTTAACGTAACCACCAACCCTAATCCTGAACCTAATCCCAAAGTGAATCTTCACCTCAACCAGGCTAATACCTACCCAATTTGAACTCAAACCAAGATCCAAATTGTAACTCTGATTCCAGAACCCCAGAACACAAACTTTAACACCTGCCCCTGATCCTAAACCTAACCCAAACCCAACAACCCCAAAACCCTAACCTCCAATCTTTATCTTCATCCTCATCCTAAACATAATCCCTACGTGAAACCCTGATCCCAATCTGAATTTAAAACACGATCCAAATCTCAACTCCGATCCCAATCCGTACCTTACCAAAACCCCATCAGTAGGCCTCCCTGTGAGGCTAACGCTGACCCAGTTCCTAATTCCACCCTAATCAACATACAGTACATACACTTAGCATGGAACACTGATCAAAACCTAATCTTAAATCTAAATCTACCCCTTATATATCCAGTGTGTAACCACGATCATCCACAAACCTCCCGGCTTGGTGCAAGCTCCCAGTAGGTTAACAACGTTGAGATGGTGTCCGATGTAGTTGAGGATTTTCAGTTCGGTCATCAGGGCTTTGTGCTCGCTGACTGTGGCGCCCTCTGGTGGATGAAATGTGAAAATAAATGGGGCTGAAAAAGACAACTGAATGGATTGAAGATCTTGCAAAACATGTTTTGTACCTTTCAGCATCTTAACAGCCACCGTCCTGCAGCTGGAAGCGGTGTCTATGCCAAACGCAGACGCCTGCACCACCTTACCAAAGGCTCCGTGGCCCAAATTCTTACCTGGGTGGGACATGATACTCATCAGCAAGTGTCGGTGTCAAAGCACATCCAAAAAGGGTATTTGGTCACATGACTTTGGAAGAGTTGTAGGTGTTTTTTTCATTTATGACAGTGTCCTTTAACATAAGTTTCGAAAGCTCAAATCTTCTCACTCACTCACTAAACCTTAATCCTAACCTTTCACCACTTTCCCAAAGACTCCACGGCACAAATTCTTGTCTGGGTGTGACATGATACTTATTCTCGCCCATCCTGGAAGTGAACTTCTGATAAGACAAGACTTCAGAGCTCATCAGGAGAACATTTGACTCAACACCGCCCTCATGGCTGATTAACGTCAGTAAACACCCTACGACTGGTGCTCTTAATTAACCCGCCAAAGACAATACACACTCTGATTAATGGAACAAGAGGCCCTCCCAATGATCATTTGATAAGAGCTATGAGAAAGTTGGAGTATCTCTGATGCCATCTTAATACAACCTCTGGCTTACATTCCTGGAAGCAAACAAACAGACATTTGTTCACGTTCAATTGATAACGTACCTAATTTGAGACGCTCTCTAGGGAACTCCCACTGGTTGGGATCATACTGGAGTCGCTGGCACTGCTCCTCGATGGGGCCGTCTCCAGACTCCAGTATGATCGACAAGTACTCGGCTTTGCTCTGGGAGCTGCTGGGCTGCCGAAGGTAGATACAGGTAAACATTAACTCCCAGCCGAGTCAAAATGGTCTTTTGGCGTCTATAGCCGTCAATGGCACTGAATGAGTAATTCTTGGATTGCACACAATCTTATTTACTTACTTATTGATGATAAATCAAAATAATACGTCTTCATGAGAAACTGGTCTGAGGCACAAAGAAGGCTGAGGACTTCTAAGTAAGGCCGCACTGAAATTGCAACATTTCTTTATGTTGTCTTCTCACCTGTCGTAGTTTTCGGATCAGGAGCGTCAGGAGAAGCCAGAGGAAAGTCGCCACCACACACGTGCACGCCAGAGTAGGAATTTCCATAGACGGAGTTTCGGACGTATCTGATTTGAACGCATTTTGCAGCTGAATCAAACTACTCTGTATGCAATGGAAAATATGGAATACTTACCAGTGACAAAAATGTAGGCAGAACTCTCTACAGACCCCCTTTGGTTGGCGGCTTGGCATGTGTACAAGCCCTGGTCCTCCATGGTGATTCGGTCGATATGGAGTAAGCCTTCCTTTGGTGACATGACGATACCTGCGAAGGATTGCACTCAAGTGAAGAAAAACAACTTTACTTTGAATCAGATAGTCATTAAAAAAAAAAAAAAAGATTTACCAGATCCTGCCGACAGAGCGTGTTCGTTCTTGTACCACGTGACAGTCGGAGGTGGGACACCTTTGGTGGGACAGTGGAGGGTCACCGCGCTGCTAACGTTTACTGTGCAATCTGTCAAATTGTTCAGCAGCACTGGAGGCTCCAAGGCTGACAAGAAAAACAAAGAGCCAGAGTTACTGTCTTCCTTTTGTCCCTCATCTGAAGCAAAACGCCCGGTGCAGACGGTCTTCCCATAGAGCCTGAATTCTTTTCGAGGATCCTTCCTTAGAGGGACGTTTTCCTTGCCTCTTTCACCAAGTGATTCCCTTTCCAAAGAAGCCGAGATGAGCATTTGGAAACAATCGGATGACCTGATTCGCAAAATAAACTCTGCTGATAAATAAAACAAGTGAACCCTACTTTTCAGTACTTCTGAGCTTTCCAATGACCAACAGCACATTTTTGCAGCCACTAGGGGGAAGTGCAGGCAAGTCTTGAACGCACGCTGTAAATACATACCTGTATGCTATCACTTTTTAATTCAGTTCCCCTAACCTGTTGTGGCGAACCCCAGGGACAACGATAGACATCACAGTTCCTTTTCCTGCTAATAGATGTGTGCCTGTACTGTTCTTGATAAAACCTTGAATTGTATGTACACAGCAGTATATTGTGAAGTCATAAAGGACTGATTGTATCAGGAAAACAAATGCACCTACAAAAAAACTATTTCAGTCACCGTGACACATTTCGATTAACTTCATCCGATTTCAACCTCACTCACCCCGCAAAACACTTTAGAATGAAGTCAAAGGAAGTGGACTACTTTTTTTTTTCTCACTGGTCACCCAGTTTGTGTGTCATGATTCCCCAAGCGGGGGTCCCGATGGAGGAAATGGACGTGTCGGACACTGATTGTTACAGCGAGCAGTGGTCCGCAGACATGAAGCAAAGTCACTTAAGCGAGGCGACTGATTGTTGTTTCCCTGATCTTCCTCCCGGACAACAATTGATGATTGTCCAAACGGGGGCCCGGGACCTGACAGTGTCTGATTGGCTGATTGTTCCCGCGGTCCAGCGCAGGGGCCTGTAAATGTGGCATTGTGGGAAGTGCCATTGTGTGCTCTTCCTCCAGACCAGAGCCCATTCCCACGTGAAAGAGGTGCTGAGCAAAGGCAGGGTGGGGCCTCAGGAAGCCGAGGGGACCCGATTCCCAAACAGCCGCAACTCCGTGAGACTGGCTGTTTGTTTGTTTGCGACATACAAAGACATCAGGATGTCCAGAAATAAGGCACTACTAAGGAGGCCATTTTGGTTCCTCAAGGTACAGCTCATGGGGATAGTTACAGAACTCCAACGAAGAAACTGGAGCTGTTTAAATATGGTACAGTTGATGGAACCAAAACGTCTCTCTAATCCAGAAGTGACTCACCCGAGACCCTCACTTGGGCCACTTGGTGGACCTCCTGCGCAGTGACGCGATGATGGGCGGCGCACATGTAGGCGCCCGAGTCCTGGGTGCTCAGGTTGCTTAGTGACAGCCGCAGAGAGGATGAGAACACCCCCGTGGACGGGTGTCCATGTAGGGTGGTGCCCCCAACCCAGCCCCCGCCCCCGGCAGGGTGAAGGCGGCGCCACGACAGGCCTGTGTATAGGTGCTTATTGGCGTTGCAGGTGAGGCGCAGACCTCCACCTTCTCTGGGATCTCCATCCTGGCTCACGGCGAAGCCTCCTGGAATGTCTGATGAGATATATAAACATGAGAGATTTTTAAAGTAGGCTATGTGTATGTGGGCGCCCTTGAGTGGTACGAAAGGAATCACTGAATTAAGTGCTCAAAATGTTCATAGGCTTAATTTCAGGTTAAAAAAAAAAAGACAAAAAAAAAGGTATGCTGGGTTGTTGGTGTCATTCAAAAACAAAATGGCTAGCATGCTAGCTAACGTTAGCGTTATGATACGCAATTTATTTCAATATCAAAGGAGTAACCTCTGTGCCATTAATCTGAGCAAGAGAAATGTTCTCAATGGTTGAGTCAAATAAAAAGGGTTTGTTTACAAGCGGTGCGACTGGAGTAGGCTACGTAGACCTGTCCGATAAAGATGGCGAGCTCGCCACCATCTTGGACCACCTTTGATGTCGCCACGGTTATTGTGGCCAGCACGACGACGGCGAGAAAAGGTCGTTCTATTTACTTTAGCCCTTTGAAACTTCCCGTGGAAACGGCTCGAGAGCTTCCTGATGGCGGATTGTGTTTATCTTTCCCGAACACCCCGAAATAAAGCCGAGCTGCCAGTCCAAGGAAGTGCGCCGTATGAGACGGGGGGACGAGGAGACGGGGGAAGTGGAATGATAAGAGCCCACGGGTTCCTGTTTCGTTCTCATACACACAAGTGGAATTACACTGACCTCATATCACACGCACTGAAGAGCAACACAATGACCCTAACCCTTCATAAGAAAATGATTTTATATTGATTACAGAGTTCATCTTGATGCTTATAGGGAGCTCCACAGATTCTGCCTTGCAACAAGTGACTGCCCTTGATTTTACAATCTGTCATCCATCACCATTTGTTTATTTGTTAGTTTGCTCACCTGTGACGTAGAAGTGGATGTCCAGGTAGTCCAGTCCCACAGAGTTGGAGGCCACGCAACGGAACACACCCGACACCAGAGCCCGAGCCACTGTCACAACACCCACCGTCTAACAGATGAGCACATACGGGTGTATATGTTATCTGACTACATTAACATATGTTATCACGCCGGCGTGTCATGTTCTACCTTGGTCTTCCCCTGAAGCACTTCCCGTCTGTGGGTCACACTCAGGATGTGGTTGTGTGTGGACGTGGCGGGGAGCCCCTCGATCACGGGGATCCACATGGACGGGGATGTTGGAGCAGCGCACCTTCAATGAGGAAGACCAGGAGGAGGACATTCAGCTGTGTTGACACAATTAGGCAGCTGCAAACGTCCAATGTCACAGTTTGGTGTTATTTTTAAAAATCAGTTAACAATCTAAATGGGCGTGTTGGTGTTGTGACACAATGTAGTAGTTTTGTTGTTGTGAGGATGCAGACGTACGTTATGTCGTCCCCTACGTCATCATCCACTTCCTGACATTATTTACATCACTTCTGTTTATACCAACTCATGATTTACATGCGGTATATTTGAAGTTTCCATACATATCGCATGTAAATTTAAGATTTTTTTGCCCCCACAAATCTACAGCTATTATTTACTCCACATATCTATCTATCTATCTATCTATCTATCTTGCTACCTAGCTAGCTATCTTGCTAGCTAGCTAGCTTTCTTGCTAAATTTCTTCACTAGCTCGCTAGCTATCTTCAATAGCTTGCTCTTTGCTAGCTATCTATAGCTAGCTAGTTTCTCTCTCTTGAGTTTGCTGTCTGTCTGTATCTGTCTGCCTGTCTGTCGTTTTCTTTACTACTATTTTAGCTATCTATTGAGCTGTGATCATTGTGTGCGTCCCACCCAGGGTTATTATTATAGTTTTGGAATTTTCATTTTAGTTAGTTTTTATTTTGTTTTTGAAATATGGTTAGTTTTAATTAGTTTTTCAGGGTGGTTCTGTTAGTTTTTATTAGTTTTAGTTATTTAATAAATGCTTAGTCTTAGTTAAGTTTTAGATAATTTCAGAATTTGTTTTAGTTTTAAGAAAGTGTATTACTTTTGCGCAATGTTTAAAAAACACCATGGGAGCGACGCCATCATTGGCTGTTGCTAGATGACGTCACTTCTGTGTGACACAGTTTCAATCGTCCTTATTCCAGTTAATATCAAAATAAATGTATTATAATCACTTTAAAAATCATCCACAAAGGCTCATGCATTAAATTACCAAAGACTAAAACGAAGGACAATTTTGCTATAATTATAGTTAGTTTTAGTTTTTTTAAACATAAAATGTATTTTCAGTTAGTTTTTTTTTATTTTATTTTTTAAAAAGCATTTTCGTTTTTATTTTATTTCATTAACGAAATAGTTTTTTTCTGAATTTTAGTTTTACTTCGTTCGTTAGATTTAGTTAACTAAAATAACCTTGGTCCCACCCTGTGCGTGACATACACAAACACACGCGCGCACACCCCTACAATCGCTCCAGTACTCTTGCTCCAAATGGAAATAGAAGTGTGAGATGTGGCGATAAAGGTTTGTTAGTCACACATAGAGACGGGTGGACGGCAGGACGCACAACAATCACTCCACAGCCATTCGGTGTGCGTGTGTGCCTGTGTGTTCACTGACTAACTACACTTAACTGTTCCTGTCTACAGCCCAAAATAACCACACAGACATTTAAAACAACGATTCACAAATATAAGCTTTAATGCCAAAAAAAACAAACAACAACAACAACAACTGATACAAACATAAAAAAAAAAACAACACATATGTTTTAACAGTGTCATACAAATATTGTCATTTTTGGTCATATGTAAGTTAGTCGTATAAAATTATTAAATATTAGCTTCATATATTACTCATAGAACATCTTTACACAAGGGGAAGATCACATTGGGAGACACCCGTAGAATGGGGCATGCACACGCAAACACGCAATCACGCATGCGCATGCACTTACATGTCATCTATGAAGAACTGTTAGGGCCACTTGGATGGGAACAAAATGTGATGTACACAAAAAAGTTCAAATATATTTCATTGTATATTTTTATTTACGGTACATTATATTTATACATATATACATATGTACGTTACGTACATATATATGTACATATACTGTATATGCATATATACATACATATAAATACATATATACACATATACATATATGCATACATATGTACACATATATACCTAAAAATATATACAGACTGTACATATACTGTATTTATACAAAAGTCATTTTTTTCTGAAAAATTCAGATGTTTCCACATATTTCATGGCTATATGTATATATATGTATATATATATATATATATATATATATATATATATATATATATATATATATATATATATATATATATATATATATATATATATATATATATATATATATATGTTTGTTTTTTGTTGTTGTTGTTCATTTGTGGCCCTAATCGTCCTTCATGCAAATCACTGTTTCCAACAAACAGACAACAGGGGCTGTTATAATAACGACATCACTGACACTCTCGGCAGACTTCCTACATGGTAGGCGTCCGTCTTTTTCTTTTCTTTTTTTTTTTTTTCAACAGAGAACTATGAAACCTTGTGTCCACTACCTCTTCTCGTATTTGGATTTCTGGCTGGAGGAAAGAAAACAAACAGTAAAAACTCACAGCTTTTGTGGATGTGTGTGTGTTGGGCGGGGGGTCAGGTCAGGGCTTGGTGGGGACACGCACCCATGATAGTACCACTCTAGGACACAAAAAACAAGCAAAGCAGCTCTGATAGATGTGGCTGGTGGATGTTGGGATAGCATGGAGGAAATAAATAGATAGTCAAGCAGGTGTACTAATATATGTGTATACATATATGTGTATATATATTAATATATATATATATATATATATATACATATATATATATATATTATATTATTTTTTTATCAGATGGCTGTTGTGCGCTGGGGCTTTACTGCTCAGCAGTGTTGCAAGTCCACTCCAGATCAACAAGCCAGGCGGGGGGGGGGGGGGACGTCTACCACGGAGGACCCAAAGGTGTGCACTAATCACAAAAAGTTCAGGATATTCAGGAGAAATTGCAGGATGAACCAAAAAATGGAATAGAACATTTACTCATAAGTTTAATTTAATTTGCCGATGTCAAACTTTTGAATCTCAAACTTTCAGTAGTTTTTGCACAACTTACTGTTTTCCCCATTACGTACAAGCTGATTCCAATCAACAGGATCGTGATCAGGCTTATACAGAGCTTGCTGATGACTTGATCATATATCAACTGTGTTGGAGAAGGGAAACACGCAAAACCTACAGGACTCCGGCCCTCGAGGACAGAGTTTGCCCAGCCAAATTCTATAGTGTGATTAACCATGTTTTTGTTTCAGTTTTTTCTTAACAACAAAAAAACAACAACTGGGGAATCGTGGAAAAAAAAATGGAAGAACCCGATATTTTTATTTTTTATTTTTTCCTATTCTTTTATAGTGCGATTAGACATGTTTTTTGTTTGTTTGTTTTTTTAACAAAAAACAAACAAACAAACAAACAAAAAAAAACAAGCGGGGATCGTGGGAAAAAAAATTGAAGAACACAATATTTTTCTATTTTATTTTATCCTATTCTTTTATAGTGCGATTAAACAAGTTTTTGTTTCAGATTTTTTTTTAACAAGAAAAACAAAAAAACAAAAACTTAAGCGGGTTGGGAATCGTGGAAAAAAAAAAACCAAAAACATTTGCATAAAATCCAATGAATTTTACCTGTAAACGTTCTAGAGCATTTTATGTTCATCCCGAGATTCCACCCTAAAGCCCTTCACGTTTTGTAAATAGCAAATGTGCGTGTGTGGTGATGGGGGGGGCAGCAGCAAAGTTCTGGTGGTGGGAAGGTGGTGGTGTGTGGGGAGGGGGTGGGGGGGGGGGGGGGGCGTCTCAAGAATAGATCAAGTCTTTCGGAAGCAGCCCTGTGCCACGTTTGAAGACGAAGGGGACAATCACGCTGCTGGGAAGCGTCTCGCGTCGGGAGAGGAAGCCAAACAACGAGAGGAAAAGCGCTCTGATTTTCGCACAGGAAGCCCAGCGCGCCTCCTGCCCGGGCCTGATAAGAAGCGCTGCGTATTCCCATGGCCGCCGGACCCCGCTACGAGCGGGGACCCCGGCCCGAAAGAGAGGAGGAGCTCCTGGGCCCGGCGAACCCGGCCCGGACCGTCGCGCCCGCCGGGCCTCCTCCGGCTCGCAGTCAGGCTTGCGGTGCAGCCGGGCTGCGGAAGAACAAGTGAGGCCCAGTGAGGATTCGGATCCAGCCACAGCAACACAAGCACAAGCACAAGCAGCATATTTGACAAGCACCTCGCAACAGTCACCTGCAAAGTGGGCGGACACTATTTGGCAACGGGGTGTCTGTGAATGCAGCGGTTTCATTGGCTCATAATTAAGGTGAAAATAATGTTAGAAGACTGCCATTAACTCATTCACTGCCAGCACAATTAAAATTGATTTTTGACGTCTATAGCCGTCAATGGCACTGAATGAGTTAATCATTCAGAAGCAATTTGAGATGATTTACATGTGCAGGCTCACTATTTGGCAAGACGTTACAGACTTTCTGCAAAGGTACCATTATTATACGGTTTCATTAATACAATGTTGATAATGTCACAAATGCCTTTGAATGACTCATTTTACTGTTAAAAAGTATTGGCTCACTATTTGGCAAGGACCCTACGGTGTTTCTGCAAAAGTAGCAGCATAAATGTCTTAGAAAAAAAGTTGAAAATAATGATAAGACCTCCATGCACCTCCAAGCAATTTGAAATGATTTGTACATTTAGGCTCACTATTTGGCAAGACCCTACAGTGTTTCGGCCAACCTAGCATTATAAATAAAAGGTCCATAAAAATAATTTGACTAATGCTTTAGAAATCCTAAATAAGCTGCTAGACTTCCAAGTGTAGCCTCACTATTTGGCAAGACCCCAGATATTTTCTGTAAAGGTACTATTATAAACTGTAGAAATATTTTCATAGAAATATTATCAATGTTTTACAAATCAGTAACAAATTAACTCAGTGACTTGTTGGTTCGCTATTTGGCAAGTGTTTCTGTAATGGTACCATTATACATAAATATTAAAACTAAGCTAATAATAATAATAATAATAATAATAATAATAACAATAATTATTAACACTTAATATATCATTAACTCATTCAACCCCAAAAACGTATAAATACGTTTTTAATACTTTGTCCTGCACTCCCGAAAATATATATATATATATATATATATATATATATATTATTCTAGAGTACACAGAAGGCTTTGAGGCTTTGATACACCTTCTGATGTGAAGAGGTGGCTTAAAGAAATGGTAGTTACTACCAAAAAAAAAAAAAGGCCAGCAGGTGGCAGAGTGTAAGCGATCAGCCAGGGCCATGTTGCAACAAGCTCTTTTTACCAATGTTTTCACCGGGAATGTGAATATCGATGAAACTTCGCTATATTCTAATGCTGATTGGTGCAAAACGGAAACAGACACAAAAATACTTTTTTTTTTTCCTGATGAAAGAAGAGAGTCTAATCTTTCTTTTGGTAGGTTCCATGTTTTTATAGCAGTAGAACAGAATATTCTGCGTACCTCGCAAAATCAGTCAAAATCCAGTAAAACAGCCGGTAGCAAATCGTGTTGCTTCAGTGAAAATGGCTCAGAGTGAATGAGTTAAGAGAAAATTAGCTGTTTTACAAGTAGGCAAGTAATAACAGTGTAATAAACCCTTAATAAAGCATGAATAAACAACTAATACAGCATGGGCTCACTATTTTGACAGGTGGGATGGGATAACATTTATGATCATTTCGTGACTTACATCAGTTTGTCATATTAGGTTTAAGGCGAATACAAACAAAACCTTTACCGGTATATCTTTTACAGCTACATAATTATGAAGTGGTATCTTGACGATTATATTGTCTCGAGTTGTGAGAAATGCTACTTCCTGTTTAAGTTTGTGAATTTAACCAAATAACGTCACTTCCAAAAGTCTGCTGGCTAACACAAGGAGCTGTTGACATGCTAACAAAACTAGCGGTAGCAGTACACAACGGATAATGGGGCGACATGTAGACAGACAATAAAAACTATCAACATATGGTCATAAATCAAGCCACGATTGTGTACAGTATGAAAAATAAGTGCTGGCAGTACACGTGAGGAACAAATTAGGAGCTTTTGGAAATCTCCATCGGACACTACGAGGCGTTCACGGGCGTCACGGAAAGAAGTGGGAGGGAGGGTCAAAGTTTGAGTATGTCGATGATGTCACGGGCGTCCCCTGCTCTCAGGTAACACTTAACCTGTGCGGCGCGTTCGCAAGCTACACAATACGTCTTTGACCCCCGGAGAAACACTCTGTCTGTTCTTGCCAAGTGTGTGCGTGCGCGCGCGTGTCAGATATAAGAAAAAGCATCAGAGGATGTGGTGTGCAATCACAATAATAAACACGCCTCTCACCCTGCGTCCTGCGCAGGAAATTCATTAAATCATCCACGTTTGATTTGGAAGGCGACAAATCGTGCTTGAGAGCACGAAACTTGCCCTCGATTCAAGTGTGTGCGTGCGTGTGCGTGTATTTTCCTCTCTGTCCTTTCATGTCTCAGATGTGCTGTGTGTCTGTGAATGCACCACGCGCACACAAACATGCACACTTTGCATTAAACATATTGATGGAAAAAAAAAAAAAGGACGTAAAGACAGAAAGAAGGAGAACAAGTTGCACAATGAAACGCACATTCACAACACACGGAAATTTTGACACATTCCCAAACATGAAAGGCCTCAAAGGCATCTTACAAGAAGGAAACGGTGTCTGGACACATGCTGGAATAGACAAAACATGTCGTGTTTACACAATCACACAATGCACACACATACACAAATACACACCACTTAACGCACAACAACAACAGCAGAAGGGACGGACGGGTCACTTTTGTTTTTACGGCGACATTACAGCATCGTATGTGTGCAGGGCGATGCAGCTAACCAACCCTTAAAAAAAACACTTTAAATGTCAAAAAGGCTCAAGAAAATAATTCAACTTAAAAGTCAAAGGGAGGTGGGGGGAAAAAAACGCCTTAAAAATAATTAACAACAAAAATCTACTATAAACAATTAAACGTCACAAACTCATCTGTCCATCCATCCATCCATTTTCCGATCCGTCATTGTTGGATAATAATAATAATAATAATAATAATACTAATAATAATAATACTAATAACAATAATAATAATAATAATAATAATAATAATAATAATAATAATAATTAAAGCAACATCAACAAAAACAAAAACAAAACCTGAAGAGCCAACGAGGAAAAATCCACCTTAAAAGTCAGAAATTGTGTCTGGGCTAAAAATAAATAAATAAATAAATAAGTAAATAAATAAATAAATAAAAAAGAAAAGGAAAAAATAAAAAAAAGAAGAAGAAGGGGGTAAAAAATTGGGAAAAAAACAAAACAAATCTGCCTTAAAAGTAAAAGTGTGAGGGAAAAAAAAAATCCACTTTTAAATTTCTAAAGTCAGTTTGGGATAGAAGAAGAAAATAAATCTTAAAACTCCATTGCAAAAAAAAAAAAAAAAAAAGAAGAAAAATAAATCCACTTTAAACATAATTGCAAAATAAATAAATAAAATTCCATGGCAACCCTAATTGTCCAAAAAAGTACTTTTAAAGTTACAGTAAGAGGGGAAAAAAATCCACTGTAAAAGTCAGGTGGGTTAAAAAAAATATATATAAAAAATAAAAAATCTGCCTTAAAATTCACTACAATTGCTTACTTTAAAAGTCCCTTTTAAAAGTTATTGCAAAAAAATATATACATCAAACTTGAAAGTTGCAAAAAAAAAAAAAAAAAAAAAAAAAAAAAAAAAAAAAAAAAAAAGACTTTACAAGTTAATGTGAGAGAAAAAAAAAAAAAACACCTTCCCGGAGCCCTTAATGCTTTCACTGCCAGTCATTTTAGAAAATTTCAAAATTTTCAATACCCACGCGATATTACGTTCAATAATTATATATACACCAAATCTACCAAATGACAGAATAGACTCCCTACTTTTTGCCCTGTCCCATTCTTTTATAATTGACAGTAGAAAAATGTAGGTTTGCCAAAATACAGCCATTTCTCCCATGGACTCTGAAACTGTGTTTATTTCGTATTAAATGGGGCAATGATGTCATCTACCGGTGGTTGGGCATCAGTAAAGTTGTTTCCAAGTTTGATATTTACAGTGGAGCATAATCAGATTCTCCCCCATTCTCCCCGCTCAAAAATAATCTATAATTGACAAGTATACTTGTCAAAGGCAGTGAGTGAGCGAAAAAATAAAAAACCAAATAGAATTGTTGTGCCGTAGTGGCGTGCGTACTCACAGGCCTTTGGGCGGACACGGGTGCCAGAGCCAGTGGAGGTGCGGCGCGGGGACGGCGTGGGACGTGCAGTGCAGAGACTGCCGGCTCCCCCGGGGCACGGCGCCCGGGTCCTGCGACGACACCGCTTTCTCGCCGATCTGCGGACTGGCTGGGACGCACACACACAAACAACGACATCATCAACATGCTTTATCATGATTGGTCGGTTGAGGTCAAATTTATACTTTCTACAGCATTCACCATTATATAGCGCGCACCACTTTCAACATTCCAACGCGATCTGAAAATGTCTTACCGTTGACCACGAGTATTAGCGTGAGGTTCTGGTAGAGTCCGTGCTCCTGGATGCGTACTCGCACAGTATATTTCCCAGCATCCTCCTCCGCCACGTCTCGGATGACCAGCGAGTGGCCGTCCAGGTGGTACCGGGAGCACTGCTCCGCCGCCACCGTGCCGTCTTTCAACCTGGTAGAACGTGCACGGAGACTTTTACACGAGTCACCTTTTCGATCACGTTTTTTTTTTGTTAGCGTCTTACCAGACAACTTCGGGTGCTGGGAACGCTCTGAGTTTGGGAGAAATTCGGTAAGATTTCTGCCCCGCCTGGGCGTCCATTACGGATCCCCGTCTGGGCTTCAATCGGATGAAGGGACGATCTGAGGGCACGGGATGAAAAGGAATGTCAGACGATGGCCGCGCGAATAAGACGTCGGTGATATCTTGACTTACCGTAGACGGTAACGGTGACTTTCTGCTGCTTGGTTTTGTTGCCGCTGCTGACGCGGCACGTGTACAGGCCGCGGTCGGAGCGCCGCAGCTTGGGGATGGTCAGGATGTTGTAGAACAGCATGTGAGTCGTGTGCTTCAGCAGACGCTTGGACGTGGAGCCGCTGTTGCTCGCCTGCAGTCAGACGAATGTCATGAGCGGCGGTGACAAGAAAATGGGACCAGAAATGATCAAGTAACTTTGGAAGAGATTTGGAATTTGGCCAAAAATGTTTGATTCTGGTCAAAATAGCCGACTTACTGTTCAATTTACAGCAGAGGTCCTTTGAGACTTTCATCTGCTCCAATTTTGGGTTGATTATTAGTGTAAGTGTAAATTTTCTTTTTATTCCAAATTTTCTCTACATCGATTTTTCAAACCAAAATGGCCGACTTCCTGTCTAATTTCTGACATGGATCCTTGAGACTTTTTCGTCTTGCTTGTTGCGATGGACATGTCCAACAACGTTTGTGTTTACTGATGTAACTGGTTTTGAGGACTAAGTTTTTCAAACTTTCTACTAGTTTCAGAATTCACCTGGATAGGCTGATTGAAAGCAAAATGGCCGACTTCATGTTCAGTTTACGGCACAGGTCCTTGAGACTTTTACATATGTCTTATTATGACAGACATGTCCAACCAATTTTGTGTCCATTAATGAAACTGGTGTTGGCGGCCAATTTTTCCAAACTTTCTTTGCACCCTAGAATTTTCACATCGATTCTTCAAACCAAAATGACCGACTTCCCGTATAATTTCAAACATGGAACCTTGAGACTTTTTCATGCGACTTGTTCTGATATACATGTCGACCAACTTTTGCGTTGGCAGGTGAACTTGGTGTTGAGGGCAATGTTTTGAAAGCTTTCTACTAGTTTCAGAATTCACCTGGATAGGCTGATTGAAACCAAAATGGCCGACTTCCTGTTCCGTTTAGGACATGGATCCTTTAGACCTCTTTGTGTGTCACGTGATGATAAAACGGTCCACCAAATCTAATGTTGATCAGTGAAACCGGTGTCGGGGACTAATTTTTTTCAAATTTTCTACTTGTCTTAAAATTTTCTAAACATTGGTCCTTCAACCCAAAATGGCCGACTTCCTCTTCAAATTTAGGCATGGGTTCTTGAGACTTTTTTTGTGCGTAGTTATGTCTACCAACTTTTATTGCAACAGGTAAAAGTAGTGTGGAGGGCTATTTTTTTTTTTCAAACTTTCCATTGGAATTCACCAGGAATTTGCCCAAAGAAACTGATTCAACCCAAAATGTCTGACTTCCTGTTCGATACCAGGCATGGGTTCATGAGACTTTTTCGTGCGTCTTCTTATGATAGACATGTCCACTTACTTCCACGTCAATCGACGCAACTTGTGTCACGGGCTATTTTTTTTTTCCTTTTAATTTTCTATCTGTCCTGGAATTTGCCACAAACTATTAACTCATTCACTCCAGGATATTTTCACTGAAGCAACTGGATTTTTATTTTGCAAGGCCCCAGTCTCTTCTTTCATCAGGAGAAAAAGGTATATTTGCATTTGTTTCCGTTTTGCAGCAATTAGCATTAGAATATAGCTATGTTTCATCATTATTCACAAAGCTGTCAAAAACAGCTTGTTGCACCATGGCTGATCTTTTATACTCTGCTGCCACCTGCTGGACTATTTTTGCTATAACTACCATTGCTTTAAGCAACCTCTTCAGTGTGCTCTAGCATTAACAAAAACGTTTAAAAATAATAAAACACAAAACGTATACATACGTTTTTGGTATGGAAATACAAAGTATTAAAAAACGTATTTACACGTTTTTGGGTTTGAATGAGTTAATAATGATTGTTTATTGTCATGGGGTCTATTTGATACCTTTCCAGGGTAGTCCCATGAGATGTTGACCCTGGTGTTCAGTTCTCCGGTGGCGGTGCAGTTGAGCACCAGCCTCTCCCCCTTCAAAGCCTGCACGGGACCACTGCTGTTCAGATACACGTCCAAGATGTTACTCACTAAAACGACACACAGGAAGGAGAAGGAGGAAGTTGCATGACTTTTTCAGAATAAGAGCGCCGCATGGTTCGTCGTTGAAGAGGGAGCAGACCGGGCCTGTGGACGATGTAGATGCGCGACTTGTGCGCCACGCCGTCGACGAGCGTCTGGCAGAAGAAGAGGCCGATGTAGTAGAAGGTGGGAGTGCGGATGGTGAAGCCCCGCCGGCTGCTCCAAAGAATGTTCCTCTGGTCGGGACTCAAGCTGTGGTTGGGGAACTGTAGGGTGGTTGGGAAAATAATTGCATATTTAGAAACTGCTCTTGAATCGTACCGTATCACTTATTGGAGAAATGCACACCCCTAATATATACACATATAGGCACATTTTTCACCTTTTCCAGAAACGACTCCCCAGCCCTTCAAATGACCTGCAGTATTTTTGGACTCCAATTTCCGGTCACGCTATAATTCATGAGAGGAAAACCTCCATCCAGATGCTGATGAATCCTGGCGGGGTCTGGCGTCTGCCTTCTTGTCATGTTGCCGAAATCCTTGCGTAACCCCTTGTTGTGTTCTTGGAGGCCGCGGCGAGGAAATGTTTACCCCGTCACGGCGAAAAGTCTCCCGCCCTCTCTCGGGGGAGCAGGTAGGAGTGAGGTGACCCTTTTGCGAGCTTTTGTTCTCCTCTTCGCCCCCTCTTACCTAACGCGGCCCGCCAAGGTGGGTAACGAGGACGGAGGAGGGTGGTCGAGACGTCCGAGGAGTCAGGATATGGGAAACGTGACTGCGGGTCCATCTCCTCACATCCTGTTACTACAGGATATGAGGATGGTTTGGATGGGGGGTGGGGGGGTCACTTTCACAGCCTTAGTTTGAGTCGAGTGGGGGGGCCTCAAGGGTATTGTTGTATCGAGCGAGCTAAAATAATAATAATAAAAAAAACTTCCAGGAAAAAAACACTCCAGAGGCTTGTGACAGTCAGTAGATGAAGGGAAGGACGAGAGCTATTTTTGGTTCCCTTTGCGGTTGGTTACAAGTTTTAGAGTAAAACAAATACATTATGTACAGCACAAAAAGTCTTTTGGACCCGGCACGTATTGCTTCTTCACTGCTTGGTGCTTTTTCCGGAAATGACTTTCTTCAGTATTTCTGATTGGCGCCACCTGTTACTTGGCAAGCTCCCGAAGCACATTTCTACGAAATTCGTGTGGATGAATTTTTTCAATTTTATTTATATTTTATGCTGCATTGCATTAAAGCATCTCTGAATGGTCCAGAAATGGCTGCTGACAGGAACACTGGCAGTCATGGGACCCAAACGATACATAGCATAAAATACATGCACATCTATGCATTTAGAAAAGGTGTTCCACAAAGCTCTGTGCCAGGCCCACTATTGTTTAACATTACTTGTTACATACAAGATGTTACGTTATGAGAAGAGGGTTGTAATATTTGGAGGATGTGACATATGTGAAATGGTCATGTCAAAATAAAAAATAAAACAAAATTCCGAGCGAATTGCATTTTACACTGAATACCACAAAGGCGTATTAGGGCCACATATATATATATATATATATATATATATATATATATATATATATATATATATATATATATATATATATATATATATATATATATATATATATATATATATATATATATATATTTTTTTTTAATTTCCCCCCAGAGGGGGAGTAACATTCAGAGAAAGAAACTCAGAAACTGCCGTAGCTGGAGTCCAACGTGAGGATCCGTGGGTGGTTAATACATGGCTGCTCAACAACACTTCTGCCAACACTTCCTGATCCCCTATCAGCTGACTAGGACTAACCAATCAGAAGCTAGCATAATTTAGGTAAATACAAGTGAATGATGCAGTGCAGCAGATTCAACACATCAACTTAGCTACTTGTACAAAAAAAAATACCAAAATGTATGTAGATGTAAATAATAATTCTGGAAACATAAATGTACACGTAAATATACATTTTAACAAATTAACTTAAATGCTTGATCCTCAAGGGTGTCTTTGTCTCTGGCAATACCCAACACTTCAAAGTGAGAAAGCAATTAATTACAATCTCCTTATTTGAAAACCCGACCAAAAAAGTATTGGTACAAACGTCTGAGTATGCTACATGTATTTATCGTACGTTTCTGAGTTTGTTTCCCCCCCTGCAAATCTGTCCCTTTATAAAGTTGCAAATTTAAGTTTTTTTTCTCGCAAATTCGCGACTTTATAAAGTGGCAAATTTGTGAGTTTTTTTTTCTCTGAATATTACCCCACCTCTTAAAAAATAAATAAATAAATAAAATATAAGATGTGGCTCTAATACGCAGTCGTAGAATATAACAATAACAACAACAACAACAAAAAAAGAAAAAGAAAAAAAGAAAAGAGCATTTTTTTTTTCTTTGGAATTAAAACAGCAGTACAATTTCCGGTCATGCAAAAACCACAAGCGGGAAACCTCCGGATGCTGAAATCAAGTCGGGTTCAAGGAAGCTATTTTTAGAGCGATTCCCTTTGAGAATACGAGCACTCGAGGATTTGCCAGTTGAGCAACATGTTGGTGTTTATTTTTAACTTGCATTGGTCAAATCCAATTCCCGTTAAATCAAACCAGAATGACTTTATTTCTAATCTTCCCAACTTGCTGATCAACATTTTCGGTTTGATGCACGCTTCCTCTTTCTATTGTATTTGAATGTTACGTTGTTAAGAGGAAAATGAGCAATTGGTTTCATAATGGAGTGAAGCAACAGGCTATTTCGGTGCTTCACTCATGCAGCTGGGATTTTTTTATTTTTTTTATTCATTTAAGCTTTCTTCACATTCTGCTTGTTTGACAAATTCTCCCCGATTTAGTCATCCGACAATTGGCACGGCAGCCAGCGTGTTCCGCGGCTGCCCTGAGACAATGGCGCGAGCTTTGGGGGGCCGAGCCTGCAACTACTTGGGCTTCCTCCTGCCAGCTGTTTTAAGCATCACGAGCAAAAAGTTGGCGGCCGGGAGTGCGACTATGATTGAGGCTGTGGGAAGTGATGCTGGAGGGGGGCCAACGGGGCACTCTGGACCTAACGTCCTGTCTCCAGCCGGCTTCAAAACAAAACAAAAAAAGATCGGAAAAAGCTTGTTAAGAAATAGAAGACGTCGACGATGATGATCATTTGGGACATTTTCTATGCTGCTTGATTTGCTTTATTTACTACATGGCAGGCTTCCTGTGTCTTTTCGAGCAAGGCTTCTTGAGACTTTTTTGTGGGTCTACTTATGATAGACACGCACACCAAATTTCGAGTCGTTTAGTGACACTGCCTTCAGGGGCCAAATTTTTAAATGCAAAGTATTTGATCATAAAAATAGCTTTGTTTTTTGTTTTTTTTAATAGAACTCTGAGATTTTCGCAAAATGGCTCCCTCAACCAAAATGACAGATTCTGTGGGCTTCTTGAAATTTAATTACCTTGACCAGGGTGCTGGTAAGGTTGGGGTGGGTGACCCTGCAGGGGATGACCAACGGCTGCTTCTCCTTCATGTACAAAACGTCGGGGCTCATCTCTGAATGGTCCACAAATGGCTGCTGACTGTCTGAAAGACAAACACTGGCGATCAGGGACCCAAATGGCACACAGCAGGAAATACATGCGCAGCTATGCATTTAGAAAAGGTGTTCCACAGAGCTCTGTGCCAGACACACTTTCGGTGGTCTTAATGTTGCTTTGTGTTTTCCCCATGTAAAAGGTACTATTGATGCTAATTGTTAGCATGTCGATGACGCTTTCCACCCGTAGGCAGTATTTTATTTTGAAATGGCTTGGTCAGAACCATCAAAAAGCTCAACACGGGTCACAATGCTGCCTACAGGCTACACTAGTTATAACAATCGCAGTGTTGCGAGAAATTTGTCAGATTAGCCATGAGCATTAATGTACTATCAATGATAATCATTAGCATGTCGATGACACTTTCCACTAAGTGGAAGTAGTAAAAAAAAATAAAAAATAATAGCAGTGTTGCGAGAAGGTTGTAAGATTAGCTATGCACATTAACGTACTATCGATGCTAATCGTTAGCATGTCAATGACCCTTTACATTAAGCTAGCAAAAAATAATTTCGGTGCTGCGAGAAAGTTGTCAGATTAGCCATGCACATTAAGCAGTATTGATACTAATCGTTAGCATGTTGATGACACTTTCCACTAAGGTAGTAAAAAATAATAGCAGTGTTGCGAGAAAGTTGCCAGATTAGCCATGCACATTAGCGTACTATCGATGCTAATTGTTAGCATGTCGATGACACTTTCCACTAAGGTAGTAAAAAAATAAAAATAATTGCAGTGTTGCGAGAAAGTTGTAAGATCAGCCATGCACATTAACGTACTATCGATGCTAATCGTTAGCATGTCAATGACCATTTACATTAGGCTAGCAAAAAATAATTTTAGCGCTGCGAGAAAGTTGTCAGTTTAGTCTTGCACATTAACATACTATCGATGCTATTCGTTAGCATGATGATGACTCTTTGCATTAAGCTAGCAAAAATATAATAATAATAATAATCGCAGTGTTGCGAGAAATTTGTCAGATTAGCCATGAGCATTAACATAATATTGACGCTAATCGTTAGCATGTTGGTGACGCTTTCCATGAAGCTTGCAAGGGCATTCCTAACATAGTCAACCTTTTATTTGTACTCTGTTGGTGGCTGCTTCCACTATTGTGTAGTCTGCAATGCTCTCTTGTCATTGAATTCGCAAACCAACCCCGCCGTCCACAATAAACACGCAAATTGTTGGTAGGCAATCATTGCGCTGCATTGTTTGCGCGTTCATGGCTGTTATTCAAGGAAAGCTAATCTCTGAACGCCCCCCTAAACAAAAGTACCCCAAGGACCGGCCCACCGAGCGGGGCTTCCTTATGTCGCCGCTTTGATTCCAGGCGTAATGGAAGTGGAGACCTAAGCGATGGTCGGCCAACCCCCACCCTCCGCTCTCCCCCCTTGAGGGCAGAGATGCTCACCGAGGGGGAGGGAGGGGCCGACCATCGCAGACTTTGTGCCTTCTCTTTGCTTTGGCGGCGGCCTTCATCTTATCCTCACACACGCGCACGGCCACATACCTTGTCCGAGAGCCAGTGTCCCCCCACCGCCCCTCCCTCACAACCCCTGGCCTCCTCCCTTCAAGCACAGGATGCTGGAGCGGGCCAGATAAGGCCGATGCCCTGCATGGGAAACTCTGCCCAAGCTAGAGCCTTTCAACAGCTGGCCCATTACACTCCAAAAAAGACATTTATTTATATACAAATAAGAATAGAAATATATCGACAGCAGCGTAAGGTGCTGAAACCGTGCTTGAAGTGTTTAGAGATCATCGGCGCTACTGTTTTTAGCACTTCCTGTTTAAAAAACCTCCCGCGGTTACGGTGTAGGTCAGATTGATCCGTTTCTTGCAGTGACAAGTGCAGCTGAATTAAAATCTTGTGATATAATGTGATACATTTCAAGTTGATGATAATTTATTACGGTAAAATGTGTTAAGTTTGAATCCAGTAATCAGCAAAACAAAACAAAGCAATTACTTCTTGTCCTTACGTTTTACAATGTAAAGTTTCTAGCTAATAAATCAGAACTAAAATGTGAAAATTAACAAGTTATAATATATATATATATATATATATATATATATATATATATATATATATATATATATATATATATATATATTTTATAACTTGTTAATTAAAAAAATATATATATATGAAATTTATCACATTAAAATGTTACAATTATCGTTAAAGCCTAACATTTATCACACTTTATCACGTTAAAAGGTGACAATTATCAGGTTAAAAAGTGAAATTTAAAAATGAAAATGATCATGTTAAAACATTAAATTTATCATGTTATAACATAAGCTCTTTTTTTCCTAGTGTGGCAATATGTTTCCATAGTTACATTACATTTGTTGTATTTTATAAAAAAAAGAAAAAAAAGAAAAAAAAGAAAAAAAAGAAAAGAAAAAAAAAGATGACGGATTTAGGGAAAAAAGAATTATAAATTGAATGCAATTTTTAACACATTTGAATTGAATGTACTTTTAAGATATTTTTGCTTTTTTTTTAAGAAAAAAAGAATTGTAATGTATTTAACATTGAATACAATTCTAATCTAGAGCTGCAGTGTTAGCATAGATTAGCATTAGCTAACAGCTAAAAAAATAAATAAATATATATATATATATATATATATATATATAGATATATAGATATATATATATATATATATATACATACATAGCTTTTTGTTGAAAACTTCGCTTGAGAGTAGCTAAACATAGCTACACAACGCCCTCACTTTACCACAACTAGCTCCACCCCGGTTGTCGTGGTAACAAAAGGCATACTCTGCATTTGCAAAACTGCCCGAACAATACGCAAGTGTGTTCTTACCTGCCACATAAACGTAAACCAAAGCCTGCCGCTGCGCTCGGTGTCGGTATCGGCACAGGTAGGTGCCGGTGTGGTGCGGTCGGGCGCCGCCCAGCAGCGTCAAGCGACTGCAGTACAGCCGCTGCGACTTGCCGCAGCGAGATTCGTCCACGCGGATGCGGTCGTTAGGCAGGGTGGGCGGGAAGGACCACGAGAGCTCCCAGCGACCCCTGGACGATGAGGCACACGCAAAAATAAGTAAATAAATAAATAAATAAATAAATAAATACATAATTTTAACTCTGCCTGCTTCAGAACATTTTGTAAAACAATGCATGAAAATATGTAAAATTACAGAAAAAAAGTCATAATATTAGAAGAAAAGGTGTATTATTATAATACAAAAAAACCCGTTATTTTTAACAATATTTCATTTTTTACTCTCGTGTGTTTTGCACAAAATATTTCACTGTAATTTATATATTTGAATTTTGTCTTGCATTATTTCATGTAATGTTTATTGTAAAATTTAACATAAGAGAATTATATTCTGGAACATTTGCTAGCCTAATGCTAATACACAATGCAAAACACCATAACCAGGCTAACAAAACTAGCATAGCTGTCACGTTGCTATAACACTTTAAGAAATGGATATCTGAAAAATTTAAAAAAAAAAAAAAAAAAAGTCCAGCAACACATAGACAATATAACAATACAGGCATATATTCTTTATCCTCTGCGAAAAAATGCTTTGCAAAAATTTTGTAAAGCAGTTTTAAATCTGAAAAATAGTATGCTATAGTATTGTACGACATAAATTAACATTATTTTAAGAATCAAACTATCTTTTGCCACATTTTTTTTGCTTCACTTTTTTTCACTTCAATGCATTTGAGTTGTTGTGAGCACACTGGCCACCTGGGGGCAGAATAATACAGAAAGATAGGGAGACACTACGCAGAGGATAAAGAATATATAACTGTGAGTATAATAAATATGTATATGTTGTTGTACCATTTGTGTTCAACTAGTCCCGTTTCTTATCCAATGCTATTGGTTAGCCCGTGAATGGCATTTGTCACTGTTTAGTAGCGTTTGTTTGAAAGTGACCTGCAGTTGAGCTCCAGGGTCTGGTTGAGCTCCAGGACCAGCTGTCCGTGCGTCCCCTCCAGCACGGGTACGGCGTATTTGCCTTTGGCCTCCTCGTCTGCACCTGTACGACATAAGGACATTTTCAGGCAGGCGGCAAAAGGGGCAACCCCGAGCATTGTCCCGCCAAAAAACAAACAAACTAAAAAAAAACGGACAGGAAGTGGTCAAAAAAGAGCCAATCACATTTTGGTTCATTGAGATGGATGGCAGCGGTCGTGGATGGTGGCATTATGGCTCCCCGTGGACGGCTCATTCACAACAAGTTGCCTTAGTCACACTTCCGATAGAGCTTCCTTCTGTTTGACATTGGGTGACACATGCTCTCTCGTATACTCTCATACATACTGTAGCTTCTCTGATGAATGACATAAATAAAAAAAAAAAAAAAAAGATATTCTTAAAGATATTTATCTCGAAATATAGTTTACGTTATACATTTAATGAAAGCTATATTTTGTTTTTAATTTAAAAAATAAAAAACAATGTGTTATTAACTACTAACATTAGTTAAATATTTTAAAACATGCCAAAAAAGCAACGTTTTTTTTTTTTACTGCACTGACTAAATTAGTGACTACTGTATTTGAAAGCCAAAATAAATTAACTTTTTTTTTTTTTTTTTTTAAGCCCTAGATATTATGGAATTTAAAAGTAAAGATCCATCCATCCATTTTCGTGACCGCTTATTCCTCACAAGGGTCGCGGGGGGTGCTGGAGCCTATCTAAGCTGGCTTTTGGGCAGTAGGCAGGGTTAACTGGTTGCCAGCCAATCGCAGGGCAAAAGTAAATATATCAAAGACAAAAATAATTTATTGGACAATAAAATACATTATTTATACTCTTTTTCAATTTAACCCCTTAATCTTGAATAAAAACAAAAAAGTAATATCAGAATTTTTGGAATACATTTTAAAAATAATTATATATATCATTTATTATTATTATTATTTTTTTATTTGTTTTTTTAATAATTAGTAAATTAAAATTGTATTAATAATGAAATAAGTTTAAATATATTGAGTAAAAGGGGTAGGACTAGATAAGTTTTTAACTTCTTCCTACTCCCTTTTGAACATGTAAGTTATGATTGATTGAATGATTATTTTATTGGGATTTTCTTCTCTTTGATTGTTGTTGTTTTCTGTTTTATCTCTGCAGTTCATCTGTTTATATGTTCAAAAAAATAATAAAAGGAAAGGAAAAGGAAAAATGCAAAAACTGCTGGTTCAAAAACTGGATTGACCCACTAACTTTAGATTGTTTTTGCAAAAACAATCCAATATTCGAGTTTTTTTTTTTTTTTTTTTTTTATGCAAAAAAATAGGTGGTTTGTAGAAAAGAACCCACAAAAACTTGGGTCAAATTGACCCAAGTTAGCACGTCGGTCCAATTTTTGACGCAGCAATTCTAAGAATGTAGTTTCAAATATTACATTTATAGTGCTTTATTTTTTAAAATCACGAAGAAATTAGTTAGGTATTTGTATAGAAATGTAAAAAGGAAGAAAAAGCATTCATGTTAGAGGACGAAAATAACACCACACGAGCCAATAAATAAAACAAATATTGTTAACACATTTTAAGAAATAAGTTAAGGTAAAATTCCTGAGCAATCACAAAACATGCAAGAAAAAAGATAAAAAATTGATATATAATAAACATTTTAAACATAAAATCAAAATAGAGGTATATTTATCACATTTTATCAATACTATGAATACATGTGTATGACGTATAGAGTATTTATATAATAAATGTAAAAAGAAATTATGCATTTTAAAACTGCTATCATCTAATTGATTTTTAAATCAAAATATCAAGTGCAGTTTTTTATTTGCAGAGGGACAATAATAAAATAATAATAATAATAATAATTTAATCCACCTTGTAATAATAATAATTTGATCCACCTTGCATTATCACATATCTCGAGAGATTTGTCACCACATGAAAACTCTTGACAAAGCCCTCATGGAATTTGAGGATATTTACCCGCACAGTCCAATGAAGTCCTTGCGCATAATATCCAGTCCAACCAACCCCCCCAACAAAATATCCGCGCGTAAAAGTTGGATTGAGACGATCCAGTGGTGTCGACTCACCTTTGGCAAAGAGCGCGTACAATCCACAAAGCAGAAAGGTGAGCAGAAAGTTCATTGTGTTCATCCAACGACCGATAAAGAAAGAGATGCGTTAATCCTTTTTTTTTTTGGATGTGGATGAAGATGACGCAGAAGGAAGAGAGAAGCGACTTGAGGGACTCCTGCGCGACGCCTTGTCGCGGTTGGGCCTTTATAGGAGTTCCCACAGTGGGGGCCACCGGATGGCGGCCTTCCGTGACGCGCGCGCGTCCCGGCACACCCAAGCCGAGCGCGTAACAGCCACTCGGACCCACCCAGCTCTCAAGTCGATTCCCAGCCTCCTTTAAGTGCTACAAACTGGTGGATAAATCACATTGACTGGATCTCAATAACAACCTGCATGTGCACATTTGCCACGTTTGGAATCCACGAGGTGGCTTGCACGTACGCTTGTGTTTTTCTTTTTCTTTTTTTTTTCTCAATTGCCTTTCACATCCATTAGTGCAATACTGTCACACACAAGTGAAATATTTTTCACTGTACAAGTGTGAAACACTATTTCACATATTGAAACATTTTTTTTTCACTTTAAATAGGTTAAGTGTACTCTAAAAACAGTTGGGTCAAAAATAACCCACATCGTGTCAAAAAGATAGCCGCACAGCTTTTGGGGTCATTCATTTAACCCAAAAAGTTGGGTCAAATGAATAACCCACAAAAGCAACACAAAAAATGTGTTTTGCACCAAAAAAAAAAAAAAAGACCAAGACCAAAGCGTCAACCAATTTAAGGATATTATAGACAAATAAAAAAACAACAACACTTTTTAAAATTTTATTATATAATGACATGCAAAAATAACCATCCATATGTTCTATATTTTTAATATTTTCAAAGTTTTGTTTTGGAACTGCACAACAATGGGGGAGGGGGCATGCAAACAAGCATGGCTATTACAATAAATGTAAAATACAGCTAAAATACAATTCTGTTCTACTAATTTGAGTTGTTTCACAATTATAGTGGAAAAGGTGATAAATACAAATAAATTGGATTTTTTTTAATAATTTTCTTTTAAATAAATAGATCTAGAGTGCATTTCATACAAATAAAATCAACAAAAATTAAAGTTATCATGATACTAATTTTAGCATTTGGCAGAAATTGACCACTAGAGGTCGCTGTAGGCTCAACAACAAGTGCTGAGGTGACATTTTATAAAAACTTGTTTTTGACTTTTCGTACATTTTAAATAATTATCATTGTAGTCCAAAGAAGAAACATATTTTAGTAGCTTGTTTTTTTTTTAATCGTTTTTGCTCCGCAACACACCCAAAAAGCGTTTCCTTGGTCCTTGTTGGGTCACACCTGACCTCGGGTCTGCTGGTGGATCCATTCGGCGAACTTGACCACCTGCGTGTAGACGCCGGGACGGTTCTGCCTGGCGCAGCCCTCGCCCCAGCTCACGATGCCCGCCAGGAACCAGCGCCGGCCGCGCTCCTGACACACTAGAGGACCCCCGGAGTCACCCTATAAATTACAAAGAGTGATCAATACAAGACATCAAGCCAATAACATAATCAGTGTATATCAAAGCATTGGATTAACCAGATTAAAGCAAATCTGACAGATTCGGTGACTGTTTAAATCCTCATAAAAGCAGAATATTTTTTCTAAATAAAACAAAACGTATGAGCATCCCAAAAAATATATAACTTTATCTGTCATCTATAAATAAAATAATAATCTGAAAAATAAATGGTCTTTGAGCATTTAAAAATTAAATCTATTAAACACTGTATATTGTATTAATTACTGTAAATATATTACCGGTATATCAAATATTTAAAAATACATGTCATAGTAATACAATTTAAAAAAGTATAACAAAAATCCTATAAAAAGTAAAATTGAATGTATATTTGAACAATTTCATAAGTGTAAAAATATTAAACGTCTAACAATAAAACTGTTTTTTAACATTAAAAAGATAAATCTAAACGTGCTAAAATCATTCAGTTTGATTTTTTAATATAAAAACATGAATTTATTACAATAAATTTTTTAAAATAAAAAAATATAAAAACAAAATAAAAAAGTAAGATATATAGTAATACAGTAATCTAAAAAAACATTTTGACCATTAATAAACAAGACATGAAACAAATATATACACGCGTATTCAAACACAGATTAAATCTGAATTAAACATTAAAAAAAATCAAAAATAAAAACCTAAAAATAAATACAGTCCACACATTTTGTAATAGATTTTAAAGGGATATTGACTCATTGAGCCATTTTCAGCAGAAAAAAAGTTTATATTTTGATGATGATGACGACATCACCTGTGCTGAGGAAGTACGTAACGACCAATCATGGCTCAGTTTACTGACCAAACCCAGAAAACAGGTGAGCCATGATTGGCCGTTACCTCAGCACAGGTGATGTCATCATCAGTCGACAGCAAGTAGAAAAATTACTTTTTAAACGTATTTATTGTACATGAAAAATAATGACGTTATCAAATTCATTTTGGACAAAATATTAACTTTTCACAGCTGAAAATTGTTCAATGAGTCAAGTATCCCTTTAATACCAAAAACAAACAAAAAAACGACCTAACTAGCTAACGAACGAACTAACTGTATTTGAACATTTAAGAGATATCAAAGAAATACATGCAAAATACTGGATAGATGGATGGTGTTATTAACCTGACAGGCGTCGACCCCGCCTTGCAGGTTTCCCGCGCAAAGCATCCTGGGCGTGACGGCGTCATCGTAGAGCTTGTTGCAGGTGTTCCTGTTGATGATGCGCACCGAGGCCTCCTGCAAGCGAGACGCCAACTCCCCTGCCATCAAAGACGCACCGAAAAAATGGGAAGCTGGAACAGATGTATCGCATTTGCGTTCATGTCGTGGTTCGGTGTCAAAAGGAATGATTACCGTCCTCGGTGAGGACGCCCCAGCCGGTGACGAAGCAGCTGGCGCCCGCGGCGAAGGCGTGCGAGGGCGCGGGCACGCACACGGGCTGCACCAGTTCGCCGAAGAAGACGGGGGCGCCCAGCTCCACCAGGGCGATGTCGTAGTCGGACGTCAGCTGCTCGTACTTGGGGTGCGGGAGGATGCGGCGCACCGGCCTGTTGGCGGCCGAGACGGCACTCTTACCCGCCGCCATCAAGCGCATCCCCATGTAGGCTCGCCACGAGCGTGGATCTGAATACCTGCAAACAAAATGAGGATAAATACAGTATACAAATACAATACAAAGTGTTGGTATTTACTTGATGGTATCCGAGTCCTGGAAGCAGTGCGCCGCCGAGACGAGCCAGCGTGCGGCGAGCAAGGTTGCGCCGCAGACGTGGCCGTAACGTTCCATCTGGAGGCTCGCCTGCCACGGCCACGAGCCCGGAGACGCGTCGGTGCCCCCGACGATCTTGGGCCTCTTTCGGGGCCGGATGCCGCAACCTGGATGTGAAGATTTACTTCTACACGTTTGTTTTACAAACGGGATCGCTGCTTTGGATTCAATAATATACTGTATAAGAAAAAGGATTTGGACATTTTATTGGACAGCATAGGTTGAAGCCAAAACCCCAATGTGTGCTACAGTGCCCTCAAATGGCCATTTAAATTATTTTTCTAATTAATAGAAAACACAAATGCCAAAAAAATAAAAATAAAAATATATATTTATTAAATGTAAAGAACTAAAAAATATATTTTTTTTTTTATTTTAAAGAATATTTGAAAAAAACTACACTGTGTGTACACTAATGTGTTTATAAACGATAAATGCATTATGTGTATATGCTTACAAAAAAAAAGTTACGAAATGTAAAAAATGTAATTTTTCACTGTTTTTGTTTTTCTTTACAAATGGGCTGCAGTGCCCAACATGATTTAATTTAAAATAATAATAATAATAATAATAGACTGAAAAAATAAAATAAAATAAGTAAAAATAACAAGAAATTAAATAATGAAAATAAAGTGACAAAAAATTAAAATTAAATCATTAAAATAAATATAAATAAAATATATTTTAATTAAACAATCAAAATACATATAAATAAATATAAATAAACTCGAGTTGAGTTGAGTTAAAATTAAAAAATGAAATTAAAAAGACTTAAAACAATATAAACAAAAAAATATACATAAAACAGAAAAAGAAAAAAGAAAAGAAAAAGAAATTCAAGAACATAATGTTAGAAAAATTAAATAACTAAAAGAAGCATATATAAAATAAAATATAATAAACAAATAATAATAAATAATAATAAATAATGATGAATAATGATAAATAAAAGTTTAAATGAGAGAATGAAATAATAAAAAGAAAAAGTTGCTCACGAAAAAAAAAAAAAAAAAAAAAAATCCTCCTAAACTGCAACGTACCGCAGCGCATCTCATCAGACCCGTCCTGGCAGTCTTTGATTCCGTCGCACTCTGGGTTGAGCTTTGTCACGCACTTTCCGCTGACACATTTGTACGAGGATGATGAGCAACCTTTCACATCTGTGAGAGGAACAAAGGTACATGGAAATACATGTAAAAGTATTTGAAAATAATCTTATATTAATATGAATGCTTACATGCTCTGGTGCAGTTGATTTCATCGCTCCGGTCTTTACAGTCCACAACGCCGTCACACACTGAAGATTTGGGTAGGCACACTTTGTTGGCACATGAGTGATAACATTTACTTCCTGTAAATAAAGGAAATCATTAAAAGATTCACTCTGTGTGAGTCTGTGTATGTGTGTTGACTCACTGCAGCCACCGTCTTCGCCGCTGTCTGTGCAGACGCCACACTGGCTGCTATGAGTTTGACAATGGCCGTTAGCGCACAGCACCTCGCCAGGCCTGCACGACGCTGTACGCAAACAACAACACTGAGGCTACAGTGGAGGTTTGATAGTTTGACGATCACCGACGGACACTTACAGCATCTAGCTTCGTCGTGTCCGTTCTCGCAGTCCCTGACGCCGTCGCACACCCGCCTCAAAGGGACGCAGCGGCCATTGCCGCAGCCAAACTGACGCGGCGGACAGGCTGTGCGTACGGAGGGGACATTTATTATGTGTCGTGCCTTAAAAGAACGTGGTGAGGCGGAACGGAGCGGCAACTTACAGCTGTCGGGCGAGACGGCCCGGTAGCGCAAATAGAAGCCCCGGTGAGTCACGGCTTCGTCTGAGTGGAAGTGGATGGAGAGCGGAGACGAGTAGACCCGCCTTCTGCTGATGTCCGATATCTGGTTGCAAAATCTAGACCAATGAAATAGGAGATAGGAGTCACATGATCATTTGAATTCATGCCGCTTGATCTAATGCAAAGGGGGGAAAAGTGCCAGTTTGAGAATTTAAGAATGCATAAATGATATATTTGGAATTTTTTTGTATCTATATTTAGATTATTATTATTTATTATTTATTAACAAAAGTTTTACTAGTTATTCATTTTTAATACATATGTATAAAAATCTAAAAAAATATATATCTGTCTTGTTTTTTTATTGTAAATATTTTTAGGAAGATTTTTGAATATTATATTTTTTTTATAACACTTTTATTTATTTATTAAAATATATTTATCATGTTTAATTTATTTCAATTTTTAGTACTGTTATTTAATGCTGCAGTTTCCAAATAGTTTATTTGTTTAACATTTATGTATGATTTTTATTTATTTCTCATCTATTAATTATATATTAAAAATCATGAATGGATTTTTTTCAGCATTAATATTTTTAATGTCTTTGTTAATGTGGGTGCACACTTCCCATTTTATTTCCACATTACTCTCATGAATAAATATTTCTATAATAACTTAGGTATTTTTCTTTACGTATTGATATTTTTTCAATGTTTTTATCTGTTATTTTTTTCATGTATTCATTACATTATAACTTTGATTAAAACCTATTTTGGCTTGAGAGACGCTGCGGCGATACTAATAAAAATAAAATCATTACAACTAAAACTCTCCCATGACTCACTTGACGCCGCCGACGTCCAGCCAGTCCTTCTCGCAACCGTCCGACGACTGCTGGATGTCCAGCGTCGTCATCGTCACGGAGATCAGATATCCGGGCAACGGTGCCTGAGCGTGAGCCGGTTGAATGACAAAAAATGGACAGCAGAGTTACACAATGTGTGTGCTTTTAAAAAACAGGCACATAGATACGACTCACTCGTAGTGTCCACCTGCAGTCTATATTCGGAGGGTAGTGATAGGGATGGTAAGGTGAGGAAATGGAGCCATTCCATGATGACAGTGACCCTCCACAACCTAAATAAAACAAAACTGACTAGATTACCCCAAGACAATATCATTATCATCCAATTTTATATGCTAGATTTTGAATGTAACCAAGTAAAAGTCCATCATGTGCTCATAAAGTGTTAATATTAGCACACAATACAATTTACATGAAGTTCAATGGAAAATATTAAATATTTTGGGGCACCTTCTATTCCAGGGATGAGCAAAAATTTGACAACTGCGCATATGTTTATAGGACCACACACTTCCTAACCAAATGAATGACTAAAAATACCATTTTAAAAATGGACAAAATATGTGCTAGTCTGCGCATAGCGAAAAAAAACATGTATAATTGAGGGCCATTGAAATAAATGCATTTGGAAAATTGGGCAAAAACAAAATATGTTATATTTTTCATAAACCCCAAAAATACTTACAAAAAATGCTGTTGGTCCAAAAAAAAAAGAAAAAAAAAGTAAAATAAAATAAATAAATAAATTAAAAATATTGACAAAAAAAAGCGTAAATTGTATGTATGTGACCTTCTACTGCAGTAAACATGTTTTATAATTCCCCTCCTTATTTATTTATTTATTTATTTATTTTAATTAATTGTGGGCAACTCGGAATGAAACCTCTAAAACATACACAAATGGTCTTGGAGGACCGGAGTTTGTGACCAACTTTATCCTGACCTGCTTTGGGGACAGCGTGGAAGTACGCTTTGAAGACGGCTCCCTCCCTCTGCCGACTGAAGGAGAAGGTGAGCAGCATGACGTTCCCCGAGGACGTCAGCCTCAAGGCGGGCGAGGAGCCCGACGTCACGGGTAGCCCGCACCACCTGTGTGCACAAAATCAAAATGGTGGAAAGGAAGCAAAAGAGCAACAGGTGGGAGAGCGTACCTGGTGATGATCTTATTCTGCAAAGGAAGAAGGAAGTCGTAGGCGGACATCTTGTGGGCGCCGCAGCTTGGCGCGGCGGCACCGCCGTGGAGGGCGAGGACCACCAGGCGGACCGCCTGACCCGGTGGCACGCGAAGGCGCCACTGGTAGTACAGCTTCTTGGGACTCACCAGGACCAGGGTGCGGTTCACGCCGAGTTTTGCGTACAGGTCGAAGGACACCGCTTCAGATAAGAAGCGAGGAGAAAATATCATCTTTGCTTTATTTATGCTTTTTAAAGCCGAAGACTCACCTTGGAAGCCGAGCTGCCACTTCCCACTCTGGAGGATGTTTGGATTCTTCAGCTTGTCGGATTTTTCTTCCCATTCATCGGGATCCAAACCTACACAGGTGTAATCTATATTAGAGGTGTCAAATTGGACATTATGACATCATATAACCAGATATTCGCAACTTGATAACAGATTTAGAAAGCCTTCAAAAATAGCTTTAATTTGATATATGACTCAATATGTTTTGTTGTCAACTGATTTTTCACATTCTTAACTCATTTCCTCCCAAAAACGTATAAATACCTTTTATTTTAAATGTATTAAGTGTCCCAAATATGTATTTATGAGTTTTTTTTTTATGCTAGAAGGCTTTGATGCAGCCTCTCAACTGCAGAGAATGGGTGAAAAATATGTAGTATTTACAAAAACGGCCAGCAGGTGGCAGTAGACTATGAGATCAACCAGGGCCATGATGAAAACAAGATGTTTCCCCACAATTTTAAGCAGACTTGTGAATAATGATGAAACTTAGCTATATTCTAATGCCAACTGTTGCAAAATGGAAACAGATGAAAGAAGAGACTCTAATATTTCTTTTGGTAGGTTCCATGTTTTTATAGCAAGAGAACACAATATTCTGTGGGCCTTGCAAAAGCAGTCAAAATCCAGTAAAACAGCTAAGGGGTTGCTTCAGTGAAAATGGCTGGGAGTGAATGAGTTAAAAACAAATCAGCTAAGCAGCTTTGTAACTACCTATCCACAAAGATTTGCGACCATCTGTACTGTTATGGATTTATCATTTTGTTTTGATTTGATTTGTCACGAACGATTTCAAGCTACGTTACCCAGCAGATGTAGCGTGACGTCGTCCTGCTCCAAGTAGTAGCGCTGCTCGTGCCGGCCATCCCACACAACCTTGTTGCTGCCCGGCAGCCCACGCTGCAGCCTTTCCGGGCTGGACCGCCGTATCGCCACAGCGACACGGTTCGGGGCGGAGAATTGACTCCAGTAAAACACTGTGAGGCCTTCTGCGCCTTCACTGCCACACACACACACACGCGGACACGCTCTTCATTTACGTCACGACGTTCGGGAGTCCCAATACTTTTGCAGCATCGTACCTGAAGGCAGCAATTCCTGAGCGCAGGTAGTAAGAGCTCCATGGGGTGGACTTGTAGAGTTCGGAGAACTGAAAGTTATTGTATATCATAAAGTTTTTCCACAAATAAAAACAGCTAAAATATTTCTCCTTTGTGGGAGAATAGGGAAACGTCTATTTTATTTAGGGTGAGGGGTTTATTTATCCAAGAGAACACTTGGGACAGGAGATTAAATACTATGCTGATGGTCATTTAGTACAGCGGGTGATGGTGAAGTCTGTTCCTAATATTATGGTGAGAACCTCCATCTCGCAGTACCAGCTCACTTTGTGTGTGTCACACACAGACAATGTTCGTATTGAAGTCTTTTGCTCGTCCTCTCACTATGGCAGGTTTGTCCTCAACACTGAAAAGAGCCTGATCCCTGAGGACCCTTTTGGACCCCCCTTGGACACACTTACTCACACACATCGAAGAGCTCCTCTTTCAGCTTTACATTTAACAGCGGGGAGATGCAAAAGAGGGGGAAAAGCAAGACGAGGAGAAGGGAATAGTCAGGCAAAATGTAAAGAAAAATGGCACTCACGTAAGGCTTGAAGGAGCGTGCCTGCAGGCGAAACTGCGGCGAGGAGCTGTTGGCGAGCTCCGTAGAGAAGTTCAAGTTGGCAAACTCCACGCTGCATCCCAAGAAGAAGACGGAAGAGGGCGGGGCTGCTGAGGAAAAGTGGCATGAAGGTTTACAGTAATCCCTTGCCACGAATAAACAAAACTGTAATTGATGTTCTGCCTAAATTTGTGGAAAGGTTTTTTAATAGGAAAAATAGCAGTATATGATTATTTTGTTTTTTTTATATTTCAAACATATAGTAATGAAGCCATTACATTTAATGTAAAGAATTGAGATGTTTTTTCTTAGAGATATTGTGCTACAATATCATTTGCATCAGTTGACCACGCATTAATTATGTGCATGATTAAATTCTTATTTATTATCTGACATTTTTTGCTAATTTTTATCAACCATCATTATCTATTTGATGTTGAAATGTTAATGTGGAAAAACAATCAGTTTAATTATTGGCCAGACACAAGTTATAACAGAGTGACACGATGCTATTAGTTAGCATGTCAATTACATTTTTTTAGCATTAAGCTGGCAGTTTGTTTAATTACACGTCAACGTTTAAAGGGATACTTGACTCATGAGCCATTTTCAGCAGTAGAAAGTTAATCATTTGTCCAGAATTAATTTGATATCTTTATTATTTTTTATTATATACAATTAATAGGCTGACTGGTTAGCACGTCCGCCTCCCAGTTCTTAGGACTCGGGTTCGAGTCCAGGCTTCGGCCTTCCTGGGTGGAGTTGGCATGTTCTCCCCGTGCCTGTGTGGGTCTTCTCCGGGTACTCCGGTCTCCTCCCACATTCCAAAGACATGCATGGCAGGTTAATTGGGTGCTCCGAATTGTCCCTAAGTGTGCTTGTGAGTGTGGATGGTTGTTAGACTCTGCGTGCCCTGCGTTTGGCTGGCAACCAGTCCAGGGTGTCCCCCGCCTACTGCCCAAAGCCAGCTGAGATAGGCTCCAGCACCCCCCGTGACCCTAATGAGGAATAAGCGGTCAAGAAAATGGATGGATGGATGGATACAATTAATACCTTCAAAAACAATTTTTTTCCACTTGCTGTGAAGATGACATCACCTGTGCTAAGGAAGTAGGTGACAACCAATCATGGCTCACCTGTTTTCTGGGTTTGGTCAGCCATGATTGGTCGCTACCTACTTCCTCAGCACAGGTGATGTCATCTTCAGTCGACAGCAAGTGGAAAAAATTGTTTTTAAAAGGTATTAATTGTATACGAAAAATAATGACGATATCAAATTAATTCTGGACAAATTATTAACTTTCTACTGCTGAAAATGGCTCAATGAGTCAAGTATCCCTTTAAAGTCAGTTTTATGTAGAAATGCTGACGAATGAAAGCGCCACTCACATGTCAAGTAGTGTGCGGCTAAAGCAATGGCAGCGACGCCTGATAAAACGGGCAGGAGACCGAACGGCCATCTCCTGCGGCAATCGCATTCGGGAGGCGGAAGTTGCTCATCTTCAATCTTCGTCGAGAAGCTCGGAAGCTGAGCTGACTCCTTCAAGACCCCCTCTTCCTTCTTTGGGACACACAGTTTACGGTGGGCATCATTATAACAAAGTGGGAGTGGGTTGGGGGAGGTGAGGGGGAGTTCTTACCTGCACCCCGCAGGAGCTGGAGCGTCCATGGCCAAAGATGCAGTACACCTGGCAGCTTTCCCTCCTCATGGCGGAGTCCCGGTCCGTTCAGGAGAGGCGATTGAGAGAGCGAGACGACCCCCGCACCCACCCCGACCGAAATCCGACCCTTTTTTCATTCACCTGCTCCGCTTTTTAGGTGTGAGCCCAAGTCCCACAATGCATTGCACGGCCAGGGCGGGGGACAATGAGGACACTATGTACAAACTCCCGTTGACTGATATTGTGTGCAAACTTCCCCCTTGTCGCAATTGCAGTGCAGGATGAATGCTCCGCGGCGGGGTATTTAGTGAGACCCCGCAATAACTAATCGGGCATCGGATGACTCGAGATGCTGTACGGTACATTCAATCAACGTTTATTGTGTAACTTTCCACCGACAATAACATTTCCAAGGCGGTCAAATTGGCACGGGCAAACTTGGGGAGCCATTTTCATTTCTAATTAAAGTAAAAAAAAAAAGAAATGTAAAAGGGAAAAAAATAATAAATAAATATGTAAAATAATTCACAACTCATGCTCATTTTATTTGTAGTTGCAATTTATTAAATTGTGATAACTAATTCATAAAATACACAGTATATAAATTGTATGCAATTATTTAAAACATATTTTTTAAATTTTAGTCTTTACAATAAATCCATTTATTTAAGTAGATAATTGAGCAAAAAATACTGTATATGATCAACTTAATGAAACATATGACAAGTTTCAATAATAAAATATTTAATAGTTAAATTTAATATAGCCACACCCTTAAAACTGTTGGGCTAAAAATAACACAAAAAGGGATTAAAAATACATTAAAAAAAAAAAAAAAAAAGACATATTATTTAATAGATAATACATTTTAAATGTATATACTGTTAAAAAAAACAACACTTTTTTTCGTTATATTGTTTCATTAAAAAAATGTATTTTTTAAAACTTTGCAAATGTTTTATTGTAGTACTTACACAATAATTAAAGTATTCAATGAGATGAATGAATATAATGTATTAATATTTTATCATTTACAATGATAAACAAGCCATGTTTAAATGGGATAAATGAATTTAATAAAAATTGAATAAATACAGTACGTACACCGTGAACAATTTAAGGAAAACAATGTCTAAAAATTAAATAATAAAAAAAGAAAAAGAAAAAAAAACTTTCTTGATGATGTAAATGCTTATAGTGGGCCAGATTAAAAAGCCATACTTTACCTAAAGTCCAATTGAACTTTAGTTTGTTTTTTTTCACGAATGAGGCTGTTAGCTGATATGGCCGTAGATCCATGAGGTGAACTTGCTGACCCTGGCGTAGACCCCAGGCAGGCCGGGTCTGCCGCAGCCCGCCCCCCAGCTGACGATGCCGATCAGGAACCAGCGGCCCCCACCCGGCGCCTGACAGGACAACGGGCCACCAGAATCTCCCTGACCAATCACAGCAGAGTACAGAAACTATGCTGGGTACGTTGAGCAAGCATCATTTCGGAGGTTTGTTTCGTGGGCGGGGCTTACCCTGCAGGCGTCTCGCTCCCCCGACGGGACCCCCGCACACAGCATGCGGGGCGACACAGGGCCGTAAGTCTTCTTGCACTCAGTCTGGCTCACGATGGACACCTGGGCTTTCTGCAGCACAGATGGCAGCGATTTATCTGCAGGGAGGAAGTGACATCATAACATCAGCTATATATCGTTATATTAGCGTCATTTCTTAAAAGTGTTCCCCACCCTCCTCAGAGCGATGTCCCCAGCCCGTCACCCAACAGCGGTGCCGGGCGGTGACAACGTGCGAGGCGGTGGGCAGGCACACAGGCTGCACCAGCGGGCCCAGCGAGGCCGGCCACGCCCTCTTGAGCCGCAGCAGCGCTACGTCGTAGTCCAGCGTGCTGGCGTCGTAGTACTCGTGCAGCACGATGCGCTGGATCTCCGCCACGTGCCCGCCGGAACCCTGCATCAGCGCGCCCAGGTGGGCCCGCCAGCGCCGCGGGTCGGACAGCCTGCGTGGGAGGGGTTCAGATGTGAATTTATGGAGCGGGCGTGAGTAGAGAGAGGAGAGAGACGGGACAAGCGACCTGTCCTTGCTGAAGCAGTGCGCCGCCGAGATGAGCCAATCAGGTGAGAGGACGGAGGCGCCGCAGATCAGGTGACCCGAGAAGTGCAGGCTGACCTGCCAAGGCCACTCGCCCTCCTCGGAGTCGGTCCCGCCCACGATGCGATGGGAACCAGTGGAGGCGGGGAGCCCGCAAGCTGCCCAAGACGTCATTGTTTCAAATCATTGACAAAAAAAAAGAACAAAAAACAAAAAAAACACCTGTCGACGCTGTAGATGTACTACTTGTTTGAAAATAAATTATGACTTTCCCTTGAAAATGTAGTTTTTGTTTAGAAATTCTACACCTTTTGATGAAAAACAGAGCAAATCCCAAAAATAACAAATACGTTAAAATTTATTTATTTATCATTATTATTATTATTTTCAAAATTCTTACTTTTTTCATTAAGACAAGATTTTTTCCCATAGAAACATAACTAACATTTTTTGTAAAAAAAAAAAAATAATAAAAAAAAAAAAGGGGCATTGTAATTGCACATAGCCACCACAAGATGTTGGCCTAACACTTAAAAAGGTGAGTATTATAAAACGCTAACGCCATGCATCAAACATGTTCAGAGTCATGAACCCATTTTACATAAATGACTGTATTCCATCAGAAAATTTCAAGTCACGGTCTCACCGTTCACTTATTCTCACAAACTAAATTCACATGAGGCCCATTAAGATCATATTAGCTAACATACAAGCCCTAAAAATGTTTTTTTTTATTTTTTTTTTTATGTGTTTATTTTAAGACTTTTTACAAGTCAGTAGCGTATTTGTATTTAGGATTTTTTTTTTTTAACAATCTTTATTTAACATTTTAAACAGGAGCATTTAGGATGTTTTAATGACGAGGCGTTGTTCTCACCACAGTCAAGTTCGTCACTGCCGTCCTGGCAGTCGGTGATGTCATCGCACCTGGCGTTCTTTTTCCGGATGCACGAGCCGCTGCTGCACTGATAGTTGACGGCCGAGCAGCTCGTTTCTGTCGCACGGCAAAACACATCAGAGCCAAACATATAAAGACATCACTGATATTATGAAAACACGTCTGTCTCACCCTGTGTGCAGTTGGTTTCATCCAATCCGTTGGCGCAGTCTGGCTCACCGTTGCAAACGAACAGGGGATGCAGAGGGCTGCTGCCGTCGCAGTTCTTGGTGGGCCTCGCTGCAAAGGAAAGACAAGCGGATTTTTTTGCTTTTAAAATTCAAAAGTATTTTCTTGAAAATATGAAACTACACTCTTGAGATTAAGATTTTCTAAAAAATATACAACTTAAACAACTATTCAGCTTCAGAAATATGACCCTCCTAAAAATAGAAACAACTTTTTTTTCTTTTGGAAAATAAACGTTTTTTTTTCAATTTTTGGGGGGAAAATATGACTTCAGTCTGGAAAATATATTTCTTTTCCCGGTCAACATTATATACTTCTTTATAGTATAAAACCTTCTTAAATTTCCATTGTTTTGCTGTTGAAATTGAAAATACTGTACTTTTTTTCATATATAAAAGACATTTAAAAAACAAAACAAACAAAAAAACATACATGAATAATTTTTTTGAAACATGGAAAACTTGTATTGAAAAATGTAAAACCTAAATACCTGTTGTACAAAATTTACAGCAATATTTTTACATGCACTTTTCCTTGAAAATATATAGTTACTTTAATAAACAGGATTTCAAGACTTTCAATAATAAAAAAATATTCAACAGTTTCTTATTTAAAAAGGTTGAAAATAATTAACCTTATTTCTCAAAAAGTTTTTTTTTTTTTTTTTTTTTTACAAATACAAAACTTTAGATAGAAAATACTAGATAGAAAATATTTAACATTTTAAAAAAAGATATATTTTTGTCTTAAAAATAACACACTTTATTGAAAAATAAACAACTTTTTAAAATTCTAAGTACAGTGTTCCCTCGTTTTCCGCTGGGGTTAGGTTCCAAAAAATACCCGCAATAAATGAAATCCGCGAAGTAGTTAGCTTTATGTTTTACAATTTTTATAAATGTTTTAAGGCTCTAAAATCCCCTACCACACAATTTAGACACTTTTCTCATTGAGGAATTTACATGTTCTCACATTTCTCTCTTGTTCAAACATTGATAATGTTCAAAACTTCATAAATTTTATAAAATGGGTATATTACTGTAAAAAAATATGCAAAATTGCACTTAAAAAAAAATCCGCGATACAGAGAGACCGCGAAAAGTGAACCGCGTTATAGCGAGGGAAGACTGTATAGCATACACTCACACAATTTTTGCTGTTGAAAACCTACACTTTTTTCCTCAAAAATATACTAGGAGAAAAATATTTAGAAACATTCATCTATTTTTTCTTGAAAATTTACTTTTTTCACAATAACTTTTCAACATTTTGCAAGTTATTCCAACAACAACAAAATTTCTCAAAAACTGACTAAATAAAGAAAATAAACGATCAACATAAAAAACAGAGTTTTCTCGAAAAACTTATTACTTAGCCGCAATAAAAGTCATGATCAATTTGACTCACAGCAGAAGACCTCGTCACTCTCGTCCTGGCAGTCGTCCAGCCCGTCGCAGCGTCGACTTTTCTCCATGCAGATTCCAGTGGAACACAGGAAGTGACTTTCCGGGCAGGCTGTGGAGAGGACGAGAGCGGCATCCATATTAAATACGCCCGCGCTAATTTAACGATTCCCCTTCACCGATACCAACAAACACTTACGTTGGCTGATGTTGTAGCTGCTGTACGACGCCCGAAAAGGTTGCGTGGCGCTTCGGGACGTGCAGCGAAACTCCACCTCGGCGGCGTGCTCCGCGATGCGAAATACGCTCTCGTGTCCCACATAGCTACCGCAGAAACTGTTCACGACAACGTCATTGTTCGGCTTGCTTTAGCAATGCTGAGATCTTTATTTGTCAAGCACTTTGGTGTTATCTAAATTTCCTAGTTATAGCCATTATAAAGTGTTGACTCACTTTTTTGGCAGGACTAAACATAAAGTTTATTGCTGCATTACTATTATTTTAAAAAGCACATTTATGGTATGTTTTTCTATGTTATTATTGCTCATACATCACTTCGTTGATCCTCCACCATCCGTGCTCACATCCCCTCATGTCTTTTGGTTTCAGCACATAATTGTAAAGCTGCAGCGCAATCCCCAAAGCAGCATCAGGAGTCTAGAATAACATAAACAAACACATAAAAAGTACAAGGTACGTATGCTGGAGCTTTACCTGAAAGATCCACGTGCAGGAGCAGTGGGGGGGCATGAGGCTGGGGTGGAAGGGGCTGTAGATCTGGCCGGTCACGTGCGGTTGTGACGCGACGTGAGAAATGCACACTGAGGAGGGGTAGAGTGGATATAAAAAGTCTTCACACCCACTGTTCAAAAGCTAGGTTTTTGTGAGCACGATATATTATATAAACATTTTACTACTTTGTGAACCAAATTGTAAAATAAATAAATAAATAAATAAACTTCAAGATGTTCGAGACGCGTTTTAGACTTCTTTTTTTTTGTTTGTTTGTTTTTTTAAATCCACGCTACACGTGTTTATGTGTGTGTTTCTATTAGAACACACAGCTGACATACGTTCTTCTGTGATGGCCTCAAAGTCTCCTCTGAAGCTCTTGGGGCCGCTGGTCATGGTGAACGACAGCAGCATGACGTTGGAGGTTGATACGAGGGAGATGGAGCTGGAAACTGGAGCACATAGCCTGGAAACACGCACACAAGTCACTTACTACAGCACTCTTTCCATTCAATATCAGGCAAATATTATTTTGGGTCAAAAACACAGATTTATACTTGGGAGTATCCTATAGTGGAACCTCTGTGTTAGTAAATTCTATTATTCGTAGGATTCCATTTTGGATTATATTTTTCAGCAAAATTTTCTCACATTTTAAACAGACTTTCCGGAACGGATTAACCACAAAAAAACGAGGTTCCACAATACTTTTTTCAAAACATAGATGGTTAATTATAAAATATTAGAAAAATTACGAAAATTATGCAATTTACCTACATAATCATTTTTTTCCTAACTGAAAATATACAAGGCTTCATGCACTTGACTTTTCTGAAAACACATTTTATTTAAAATATACTTTGCCCCCTCCAAATGTTTTACTGAAAATGTTTTAAAACAATTATGTAGTATTTTAATAACTAAAAATATACTTTTAAAAAAAGTAAACAAACCATTTATTGAACATCTTACACAACCTTTGTCTCTAACTTTAGCAACTTCCTAAAATTTGATAGTACTTTTTCTCTTAAATTGAAAATATATTTTCTCTTGAAAATATAAACATGTTTTTCTTGGAAAACATGACTTTTTCTTAAAAAAAAGAAAAGAAAAGAAGAAGTAAATAAATAATTAATTAAAAAATTATTCCTTTTCTTCAATAGCCAATTCCCCCCTTGAAGTCCAAAAAACACCCCCCCCCCCCCCCCCAATCTTAAAGCCATAAATACTATGATGTTATAAAACTTTTTTTTTTTTTTTAACTACACGTTTTTTTTTTCCTATTCGAATTTAACATTCCCATAAATGTACAATACCACAAAAAAAAAAAAAAAAAAAAGAAGACGAGGGAGGATGCAGATCGGGAGGAGGTGTGGAACTCACCTATGCAGAACTCGCCCTCGCATGGGTAGAAGAGCGTCGTACACAGTCAGGGCGTCCTGAACGCAGTCACTGGGTTCGATTTGGAAGGAGGTGACAGTCAGCCGGATGAGAAAACCGGGCACGGCGGTGAGTTTCACATGGCATCGCACACCCCCCCATGACGAAAAGACATTCAGAGGGACCCTCGACCCGGGAAGGCTGGCATAAAGTTTGTCTATACACTGGGATCCTGTAATAGTCATATTAAAGGCTCTTGTATTTTTTGTGTGCATAGGTAAACGGTAAAATACGATATATCTACTATAAATTCAACTGTAGAGGTAAAAAACACAAAATAAACAGTTCTTCATTTCAGGAGACAAACCCACCTGCTGCATTGGACGTGTAATCTGAGCGTTGGACAACTGCAAAAAAAACAAAAAACACCCCCAACCAGTCAGTTGTTTATAATAAAAGGAAACATTCCACACATCACCAACATGAGCCACCATTGATGAGGATGGAGTCTATGTCTACGGGCAGGCCCAGCAGGTAGCCCACCGATGAGCGGTTCGTCAGGCTGGCATGGACCGAGTCCCTGAGGATGACGCCCACGCACTCCTCGCACACCGCTGCGCTCTTCAGGCGAGGGACCTCAAACACCATCCAGAAGTGCACAAGCACGCCTCCCTTGTTGTTGGTACTGAGGGATGAAAAACAAACACACCCCATATGAAAACACCCTCAAGACAACGCCACAATCAGCCAAGCAGGTAGCATGAAACATAAACATAAACATGTTCGGGGTGTGACAGGGCAGAGCTACCAAATTGCAATATCAGGGATAAGTTAAATAATGATGAGGATGGCATCAAGGATTGACCCCTGCGGAACACCACAAGGTAATCTTTCCTTGCCCCGGATACCAATTTCACCAATTGACATGAAATTGGGTGGACATATTTATCATAACAAGGAATTTGGAGTAAGATCACTGGCAAAAAGACGTATGCGTGAAAAGCAGGAAAACCCGAATGCAGTACTTGAGAAAATGCATTAAGCTACACGTGGAAGTGGAGAACCTCATTACTGGGTTTTCGTTGGGCCCCCAAATGACTAGCTAGGCTGCTGCATGCACATTTACAAGATAGTAGGCCTACCTAAGGTCCGAAATGATGGCGTGCTTGAACAGTCGAGCCACTGAGGATATTTTGTACACACCGCTCACCTGCAGTAGCAGAAAGACTTAACACAAAAGTGTATAATGCACAGTACTACGGCTTGCCCCCCCACGTACCACATGCTGTATTTTGGTCGCCATGGAGACAAACTCATGGGATCCGGCTTGGCGATACTCTGGGATAAACTCGACATTGGCCAAACGGAACATGCCAGCAAAGTACAAGCCACTGTTGCCTTCGCGCCGAACTGGGATAGATTTATCATGCCATAATGTAGAAATATTAATACATTATTGCAAACATTTTTAAAAGAATGAATGTGTTTCATTAACATTCTGGCACTTAAATGGCTGATTATTGTTTGATCAACAAATACTTACATATAAAGACCCAGAGCAGCGACCACAGGACCACCACCAGCACAAAGACCACAGCCGTGATAATGATCGCCAAGTGCTGAATGCTCAGCAGGTAGGCCAACAGCCTGGACAGACCTTTGGGCTTCCTCCTCGTCTTCCTGTACAACCTGCGCAGCTTCTGCAACGTGTGGTCCACCGTGGACACCTCCACAGATACATTTGCGACCTATTGAAACACATAGAAGGGGAATTAGTTCCGCTTTGAGAGAGCGCACTCTTATTAAGGATGTGATTAATGACATAGAACAAACAGGGACGAAATGTCAAGCAGCGCATGTTCAGAGAAGCATAAACACTTTGGACTATAATAGCAAACTACATAAGATGTGAATGTGATGCTGCTTCATCCCCGCTCTGGTGAATTGAATTACACTCCAACGCACATGTATTATTCATTTGGTGTTATCCCATATGCAGCAGGGTAGACTCTTGAAAGTAGAGAAGTCACATTCAAGGATAGGCGGGTACAATGAATAGAAAAAGTCAAACCCCTCTTCGAATAAAGGATTTATTGATAAGGAACTATTTGGAAATACTCATCATTCCTTCCACTTAAATTAAAAACAACAGCAACATCATCACATTGGAAAATGTGGTATGGCCCAATAAATCCAAGGTTGAACGTTTGGCCATACTATTTTTTTTTTTTTAAATCATAACCATCTATTAAATATTCACCTGTAAAGGTTATAGTGCATTTGAGCTTCCTCCTGAAATTTTACCCGAAAGCCCAACAGTGCAAATCGACACCTTCTTAACCTACGTCATTTTTTTTTAGATTTTCAAAGAAATGCACACAAAAATGAACCATTTTTATCATGAGGAGATGATTTAGAGATCAAGAAAAAGAGATCAAAACATGTTCTTACACTGGCGGCGTCTTCTTGAGATGCGTCAACATCTCCACTCTCGTTGCACTCTGAACCCATGACACAGGCATTCCTACTTTATCTCCTCATTTCCACTTTTCTTTCGGAGAGATCCATTTTCAAGAGCAAAGGAGCAAGCCCCTGCACACTGTACAGTAAGCTGGCATGTGAAACAAAACCCAAGGTGTCAGGGGAAAAAAAAGCACGTATCGTGTGACTGTCGTTACAAACTCCCTTTGGCACAAAAAAAAAAAAAAAAAAGTCTGCCCCATAGCGAGAGCCTGGAAGACGTTTTTCATACAAGAGTTTTATTTACACGGTTATTAATAGACAGGGTGTTCATCAGAAGAAGTCCAAATAAAAACAAACACAACAAAAAGGGTCCAGCCTTTGTGAAATAAAATAGGAGTCAACATAAAAGCAGAATAGACATCATTGTCAGAGACACAGGTGAGGGGTACCAGAACAAAACAGTCGGTCTTTTAACACTAGTCGCCCCTTCTTCATCCAAGGCAGTCAAAAACATGTAAAAAAAAAAAACACACATTCACAGGAATGGACGGATGCCTGGTTCACTTCTTGAAAAAGGCGTTGCGGGTGATGCTGTAGAGTAGCTGGTAAGGCTTTCGCTTGGGCGGCTCGGCCAGAGAGAACACTTGCTGCTGGGGCACGCTGGTGGGGATGGTCACGTGTCGCTGGTGGAGCGGGTGGAGGTTTTGGTGGTGGGGCAGCACGGAGCCAGAGTAGCCCACAGCTGGAAGGGATGGTAAAAAATAACCAAGAAAAAAAAAAGTTCAAATAAATCTATGAAAAATTAAATATGAATATTATGCTCCCTTACTTTTGACCTTGCCCTGTTTGGTTCTTCTGGCGTTAGCAATAGCCTGCTTCCTTTGCTCCTCACTGATTTCTATTCCTGAAGACAAATCATACAAAACAAAACACTATCAGAAGCCCTGACCTGCATTTACGAACTAAATTCTAAAATGCCTTCCTTGAAATTGTACCAATTTAGTCGTACCATGATAGAAAAGTTGAATTTGTTCTGGGACCACCTCGTTGCATTTTTCTTAGCTGTGCTTCTGGCACATGTGGGTGCTTTTTTTTTTGCCTTTTATTCAGTCAGATTTCAGAATGTATTTTTGGAAGATTACATTTTTAGTCACACTTTTTTTTTTTTTAACTAGTGAAGTGAGTAAGAGGAGCGACCAGCGGGGCCTCCTCCAACCCCGCGGGTGTAGGAGGCGCGCCTGCTCCCCAGCACCTCCCCAGCAATTTTTAAGGATCATTCAAGCCTTTTAACCTTATAAAGTCAACCTGTGGTTGAGAAGCAATTTTTTAAGGCTAAACCAGGCCTTAAATCGACTTTTACTGTCAAAACCTTCAGTTGAGCAGTTGTAGAGTCTCATGCTCACCCATTTCCTGGTCCTCCTTGACCCGCCGCCTCTCCTTGTTGAAGGCCTGCAGCCACCTCTCCTTGTCTTGGACCTTCCTGCAGCACAATACGCACACAAACTCCAGAGTGTCGGCGTGGCGCAGGCGCACGGCGTTCCTCAGGGTCAGGCCCAGGTCCGGGTCCCGCCCGTCAGGCACATCAAGCACTTCAGTCAGGTCCATATCCAGCCGCCCCCGATAGTGGAGGAGGTCCCGGCGCAGGACGTCCTTCTTACAGAAGACCAACTGGTGGTCGAACAGGAAGAAGCTGCGCTGCTGCATTTTGCCCTGGCGGAGGATTCGAGTCAGCTCTCCCGAGTGGATCAGCTCGGAGCTGCGCACCAGCATATCGGGCCCCTGTGCCACGAACGACACAATCTTAGCTCAAAGCTATCGGCAGGCGCTCGGCTTAGCTTAGCTTAGAATGTGGTCGGCACCTCCCAGCGGAGAATGGCCACCTGCCAGTGGGCGATGGCGTCCACGCTCTCCAGCCGCCGCTTCCTCTCGTTGATCAGACTTGCCACGTTCTTCATGGCCTCGTAAGCGTCACTGACCCCGCTGTGGTCACTATGGCACACAGGGAACAGCGACACAAAGGAGGGTGAGCAGTTTTACTGTATTTTAGTTTTGTTAAACATCATTTGTGACTGTGAACCCAAATTAACTTCAGTTAATAGTAAACTATTTCCACACAATTGAGACACCACTGCTAGTCTGCAACACCAACCCACAAACTGTTGATTTCAGCAAGGCGCCAATGTTGTTTATACAAAAACATTCAATTGGTGAGCTAACTTCTTTTTAAACTTGTATGCCAGTCAAGACTGGGGGAAAACAAAAAACAAAAAACAAAAAACAAAAAAAACAAGCATACATTTCCTTACACGCTACATCAAGCATCGTTTTACTTCCATTACGTAGTGTTTTCAATACACACATGAAATTTAAGGCGGTTCATAAAACTTGTATGAATGCAAAAGTTTGACACTGGACCAAATTAACTATATTTAAATGCACTGTATATGAGTCAATACTAATCATTTCATCTATGTTCACATCATAGGTGCTACATTTAGCTGATGTTAACAAATATAAGTATTTATGCAGATAGTTTGACACGTGATTTAGAGCCCCATTGTGCGATTAATGTGATACACTAATGTCCCTTGCGGCCTCTTGAATTAAAATGAGTTTACGACCCATTTCCTGCAATATACACGTTCGTGTGAGCTGATAAGATATGCGTGGGACAAGGAGGTGTCCAGGCACGTTTAGCCGACGAAAAGAATTCCATTCCTCTGCTGCCAGGAATCGAGGAGTACCTGTGGTCTTTGGGGGTGTACTTGAGCAGCTCCCCCAGCTGCAGGGGGTATTTGCAGATCTTCTGGACGGGAGTGAGCAGAAAGCCGGCGATGGAGATGTCAATCATTTGTTGCAGGAGGCGGCAGGCCTCAAAGAAGTGCTTGTACCGGCCGGACTTCATGAGACGCTGCAGCTCGGTGCTGGCTGCTGGGTGGGTGTTGCAGTACTCAGAGTAGATAGAAAAGCCCTCGCCCTTTGGGGTGAATATTTAAAGCTTTTAATTCATGTAAAAAAAATACTTCAGAAAAGTTAGAGATATTGGGATTTCCTGTCAATTTGAATGAACAGCGAATGTGAATTGCCATTTTGCATTTCGCTATTGCAATATTGAATTTTTAGACGGATGAAGTTAATTAATCTGTAAGGTTACGTACATTTTAGGTTCATCCTAAAATTCAACCCGAAAGCCCAATATACCCAACTTTTTATGATTATTGTATGTTGACTCCGCGACCCTTGTGAGGAATAAGCGGTCAAGAAAATGGATGGATGGATGTACTGTATGTATGTATGTATATTGACTGCTTTCCGGTGACCTGCAAGAGAAAGCAGGAGCCGATTTCGCTGAGATGCGGCTGCTCCTTGTTGTACTTCTTCTCCAGGTCGCGTAGGAACTGCCTCTGGAACTTGTAGATGTCCTCAATGTTGCTGAAGATGGTCTTCAGCTGGAGCTCGGTGAACATGTCCGGGTGCTTGCGGCACTGCCGGATGTAACCCTAAACAGTAGAGCGAAAAATAATTTATTCACAATATTTTTCAACTCTGGAAGTAGTTCAGATGTTGTCCAACAGAGAGCACTGTTAAGTTGAACATTGAAGCAATGAGACGCTGCCTGTTCTTTTTGGCTATGATTTGAAGGAAATATACCAATGCAAAGGCGAAATTGAAAAACGGGCGATATGGCTTTAAAATTGAATGTTGTTTTTTTCTCATAAAATTCTCATTTTAAAGCGCAAACGTCTTTTGAAACATACAAATAGCTCCCATGGTGTTTTGATCATCTGAAAAACAATGTGAAAACATTTCTTCGCAGGAACTTGCATTTCTATTTGCTTTATTGAAAAGCAGTCCCTGCAAATGCCTATGTAAACTAGCTCCTCCCTGTTTGCAGCCATGATGTTGGTGTAAGCAATACACATCAACGGGACACAATAAGAACGACAGACGCACGCAAAAAACAAAAAAAACAAAAACGAAAAAAAAAAAACTGACACAAACATTGATTAATTGCCTAAAAAGGTGACGCCTTGCGCACCTCACAGATGTCTTTCAGGTGCTTGATGTAGATGCGTTCTGTGTTCATGATCTCCTGCACCACGTTGGTCCTCATCTGCTGCCTGTGCTGGTTGCTGTGCGCCTCCCGGGGGGCCGGGTCCTCCTGGTCCGCCACGCTCTCCACGCTCCCTGCGCTGGAGTCTTCCTGGTTCACACGCACCTGAAGGTGGATGGGAACATAAAAAAGTACAGTTAAAACGCTTTTTCAACAGTTTGCTTGAGCAATTACAAAAGTAGAAAAGAGAACAAAAAGCACTTGAACCACGCACACAAAAAAAGCACCAGGGCCACTCTGCGTCGCTATGACAACCGCATGGGAAAGTTTAACCAGTGCTTGCTCGGCAACTTTGAATTAGAAACAAGCAATTACATAGAATATGCCTATCTGCCAATCAGATCACTGTCTAATTAAGACTCAACTGTCACTCAACATTGGTTGTCACAGAAACCAGTTGAACCCTGAGCGGGTGGTAGACTTATTCTACAAACACACACACACTGTTATTCTACACGCACATACAGTCTTAAGATGGCTTTCATTTGGAGTCAAGCCAGGTTACAAGTAGAGTGCAAACAAGCGGGTCAGGAAGTCCACTCACCCGGACAAAGCTGGAGGGAAACCAGGCCTCTTTGTCGGGCCCCCTGCCCCACCACCAGTCCTTGTGCGAGGCATCCAGGATGCGGATTACGTCGCCTGCCTTGAAGGCCAGCTCCTGCTCCTCCATGGTCACATGGTCCCACAGGGCCTCAGCGTACACGGCGTGACCAGAGCTTATCCACTGTGGCAACACACATTACAAGACCGATGAGCCCGTGTAGAACACGGAAGATTACAGCCCAGCTTGCCAAACATCTTGAAAACGCACAGTTTATCCTTGTGTCAACTCATGGGACGGGACGTACTTGCAAACCCACACGACGAGATAAACGGCGGCGAGGCTCACCTCCACGAGCATGGACAGCTCCACGCCCGGCTCCAGGTATGGCGTGACGTCATCGAGCTCGAAGCTCCCCTCTTCCTCGTCTTCCTCGCTCACGCTGTCGTCCAGCGCCGCCGAGCGTTCGGACACGCCGTCTATGGAGCGGAAAAGGGGAGATTGAGGCATGGCCAGGAGGTTTACCCACAGTCGCCCCCTATTGGACTTTCCCTACCGCTGAGCACTCGGTGCAGCTTTCTCCTGCCCACACGGTCCAGTCCGATGGGGGTGCTCTGGGAGAGTGTGGGCGGGCGTAACCTGGCCGAGACTGCCTTGTAGGGGGGCACCTGGTGGGAGGGGATGGGCGGCCGTGACAGAGGCTGCAGGGGAACACAAAATGAAGAGGCATTCCGGGATTTAGCAAGTGTCCACATCCGTCTCTTTCCAGCTGTGTTCACAATCATTCCCGGCTCCCTATACAAAGATTTTTATATAGTGGATTGCACTGAAAAATAGTCGGAGAATAGTACTCACATTAATAAAATGACAAGAATGTACAGGGAAAAAAAAGGTTGAGCTATACACCTATGCATGAAATTGACATCAAATCTACGCTATTTTAAGCCTGGAAAAACTCTAAATAGGACACGAGATAGCGCAAAGGGATTGATTCCGAACACAGCGCCTCTGACATGAAAATAAGGAAAACGCACAGAAGGAAGACTGTCGTCATCGGCGTCAGGGGAGTACAAGTCCTCCACCCCCACCACAGACATGGGTCGCTGCGGCCGCCTGACTGGGACGTTCCCGTTCCCGGCACACACCTCCCCACTTTCACGCACGCCATTGCCGATATATTCCTGATGAAGCGACTGCGGTCTTTCGTCGGGGTTCAACTCGGCCGCCTCCTCGGGAATGCAGTGCCTCCTAGAGAGGAGCTGTCCGTAGTCCGATATTGGCCGTGGTCTTGGGCGCCCGCTCCGTCGCCGGGACTTGACAGCGGTGGCCTCCGTCGAGGTCGATGTGGGTGACTCCGGGAGGAAGACTGGGGACAAAGTAGAGGTGCTGCTGCTGGTTTCCTGTGAGTCGCCATCTTGTTGCAACACTTCCTCCCTTTGCTCCTCTGACATGACCTGAAAAATCATAATGAAAAAAAAAAAAAAAGTCAAGATATAGTGACAGGTCAATAACCCACAATATACAGAGTTGTAGTGTAGCGGTCCTCAACCACTGCTCTGCGGGAAATTTCTGATCTATGTAAAGTGTCTAAACAAAAATAAATTGATGATTTTGAAGGGGAAACTGCCAAATGATGAGCCTACTACTTTAACGAAAAAGAAGATTGCATTTAAGAGACAATATTAGCAGTCCTACTTAAATACATGTTTGTTGCTAGAGGTGATTCTCAAGCTCCAAGCCTGTTCTACGTAATATGTAGCGACAGGCCCGCAATTGGGCACAAAATTCTTCCATTTCCAGCAGCTTCCTCCGGCATGCTTGAAGACACATTTGAAAATGCTCGAATCCACTTTTTTTTTATGTCAATGAGTCCACGTGTGAGTATCTGTGTGAGGGTTGTGGCCTACAACAGCTTCTACTGTACCCAAGTATGCTCAGCTCACTGTGTTTTACTGTTCTCCTGGAGTTCACTGAGTTCATAACTCTTATCTACATATGAGGGCATCACAGAATGTATACTGTAAAATCCTGTGAACCCCCCCCCAATATTTCAAGGGCACAAACAATGAATGCATGCCGGTCTGTCAAAACATTGCCTTACGTGAAATCTGTCTACTCTGTGACGCAAACAAGGTTACAGGCTGCTCAACTAGTGTACGTATCGAGTATATTTGTTAATCAGAAACAGAGCTACTGCTGCACAAACTGGTCCAAGAAGTGTTTTGATTGGATTGAGAATCAGCGCAAAGATACTTGAATCAATATCATCATATTTCCCTGAAAAAAATGTTTCAATTCCTATCAGGCAGCACAAATATTTCGCAATAAGACACTATCATGCCAGATATTATTTCACATGCAAATATTGACCCGAGCAGCTGGCAATAATCAAACCTCACCTTTTGGCTCTCCCGATCTGGATCGGGACCACCACACACGCAGTGAAAAGGCACACAGAGCGCTAGTACCATTGTGAAACACATGCAGGCCCGTGTCTGGGCCGAGCGGCTCGATTTCTAACGTAACCGACGCATCCTCAAAAAACAAAAACAAAACAAAAAAAAGTTACTCTTAAGACCCAAAATGAACTTCAGGGTTTTTAACTGGCTCAGCAAGGACTCAAGCACATTGTTGCTGGACTTTGCGCCGCCACGCAGTCTGAGGTGTAGGAGCCAAACGCTCGCTTGGACCTGCCCGCCCACAATTTTTGCCCATTTGCGCAAGTGGCCGCTAATCATAAACAAAGCCTAATCATTAACCGGGCCTGTTCCTTAAAGTGCAGGACAGCCGGGTCCAGCATGTGACCCGGCACAAGTCAATATATCACATGGGGAGCAAACAGCAGACAGTGCACATGACAGTGACCCTCAAACAATTCAAGAGAATACACTCCAACTAGTAGAACTAAAAGAAAAAAAAAAAAGTTTCATAAAAAGGAGGACCTTTCAAATTGTAACACAAAGGTCAGCCCCATTCAATGAAATTCTATCTTGGCTGCATCCTAAGCCTTTCTAACATGCTTGAAACTGGAGCTTAATTGTGACTTAATGATTTCCAATAAGCTGCTGCTAGTGCGCCACTGCAGCTTTGTTGGCTTTGCCTTATCAAGCCAACTGAGCTTTACCCCAAAGAAAACATGCTAACTTGATGCCATTATCCTTGGATACGTATCCAATAGCAATACAAAGAGAAGGGAGAAAAGGAAAAAAACATTGCTTGACTCCATTCAATGGCCCAAAATATTGAGTTGTTGACATGCAAACAGAAATGTATCCTTCCAGACAACCGTGAACAAAAATGACAATTTGCGACTCACACCAAACTGATTGTGCACCACCACACATTCACCAGTGTGCAACCCTGTGTCGGATTTTGAAGCGCCAAATACTAAACATACTTTACCATTTTATTTTTGCTTGAACCACAAAAACATGGTGCGATTGTCAAGGAAGCAGATTACCACAAAGGGAGGGAAACAGGCAACAATAAATGAGTGCAGATATTTTGAGAGGCTGTTGGCACTGATGCATTGCTCCATTCACCCATTGCACCTGTGTATTTTGGCGACAGACTGAGATTTTGAATTGCTGCAAAAACAGTGACCAAGTCTTTCTCCAAGCTTACCTCATTTGGTAGCTCGTCGTTTTGGTTATCAGGAGGTGACTGGTCTTCGGGCCCAAAGCCGCACGTGGTGATCTCCAGACATCCATCTTCAGAGATGTGACGCCGGAGCGCGGCAATTTCCTGTTTGGGTGGCGCGTGAACTAGTGGCGCGTGAATTAGTGGGGCGTGCCCCGCGGACAAGACCCGGGGCCTGATGGGTGAGGGTCGGCGGCGACGCTCACTGATGCTTCGGCAAGGCACGCGTCGGGAGTAGTCGTCGTGGAGACGGCTCAGGGGTGACATGGGAGTAGGAGGACCCGGGGAGGGTGAACAACTTTGCCGGCGCACGACGGTTACGTCCGTAATGCTGCCCACCAACTTCAGCATCTGTCCCTTCACTCTCACCGGGCTTTTCCTGCGACTGCCGAAGTCCGCCGAGGAGGCACTGGCGGTCCTCTGGATATTCGGAGTCCCGTTTGATGCTGTACTCTGAGGGACTGCCTCTGCGGACGGTGTGGGGGCTTTGCGCCTGAACGGGATTTTAAAAAGATGAAGGTTATCCGCGCTCTTACTCAGTCTGCTCAACACGTTCACATTAGACGTGTTTTCCGCTTGCCCGTTGATCTTTGCTTTCTTGTTGTCATTGCCAACTGCTGCAAAGCTCCCCTCGTCCATGTCCAACATCTTAATGCGTCCGACTCCATATGCTTTCCTCATACTCCGGGAGAGGCGGGAATTGCGTTGAAGGCCCTCGGTGGTGTCCTCGTCGTCATCTATATCGGAGTCGTAGTGACTTGAAGTCAAATTTCCATTTGACAACACCTCAGTGGCGTGATTTGCAAGGGCGTTGCCGTTCTCAGCTTCCCGACTGGATGAGGATGCACACTTCGGATCAAGTCCACTTGTCCCGCGGCTCTGAATCCCCTGAAATACGGAGGAGCGCAGCTTTTTAAAAGAGTCCACCATGCCAAGTCCGGAGAGACCAGCGGGACTGTCAGTAGCGGGGCTCTGCGCGGCAAAGGAGCTGCCCTTCCTGGAGCTGGAAAACAGCCTCATGATTCTTGAGGAGCCGGGCTTCCCAGAGGAGTCGTCGACGCCGTTGAGCTGGCTCTTGTCCGTGTTGGCGGGGCCCACGGTGACGGGCTGCAGGTACGGGGCGGCGCTCCTTTCGGGTTGACCGTGGAACGGATACAAGTCGCTGAGGGGGCGACTTCTGATTGGAGGGTCTACGTTGGAGGACTGGAGGCAAGGGAAAGAGTCTTCGCTTATGGACGAGACTCTGTCCTTTGGTTCTGCCTGCCAAAGACAAAAAGACTTTTAGGACCTTTTAAGGATCTTACACAACATTGGTTCTTATTTACAGAATAGCCACACTGGCACTGTGTTGCTCTGCCAATGATATCATCAGCTGGCTTACTCAACCAAACGATACTGCAAGTCTGTGGAATTTCTTAAATTAAAATTAAAATGAACAAGTCCTCACATTTTAAAATAGTTTCCGAGTATCATAAAACATCGTCTACGGTGTATAATAACTTTTTTTCCGCAATACGCAGCTGACATACCCCCATCACTACGTCAACAACATAATTGAGTATGTGTCACTTATCAGAAGCCAACGTTTTGCTTCAGTGTAGTCATCAGTCGCTTGAAAATGAATGGATGTTGGCTCTTAGCCAAGCTGTAGAGTCATGGGTGAAATTAGCGGCACTGCTAGGTCAGAGTCCAGCAAGATCCATACCAACTCTAACAAAGCATTGAGGGAAATAGACGAAGATTTACTTGGTCGTATAAATTCACATTAGAGGCAGGCACACCAGAGACCCAACTATTTGTGTACCGTACTATTAAAAAATAAATTTTTCAATAATATGACCTTTTAGAACCTTTTAAGGACTCACTGAAAGAATAATTAGCCCAGGAATGATGCAATGATTTTTGTCCTTGTCTTGCAGCTACTGCAGTAGCAAGTCCTGAGCAAGCACTTCAGGAATGAGCACATTGACAGATAATGGTTGTGTATAATAGACTAGATGAGTCACGGGTAAATAAAGAATAGCTCCACCAATGGCGCAACAAACCGCACACTTAGAACATGACGTGCATTTAACGTCAGTGCTCTGATTTGAAAGTCAGAGGGGGGCTGAGGCCCAGGTTAGGGTCTTCGACTGCATCTGTGTGTGGGGGGGAGTGTGTGTGTGTGTGTGTGTGTGTGTGTGTGTGTGTGTGTGTGTGTGTGAGATTCACAGTGGTAGTTAACGCAGCTGCTCCTTTGAAGCGGGCCTCTCGAAGCATGACTAAGCGATGAAAAATGCTAATCCGTTGTGATTAATGCGATAAATTGCCATGCTTCCTGCATGTTAATGGCAATTTCCAAACCTTTCGCTGTAACTGCCAGCATTTTTTTCCCCCCACAGGTTTTTCCTGCATATAACATTTTAAGGTAGCTGCAATGTTATTTTATTGTTTACTTCAATTGCAGTGTCACTGAGTTGATAGGGTGGTACTATATTGGAAACAGTCAGAAGTTGCTCGTAAAGAGGACACTAAAAAAGAACCACAATCCTCATCCTAAAAAAAAAAAAATTATGCACTTTTAATACTTCTGTTCAGTTCAGCATAAAATAGGTTAAGTGGGCTACCTTCAAGATGTTTATTAGTCAGTCCAGTAAAATATGTACACTATTTATGTCAAATAAGATCTGCAGTTAGACTGTAATGCATTTTATTCAGCCTACAAGGCACCAAGCACGGAGGACTGCACCTGAAGCAGCTACGGAAGACAAATGTTAATCCATCAAACATGCTCAATCAGACCACATAATTTCACTGAACCAACATCCACTAGCTTCAGGATATTTGTATTAGCCAGTTGATTAACTTTATCTTGGTTTAATATGATTTAATACTGATATAGTAAGAAAACATGAAAGAACAACGGTGCCATGCGAATGATCAGAATGGTATCACCTCTACCTTGTTTGAGCCAGAAAAACCCTCCGTCCTGTGCAAAAGCCGTTTCACAGATCCAGATGTTGTGCCATTGGCATAAGCGCGGTGCTGTCACTGCCGAGTACCGCCCGCTGACACAGAGTAAGCACCCCCCTTTCCAGGAACAATGCGCCACTTTCAAACCGGCACTTCAATTGTCTTCTTGTATTGCTGCCGAAGACTGACGAAGAGCAGCGGGATCTGTTATCCCGTCCGCTTTCCAGGTCGAGAGAGGGATAGTAGATATGAGATAGGTGAGGAATGTCAACAAGTCCGCTTTGCTTGTTTTCTTGGATTTGAATCCCGTGACAGACGCTCGACTGACTGCGTTCTCTTTCGACACCGCCATGCCCTCAGGCCTGCACTTTGTGCCAGAACAGTGACTAAGGTGTCATGGGCCCAATGGCATTTTAACACTATGGGCATCTTACAACAGTAGAATAAAATAGAAATCATTGAGGAGGAGGTTGTAATAAAATTGGGATTTACAAGAAAAAAGTACGTATTCTACTAAGTTTTACCATTTTCAAAGAATAAAAATGTAATCTAATAATATAATGACAAAAAAAGGTTTTATGAGAATTTTTTTAAAAATTGTTTTTGATTGATCTTTTACAAATATTTTTTAAATAAATATACAAGGTATAAAATGTAATTGAGAATAAATTTCCATATACTACAATAAACAAAGCACAATTTTAAGTACATATTTTTTTATTTTATGTAATTAACATAAAATATCTAATTTTATAAGTATTTTTTATTTTAGGACAATAACATTACAAGAATAAAATGATTTTTAAAAAGTAGAAATTTTAATAATTAGTTTTCTCTACAAAGTTAACAAAATAACAGCATATAGTTGTACTTTGCTGAGAATAGAAATGTTTTTTTTTATGAGAGTAGTTTTAATATAATAAAAATATGCAATTCTTAGAATCAAAATTCATGATTTTACAAAGCTAGAGTTTTAATATTGGAAATATGAGAATTAGGTTGTAAAGAACACAATAACGTGATAATAAAATAAAGAAGAAAAGGTATAATTTTACTAAAAATTAACTTGTAATATTATCATAATAAAGTTGTAACAATGGGAGAAAAAACTCCCAATTTGATTAAAATACACAACTTTCAAGTTGTGATTCTAAAAATACAATTTCAATATCATTACTCTAACAGCACAACAGCCTATGTCATTTTAAACTCACTATCACAATAGCAATAAGAATACAAATCTTGTTTTTTTGTTTGTTTTTTTTTTATGTCTGAAAATATTTAAATACTGCTTAAGTAACCTTGGGTTGAGGCGTACAGTATTGTAAGAAAAGAAAAAAAAATCTGAGGGGGGGAAATATAACCTTACAAGAATAAAATCATATGAAGCAAAAAATGATGTACTTTTTTCTTCTTTTTTTTTTTTTAAAGTTAAATATGTATGTGCACTCAGATGCATTCTCCTTGTTTTTGCATGCTGCTATTCTGTTGCTCAGTGAATACCGAGTTATTGAAGAGCTCAGGGAGGAGTTCTTTCCCTTTCCCACCCTCCAGCACCCTCCCATCAGGTTCACGCAGCCAGCTGGAGCTAGCCTCAGATTAGACTCCCGGAGACAAGGATGAACATGTGTGCATATACGTAAACATACACGCAGTGGGGGAAAAAAAAAACACATGCACAATTAGTTCTGGAGCATCCCAGCCTGCATCCATAGACATTGTAATCGTTGTCCATCACTGACTCCCAACTAGAAAAAACAAAAAACAAAAAAAACAGCCAACAATATGTTGTATAAAGAGTTAAAAAAAATAATAATAATTGGGAGCCACTGCACGAGTAAACTCTGAGACGGAGGTCACCTCTGCAGAGGTATGTCTCTCGCTTCGGGCAGGGGATCAGATTTATTAAGGGCGGAAAGAGCCGAGCATTACAGCCCAGGGCCTCCAGACGAGGGCGGATCATGGGAAAATGGGCTCTTGTCATTTTCTATCGCTTCTTTGGAGCTTTTCTCAACATCATCAATGTTGTACAGAAGTTGTTCTTGTTCCACTACAGTTCTGCCTTGGTTTACGTGTTTTATTTGTTCCGTAATCATGTACGCTAAATCATCATTCCCCATTCAAAATGAATGGAAACAGCATTAATATATTCCGGTGTGTCCGCCTTGTCCACCAGGGGGCGCAGCATAATGCAAGCATACATCATACATGAAGAAGAAACAAGTAAATCACTCCGTGAATGGCAGTCATATATTCGTCTTTTTATGCAGAGAATAAAGAATATATGCCTCTAAGAATTATGTCTGTCTACTGTACATGTGTTGCTGCAAGGTTATTACCACCGTTGACGATAGGTTTGTTACCATATTTAAAACAAACAAACAAACAAACAAACAAACAAACAAAAAAAACATCACCGAGAAATAGAATGAGATTTTTTTTCTAATATTTATTCTTATATGTATACATAATATACACATTAGAAAAATATTTTTTATTTTACACTTTAATATACAGTAACTTGTGTTACAATTATGAAAACCACTGCATTCATTCTGTGCATTTAAAATGCCTAGCTCATTTTTTTTTTTTTTGTGCAAAGCTTGCCTAATTAAGCAGTCAAAACGCTCAACGCCAATTAGCAGATGGTATGAGTCAGCTCATTCGAACACACAGTGTGTTATGTTTGTGCCATATTCCCCTTCCATGCCATTAATAATGTGATTAGTGCAGCTTTGCTTTTGAGCGTGGTTTCATCTACACATGATAGCCTAATCAGGCAGACAAGCGGGCTATTCGGCGCTGACTTCGAGTGACACTCCAAAGCTTGCAAACAGCCCACCAGTTTGCCTCTCATAAGGGGGGGATTTGGGACTGGGGATGTATAAAAGGCTTTAGTTGTACTTTATTTTTTGTTATAAGATACTTCTTACCACGTATATGAAAGTTCAGAACGCTGAACGGTTACTTCAAACATTGCCTGTGCACTTACAGCACAACGCGTTCAATCACTTTGACCTCAACTTCCCCATTTCAGGATGTGTTATAAGGAGGGGGCACGGCAAATGCCCCGCCCCCTACCATCAAAAGAGCGTGGGAAGCTTGGCCTGCCCGGGGGAGGGATGTCTGTACTCGCACACAGGCGGCGTATAACAACGTTCACCTGATCCGCTGTCATAGTGACACACAACTGGAGAATTTAATACAATACACGGACGAGCCCTGTCAAGAGTCAACACTATTACTGATGACAGCTTTAAAAATGAAAGACACCTACTTTGGAATTTGAACCAGACGAAGGAATTGCAAAATGATGTGATGCTATGGAATTCAAATTCCAGAGCGGCAAGCAAGTATGAAAGAGAAAGTAGACTACAGGAAGTGGGCATTGTTGTAGTGCAAAACGTGTTTTGCAAACATTTCAAAACTGTGCGTCACCCCTTCACCAGCTGTAAAAAATAAAAAAAAAACTCCCCATCAATTACTACTTTCCTAGTGACCATTTAATGACATTTTTTTTAAACACAGTGATACATAGATACTCTCATTAAAAAATATATATATATCACAAAACTTTCTGTACCTTAAATTGAGCAGCTGGCCTTTAACAGCTGATCTTAACCTCTGCCACCGCCAATAGTGATCTGTGCATCATCTTGAGATGTTTACCACAAAGCTATCTCTCTCGCATAAACCCCACAAGAAGCCGCTTACATGGCATTCCAAAACTACTAAACATTTTAACTAACACCATGCGTTAATGTTATAAGTCCTTGGGTCTAAGGTATTATAAAGCAGCACAGGTGTTAAGTCTGGCTCAAACAACATTTATTATGAAGCGTTTCTGTGTATTTTATTGTTATTTAACGTTTTCTGTTACTGAAACCCTGTGTTGCATCTCATTGCACAAAATACTTATTTAATTAGACATAAGCCAAAACACGTCTTTTCCTGCTAAATTAGACATGCTTGGTTAAAAAAATATATATACTTAACAGTGAAAATGTAATGAAATTCATAATTCACAATATTAACCCATTTGAAAATGCACAAATATTGTTCAATTTGCCCTATTTAACTCCAGTTTTTAGAATAAGGGACACCATTTGAAATGTAATGTATCTGATGAGGAATTGGAGAACTAAATTGAAGGTGTTTTTAGCAAGATTTTCTGTAGGCGATATCACACAAAAACCCCAAAACACCACATACACAAAAAATTTTATTCCATGGAAACCCACCATCCGATTTTCAACATTATTTGTTACATTGTAATCAGGTTGACGTGGTAATTTCAACCAAACTTGGCATTTTGACATCCTGTCCTTTTAGGGAAATTTTTGTCACTTTGCTAATTGTAGGAGTGACTTCTAACTATTTCCAATACAATGCCGATGCAATTGAAGTTAAAAGTAACCAAACTAGTGCAACGCTGGTCAGATGCCAGCTTTCATTCTGCCAGAGCTTTTGGAGCCAGACATGGCCCAAATATAGACACAGGTGGCTATCTACAAATTTAATGTGTAGGAAAATCTCTGTATTATTTTGATTGTCTCCTCTAAGGTGTTTTATTTTTTATTTGTGTGTGTGTGTGTGTGTGTGTGTGTGTGTGGGGGGGGGGGGGGGGGCGCTCTAAAAGCAGGGAAAGGGATTAAGACTACACTAAGACCAGTAAAGAAGTCGAGCCAAAGTGCCTACTTCTTTCTGCCATTGATTCACTTTCTTTTGGCCCATAAAGCTCTTTGTAAGCCCCCACACACCACCCACACCTCCTCCCCTCCTTCAGCCAGCCTGGCTTCTCCCACATCACTATAACAACCAGGGCTGTAATGCACCATAACACCCCCCACCCCTCTCCAGTACACAGGAGGCACAATGATAACGCGAAGATAATTCTATACATAACTTCTATCAGAAAGTCAAAATGGACGACTTACTTTGCTCATAGTCGCTGATGGTCCACCCCCTGACCCTTTTTTAGCCATAAAAAAGGAGCCGGGCTTTCTCTGAAGTCTCACTCCCCTCGTCCATGTCGAGTGGGAGTCAATTAAAAAGAAAACAAGGCAACAAAAAGAGAGAACGTTTCTACTTCATTTTACAGCTTCTCGAAAACAAACCGGGGCTACAAGTAGCATCTTTGGCTAGCAGGGTGACGAGCACTCGCCGATAAACTTCCGTCGCGGCAAAAAGTTGATTAAATTCGACTTCCCGGAGAGGATAGAAAAGCCTAAAAACTAAAGTTAAAGTGATTCAAAAGTTTTTCAGGGTGGTGGTCGAAGTAAGTTGTTATTTATGACAGCGAAAGCTTCTGTTTAAATAAAAGTACGTCTCGAGGAGGACGAAGAGCATCTTAATGCACTTGTTGCAGTAGTCTCAAAAAAAAAAGAGGGCGGGGTTGAGGAGATCCCGGACAGATCCGATTGGTTGACCCCCGGGCGACTGCTACGTCGCAGGCCAACCACGCGTCGGCTGATGGGGAAAGTCACGCCCCCTTTTTACTCCAGCGAGGAAATTTAGGTGAAAACATGGGGTGGGGGCTGAAAGCTCCTTTTGAATTGCGATTGGCTGGCCGCCGAGCAACTGCTTCACTGTCGGCCAATCACGCGTTAGATGTTAGCGTAGCCTGCTTCCTCTTAGGAAATAAAGGCAAGTCAGAAGACTGGACCTTCCAGTTGCTTGGTACATTTTTTTTCCTCATATTGTTTCACGACTGTACGTGCTTGCCCATCCCAAAAAGCAGGAAGATAACATTCAACAGCTTTATTCAAATGCTTTATTATTAGGAGTACTGTGTACAGAAATTCCTTGCGATATACCATTTTGTTTTCAAGGGGATGCTAATGTACAGATGCACACCACTTTGCCAACTCTGCAACCTTGACATTCCATTTTTCTTTTGATTTATACTTCACTTCATCTCTTCTTTCTTTCAACAAACGCATTCTTTGTCTTTCTTCTTTCAACTTAGTAATGCATTGTTTCCTTTCATTTTTTCCTACTTACTGGAAAGCTCCTCCACTCAAAATTAGGCCCCAAAAATGAGGAAACCAGAGAACGTGGTGTCGTCATCTTCGTCAGCAAAAAGCCCGTTAAAAAGTTCTCCCCCAACCACCTGCAGCCACACTTTGTCCCCGGGCTCCAGGTGCAACACGGTTCCCCCTGCCGCCTGATCCTCGCCGCTCTGGTAGCTGTCTGCGGTGTGGAGCACCTTGACGCCGTTCTTCACCAGGGCCACCTTCACATTCCTGGAGAAGACGGTGATGTGATAGGTAAAAAAGTATGTGCCGGCTGCCGAGCATGTGAACCTTCCGGTTTGGGGATCGTAATGATTTTGCTGGTTGTAAATAATCTTGTCAAACCGGATGGGCGTATGGGCCGTCGGGAGTTTGCTCTGCGCGGTGAGTCCCACAGAGAAGGCGCTTTTGGAGATGACCCAAGAATCTCCCTGCTCGCCTTTGTCGCCCTTGTCTCCTCGAGACCCCCGGTCCCCCCTGTGCCCAACGCCGCCTTTGGGGCCTGGAGACCCCACTTCCCCTTTAGGCCCCAGCCTGCCCGGAGGACCCATCGGCCCCTGAATGCCTCGATCTCCACGAAGACCCGTTTCCCCCTTCGGACCATGTGGTCCAAGATGCCCCTCTTCACCTTTGGGTCCCTGGGGTCCGGGTAACCCAAGCTCGCCTTTGTTTCCTTTCAAAACGATGGGCCCTTCGACTCCTTGGGGCCCCATTTTGCCAGGTGGTCCGTGGTCTCCGTTGTCCCCCCTTTTCCCCTTGAGGCCTGCTTGACCAGGTGCACCTAGCCACAAAAAACACAAAGGAAGATCATTTTTCAAATACAGCGGCACTTGTATTTTAAAACACAAATATTCCAAGATGTTACGACGCTAGCAATTGGCATCTAATATTAGGAATCAACTACATAGCCAGAATGGTTTATTTAAAAAAAAAATCTTTCACAAAATCAATTTGAGTTTTGTATCATCTTTACGCAATATATAAAGACGTAAACCATGTCCATATGTGGCTAGCTTCTAGCGAATATACTTGCCAACTCATATTCTTGTGAAGTGTTGCAAAAAAGCCAAAGAAAAAGCACCTTACCAGGTGGACCTGGATCCCCCTTTTGGCCATCCTTTCCCGCAGGTCCCACCGCACCAATTCCACCTTACAGGAGAAAAGTTAAATGTCAAAACACAGCGGCTAACACTTAAAACGTGGTCACTCACCAGTGTCCCCTTTCTCCCCCCGTAGTCCGTCCCTGCCGTCTCTTCCAGGTGCCCCATTATGTCCTGGGTCCCCTGGGATGCCGGGGTAGCCGCAAACGCAGCCCTTATTACTGCTTGGCCCATCATCTTGCGCAACGCACCCGAGGCCCAGCAGAAGGAGCAAGAGAGGGACGCTGATGCTCCTCAGAGACATTGCTAAGCTAATAACGCTCGACTTATCTTCAAATAGGTTTAATGTGACCAAGGGAGCAAAAATGAAAAACTGGAGCTTGGCAAGAACTTTGGACCGCAATTCAATTGGGTGCTTGAGCAGTTTTTTGGCTTACTTATTGTGTTTGTGAGTTACACATCACCCAAGTGTGGCGCTAATATTAAACTTGAGTGACTAGTCCATCTTTAAAAGTCAACAGACCTTTAAATATGTGTTAATTCAGAAATTCCCCATTAGAATTGGTTCATCCAAATGTATTTAGACTTTTTTTTGGAATTTTGTTGATTTTTTTTTCAGCCATTTTTTGTAGCTCTCGATGCACCAAGATTAACATTAAAATATAATAGCACAAAAGGTTCAAGTATTCACCAAAAATGAGACAGGTTATACTCCTAAAACCTTATTTAACATGATTGTAATTAATAATTGTGATTTAATCAAATGTATTGCACATAAAAGTTCAATAACAACTGAAACTAAAACTAAATTAAAAAGTTAAATACAATTGAACTGTACTTGAGCAGTTATGCTTTCATGTACCACTAGAGAGAGCAAGCGAACCACGAGCGGTACCCGATGACCTCTCTGGAAGATGCACTTTATCACCAAGCCGCAAAATCACACTTTTATCAAGCCAAATTACACTTTGGTCACTAAGTGTACCGGATGAAATGTCAAAAACAGTCAAACATCTTCTAGTAGATTTTTTTTTTCATTATTTAATCAGGATGGCCTAGTGCATCCACAGGAAGCTGCTATCCTAATGACTTTGTTGTCCGGCTGCCTCTTTATTATTAGATTGCACTCGGCGAGGAGAGGCGAGCTTGCAGGCTGGAGGGACCAACCCAGGGAGGGAGATAAGACAACAACATTACTGCAAAGTGAACACACCCCTGCTGCTATATACATAGCCTACAGTAGATATGCCCCTGTTCAGGTTATTTTGAGATATATTTATATATAAAACAATTGCAAGATAAATCATTTCAAAATGCTTTTCATCATTAATGTGACCTATAACCCATAAAAATCCATTTAAAAATATATATATATTTTTTGAGAGGGAAGGTTGCACAAGTGTGCACACCCTTTCATAACTGGTTGTATGTCTGTGCTCAACCAAACACATTTGGCTATTCTGGGACGCACGCATTTGTAAATGGTGGACACATTTAATCCCATGATGTTACAGCTCCCCCTTCAGGTCATCCTTACCACTGATAAAATTGAAATTCATATTTTAAAGTTTCAAAACTATGATGGATTTCTTAAACGGGTAAAACCAGAAAAAAAACGGGCATCTGTTCACGTTCTATACTCAACAAATTTGCATACACAAACACTAACATATTTTAAGGATTTTATTAGTTATTTTTCTCCAGTAAGCCTCTAGGATACAAATATACTGGGAAAAGAAATACTATCAACATGACCAAATCTGAACAAAAACAAAAAGTGCACATTTGAGGCAAGTGATTAGAGGACCAAGACCTTTGTGGTCTCGTTCCATAAACCAGGCACAACGTGAGGCTGGCTGAGCATACAAACAGATAATAAACAACCACTGTAAAACAATCAGCAGTGGTAAATGTAACTGAAAGAAGCGGGCCCTTTTCACAGCATCGATGAACACTGATGGCTTGTCCGACATTTTAAACATATGTCGGGGGGGCTAAATTGAGCACTTGCAGTTGCACATTAAACAATAACGTGGAAGTGACAGCAGCAGAGCAGAGTGGAAGACACAAAGAGGAGGCATCGTCATTGAAAGCAGCAGTTTCAGGGAGGTTCGGTTAGCAGAAGGCAGAATAGGCTACGTGACACAGTTAGTAGAAACAAGAAGAAGGAAGAAGGTGCAGGAAGCAAGGCTCGCTCGGCTTCTTTCTACATGATCTGACGGTGCGTACCGTAGCCCGTCATGCCCGACTGGGACGCGCCGCGGTTGCTGCCCATCTGAAGGCCGATCAGATTTTGGCCCTGGCGCAGCTGCTCCTCGGTAAACTCCCGACGATAGCCCTGCGCTTTCCTGCGTTACAGAGAGTTACGGGGAGTAATGGCGCGGACATGGAACAAGGAGGAGGAGGAGATGGGAGGTTTTTACCTGTGGAACCACTCTGGGTCACCTTTGTAATGGCCGTCGTCATTGGTGACGGCCACGCTGCCCAGTGCCACGAGGGTCCTCTGCACCGCAGCCATGTCCTTCCCTGCAATGGATGATGCGACAATGTCAATATGACCTGCTGCCTGTTTGACCAACAAATTTTAATTTTTTTAAAATATAAAAATATTATTAAATTGAAAAATAAAAATGCAAAAATCACAAAACACAAAAATACAAATGAACCTAACTATTAATTTACGAATGAAGTCAAAATAAACTCACTTTATATATCTATAATAAAATGTACAATAAATAATATTGAGTGACTTTTTCCTTAACACTGGAACACCATTTTTTTTTTTAAATAAATTTTAATTAAAAACAATTCAAATTAAAAAAAATACAAATAAACCGTAGGGGGTGAATAAAAAAAAAATCTTTTACGATTATCATTGTGACCTGTGCATATTTAACCACAAAAAAAATGTATACCGAGTCATCATTAACCTAATTTTTGTATTAATCCAACAATGACGTTTAAACGTTTATTATTAAACCCTTGTACACCAAATATCGTGGGTCAATGTGACCCTCTATGTGTAACCGTAAAAAAAAAAAAAAGAAAAGCTTTTGATTTATTGTTGAACTGAAAATACTATTTTACATCTAATATAAAATTTACAGCAAATTTTCCTCAATATTTGCAGAATATTTTCTCTCAATTTCACCTGAAACAAAACAGGAGGTACACTTTTAAACTGAGATCTTCAGGTTTAAAAGGTTTTTTTTTTTTTAAACTGACCTTCCCAGAGGTCTACAGTTTGGAATATATCAGTTTTGGTGACCCCGTAGGCCTCAGCAGCCTCCAGGAACTGAGAGATTTTCTCCATTTGCTTGAAAGCCATCTGGGACACTGAGATCCTTTTGACCGGCTCCTGGCCCTTAGGATAAAGGCTGTTAATGAGCCGACAGAGGACCTGGAAAACAGAGAAGTGTTTATTTAAACCTGGATCGAAAGTTCCTCCCGATATTTGTAGTGTTGTTACTTTACATACATACATACTCACTACTCAACTAAAACTTTGCCTTTAAAGAAGAGTTTGATTTTAATAATTCAGATGCTCCCGCCTCTTCTATTCTAGGCAGTGCTGGTGCACTCACCGTCCCATCCATCAGCCATCTCTGGAAGGCCTCCTTGCCCGCCGGCGGTTTCTCCACGCTGCCCGCGCACTGGGCCACGATCCAGTCAACAAGCCGCTGCTCCAGGTCCGGGTCGTACTTCTGCTCGATTTTTTCTTGCACCTCTCGGCTCAGGCCGTAACTGGGGCCCCTGTTTGCCATGGCAACACTTCCCAGACGTTTCACCCGCTGACGACGGCCTGGAAGGAAGAACACAGACAAACTATGATTACATTTAGAACAATATTATGTACATCTTTACAATGCACAAATAAGCTAATGCAAATCAGTTTTGCTTAATTTTTGTTAGAGATTTTCAATACCGCATGTTCTCCCCGTGCCCGCGTGGGTCTTCTCCGGGTACTCCGGTCTCCTCCCACATTCCAAAGACATGTTGGCAGGTTAATTGGGCTCTCTGAATTGTCCCTAGGTGTGCTTGTGAGTATGGATTGTTGTTTGTCTCTGTGTGCCCTGTGATTGGCTGGCAACCAGTTCAGGATGTACCCCGCCTACTGCCCGAAGCCAGCTGGGATAGGCTCCAGCGCCCCCGCGACCCTTGTAAGGAGCAAGCGGTTAAGAAAATGGATGGATGGACGGTTTTTCGATACCACTTTTTTCCAGACCGATACACAACTCTTCGGTAATCACCGATACTGATGCTAGTGTTGTTTCGATACCGATGTCAGGAGAGGCCACGATACTGCATTTAAACAGTTGTATTGGCCACAAATAATCCAGTGGCCAGAAAAAAGTCCCAATCAACACATGTGGTTGTACCTATGTTCTTAAGGAATACAGTGAAGTGAAGGGCGACACGGTGGATGACTGTTTAGCACATCCGCCTCCCAGTACTTTGGACGCAAGATCGAGTCCAGGCTCCGGCCTTCCTGGGTGGAGTTTGCATGTTCTCCTTGTACCTGCGTGGGTGTCCTCCCACATTCCAAAGACATGCATGGCAGGTTAATTGGGCGCTCTGAATTGTCCCTATGTGTGCTTATGAGTGTGGATGGTTGTTCGTCTCCATGTGCCCTGCAATTGGCGGGCAACCAGTTCAGGGTGTACCCTGCCTACTGCCTGAAGCCTGCTGGGATAGGCTCCAGCACCCCCACGACCCTTGAGGAGCAAGCGGTCAAGAAAATGGATGGACAACGAAGTGAAAAGAATTGAAATCAATTTTTTTTTAACAAAGTGCTTTATTTAATAATATCTACCATGTTAAGGACCATTTGACAGGATGCATGTTTCTGAAGTTAAACCAGCCCACCAAGGTTAAAAGTAGGGTTCGATACCACTTTTTTTCAGACCGATGCCGATACTGATACTCAGACCATCAGTACTCACCGATACCAACTGCCGATACCAGTAGTACATTTTGACAAATAAAAAAAATCACTAAAAGATATTTTTAAACAAATAATTTCCTTTAATTTTGCCAAAAAAAAAAAAAACAGCACAGTCACTCTTCAATAGTCTTAACGCTCAAAATAAAAAACAAAAATGCTCTTTTAGTTTAAGATTCACAATTTGAAGTATTTCCAAACCGGTGAAGTTTTGGTGAAAAACTGCTGCAAGCTAGCGCCAGTTACAGGCAAGGAGCACTCACTTAACGTCTTCCCCCTCTGCCATCAGTCGCTTGTACTCGTCTGCGTCACGAGTGCTCGAGTACTTGAAAATAGGCTGGTATCGGCCCGATACTGATACCCGGTATCGGTACTCGCCCAACCCTAGTTAAAAGTATACAAAAAAAAACGGACCATGGATTTTGGGGGGACTTTTCTTTTAAATGAAAAACACATGTAAAACATATTAACAGACATTAGCTTAATACATAATGTTTGTTTTCTGACTTCATATTGCTCATATTCCCTGTTCTCTGTACCATCAATTATCCAACCATCCAATTGCCAGCCAACCGGAGTAGCTAACCAAGCAATGTATTTTTTTCTAATGAAACAAACTGTAAACTGATCCAAATTATGGTGTTCTTCTCGAATGATGTAGCCTATGAATTGGTGTAACACTCTTAACTGAACCTGGTTTTTGTTTGCTGAAAAACAAGTTAACGAGGCAACTTTTTTTCTGTGCACACGCACGTGCACACGGAGACACACGTTAGAAAGATATCCAACGGCAGCACAAACATTGGGGATTAATATTAACGTTTGTTTCCCTCATTCCACTCACAAATTACAGTGATGATCATAAGTCTACAGTCTGACCACCTAACGTTTCCTAGCTTGAAAAAGAAAAAAACTTCAGCTAACTCCTACCTTAGCAAGTAGCAAAATCACTGAGGAGCAACGTTGTAATGAAAATAATGTGTTGGTGTTAAAGTGTTAGAAGGTAAGAATTTTTTCACATATCCTAGTCAGTGGTTAAAGTACGGAACCCTTACAAAAATTTCACTCGCCGAGAGAGGTACGGGTACCACTGTGACTCAACGCGAGGATGATGCTCCGTTTGTCCGCGCGTGCACAGGTGGCGGTGGGGCGATGTTGCGGTTCAAACCATTTTCAGTCAAACTGGGGGGTGTCCTCTATTTTGGGTGTTTAAATATTACGTTTAATTAAACTGTATGGATGTTAGTCCTTGTCATATTTGTGTCTTCGTGTTAGCCTTTACAGCCTTTCTTTCTTTTTTTTTAAGAGACATTTTATTTTCAAATAGAAACAAAATTGGTACAATAACATTCCAAAATCTTGAAAATGCACATAAACAAATACAATAGTATAGACAACAATATAAGAACATGAGAGTGTTTCCATTTTAGATAAAGTATTACATGCTTTTAAAATTCCTGACCGAAAAAACGGCCACAAGAGAGGTGGCCGATACCAGTATCGATACATGTCGCGAGTACGGATACCATAAAACATCGCTTGGTATGTACTCATCCATCCCGAATTTTTCTAACACAAAATGGCTTTGTAAGTCTTGCGATTTCATTATATCCTACACAGATTCCAGACTCTTTATGCTGGAGGTAACAAAACAGCCCCAGAATGTTTATCACTGTTTCCGGGGAATTTGGACCCTTAAAACTCGTGAAAATCTAACTTTGCTTAATTTTTGTGAACCAGAAAAGCCAATATAAGTCTTGAGATTTCACTTTAGACTGCGAAGATTCCAGGCAGCCTGCGCCGGATGTAGCAAATCAGAAGTAATTGAAGGTTACCACAACATTAGGTACACTTCTAAGTTTGATGCAGCACAACCACAATAAACATATATATTAAAAAAAAAACAAAAAACTGTTTGGTAGTATTACATGTCATATTTTTTAAGGCAACGACGTGATGTGTACCTAATGAAGTGGCTGGGAAGGAAGGGTGTGGTCCCTGGCAGATGTCCCATCCAGGGACACAATTGCTATGGCGGCTGTGTCAAACCTGTTTCCGGCATGCTGCAAAAAAAATAAATAAATAAAGGGATGAACGTATCCCCGTTGTACAGAATCCCACCATCGGGTCTATTTTTAGCACCGCACTGAAGACCAATCACATCAGCATCCCTTTTGTGGTGCATTATCAATGACGGCATGTATGTCATTTTGTATGTTAACTGTCGACAATGCAGAAGAAAAATGAGTGAAATGCAGCCAACGTGTGGTAACTTGCATCATGAACACAACACTACACAGGCGTGCAGTTGACTTACAGTTGGAGGAGCTGTTGCGTGGTCGCGTCCCGCCTCGTCACAGCAGCGTGTCAGTTCCACGGAGGATGCCAGAGTCCTGGAGCATCCATGAAGGGCAGCAGAAGCGCGTCGGGGCGTGCGGGCCGCTCAGTCTCACTTGTGTGAGGGAGGGGGGGAGGACACGCCTTTTCATATATGAGGGAGGGAGGGAGGCGGGATGGGGCTATCGCAGCCAGCGGTCACTGCAGTCAGTAATCTACTGGAAGCCTCACTATTGATGCCTTTATTGATTCTTTCGCCCCTACTGTGCGTTTTGTCTAAACATGAATGGACACTTCTTTGGATACAAGATTTAATCCAATGCAATATGATGTAAACGACAACAAATACTAGTCATTCTTTGCAGAGAATACATGGCTGAATACCGTTATATATATATATATATATATATATATATATATATATATATATATGTGTGTCTTTCAACATGTTTGGCTGCACCTTTTGTGTTCAATCAGTTGCTTAAAGGAAAATAGCACTGCAACATAGATACTAATCAGCAATAGGCTAAGTGGATTAAAGTGATTGTGAAGTGAGTTAATAGTCACCATAATTTGCCTAATGAAGACTTATACCTCTCAAAAAAAAAAAAAAAAAAAAAAACAACAACAAGGGAAACTCAGGTCACTGCAGCTCTGCTTACCTTTTAGTTATGTCTGTTTTACACAGTGCAGCTCAAAAGTGGCTAAGGATCTTCGCCCAGCCTAGCTGCTCATTTCATGGGCAGAGCAACTCGGTGTGGGGTGTGGTTAGGTAAATTACAACAACTGTTATGCAACAGTGGTGCAAAAAAACAAAAAAAAACAAAAACAAAAAACAAAATTCAGGTTCTACGTCATTTCTTTATGGTCTGATATTTTTCTTCTAAGTTGGATATAATAATGTGCAATTGACTCCATTAGTTGTTTTCAATATGTAATTTCCAAGAATTGTGGCCTCTAATGCTGTAAACAAAACCTAGAATAGATCATTGTTATTAGATCAGCAGTTGAATGCACAACTGTGATCAACATGTGGGTGTCATTTGCTTATAATACTATTTTTCTTTTGCCTTGATACTCATTCTTTCAGTTTTTGTGTTGGTACAGCCTGATTTCACTGATCATTTATTTTCAGTATTTTTTTCCAAATCTGACAAATTAATCCAAATTTTGGTTGCCCTCTACATGCCCGGAAATGTGGTGAGAATGTCTACATTGTCATCAAGTCACGCCTCATCAAAATAACATTTGCCAGTGTCAGATGGATTAATTATGTGTTGCTGTGGATTTAATGGAAGCTCATTGCCTAGTGTGGCCACCCTGACCTAAAATCTACGGAGAAAGGAATCTATCTATGAGGGTGGACTTCTAACTAGCAATTCTGGGAGGCAATTAAAAAAAACGTTGTGGTATTTTCGTTCAGTAAAATACTCATTACCATAAAAGCTGATCAAATTTTTTTATTCACATTTAGGAAAACAGAAAAAAGTCTAGGCCTAATAATGTGAGACACAGTGTTGGGTTCATTCTATTGCTCATGCCTAATAAATAAGCTCCAATAAGGATAAAAAAAAAATAAAAAATCCTTATTGAGTTGGATTGATGATCTCGCCCATGCGCGAGGACACAAAGATGACGGACGGAGCGGGATAAAAGGTCGCAGCCCACCGTTAAAAGTGACTGGCGCCGCCCCATTGAGCACAGTCCGGCGAGGGGCCAATTACATGTCATTGAGCAACGGCCCAGCTGGTCCATGCTGCGGTGAAGAATGTCACGCTAGAACAAGGGCGGGCAAAGTTTAGCCCGCCGGCCACATAGATTACCAAGCATTTGCCTTATAAACAGTCTTGTAATCTTTAAAGCATCGATTTAATCTATCGCTGCAGAAAAAAAAAAAAAAAGTTAGTTCTAGCTTTTTTTTCTTGTTCTTTAGTAACAGCTCAGTTATTTCAAAATGTTGGAAAACCTTTACTGTAGAAAATTATAGGGAGTTATTACTTATTTCATTTTAAATGGGAAGTCAACACAAACATTTCTTTATAATATATTCTTTGCAGCCCCTCTAGTCTAAAGGCGACATTCTAATTACAGTAATATTACATTTGTAGAAAAAGAGTTATGCAGCAAAATCCACCCGTTTTTTTTTGTTTTTTTTTTGTATCCAACTGTCGACTGAAAACGACATCACAGTTGCTCAGACCAATCACGGCTCACCTGTTTTCTGAAAATGAGCCATGATTGTTTGTTATCTGAGCAACTGTGACGTCATTAACAGTTGACAGGAAGTCTCCATTTTGAGACTTCCTCGAGAACTTTTATTCCACAAACTATGGAATATTCCACAAACTATAGACTATACTATAGGCCTTTTACTGAAAATTTATTTTGGCTCCAATATTGATGATCAGCCTCTTTGACTACAAATAACTGCCGCTGGCCCTGAAAAAAACGTATTGGTCTCTCTGTATATACATATATTTCTGTGGCAGTTAATAGTTGTATGTCATTTACCGAATGTTAATGTTCAGAGGTGACATTAATTATTTATAATTAAATTAAATAATTTAGCTCTTAAAATATCTGTAAGCATGTATTTTTTTTAACCACATCCGCAAATGGCCTGGGTTCATTGGAGAAGTCAAACGTGGCCCTTGAGCCCAAACATGTGGCAACCCCTGTGCTCGAACCCTCAACATCCACCTGCTAAACTGAACATGTATCACATGGGTATCACATTGGATTCAATGACAGAGAGCTGCACTGACAGTGTGCAGAGGTTTTATTGGACCCACAAGGGTGAAATGGAATTTTTAAAGAAGGCACAGGAACTCTATAGACTTGTGTCGTCAAAAAGGAAGGAAGAGGAGCAACAATACAAGTAGAAGTGAGTGACCCAACTAATACTGAAACACAACTTAATATGCAAGGGAAAATACAAAGATAGAGGACAAAAGGTCATTTCTTGGCAGAAGCAACTTGCCTTGTTTGGTAGTAAACAGTCTTCGAACGCTAACCCCCCCAGTACCTTATAATCACACCATGGTGGTCAACTTGTCTATGAGGTCATCGATAGTGTAGACCATGAGCTTGATGTCGTCCTTCTCCGACATGCGGTGCTGGCCGTAGCGGCGCAGGATGACGTCCACGTCGGTGCTGAGCACGCGCTCGGCCACCTGCATGGAGATGTGCCACGGCACGTCCTCGTCCTTCAGACCGTGGATCAGGCGCACGGGGCACGTGATCGGCAGTGGGCTGTGCAGCACGCAGTGGTTCTCGGCCTCGTGCAGGAAGTCCATGCTAAACTTGTACAGGCCCTCCTCGGAGTGCTTGGTCGGTATGGTCCACTCGCCCTTCTCCTGCACCTGCATCTTCGTCTGCGCGGCACCACATTGAACGGCTTCAAAATGGTGGCAGCATTGCTAACAATGTACTAAAGCAATATTTGAAAAAAAGTCCCACCTCCAGTGGAAGAGAGTTGAAGGTGGTGACGAGGTGGTCGGCGGCGGTGGAGATGCCCACCAGGGCGGCCGTCTTCTCCGGACGTGCGATGGCTGCCAGCAGCATGAGCCAGCCTCCGATACTGGAGCCAACGAGTATCTGCAAGAAAATAAACGCATGATTGAGTATATGAAGCAAAAACCTACCCTTTTGAGTGGGCATTACATGTAGCCTACATTCTAGTTTGTGGCAATGTGGGAACACAGTGACACCTTGTGGCAAGACGGTGACACTAACAAAGAATCTTTGAGGTTGCGTTTAAATAATGAATTTCTTTTAACACCTGTGGGCCTTCTGCAAATTCATCCAGCATATAAAGGACATCTTTTTTCCACGTGCCAATGCTCCCCTCTTCCCGGACCCCTTCTGAGGCCCCATGTCCTGTGTAGTCAAACCTATGTGAGCACAAACAGGACAAATATCAGAGCTGGACTATTATAATAAGTGTTTAAAAAAAAAAAAAAAGCTCAAGGCTGTTTAAATGTGTTTAAGTGTGAGGGAGGGGTAAAACTATACATTAAAAAATGTTTTACATGCGAGTCTGGAACTTTCATTTGTATACCATACTAATGTTCATTCTGATGGCTTACCTGAGGTACGAGTGCCCCAGTGACCGGCAGAATTCTTCCAGCGCCTCAGCTTTCTGTCCACTCATGTTGGATCCATAGTCAGGCAGGAAAACCACCCCTGGACTTTTGCCCTTCACCCTCCTATAGGCCAGTTTGGGAAGCTCCGGCCTGGTGGCATACTGGACTGTGGACTTGTGTCTCCGGTCTCCTGGTGGACACACAAGTGTTAGTATTGCATGTTATGTAAATGTGACAACATCACTTAGTGAAAGAAAGGCAAACTCAAAGCTAGCATGTTTGAGACTAGCCAAACAGGATGAAGGCATGTTTAACGTTAATGATACGCAAATGATGTCTAAATGTAATGCAATTCAGTGACGAGCACAAAATGTACAGGACAAGCCCAATATTTTTAAAACGACGCAGTCCATCAAAGCCACACCCCCTCGTGTGCGCTTAAATGCCCACCCGAGCGAACGCAGGCCGCATTTACCACGTCAAATCTACAATTTAAGAACCAAAGAAACCTTTCGAGTGTGTGGCAGTTGAAGCGGCGAGGCCTCCATGGCTTAAAATACGTGAAACTCCTCTGCGACAACACCTGAGCGCGACGGCTGCCATACTGGAGCCACCGATGCGGAAAGTCTCGCGAGAAGTGGCCGCACGCATGGTCTCGTTCAAGGAAATAATTTATGGTTCACACGCGACAACATAGATATCATATATCCCGCCTTGAGCGGGTTGTTCAGTTGATGGTATAGGTCAGCGCGTCCGCCATATTGAATGTGTCACCCCGGCCTGTGAAAAACCGCAAGTAATGGCAGTGGGGGCAAAAGAGCTCGGGAATATTAGATATTTGTGTGTTTTAAATGACTTTAAACCTTTCCGTGTGTAAACCATCTTTTCTCGTTTTATAATTGGAATTTGTATCTTTTTTTGTAAATGATGTGCAAGTAAATAAAGTTCTTTAAAAAAAAAAAAAAAAACGCAAAAGTGCCCACACACACCGTACTTGTAATTTCAGATATTTGTTTCTAAATAAATACAATACACGTAGAACTAAAGTCAAATGTGGCGATATAGCCTTAAACTAGTAAAACATTGCAGTTTACCATATTTCTTTGGGCTGCGGCTAAAATTGTATTGAGTGTTATAAGTTATTTTCTCACAAAATCACGGAGCAGTGCTTGACTACAAATTCCTTAGATATTATTACTAGGTCCATGCCTGCAAACAGCAGAGTCAAACAAAGCAAACAACCTGCACATGTTTCTGATAGTTACATATTTATATCATACATATGACATCATAGCACATGGTGAATAAAAGTCTCATGACAGGCTAAAAACAGCTGTGGTGATGGACAATTCCAAACATCGGAGCATTTCCACAATGCAACACACATATAAAACAAACGGCTTATTGTATTACTTTTGCCTGTGACTAGCATACGAACCAGGCAGATTGTTATAGTAGTAGTCAAACATTTCATCACATTTTGAAATCAAAATGAGAAAAAGCGCTATTATAAGTTCGTAGCTTGGAAATGTCCATTGTAATAAATGAGGTAAGTTTTATTATTTCAGCATTCCAGTCGTTTGAAGCAAGAAAATCAGAAAGGGTAGTTTGGGAACGATGAGGTTAGTGCGGGTGGTGGTATGCATGGTGAGCAGAGAGCAAAGATATGGCCTTTTTTATATTTCATTTTCAACTATTCAATTTATTTTTAAAAGTGTTTTGGTAACAAAAAACGCTTGTAATAACTAAAAAGTTTGGTACTTGTTATATAGAAGATTTTTTTTTTTTTATGTATGATGTTAATATGTAGTTTGATAAAACGGCTAAATTCATGTTTATGCAGACTACATTCCCTTATATTCCAAAGATACTCAGGGCTTGCCTGTTAGAACATAAAAGCTTAAGTTGTGTAAAGTCGTAGCTGTAAATTAGTTAATACATGTAATAAACAGTGCGTCACCCAAAAGTGGTTATAAGGACGAGGCTAAGCTAACGAGTGCTAGCTGAACCATGGTAGGCTAAACGATGACGGAGGCGGGGGCGCTTTAAAAATGTGTTAAAATGTCTGTAGTTTGATAATATGAGGAAAGAAACCGGGCCCCCGGTGAGTTTGTGACTGTCATGTGAAGTGTCAGAGTGGAACATGACTCAAAGCGTCACTGGCGGAAGGTCACCGAGCGGAGGAGCGAGCGGAAGCGGGACTCGGGGAAAAAAAAAGAAGCCAGTCCGCCATTGTGGAAGATGGCAGGGGGGGATATTCCCGTAAAACGCTCGTCACTTTCCCGTTGAATCACTCCCGCGCTCCTCTTCGCTCGGTCCCGCATCCACCTCATTCGGAGCCGAATTCATTCGTCGATCAACGGCGACGTCTTCGTGTGCTCCCGGGGGGCTCCGCTGCCGCCGCCGCCGCCTGAACGCTCGCGGAGGGATCGGACAGCCGGAGAGAACCGAGGCAGCGAGGCGGGAGGGAGGGAGAGAGCGCGGCGGAGGAGGAGTGCACACGGGCGGACGGACAGTGTGCTGAGCAGCCATCGGCCCCGCTTCCTGGAGGATGTCTGCGACCACAGTGGACCACCAGCAGGTCGGTTTCGGTCACGCTTAGCTACGCTTGACGGTAGGGGCTCGGTTGGTGGAGTCGGACTGGCTGGTCGGGAAAGTTTGCCCACAGCAGTTCGGTCCGAGTGGGGAAAGAGGGAAAAAAAAGCAGCTGTGATATGTGATAGCTTTTTAGCCGCCCGGAAACGCAGGCAGGCCGAGCCGGGTTCAAGGTGGAGCCGGTTGGAGCCGGTCGGAGATGCGGCACCTTTTAGCCGGATGCCAAGGCGTTTGACATCCGCTTAATAATAAAAACCGATCAGCCTGCAAGCTGCAGCTAGCACGCTGACATGTCCATCCACCAAAAGACAGCATCATGTATGTGCTAATGCAGTTATTCCCAACCAGTGAGCCCTAAGAGATCATCAGGTGTCCAAATTTCACTTAATTCGGTACAAAAATGATTTAATGCAAATAATGTACCTTTGTTCTACTGTTACTATCTATGCCAGCAACGTACACTGACAAGCAGAACGATTAAATGCTCTTCGACTAGATGGCAGAGGTACATACTTAACATGTCTATCAATTTTTGTGAATTTTTTTGTTTACTGTCGTGCCTAATGTCAATTACGCACCTTGGTTGTGCTAATGAAATCTTTTCCCACCATTGCAGAGACCTAAAGGACAGGGAAATAAAGGTAAGTGACTGTAGATGTACATTCTGGTCCAAAGCAGAGTCATTTCCCAGCTTGTACTACTGTACGGATATTACCAGAAATGAAATATTTATGCGTATTATAGTCTCCCCCACGGTGATTTAATGTTCCGTTCTTTTCCACGCAGTGCAAAACGGATCAATGCATCAAAAGGACGGAGTGAACGATGATGACTTTGAGCCTTACATAAGCAGCCAGACAAATCAGGTAATATGGGATAATTTAATAGTCGCGGCCATGCGCTAGCTTTGGAGAACTGGTCAGTGTAAAGCATAACCTGTTGCCTTTAACTCATTCACTCGCAGCCATTTTCACTGAAGCAACCCCCTTCGCTGCCGGTTGTTTTCCTGGGTTTTGACTGATTTTGCAAGGCCCACAAAATATTGTGTTCTATTGCTATAAACACATGGAATCTACCGAAAGAAAGATTTGAGTATCTTCTTTCATCAGGGAAAATAAATCGGTTTCTGTTTTGCAGCAATTAGCATTAGAATATAGTTAGGTTTCATCATTATTCACAAACCTGCTTAGAATGGTGGGGAAATCAGCTTGTTTGCAATATGGCCTGTCGTGTATGTGTGTGTGTGCGTGCGTGCGTTGGATCCAAGAGAGCAGACCACACGGTATTTGCAACAGTCGTTCGACAAGATTTATTTATACAAATAAGGGAGCGTGGCAAAGCGTACATAAAAAGATATAAATATATCAAAACAAAATGTAAGGAAAACGACGAACAGAAAGGGCACGTAACGAGTCGTGGACATCAATACAATTAGCTACAACAATCAACGATGAAGCTTGAATGTCAACAAAGGGCGCGCTAGAGGTCTAAGCCACTACGGTCAATACAAAACTTAAGCGGGTATCTAAGTGACGCGACTACTTATCAAAACCAGGCTAGGAGTTGTCATAAGCAGCAAGCAAGGCAGCGCGGAGAATACTTCGACGCCTCCTGTCCGCAGCGGCGAGGCTATAAAGCCAACTGATTTTGACACGGCACAGGTGCACCGGCTCTGCCCACCACCGTCGTCAAGGCAACTGAGGAATCAAACCAAAAGACAGGCAGGTGGTAGTGGTGTCGCAGACACAGGACACAAGATGGCCCTAGTTTGATCTCTTACACTCTGCTGCCACATGCTGGCCGTTTTTGTAATAACTACGATTGCTTCAACCGTTCTCTGCAGTAGAGAGCCTTCTGTCTGCTCTAGCATAAAAAAACCCATACAAAAACGTATAAGTGAGTGTTTGGGACATTTTAACATTTAAAATAGAACATATTTATACGTTTTTGGGAGCAAATGAGTTAAAAAGTGCTATGTTACATTAATAACTCAATGATTCCCAGTCTAATCTTACCGGAATCGACTCAATTTGTGTCCACTTGTTGCCATTCATACAACAGAATCAGCCAAGTGGTTGGGTGATTATGGTGTGAGATTTTTCCAATGTAAATAATGTACAATAAGGCAAGAAAACACAATATTAACGGGTTGCCATGTCTTCACCGCACAGGGTAACAGCTACCCCCCCATGTCTGACCCCTACATGCCCAGCTACTACGCGCCGTCGATCGGATTCCCGTACTCCCTGGGAGAAGCCGCCTGGTCCACGGCAGGAGACCCGCCCATGCCCTACCTAACCACCTACGGACAGATGAGCAACGGCGAGCCGCACTTCATCCCCGACGGCGTGTTCAGCCAACCGGGCGCCCTGGGCAACACGCCTCCCTTCCTGGGCCAGCACGGTTTCAACTTCTTCCCCGGCAACGCCGACTTCTCCACCTGGGGCACCAGCGTGTCCCAGGGTCAGTCCACGCAGACATCCGTCTACACCAACAGCTACGGCTACGCGCCCAGCTCGCTGGGCCGGGCCATCGCCGACGGACAGGCCGGCTTCGGCAGCGACGCGCCGCTGGGCAAGATGCCGGTGTTGAACAGCATCGAGCAGAGCATGGCGGGGCTCAAACTGGGCACGGACATGGCGGCGGCCGTCACCAAGACCGTCGGCTCGCCACTGGCGGGCAGCGCGGGGATGAGCAGCATGGCGGCGAATAACCTCCCGCCTTGCGCGAGCTCGTCGGTCGGTAAAAGCGCCTCGTGGGCGGCCGTCGCCAAGAAGCCGGCCAAGCCGCAGCTCAAGACGAAGCCCAAGGTTGGCATGGGGATAGTCGGCGCCGCCGTCCCGCCGCCGCCCATTAAGCACAACATGAACATTGGCACCTGGGACGATAAGGGCCCGTTGAGCAAGCCGCCGCTAGCTCAGACGATGATGGCGACGCCCCCTCTGGTGCAGCAGCCCCTCCTCGCCCTCCAGAACCCTCAACACCAGCACCAGCCCTTCCACCTCCCCTCCCCGCAGTCCCTCCCCCCGCTGCACCTCCCCTCCCACCCCCCGCAGGCCTTGCACCAGCAGCCGGGCCCGCCGCCCAGCCGCTGGGTGGCTCCCAGGAACCGGGGGAACGACGGCTTGGGCGCGGGCCTCCCGATGAGCGCCCCGTTGTGCCCGGGCGACGCGCACCCCGTGCTGGAGAAACTGCGCGCCCTCAACAACTACAACCCCAAAGAGTTTGAGTGGAACTTGAAAAACGGCCGCGTGTTCATCATCAAGAGCTACTCGGAAGACGACATCCACCGCTCCATCAAGTACTCCATCTGGTGCAGCACCGAGCACGGCAACAAGCGTCTGGACGGCGCCTACCGCTCACTGGGCGGCAAGGGGCCCTTGTACCTGCTGTTCAGCGTCAACGGCAGCGGCCACTTCTGCGGCGTGGCCGAGATGCGCTCGCCGGTGGACTACAACGCCTACGCCGGCGTCTGGTCTCAGGACAAGTGGAAGGGCAAGTTCGAGGTGAAGTGGGCCTTCATCAAGGACGTGCCCAACAACCAGCTGCGGCACATCCGGCTGGAGAACAATGACAACAAGCCGGTGACCAACTCCAGGGACACGCAGGAGGTGCCCCTGGAGAAGGCCAAGCAGGTGCTGAAAATTATCGCCACTTACAAGCATACCACCTCAATCTTTGACGACTTTGCACATTATGAGAAACGCCAGGAAGAAGAGGAGGCTTTGAGGAAGGTAAGATTGGCTGGGTTGGGTTTGTTGAACATATCAACATAAACACATCACAAGTATAAAATACAAGTGAATGTTAAAAAACAGATAAAAGTGTTCAAAGAGGAGTAGGAAGAAGTACAAAAACTTATCTAGTCCTCCTCCCTAATACTTCTATCATAATGATATACTAACAAGTTGTTTTTACTAACATAAAAATGAAACAATAAAAACTAAACAAAACACGTTTATCTTAAGATTGACGCGGAACGGTGATTCAGGAGGCCGTCAGAATGCGTCAGGTGCTGGGACACTAGGGGGTGTGAATTGGCTAGTACCTGACGATTCGATCCGTATCACGATTCATAGGTCACGATTCGATGCGATACCGATTAATCCCGATATGAATTTACAAGTCGATTCTTGCGATTTTTTTTTTTTACTCAAATTTGGAAAATATCAAGAAAATGTATTTATTTATTGATCTTATTGAACTTCAGTTTTATAATTGTGAGCCACTGTATTTAACAAACAGGTTGTAACCTTTTTCATGTTAGAACAGCATTGAAATAAAATATTATGGCTTAATGCTCCATTAATATAATATTCTTCCATGCATGCTTAAGGTGTGAAAGTTAGACGTTTTGTTGAATATTTTTCCATCAAAAATGGACATTAAAAAAATCGATTCGGCTGCCTATTGAATCGATTCGAGAAGTGCGTGCTGTCGTATCGCGATACATTGCAGAATCGATTTTTTTTTAACACCCCTATGGGACACTGTTGATTTGTTCAGATTTGGATTGGATTCCTTCCGTCCCATTAGTGCAAATTTAATGAGCCATTTTTAATAGGGGTGTCAAAATTATTAAAACATATTTTAATGCCACTTTTTTTTTTTTTAATACGCGATTAATGACCTTACGTGGAAAACCTGTACTGGGGCAATTCCAGTCACAACGCAGCAGGCATGTCCACATCAACATTTAGCAGTATTATATTTAATAATAATGCATAATATATTTGTGGAGACTGGGGTCAAGTTGTATTTTACAATTTAAAAAAATGTGCAGAATTTAAAAGAAAAAGATTAAATCTGAAAAGAAAAATGCACAGAGCTGTCACTGTCTTACAAATGCAATTATGCTATCTAGTAGCAGAAAAATGACCAACACAAATCAATGTCACACTCGTTTTTTACTGTATGGTACATCTTTTTAATTTTAACTCAATTTAATTAATTATTATTAAATTACTGCATCAATGACTAAACGATGCCGCCACATTTCTATTGGTTTTAACATATTTTCCCCACTTTTGTGTTAAGAGTATAAAAACGTAGGGGAAAAAAATATTTTATTGTACATTTAGAACAGATATAAAATTTGCAATTAATTGTGATTTAACTATTGAAGACATGCGATTAATAACGATTAAATCCTAATTTTTGAATTTAGTCTCATTATTAGTCCAGTTTCAATCACACTTGTTAGTTTTTAATCATAGTTAGTCAACGTCATCCCATTTTGTTTAGCCACCTTTTAGTCGACTACAAGTCGAGAATTTTAGTCTTTGTTTTAGCCCAAGAAAACAATTTTATTCATCTAGTATTAGTCAACAAAAACTATCAACATTGTAGTCTAGTTGTAGTCAGGACAATTCTTTCTTTCTTTCTTTCATCTTTTTCATTGCATTTTGCCACTTGTTGATAACTGAAAATGACATCACGTGTTGGGGGCTTGGTTAGCAAACCTGGTAAAAATGTGACTTACTTAGTAGAGCCTACCTAGCTGTGTGACACGTATCTTCAAAGACAAAGACAGCGAGTTGGTACAATGTCGACTTCTCAACATACAGTAAATCCGGGGGTTGACATCACCTCCTCACACCCAACGGTATAAGCTTGCTTTTTTCCCCCTCCTTCAGAATTTGTTTTGATTTTTGGACTACGCATGTAACTTTCGGTTCAACATCTGAAACATTTGAGTGCAGTGCAGCTTGTTTGAATGTACGTGACTTCCCTCAGTGGCGCACTTCCCTAAAACACGCATGCACGCTTTCGTTTCACTGAGTCACTGCCTGAAAAAAATCAGCTGATCCACCTGCTCAGTCTGGTTAAGTGGAAGTTCCCGACAAGTCATGCTTACTAACGAGCAGCGTTCCCAAAAGAAAAGAAACAAAATGCCTGATTTATCGACAGCCATCTCGTGAGTGCGGTGAGCTACCGGGGAGGGACACCCGAGGAGGGGGGCCCCTCAAATAGCCCACATTCCCGGCATTCCCCGTTTGGAGACAAAGGCAGATGCAGGACATGAGTTCGCTTTGAACGCCAAGCTTGGAGCAGGAGCTCAACTCAGAGGTGTTAATCACAGTTTTCAGGCTGTAACTGCTGTGGCTGAACAATTAATTGATTTTACTTATATTATTATTTAAATAGCCAATACGAAAGGGGTTTACAGACACACGAGACCGGTGTCTTGTAACGTGGGCCCATATAGTAACTGCTACATGTGGTACAATAACAAAGAGCGCGTGCTGCTGTACTCATAATAGAGACATTGAGTATATTAATAGTTCTGATGCCCAGAGGTATGAGCGTAGAGGTCAGCACACAAAAGCTTTCATTCAGCGGCGGCGTCCTTTTCAAATCGCGTCGCCGCAGCAACCGTTCAATGCCAATTTTGATCCATACAGACAATTTAGCAGCACTATGTACCAAAGGAAAAAGATGTACGTTTATAGTTGATATGAAAGTAATTGAGAGCGAAACCTAAGAATGCTGTTCGACTCATGATTAGTTTGTGTTTAAAAGATAACATGAATAGAAATAATTCATTGCTATAGAAAACCTCAGGTTGACGTGACGAGGCACTCTAAAAGTAGCCACATCTGGTGAAGCCCCTGTTCACACGCTGGCTGTCAAGTTGGACTTAAAAAAAATAAAAAAATTCCACCACCTACCCCCATATGTTCTTCTGCTGTTCTCTGCATGACTTGCGCACAGTCATGGCGGACAATGAGGCGCTCTAAATCGGTCACGGTCAGACCTCAACGTTTTGTGTGGTTACATTCTGATTCATATGACTTGAGTGTTTTTTTTTTTGTTTGTTTGTTTTTTTGTAGGATTTCCTAAAAAAAAAAAATTGCAAAAAAAAGGCAAAGCACAGCAGTGTATAGTTAGCCTAATAGCATATTTTCCCATCATTTTTAACTTCTCTGTCACAATACCAATAATAAAAAAAAGGCAATATATATATGTAGATTTTCATTGCAAAGGTTGTTTTTGTGTGTTTTTTTTTCCATTCTTGTTTTTCAAAATGTACAGTAATTCAGTAAGATAATTAGCAGTTAACCTGCAATTATGCTAACAACAAACAATCTTGGCAGTTCAAGGTCCGATTGTGGTTAACTTCGAATTTTGAAGTTTTGTATGCGTTGAATTCAGAATCGTACAAACTCAGAGATAATTTGATTTTAGCGGTTCCCCTTTATTTCTTAATTTTTCGGACCAAATTCATAAAATTCCAAATGGTGCATTTGACGTAAATGAATTCCATGTTATTCATGAACAATAGTAATATACAATTTCTTAGTAAATTGTCTTAATGTATGAACTTAAAGGGGTTTTAGTGGTTGCTAACATTTTGTACGAATACATTTTATTGCGAAAAAGTCTAACAATCATTTAATCAAATTGTTTTATTGTCAAAAGTGTGAATTGAAATTGACAGAATCCAAACAAGCCCTTCACCTGTTTGTCTTCGTTTGTTGTGTCGACACCTTCCAATGACGTCTTCTCTCTCTCTCTCTCGTTGGCAGGAACGCAGTAGAAACAAACAGTAACCTTCAAGCAAACAAGACGTGCGACACTAATGACGTAGGACCTTAAAACAACAACAACAACAACAAAAGTCGCGTAACCACCACGAGGACGACAAACGTATCATCGCAACGCTCGATGTGTGTGTTTCCATTTCAAAGTCACCTGCTTTTTGAAAGCACTTTCATCCCCTCACTGTTTCTAAACTTTGTTTGCAACTAACTGACTAATCAGCGTAGTCGCCATGTTGTTTTCATTTCTATTTGTAATCATTTTAGCCTCTCTCGTTTGGAATCAATATTCAGGTGAGTTAATTGGGGAAACAATCATGCCAATCAGAGGATGTATTAACCCGCATACCGAAAGAATGCCACGACGGCTCATCTTTGTTGTTTTATTTCTTCTTGTGATTCTTAAGTGCTTTCTGTCTGAGGAGAATGTGGCGACTCACTAGCGACAATAAAGAAATGAGCCGTGTTTAGCGAAAAAAAAAAAACAAACAACTTGTGTTTGTCGTCATTTGGACGTAGTTGAATGAATTGTCGATGATGCTACAGCAGAGGGTTATAAAATGCCACCTTTATTGCTTCCGCTCAGATTTAGTAGTAATTAGTTTTGTTTAGTCAAATTGAAAGCCGCTAAAGACAACAACAAGCGACAGCTGCTGTCATTATCCGCCTCAGCTACTTAAGCTTTTATGAATCATTTTTAATTAGTGGAAACTGTTACCACAATTGAAACGTATTGTAATGACAAAATATATTATAAATGCTTTTTAAACGCACCCATTTAAGGCCAAATGGGAAGACCATTGTACTGGAAAAAAAACAAAAAGGATTAATAAACAAATTTTATTTGTCAAGACTGGAGTAACAAAATCCTAATGCCACAAATTAAAGAAAAAAAAAAACATGGATTATTGTATTTGGCTTGTTTTTGTTTGTTTTTACATCAAATGTTTTTTTTAGACACATGCCTTAGTATAGTTTACATTCTATTATATTTAAAAACTGCTCTAACATTTGATCATTATTATAAATTCAATGATCAAACATTTGATATTTTTATTGTATTTAATGGAATAAAATGGGCCACTTAGTTTTCTTAGTAGCCCACATAGTTGCATCCAAAATATATAAATAAATAAGTCTGATTTTTGGTGTATTATTATTATTTAGGTTTTATTGTATTTTTAAGTGGGTCCAAATATTTAATCCCAATATTATACTTAACAAAAATATAAACACATCACTGGTTTTTACTCCCGTGAGCTAAACTCCATGTTCAAAAAGTTTCTTGATGCACAAAAACCTTTTTTATATCTGTGAGCACTTCTCTTTTGCCGAAATAATCCATCCAATTCACAGGTGTAACGTATCAAGATTCTAATTAGACAACATACATGATTATTACACTGGTGTGCCTTGGCTTCCCACAATAAAAGGTCAATCGAAAATGTGCACTACATATTCGTTTTGTGTGTGTGTTACATACATGTTTTATTTTACATTCCTATGAAAATCACGTTTTTTTTCATTTAATTATAATAATAATAATGTATAATTATACCCAAATCAACATATAATAATATTCTTTGAAGCAGGGGCAGGCGTCGAGGGCCGAAGTCCTGCAGGTTTTGGGGGTTTCCCTCTTCCAACACAAGCTGATTCCAATCAACAGGATCGTTATCAGGCTTATGCAAAGCTTGCTGATGAGCTGATCATATAAACAACACGAGGACATGACGGAGTACGACACGGACAGTGAGCTGCTTTCTGACTCGCCATCAAGTGTAGAGTTGGAATTTGACGTTGCCGACGAGGAGCAGTCTTCAGACGACGATGTTTCAGCCCAGGGATGTATCCAGCCGTAACGGTTTGAGCCTCTTTGATGAACTGTGTCCGGGTATTGAAGGTGGCCGTAACCAGCTTCAAGCTGCCGAAGTAGAGAACGACGTCGGCAGGCTCCAGAACACGAAATGGTAAATGTTACTCTATTTTAAAATGGAAACTATGGCCAAATAACACTATGGACTGTTTATATTTTCGTATGGGTGAACTAGCAAACGCTTTGTGGCCAAAATGTAGCTTGGTTTAGTCCAGTACACTCATAAGTAAAAAGCTCATTTATATTGGTAGTAGCAATATAGAACTTATTATCCATTTTAAAAATGGAAACCATAAACTAAATGCTGCTTACTCGCCGCCGTAAGAAGTGAAGCCACCACTGCCCCTTTTTACAGTATTATTGTACGTGCATTTTTTTCCCACGTTAGTCCAGTATTTTAGGGTTCTTAACAAAAAAAAAAAAAGATTTAATGTATTATTATTTTTAAAACTAGTAGGTGCCACTGTTTTGTAATTCTGTGATTTTTCGCCTTCTTTCGTACACGCAACAAACCCCATCTGTCCACTAGAGGGCGCCATTGGCCAGAAATTATTTTCCATTGCCTGAGTGGTCGAACAAAAAGCCTTTCCAGTTAACAGCAAGACTATGTCAGCCCTTCAACTCCTCCAGAGCCAATTAGAACAGGACAAGAAGCACTTGTTGTGCCTCTACAGCTTTCCCCCTTCTTCTTCTTCTTCTTTTTTTTTCTTGTTAATTAATTCGGCAGCTTTACTAATGCCAGCTCGCCAAAGCTGTGCAAGCGAGCGCGGGAGGAGTGAGAAAAAAAAAAAAAAAAAAACTCCCATTATGTGCGTCTGGGAGGCGAAGAAAGAGCTGTAATTATAACACTGCAGGTTTTTGGAATGGCAACTTAGCTTGTGCACCGCACAGGTTTTCTGCGGGGGAACAAATAACACTCTGGCCTGTGAACACAACAGACACACTTGAGCAGGGAACTTGCTGCTTATTCGGCCAAACAGTCACGCTGAGATGTGTATAGAATAATTAGAGACCTCTGGTGTAGTGTTTTTTTTTTTTTTTTTTTTTAAACAGCGAGTCAATTATGTGACTCAAAGGTAAATGGAGACCTTTTGAAGCGTTTTTTTTTTTTTTAGGCAATTGTGTCATTGTATAAACACATATTTACAAAATAAGTGCATCCCTGGAACGCTCTCATCAAGTCGTTTAGTTTGAGGTATTAGTCAATATGGCTTGTTGCAGGTTGATTTTTAACCTTGTTATGCATCAGGACAGGGATCTTTTTAAAGAAAACAAAAGTTTCTTGGTCATTTTGTGTGCATAACTCAGTATGGTTTGCTGATAACTGATTTTTACTACTGTTGCCCAATGAGGGTTTTCCCTCACAGAATTGTCCCATTTTGCAACATTTACTTCATGTTAGCTGTTAGCAAAATAGGGGAATCTGGAATAACATCATAAAATTTATCTTAGAAAAATTATTACTTCCACATAAAAACAACAACAACAAAATCCACTTTAGTCACATTGTGTCCCTAATGGAAAAAGGTTAGTCACGGCAATAACAATATGAAGTTACAGACGGGGCAAGGTTAACTATAATGGCTTGTCACTCCCTGAGGTTTCAAGGTGCTAAATTAAGAAGTAAAATTGATTGAAATAATCAGTTGGCTTATTATTTTACGCTCCGGGAGAAAAAAAAAAAAAAACGGAAGGAAAGCAAGAAAAAGTGTAATTTGACTGACAGCTCGGTGCCATTTGTGAGGCTGTCTGTTGCCATGGTTACCTCATTACAAGCGCCCAGAGAAGCCTGGCAGCCTTTTTCACTATGCCACGAAAAAGATCATTTATCAAGTAATATTTGCTTGAAATCTGTCAAAGCAAAGCGCTGGATTAGGATTTTAATAACGAATGTGTGGGTTTATTGACACAAAAACAGTGTTGTTTTTACACACCTAATTTGCACGCTGTAACAATTCAACATTGTAAAGCACTTACAAGCAGTGTTAAGGTTTAGAGACGCCATAAAAATGCAACTCGTTTAACTTTTATGTGCGCCTCTTCACAGTTTCATTGCGTAAAAACATAATTATGACTTTTTTTGGGTTTTCTTTACAGCCATGTACTCCACAAATACGGCTACCATCTCGTGCTGTGTCATAATGAAAATAATGGTCACTAAACACATGAAAAATATGAGCAACTTTCTTGATCCTTGCAGTGATACTGAAATTTTTTTTTTTCTAACAATACAAATAGACAAGCACACAAAAAAAATCACACAAGCCACAAATACAAATATGCCCGACACTATTTCGCATTTGGCGGCCATCTTGCCACAGTCACCTCGCTCCACCTCTCTCATTCATTACTGAGAGTTTTTATTGCATAATTGCACATACCCTCCTGACTACCAGCAATTCAAATTTGTCCTCTGTAGTGGACCTTTTTAAACCTGAATATCTCCCACCCAGTGCATACAATTGAATTCACTCCATTTGTGCTCTATAGATGACATTCAGAGCTTTCCAATGATGCCAAATGTGTAGAGGTGAGGCTTTGCTACCTTTTGGTTGCATCATAAAAGAAAATGGCTTCCCTCAGTGCAAGCACTTTTTAGGGAAGAGGAAAAGTAAGTGTAAAACACTTTTTATTGAACAAATTTAGGCTTTAAATGTTGGTAGCATGTTTTCTATAAGACTCGTGAGAAGACAAAGTATTGTTTTAATTATTTGAACTGTATTTGAGCCTAGCATTTAAGTTTTAAAAAATGTCCTCTGTAGTGGACACATCATAGCTTAAAAATTAACTTCTTTTTTTTTTTGTTTCAAAAAATTCTTTTGCAGTATTCCAGTTACTTCACAAAGATTTGGGAATATCAAAGTAAACATGATTGGACAATATATTTTTTATTTTCCTGGTAGTCAGGAGGATATTCTTTATCTAAATAAGTCAAAATAGAGGTTTACCAAAAATCAACTGACTATCAAGCAGTTTAGTTTATAAGCGTTGCTATTATACTACATACTTGCTAATAATTAATAATAATCCATATAGTTAATAAATATCCATTTAGAATTGCTACTTTCTTAAAGTTTGTGAGAAAACAACCGTGTGTAAATCCGTCAAGTTTGAAGCGAAGTTTGAGTTTACGTTTGTTCGCTCACAGTCAATACAACAGACCCGACTGCCTGCCTGTGACAAGATGGCCGCCAAGTGCGGACGTTGGATTCTGTGCCGTAACACATCTAGTCCTTTTAGATATCTATAAGTGATGCGCTCCAAAAGACGTCCTGCAGAAACGCACTCGACAAAGATGGCCGACATTGTGACGTCACATGACCCATGACGTGTTTCATAATAATCAGACCCTCCACAAATATGGCCGACATACTTGCGTCGCAGTGTTACACAATTCAAATAAAGTCCTTCACTCTACCAAGATGGCCGCCAGTGTTTTGGCTGTCTTGTGCAGTAACACCTTCTACAAAGATGGCTAACATACATACTTAGAAAGAAAAAAAAGGAAATTTTGCAGCCACATACACCACAAAGATGGCCTTATGTATTTTCCGTTGTTTCAACTTATGCTCATTTATAACCTTTGTCTTGATTTAGCCATTTTAATTTAACCCTACACGCACATTTGGTATTTTGCTGTGAGTGCGGTCGCCTCAAAAGCAGCGAGGGTGACCTTCCGCGTGAATCGCTGGCCTTTTTCCCCCAGCAAACTTCACACTGCGCTCACGTGGACGAAAGCGTCGTATTGATTTTTTTTCTTTAGCTTTTCTTCTATAGCGTCTGCAGACTCATAATCTATACGCGCTCAACCTACGCAAGGGCTTTTAACATTGACCCCCGCGGAATGCTGCGACTCCACCATACTATACTGGCGGTATGTTGAAAGCGTTGAGTGTTTCGTGTGTGAGATGCGTTCAAGGACTCGTGGTGGGAAATGTCGCCTGGCAACAAACGCGCAGAATCAAAGTCATGCGTGGAACATACCCTCCACTCTGACAGTGTTAACATCATCAGCAGGTCTGGAATATTCGTTGAATTGATGAGTGTCTTTGCTGAAATTATTAATAACACATTTTTTTTAAAGAAATTGTTATCAAATTATTAATTAAAAATGCAAAAATTAAAAGACTAAAATACATTACAAAGTAAAAGTAAAATTCACAAATAAAATTGTAATTAAAATCTCAAATGTATAGTATAAATAATAACATGATTAAAAATAGTTATATAAATAACAAAAAAATGCTAAAGGTACATTTACTGTTATTATTATTAAAAGAAAAATCTAAGTAAAATAAAATTTGAAAATATAAAATTATACATTAAAAACTAAAAAAAAAAAAAGATACAAAATTACAATAAAATTAAATTCAAATTAATGAAACAAAAATTGGAAAAATTAAATGGGAAAATATTATTAATATAAGTAGTAATAAAATGTTAAAATTCTAAAAATACATAAAAGTAAAAAAAGAAAAACAGTCACAAGTAATCCATCCATCCATCCATTTTCTTGACCGCTTATTCCTCAAAAGGGTCAGTCACAAGTAATGAAATAAAAATGTACAAAAAATCTAATTAAAGGTAAAAGCCTAAAAATTACACTAAAATGTAATATAAAAATGAATACTACAGTAAGCACATTTAAAATAAGAGTAATAACAAATGAAAGTGTAAGATAACTAATACAGTAAAAATACTTGAGAAAAACAGAAGAATAAAAATATACATAAATCAATACATAATTAAGATTAATAGTAATATTACAATTAAATACAGGTAGTATTTCTCATATATCCATTATGTTACATAGTTTAATATATTTATAAATATAAATACATTTTGCTGTCTCCATGACACTCATGCTAATGACCACTAGATGGCGTTACTGTTCCAAATCTGCCAGCCAGCTCCTGTCCTGCTACTTTTGACATATTTCATATGTCCTACCTTAAACACTAATTCACTAAATTACACACATATGTATATATTTTTAAGCTAATTTGGCATTTAAAAAAAAAACCCACAACCACACCTGCTCTGCATGTGTGTGTCATTTTAATCTCAAGCATTTTTCTTCTTTAATTTTGAGGCGCATTGCCACCCCTAAAATGCTGCCCTGTGTGGAGGGGCCACACATAACGCACATGCCAAAAAATGCCACTGCTGAGACAAGGCAGCGGCCTTCATATACATGAATGCTGGGGGGGGCATGGCTGTTGTCTTAAGTTGGCAAGTCAGCAATTGGACAGGTCTCTCTTTGTAGCAGCACTATTGATCTGAGCGCTCCTCTTCCTCCTCCTCCACCCACGCTCTCCCATGCTTGCTATTCTTCATGTGCACTGTACAACATAGCTCAGGATTCACTGCACACCTCGCCTTTATGCGCCCCACGCCTTCTTTTCTGGCCTTATGCTCGGGGAAATAAACACACACGCACACATGAGCCATGTCAAAATGATTATTAGGAATGTCAAGACGTCACTGACAGCTTATGGAAAAAAAAAAAGCTTCAAGGTAAACTGTTTATAAAGTTTTGATTGGATTATGAGACATTGTGGTGTACCGTGCAATTAATATTGCTGTTGAGGTCTAATGAAAACACGAAGCTTGTACAGTATTTTTAAAATTTGGAAACACAAGATCATTTATTTAAATTTTTAGAAAAAATAAACATTTGTGTAAAAACACTATTAAATTAATTTTTAAATGGTATATTCATTTATATGAAGCTCATTAAATTTGACATGTATTAAACTGATGTACTGCATATATATATATATATATATATATATATATATATAAATAATTTGGATGTTTTAAAAGTTTTCTTTTCTTTAAGTTAGTAAAAATAAAAAATAGTTGGAAAAAAACCCAGGCTTTTTATTGGATTATTTGATTATGCTTTAGTTTTACATTCATTACAAATCAACTGAAATATTGCAAGCCTTTTATTGTTTTAATAATAAGGATTATGGCATTTTTTTTTAACTTGGTCTGAGGAAATATTCTAATATTTTGAGATGGGATATTTGAGTTTTCTTAATCTCAAAGCATATGTATGGCATTTTTGCTTATTTAATTGCATTACAGAAAATAATGGACTTTATCACATTATTCTGAGACAGTCCTGTGTATATACATAGACCTATGTACACCTACTCACACAAATATATACATTTATGTATACATATATAAGCACATACCATCTAATCATTTAGAAAAGAGCATATAGGATAAATGTCAACGTTGAAAAATACCAAAATTGTTGAAGAAAAAAAAGAGGAGATGCTGGGTCAATGTGTGTGCGTGTGTTAACCCTCGCGTGACATTCACCTCCATCCTCGCCGTCAAGGTCAAGAAAAGAGGGAAGCTAAAAGCTAGCGCAGCCGCTAATTAAAACGTCCCATTTGAAGAATGTAGGCCAACAAACGGCGCTATAGTCGAACAACCTACAGCGGCCTGATGGCTCTTCTTATTATTAATTTTTATGCAGCGTGCCACACGGCGCGGCTATAATTAGTCAGGTATCTCCCGCCAGCAGAGTGGGAGAGGAGACAGGAAGACGGGAGACGGGCGGCTTCCTCGTCTCACACGTTTTTGTGCCACAATTAGGGAGCTTGTGCTAATGTATTTAAAAAAAAAAAAAAAAGTGGCATACAAAATGTTTAAAGTGTTAATCATATATTCTTTTAACCTATCGGCCAAAAATGTTATGTCATTTTGGAGACATCAAATGTCCCACTTTCCTGAACACAGCATGAAACCACATGTCGATTCTATGGCCCTCAAACAATATAACATAACCGATGGGTTATAAACGGTGCGTTTTCACCCCTGCTGGCTAATAACAAAACGTGATCCTCGATGTGATGCCCGATCGGGTGACAAGTGTCACACCTGCAATTTGAAGGGAGCTTAGTCGGAAATCACGCTGGGGAATTACACGGGAAGACCTGCAGGTTATCCCTTAATCAATAGCAAACGTCCCCTGCCGTCCACACAGCCAATCGGAGGAGAGCAGACGGTCGGCAACCGCATTGTTTACACTCCTCGTGGTGGGTTATATGTAGGTGTGAGTGTGTGTGTGGGTTCTGGGCGTGATTGCTGATTTCACTCGGGGTGTGTGTGGGTGTATGTGTGTGTGTAAGCTAATTGCAGCTGTTTGTTTTGTTGCCGCGGCGGTTAGCGGGGTACAATCAAGTGTTGCAGGGATTTCGTCGAAACCCAAAGTGTGATGAGCTGAGGGATAAATAAATACGGAGAAAATCAGTTTGTGCACTCGTGCGCTCTGACGACGACGAGGCGGCGCTTTCTAAGCCGCCATTTGTATTTAATACAGAGTAGGACATCAACCTTAGACTGTATAACTTTAAAACAACCACATCCATTGCAAAGTCTGTTAGCTTAATGCTAACACACAATGCAAAACATCATAGACGGGTTAACAAAACTAGCATGGATGCAAAACACCACCACACATCACCGATTATAATTAATGCAGAACAACAAAGTTTCTTCTTCTGCAGCCATTTTCTTTTTCAATTACCCACTGAAAGTGAAATCTCCCAATGAGCCACACAAACATCCTCACCATTATACACTACACACCACGTAATGATCGCCGCCGGCGCTGCCGGTCTATTATTTGCGAAATGGAATGCTTGATTTGTGATTGCCGTGTGTCGCTTAATGCCTCACCTCGCTGCAAAATAAAAAAAAATAAATAAAAAAAATAAAATAAAAAAAAAACAGACCTTGCTTCCTCCTTAAGATGCCTGGCTTGTTTTGTCCTCCCCATCCCCACAAGCTGTGCGCTCAATCTGTTGAAATAATTGTGTGATGATGACATGAGCTGCAAACATAACAGAGGTTTGTTAATGATAGAAATAAACGCCTCACCTCAAATAGAGGATTTTTTCCCCCACCTTAACAGCTTGTGTTACTATTTCTTTGATAACCTTTGCTCCAACCTACACAAAAATGTGTATCAATAAATGCCTCATCTCAAATATACTACAAATAAACACCTCCTTGTAGAAATAAAATAAAATGTAGTGCTACCAATCACCTTTACATCAAATAGATGCCTCAGTTCTGAGAGACAGCATGGCAAGCGCAGCGACAAATAAATGCCTCACCTCAAATAGATGCCTCTTTTATTGACCATAAAGAAAATAATAAATATATACAAATTAAATACCTTACTTCAAATAAACACCTGGCCCTCTCTACATTTGAATGAAAAATATGGTACGATGCTTCAATTAATGGCAATGTTAAAACAACAAAAAAATAAACGCCTTACCTCAAATAGATATTTTCCCCCCTCAAATACCATCTTCAGTTAAATAAAATATTTGTCTCAAATAGCGACTTCTGCTTAAAATAAATTGACTATTAATTGTGGTGTACTTCATCTATTGAAATGAATGCCTCCCCTCAAATAGATACCTATTCCCCCTTCAGAAATACAACAGTTTTGTTTGGTCCCTGTAATTACATTACTTCAAATAAATGCCCTGTGCTTGAAGTGACCTCTGATCTATTCAATACCATGCTTCAGTTAATCGCAAGGTGTGTGGTTTTACACAAACATTAAACAAACTCAAATCTACTTATGTGTCATTCCGTTGCTACAGTATGTGCGGCAATTCACTGAACTAAATAAATGCCTCACCTCAAATACAAGTCTTGTGCTCTCTGCAGTTAAGAACCAGAAAACTGAAGCACTATATATATATATATATATATATATATATATATTTTTTTTTTAATAGTGTGTGTGTGTGTGTGTGTGTGTGTATACATCCCACTGGTCAGCTAAAACCAAGACCCTCACACTGCGTTAGCAGCAGGCAATTAAGGCGCTGTGCACAACATGGCGCAGCGATGCATACGTCCGAGGGCTACTCCCCGCAATTACGGCAACATTAAAGGGATTAGACCGCAACGTCCGATTCCTCGGGAGGCCCATCGGAGGTGCGCACACCAGCGGGACAGAAATAAAAGAACAATGCAACGGCAGCACCACGCACGCACGCACACACGCAAGAGAACATTCAGCGAGGATGGCAGGAATCATAAACGAGCGCAGAGCGGAGGAGGGGAGCACATGATACAAGTGGAACCTCCACACAGGAGGTGCCTACATAATTGCGCGCATACACACAGCGTAGGTATGCAACAACGTCCCACACACTACACTGTGCAGCAGCATCACGGATGGATGGATAATGAGTAGATAATACAATGATGATGGATGGATGGATAGACGGACGGACGGACGGATGGATGATGATAGCGGCAGATGTTAAATGGATGACTATATTGGGTACCTGGATGGATGACAGACAAATATCTAGATAGCTATACACAGTAGCTGGATAGGCAGCAGATGGTAGATAGCTAGCAAGCGAGAACGCTTTAGATGGGGAGGTATGTGGATAGACAGACGGATGGACAAATCGCTAGAGAGAGAGAGAGAGAGAGAGAGAGAGAGAGAGAGAGAGAGAGAGATTCATAGCTATGTAGCTGGTAGACAGATAGTGAACTAACTGATATAGGTTGATAGCTAATAGCTAGAAAGCTTGCTAAAATAGCTATCAAGAAAGAGCGAGCTAGCTAAGAGAGCTAGCAATAGATAGATAGGGCAGCAAGCTAGTGATTTTTCCTATAGGCCACCTCCCTCCACATGACTGGGCACGCTCAGTTAATTCCCTGTGTTTTGACCTGCAGCCCAATGAAGTATTGATCAGCACTCTGACAGTGTGTGTGTGTGTGCGTGCATGCGTCTTTCAATGATGCGTTGACTCACCACAGGAGGGCACACAGTGCCAGCTAGCTAGCGCCGCAGCGGCAGAGGGCACGGCAGCACATCAAGGTCAAAGGAAGGCTGGCGGCGCAACGTAATAGCTCACACTGACGCACACACATACACAGTTCAGTGGTGTTTTTTTTTTTTTTTTAATCTTCTAACTGTCTCAATGTTTTTTAATTAAATGCTGTTTTTGCCTCCAATGACAATACCATGAGCGATGTTTGCTAGGTGGATTTTGAGTTTTTATTTGTGCCCCATGGGTCAATAGTTAGAAAAAAAAAAGGCTTATTCCTGTCACGCCCGCTAGTTGTGAATTATTTGCTAACTGAATCGCTGCTCTATATTAAGTATAAAATACAATGAAGACTCTCAAACACTGGAAGTGTTTATCAGAGAGTCCGTAGCCCAGAAACTATAATATAATGGGGGGGGAAAAATACGTATATGATCGTGATAAAGGCGTTAAAAAGTTGCAACCAAAAGTGTAAATATGAATCCTATCAGGATGATTTGGTTTTGCACAATCGTTATAAGCTTGCGTCTTTAAATACATCAAAGTTGTTCTTGTTACCTTTCGGTGATAAGGCCACGGCGCATTTTCGACCCCCTTAATTGGCCGGCCAGATTGTTCCCCGTGGCGCGCTTTAGCACATTCATTCCCGTTACTATGGAAACACGTACGCACCCAGCCTTGTTTTATTACACTTTACCTCCCGGACACTTTTAATCGCTTGCCATAGGAGATGGCCGTCTGCATTTCCACTCCTTGCCGTACACCCACGCAAATTAATGCAGCGGTGGGGAGAAGTTTGAAAACTTGAGGCGACGTCACATTTGCCTTTCACGCAAAACAGACTCGGGCGTAGGACGACTAGGATAAAGTTGGAATATTACGGTGTTATAATGTTGCATATTCGAGAAAAGTTACAATAACAAATAATGTGTAATGTTTCGAATTATTTGTAACTTACTGTGTGAAATATATTAGAAGAATAAAGCCGTAATGTTACAATAAAAAACGTGTCACTCTTCGAGAAAAAAGTTCTAAAACTTAGGCATAGTTTTATCATAAATTTTTTTTTAAATAAATCACAATATAAGAAAAAAAAAAACAGGCTTAAGTGTTACAATAAAGTCACGACATAAGAATAAAGACCATTTTTCTTTAATGTTACCACTGTGAGAGTATTCATTTATCAATTAGCTGTACAAGTAGTGTACCAAATGTGATACTCAATAATAATAAAATGGAGTCCTCCATAATATCACCTTGTAGATCATCTGTTTTTCTCCATTGATCGCGCTAACGTGAGCGATTGATTGGGGAAGGAAAACGCAGCATTCATGGCAGCCACAATGAATGGCTATCGATTTGACATGTTTACGTACAAGTGGCAACTATTAAGACTGTAGGATAGCAGGATAATGCTTTTGATTTCTATTGTTCCTATGCCCACTACTTTAATTTTGGTTGTTCCGAGTTTTGAAAAGTCCGACACCAGTAATGTCGTTAGGATTTCTATTATTCACAGTTTTAGACAGCCCCACTTCTTTTATTTCTATTGCTCATAGTTTTGTTCATATCTGACACAGTTTACACCCAATCAACAGTCCTTTGATTTCTATTTTTCTATACCTGCACTCCAATGATGCAATTTGATGTCTATTGCTCATAGTTTCCCCGCTCTTTTGGTTTCTATTGTTCATCATTTTGAAATGCATTTAGACTTATTTGAACACCGGTGATGCCATTTGATTTCTGTTGCTTATAGTTTAGACACATGGTTTAGACATTGCCATTCCTTTCATTTCTATTGTTTAAAGTTTACACATTCCTGCACCGTTAATTTCTATTGTTCTTAGTTGAGACATGTTTATAACACCTACACTCCTTTGATTTCTATTATTCATAGTTTAGACACATCTTCAGTCCAGTGATGCAATTTGATTTCTATTGCTCATAGTTCCCCCCGCTCCTTTGATTTATATTGTTTAAAGTTTAGACACATTCCTGCTCCTTTCACTTCTATTGTTCTTAGTTGAGACATGTTTGACACCCCCCACTCCTTTGATTTCTATTGTTCGTAGTTTAGACACAGCTTCACTCCAGTGATGCAATTTGACTTCTATTGCTCAAAGTTCCCCCACTCCTTTGATTTCTATTGTTTAAAGTTTAGACAAATTCCTGCTTCTTTAATTTCTATTGTTCTTAGTTGAGACATGTTCATGACACCCCCACTCCTTTGATTTCTATTGTTCGTAGTTTAGACACAGCTGCACTCCAGTGATGCAAATTGATTTCTATTGCTCATAGTTCCCCCGCTCCTTTGATTTCTATTGCTCATCATTTCGAAATACAGTTTAGCTATATTGGCTTTCATTTGATTTCTGTCGTTCATAGTTGACACGCATGGTTTAGACGTCCCCACTCCTTTCATTTCCATTTTTTATAGTTTAGACACATTCCTGCTCCTTTCATTTCTATTTTTCATAATTGAGACAAATGGTTATGACACACGCCCGCTCCTTTGATTTCTACAGTTCATAGTTTAGACACATCCGCAAAGTAGTCCATTAGCACGGCGGAGCTCTGAGCGAGCAAGAACAAATCAGGTCGGGCCGTGAAAAGCGAAAAGAAATAATTTCATGAAAAGATGTTGGGATGACACGCTTCCTAATCCACACTCTTTTTTTTTCCAAAGAGGGCTTCTTTTCTGTTTTTTCTTTTTATTTATTATTTGTCATGTGCCGCGTAATGCTGTTGTCTTATGTTTTCCTTCCACCTCGCCTGGGGACACTTTACCGGCCTGCCGCGAGAAATCACCCCCGCATGACCGGAGACGTGCCGTGATCCCCCCCAACAGCGCCCCAACGTTAGCCGCTTCTCCTTTCTTAAATCTCTCGGAGGCTGCTCTCCACCATTACGCCAAAAGCAGCTGCTTTCCAAAATGGCTACCGGGGAGCCGCGACGCGTCCGCATACAGATTAGGATTACGGAGCTGCAGCGAGTTTTAACCCTCTCCACGGTCGCCAACATGGTCGCCGGACATGCGAGAGTGCTGCAATACGGCGATTGAATTTGTGCCACGGCTGCGTGTTGTTTCACCCTTAGGTCCTTTGAAGTAGTGTTTGGCAAAACTGGGGTCCTCGGACGTAGCTTGGGGGTCCGCAAAAATAACTTGGAATAAATAATGATGTATCATTTTAAAAAGTATGAATACATTTAAACATAACATGTAGCATTATATTTTCTTTTATGTAGCATTATATTTTCTTTTATGTAGCATTATATTTTCTTTTATGTAGCATTATATTTTCTTTTATTAAAAATGTAATTTATTATAAATAAGTGATAGGATATGAAGAATAAGGGGTAGGACTGGATAAGTTTTCAACTTCTTCCTACTCCCTTGAATATATACATAGATATTTATTGGATGTTTCTTTTATTTTATTTTTTTACTTTTAACTTTATGTGTTTATATAATTATACGTGTATATATGCATATGTTCAATAAACTTCAAACTTCAAACATAAAATATATAACAATATGAATTGATACCTCTAATCCTTTTGATATATACAATTTCATTGAACATGACAAAAAATAAAACAAAATAAACTAAAATAACTGCTATTTTGGAGGCGTAAAAAGCAGGATTGAAGAGGATTTGACATTAAATAATCATCAGCAAAAACTACGATGAGCAGAAATACTTCCTGTTTTCACTCCTTTCAAATTTAGTCTTCAACCAATTAGTGGGCCGCCATCAAGTGGGCAATAGTGGAACTACACCCAAAATAAACAGGAAGCGGAACAAAATATAATGTACACATTTTGGTAAAAAGGGTAATTTTATGGGTTGTTCTAAGTCTGAATTTTACGAAAAGTTTTAATTTAGATTTTTGCAGAATTGAGTCAATATTTTACTAGAATTAAAATTATGCATACAAAAAGATTTTGTAGGAAAAAAAGTTAGCGAGAAAAATTAAGTTAGGAGAACTTGAATATCAGGATAAAAAGTCACTGACAAAAAAAAAAAGTAATAATTTTTCTTTGTCATAACGGCTAAAACAAAAACTTCAAAAAACATTTACCTAAAAAAAAAAATCACTGAAGTTGAATTGCACAAGAAAAATTTGCAATATAATAATAAAACAACAACTTGATTTTTATCAGAATAAAGAACTGGAAAATTAAGTGGGAAAAAGTAAAAAGTAATAATTGTACCAACACAAAATTAGGATTATACAAGTAAAACAATTGATGAATTTTAGTTTTGGTAATTATGAATAACAGGGAAATTTTCTGAGCCTTTTAATGCGCTCCACACTACCTGTAATTCAAGGAATTATAACAAGTGCGCGTGTGACATAAAACGCAGCATCCCGTCATTTCCATTTTATTCTCCACTGAGA